>NC_084806.1:9894427-10591357 GCF_963583255.1 Pyrus communis | reverse complement strand
CCCGGCATCGAAAAACTAAAACAACTTCAAGAATCCCGAAATTCAGGAATACCCAAAGTTCAGTTCGGTTTTGGGTTTTGGAATCCCATCCCAAAATTGATCGTTTAGGATTCGAGGTTTGGGTTTCGATTTGGGATTCTGACTCGAACTGGGCCTATTTTTGGGGTTGGTGATAAAGTTTTGCGGTGTATCATCTACTTTCCTCTTTTTTATTTTTATTTTTGTAAATTTCTCATAATCAAAGAGGACAAATAGATGACCGTTTTATTGTAGTGGTAAAAAATAATATTTTTAATATTTTGATCCGAGTTTGATTTTTAGTAATTTCAATTTTCTTGAACAACTAAGTATTGAACCTACTAGCGCTATCATTGTACTAAACAAAATTAGAAAACATATCGGCCCATTCAAATTGTAATGAATAGTTTGGGTCGGTTTTAACCGTCAAAAAAATTAAACAGCCGAAGTCATTGGGTTAGCTCGAGATAAATTTTTCAGTGTGTCAAGAACACGATTCAGTACATAAAGTGTAACAAAACAATTGGTTTGAATTTTTTTTTTTTTTTTAAGTTTTCAGCAAGGTTCTAAAAATTGCTAAGCGCTAGTTGGGCAGTAGACAAGGGCCTAGCGCCTAGACGACCTAAGCGGATATATATAAATTTATTATATATCTTGTAAATAAATGCCTATTTACACCTACTAAAAAAAAAAAAACCATACTTGTATGGATAATAAAAGAATGATAAAATGCAAAAATAGAAGTAGAAGAATACACAAATTATATACATCCAAAAAGTTCAATATTTAAAAAACAGTAAACATATAATCATAATGAGGAGGGTTTGGATGATAGACTAAATTCTTCTTGTTGATGAATCATGATCCTTGTATTGGATTAGACATAGACTAAATTATTTAACCTTGTTGTATCTGGTTTATTTCTTTTCTTTGTATGTATCCCCTAAAAAATGCTCCAATTTGTTTCACTATTGGATGAACTTGTAGTAAATCCATCATTTGCAAATTAGGTACACCATTTCCATAAGTATACTACCATGAAACCAAAAAAGAAAAAAGCACACAATTAATAAAAAAATGTAAAAAATATATAATAAAAAAAAAACCGCCTAAGCCCCCCCTAACTCTCCGCCTAGGCCCGCTTAGCGTCCAGCCTATTTTTCCAAACGCCTTGCCCAAAATCGGGGCAGGGCTCCACCGCCTAGTGCCTAAGCGGCTGCCTAGGCCGATTTTTAGAACAATGGTTTTCAGTAAATTGTATTATTACACATAGTGTACTGGACCGTGTTTTCGGCACATTAAAAATCTCTCGTGAGAGAGAAGGATGCGTAGGATAATGAATAAGTTTAAGTTAGAAATTCTGTGTTCAAATTCTTCTCTTACAACCGAACAAAAATGAAATACTGTCAAACGAGCTCAAATAACCTACAACCTTTTTTCAAATAGATAGTCATACATGTCTACAAATATAATATAATTCTAGTCAGTATAGGATAACTGACACACCCCGACCCGGAATGTCCACTAGGATCCCAAATCGAGCTGTGTTGGCCGACACCTAGAAGGTGACGAAGCCATAAAGTGTGATAGTATATAAAATGTGAATAAATTAAAACCTAAAAGTGCTTAAGAACACGAGTACACGATGAGCGGGTCTGGACCCATTTCATGTGTGATAAAGAGAATAGGTATAGTACAGTAAGGTAAGATAATGATTATACCATCATAAGAAGACATCTATACTGAAAAGTGCCACAAATCCTCGTCGATACGAAACTCTATTGCTAGAACCTTGAGGGGTGCAAAAATAGAAAATGTGAGTGAGTGAAACAAAAATTTTCAACCTAATTTCAATTACCAAAGGCAGTAACCCCTCGCCGTAACACATGAATAATTTCCCAGAAAATAATAGACGTGACTATAACTCTAAAGTTTAACCAAAATAACCATCTCACAGTTATGCCGTGTCAAATATCTCAACAAGAATAAGTAACCCAGGTGAAATAAATCAATATGAAATGGTATGTCAGCCGGATCCACCTATTGTGGCATGTACAGCTGAACCAATAGCTCATCAACATGCTAGCTAGAGTCACCTCACGTGACCTGTACGGCTGAATCAATAGTTCATCAATCAATGCTAGCATATAAGTTGAAAGTCACTTATAGTGACCTGTACGACTTATCCATATCTCATCAATCAATGCTAACATATAAGTCGGGAGTCACCTATAGTAACCTGTACGACTTATCCATATCTCATCAATCAAAGATAACATATAGGTCGGGAGTCACCTATAGTGACTTGTATGACTTATCTACATCTCATTGATTCAGGAGTCACCTATAGTGACCTATACGACTTATCCATATCTCATCAATCAATGCTAGTCAATAGTTCAATAACATGCTAGCCAATAACTCAATAACATGCTAGCCAATAGCTCATTAACATGTTAGCCAATATCTCAATAAGTATACCTGCACACGAGTCAGAACCATCTAAAGTGGTCTGTACGATAGGACTGGATGTAAATAAATGCGCTCAAGTGCTACGATCATGTGAAGACTGTGCGAATAATCATGGGTCATCTGCGAGTCGGAACCACCTATTGTGGTTTGTACGACAGGACTATACACCTACCTTGGATCCAAGGTGAGCGTAAGGTGTGGAAGGTGAACATCACGTGAAGGATTGTGCCCTGGCCATGGACGGGAGCACTAACACCATGGTGTAAGTTTATGAGCTCTAACTGCATCTAATATAACAGGTAGACTCATGGGCAACCTGTACGACAAGGTCGGAGTTGCCTATTATTGCAACATGTACGACAATGTCGGAGTTGCCTAAAACATAAATGTAGTCATGCCATAACTCCATCATTTCAACTAATACTATAAACTCATCTGAACTTACCTGTGTGTCCCGCGTTCACCTTTGCACTTCAAAGCATTCACAATAATTATGCGCATATAATATACATATGGATATGCCATGATGCAATCTAATACTCAACCATAACATAATGTTTCCAAATATATATACACAACATGGTGTGAAATGCATAATCTATAACGCCCCACTTCCAAACTATTTATTTTTTAGAATAATTGTCGGTGATAAGCCCAACTAGACACTAGTTTAATTAACTATCATTACCTACGTTTCTTTACTTTAATTTCTTGATTCTTCACACATTGATTTATGACCAACATTTAACCACCAAATCATAAGGTTAAATCTCACATTTTTCACCAATGTCCCTCACATTGCTCAATTCCCCAAACAAGGCTATTGTCTCAATTATTGTATGGCTGCATCTAACGTCTCGTTAGACTGCCTACGTACCCTAAACAAGGATCAAGCCATTCGTAGTTCGTACTAGTCCTCCAAAGCATTCACAATGTTTATATGAAATATTCAATTTATAAACGTTTGTGGAGATGTATATATACATATGTGTGTGTGTGTGTGTGTATATATATATATACCCACTCACCTTAGGTCCACGCTACAACTCCCAAGCATGAATATCGAGACGTCACGAGCGATCCTCACCTAGAACAATTATTCAGTCATGTCTCAGAAGTCTTATCCATAGAACCCATAGTTTACATAAAACACATCCCAAGGACGTTTTAGAATGATTTGAGATCCATTGACCAAAAGTCAACCATCGGTCAAAGATCAACATTAGGGTCCACAAACCTACGTAACTCAATCTGAAAGATCCGCATCTCAGATTTCCAATCCATAACTTTCACAGATCCACATCATGCTTGTAAAAGATCATACTAAAGTTTCATTATGATCCAACGGTTGGATCTCCACCAATTGCCAATTCAAGTGGCGGTCAACGTTTTATTTTACGAACTTACAAATCTAATTCAAGAAGATTCGTATGTCAGATTCTCAATCCGTAAGTTTCTAATATCCTTAAATATTACATACCATATTGTATTAAAGTTTGATGACGATCCAACGGTCAGATTGTCAATTCATACAAGGACCTCATGGTGGCCAACTAGGTGATCAACTATGAATTTTCATTAAAACATTAAAATTTCACTAAGCGAATGACAAGTATTATCGGGTCATCAAAATTAGCCTAAGATGGTCATGTGGGGTCTTTGCCCACGCGTCGCCACACGCGCTGCCGCGCATGGTGGCTGACCGCCACAGTTCGCCGAAAAAATTCAACTATCTCCAAAAATTCTCAAATTTCACAGAAATGAAGATCTTAATGAGAAGAACAACTTTCATACCTGTGGCCAAGGCCAATTTGGCCGAGAAACACCTCAAATCCCCCTAAATCTGTCTGAAACCCTATAATGGGTGAGCTTCGATTCTCATTCCTCGATGTTCCAACGCCCCTACAACTGGTTGGGTCTTGTTCATGGGTCCAAGGGGAGTTGATTTAGGGTGATAGTGGGTAATATAACTCACCGGAACGGTGAAATCGACTTCAAACACCTCCAGTGCTCCGAAACTGTTCTTGGTGATTTTGGACTTAAAATCCCACGAATTTGGGTGAAGATGGAAGAGGGAAGGTTGTCGAAGAGGCTACAGGTGTTGTATGGTGATGATTTGACGGAAGAAATGGCAAAAATCGTCGGAATTTAGCTTGGGTGGCGCGCGGGTGTACGGACGGGAGAGCTGGGCTTTCTCCCTTTTTTTTTTTTTTTTTTTTTTTTTTCCTTTTTTTCTCCTTTTTGATTGGTCAACCCTTCTTTTATTTGATTGGTCCCTTTTTTTTCCCTTAAAAACCGATTGGCTTCCTTCCCACAAAATGAGAGCTCAAATTATTTAACTAACTTTAAATAATAAATTTCAAACGTCTGTAACTATACCGTTATAATCCGGACTCACAAACGACTTGTGCCTATGCATTCGTACCAACGAGTACTACGAGTATACACTAAAAGAATAAGTCCCACATCTCTCAAACCGATAGTCAACGAAAGTCAAAGTCCTTACCTCTACGACATTTTTTGTAAATTCACGCTTTTAAAATTAATAAAAAGATAAAATTAGGGACGGGTTGTCACAATAACTACTTGAGACGTCAAACAATTTGGTAATTTATTTGAAAGAAAACTAATGAAAAAGATTTAAAAATTTTGAGTTTTAACGAAAATGACAAAATAAAGGATAAAGTGAATAGTACCAAGATTGACTTTTTAGTGTAAAAGTATGGTTTTTCATTAAAATAAATAGTACCAGAAACTTTTCGTTAAAGTTCCCTTTATTTTATGAGCTATTTGATAACTATGTTATCTCTTTTTTATTTAAATTTCAATTTTTTTAATTACTTTCAGTTTTTAAACAAAATGAAAATCAAAAGGTGAAAATTCTAGATCAAATTATTATTTTAAAATTTTAAAATAAGAATAGAATTAGACGCATGTGTAATGTTATTTGTTTTTAAATAATTTATTTTTGTTCACATTATTTGTTATTGGCATGCTAAATTCGTGCAACTGCTTAAAAGATGTGTATTTTTTGGGTATTTGCCTTTTTTTTTTTTTTATATATTGCATTTATGGGCTTTTCATATAGGCTTCCAATTTTGAGGTTGACATGAGCTTTTCCTTATAGCGGGCCTAAAAATGGTGGTCGAGCACGTCCTTGGGTGGTATGGGGTGGGTGGTTCGGAATTCAAGTGGTTGGTGGCAATTAGGGGTGGACACCTGAATCCAAAAAATCGAAACTAAAACATGAACCAATCGAACCGCACTGAACGGTTTGGTTTTGCGATTTAAAACGGTTTCGGTTTGAAACCGAACCGAATGAAGGAAAAACGGTTTGGTTCCGATTTCGAAACCCTGAAACCGAACCGAAACCGAAACCGCATAACTTTATTAAATTTTAAATTCTAATTGGTTATTTCCTTGTCTGCATATGTGTGTGTGTGTGTGTCAAGTATGTGTGATGTCCACATTTTAGTATCTGTGCATATGTGTCAAGTGTATTGCTATGTTTTCTCTGGTGTGTGGTGTGTGCTCAGTGTGTGTCCCTTCCTTTGTTTTATTTTTCGCTCTATTGCCTGCGGATTCATCACATAAACGATGGCATATCTCACTACCAAAGGTATTATCTGACTGCCTATTTCTATTGATATGCATCTGTTACTATATTAACTTCAGTTACACAGAAAACCCGTAATTATTGTGCACCATTAGTTCACCTCATGCTCAATTTACTTCAAATTAATGTGGGTTTAATCGTATTTGTAGTCCAATTATCTAATATGGGCTTAATATTATAGATTGATATAATCCAATATAATTGGGTACATGAGTTTTGGTAGACATGCATTATAATGTTTTTTGTCAATTCGCTGAATTATGTTATTCAAACTACTTCACTTGATTCCAAGGTAAAGGGAGTTTATGTAACCTTATTGTATATAGGAAAATTATTGAGAGTTACCAACCCTAGACAGATTATGCAATTCCAAAAATCATGGGTGCAGCATGGCTGCACGATTTGTGTTTCCTAACATATTATGTGTAAATCACTCTTTAGTCTTGTAGTTGGTTTCCTCCAATTAAGGAGTATGGCTGATCTCTAGTGTTTGGTGTAATTTCCTTCAATTAAGGAGTATAGCTGGCCTCTAGGGTTTAGTCTATGGACTCTTTTATATATGTGTATCATTGTAGATTCACAATATTAAGAAATACGAGAAAACTTAAACCAAAACTGCAACATGGTATCAGAGCAATGTCATCCTTAACCTGTCTCCGCCCTTTTTTTTTTCCCGCTATTGTTCATCTTCAAGCACCAATGATGGCTGAAAAAAGCTCAGTGAATCTTGAAGGATAAAACCCATAAGTTTCTCCTTCTTTTGTTCCAGACACTGAGATAAATACAAATCAACGTTTATGCTCCATTTTGTTGAATGAATTCACCTATCTCCCATGGTCTAAAGCAGTGTCTCTTACTCTCAGTGGAAGAGGAAAGCTAAGGTTTATCAATGGAGGAGTTGAAGCACTTGAGCCTTCTACTCAAGCACACCAAGTGTGGTTATGCAAGGACCAACTGATCATGTCTCTATGACTCAACAACATGGAGAAACATGTGACTGAGATCTTTAGCTACGTTAAATCCTCACAAGATTTATGGAAGTCTATGAGTGACATGTATGGGAACCAGAATATTTATGCTAGTGTGTTCCAGTTGAGGAAAAATATTGCAGATATTCAACAAGAATGAATGACCTTTGTTCAACACCTTGGTGCCCTTAATACCATATGGAATGAGCTGGATGTATACCTTCCTCATACCACTAATCCATCAATTATTCTCAAACGTGCTGAGGAAGATAATATATATCAATTGATAGGAAGCTTAAGCTCCGAGTATGAAGATCTCAGAAGCCACATTTTAATGAGCATGGAGCTGCCATCATTTCAAAATGTTTGTGCTATTGTGCAACGTGAAGAAGAAAGGAGAAGGGTGATGAACCAAGAGTCAATCCACAAACTGCCTGAGGCTTGAGGGTATGCTGTGAACTACAGGCTAACTGACAACATGGTGTACAAGGGGAATAATTCACACTTAAAGTGCAAATACTGCAATGTTACGGGACATGTGGAAGAAAGGTGATGGGAACTACATCCAGAGTTGAAACCTAAGTTCAATAAGAATATTAGGTCAACCACTCCCAGAGCATCACATATAACCCCTTACAAAGCACAACATGTTGCGAATCATGCCTCGAGCTTGCTCAACCATGGCTCAGTTGACTTCACTGCCAACCCCTTGTCTCTTATCAATGAGTTTGCATCATATCTTTAAAGCAAAGGACATGGAAAGGTTGTACCAACTCCTAAGGTGGACAGTGACAACCACACTACACTTCTTGGCCAGTTTGCTGGATTCCTTACTGACCATAACCATGTCCATCCTGATAAAGCTGCAGGTATCTTCAATGTTTTCTCCATTTCACTTCAAACTAGTGTTGAACTTGATTGTTGGATAATTGACTCAAGTGCCACTGATCACATGACAAATAAAGTTTCAAACTTGCATGACTTTCATCCTTTTTCAAAACCTTCTCAAGTGTCAATTGCAAATGGAAAAAGTGTCTTGGTGATGGGTAAAGGAAAATTAAATTTGATGTCAAAACACATCGAGTCTAGTGCTTTATATGTTCCATCGTTTCCCTTTAAATTACTCTTCATAGGGCAACTCACTTTTACTTTAAAATGCATTGCAACTTTCTCACCAACTAATGTGGTATTTCAAAATTGTATCCCCAAAGAGATGATTGGTGAAGGCTTCTTTCTAAATAGCCAGTATTATTTTTGCAAGAAATCTCATTTACCTAAAGTTTTTCAAGCAAACTCACGTAAACCCCAGGATCAACAACTTTGGCATCAAATACTAGCTCATCCATCCGAAATTGTTTTGTCAAAACTATTTCCCATGTTTTGTCACCCATCCTTTAAGTGTGATACCTGTCAGTTTTCCAAATTTGCCAGGCTGCCTTTTGGTTCTTCAATGTCCAAGTCTAGTACACCATTTGAAATGGTACATACTGATGTATGAGGTCCTACTTTTGAATCAATAGAGGGTTACAAGTATTTTGTCATATTTATGGATGATTACACTCAAATTACTTTCCTTTATCTTATGAAATCTAAAAGTGAAGTTCCAACTATTTTTAAAGATTTTCATAAGCTAGTTGTAACACAATTTCATTCAACTATTAAAACCTTGAGATCAGACAATGGCACGAGTTCTTATCCAATATCATAACCCAATACTTGAGTTCACAAGGAATTATTCACCAAACAAGTTATGTGGGAACCCCACAACAAAATAGGATAGCCGAAAGGAAGAATAGAGATCTATTTGAGAAGACTTGGGCACTCATGTTGCATATGAATGTACCCAAAAGTTTTTGGTCATTTGCAATCCTTACAGCCACCTATTTGATCAATAGGCTTCCTAGTCATGTTCTAGATTTCAGATCATTGTATGAAATCCTTAAAAACAGACCAATAAACCTGTCACACTTGAAAGTTTTTTGTTGCACTTGTTTTGTATATGTGCAAACTCAACATTGTGACAAATTGGATGCTAGGGCAGTGAAATGCGTGTTCGTGGGATACTCCTTCACCTAAAAGGGATATAAATGTTTTAATCCTGTCACTAACAAGTGTATTGTATCCAGAGATGTTCGTTTTGAGGAAGAGACTCCATTATTTAAAAAGGGTCCTATTTCATGTGAGGGTGAGCTTTTGACTGACTTGTTTCCATTGCCTATATACACTAAGCCTTTGAGTCATGATGATTCCTTAAAGGGCAGTGGCAGTCAAGAGCAAGAAGTCATGTTAGAAACCACAACCTTAACAATTTCTCAACCCAACTCACAAGTAAATGGTGATCTTGAGGCTACACCTCAACCCTTCACTCACCAACCTTCTCAAGATGTTAGGAGGAATCCACCTCGAGAAAGGAAGGCCCCTGCCAAGTTTGTAGACTACGTTACTTATGCTTCTAGATATCCCATATCTAAAGCAATAAGTAATCACAGTTTTCAAATTCTTATGTGGCATTTCTTACTGTAGTCTTAAATCTGTAGAGCCTAACACTTTTCAAGAAGCCAATCTCATCCCTTACTAGAGGAAAACCATGTCTGAAGAACTTCAAGCCTTGGAGGAAAATTGTACTTGTTGTATCGTTCAATTACCCCAGGAAAGAAGGCAGTTGGGAATCATTGGGTTTACAAAACTAAGCTCAAGACTGATGGCTCAAGACAAAGACACAAAGCTCGGCTTGTTGCTCATGGTTTCACCCAAACCTTTGGGGTTAGTTACAAGGAAACCTTCACTCCAGTGGCAAAAATGAACACAGTACGTGTGCTACTTTATGTTAATGTTAATTGTGGTTGGCCAGTATACCAGATGGATGTTAAAAATGTTTTCCTTCATGGAGAGCTCCAGGAGGAAGTTTACATGCAAATTCCCCTAGGTTACTCTCTAGCAAAAGAAGGCATGGTGTGCAAACTGGACAAGGTTATCTATGGTTTGTAGCAATCACCAAGAGCTTGGTATCCAAGCTTAGTTCAGTGTTGGAAATGGAAGGTTTTCTTAGAAGTAATGTTGATTCTTCCTTGTTTGTACGGAATGGAACCATTGGGAAGTTGGTGGTCCTTATTTATGTAGATGATCTTATTATCACAGGTGACAATGCATCTAAAATTGGAGCCTTGAAAGCCTCCCTACATCAAACCTTTGCCATCAAGGATCTTGGGAAGTTGAAGTATTTTCTTGGCATCGAGATGGTAGCCTTTCAACAGGGTTTATTTTTAAACCAACGCAAGTATGTCATAGATCTACTCGAGGAAGTTAAGTTCACTGATTGCAAACCAGTTGTCATCCCAATTGACAGTAAACTCAAGCTTACCACAGATGGCGATGCACTCAAGAATGTCACCTATTATCAAAGATTGGTTGGCAATCTTATATATCTTACTATCACCCGTCCAGACATTACCTTTGTTGTAAGCTTGGTCAGTCAATTCATGCATGCACCTATAGTAGAACATCTCAATATTGTTAAAAGGACCCTACGGTATCTCAAAGGGTTCATCGATAAGGGTATCCTCATGCGTAACAATCATTCTACTGAGATTCATGCATACACTGATGCTGACTAGGCAGGCAGTGCAATTGACAGAAAATCCACCACTAGTTATTGCACATTTGTCGGAGGCAACATTGTCATTTGGAAGAGTAAAAATCAACAAGTCATTGCCTGCTCTAGTGCTGAAGCTAGAGTATCAAGCAATGGCTGCCACTGCATGTGAATTGATTTGGCTTAAAGATCTTTTGTTTGATCTAGGGTTCTCGAGTACAACTCTCATTTTCTCTCATGTGTGATAATCAAGCAATCATGCACATTGTTGCAAACCCGGTTTTTTCATGAAAGGACCAAGTATATTGAAGTTGATTGTCACTTCATCAGGGCTAAAGTTAGTCACAATTTATCCAAATGATCTTCACTCACAGTTATGATCAGTTGGTAGACTTGTTCACTAAGGCTTTCTCGTCTGCACATTTTCAGCGTCTTTTAGGCAAGCTGGGATCTACTATACTTCTCGATCCAGCTTGAAAGGGAGTATTGAGAGTTACCAACCTTATACAGATTATGCAATTCCAGAAATCATGGGTGCAACATGGCTGCATGACACCTTTTGTGTTTCCTGACAGATTATGTGTAAATCACTTCTTAGTCTTGTAGTTGGTTTCCTCCAATTAAGGAGTATGGCTGATCTCTAGTGTTTGGTGTAATTTCCTTCAATTAAGGAGTATAGCCGGTCTCTAGGGTTTAGTTTAAGGACTCTTTTATATATGTGTATCCTTTTACATTCACAATATTGAGAAATACAAGAAAACTTAAACCAAAACTGCAACAAAACTACTAGGAAGACTGACTATTTAGACTAAAGTTCATAAACCATATGATGTGGTTATAATTGAAGCCATGCTTGATTGAATTAAATTATTATATGCATGCTTGAACAATGTAGTAATAGAAGACATGAAAATGAAAAACAAACGGTAAATGTTGCTCATAGAAGAGAATTGAAGTGTATATCAAAGGAAAATGAAATGAAATACAACTAGGTAACCATAATAGCTTTTTCAAACAATGAAACCAAACCAAAACCGTTTAAAACCAAACTGAACCGAACCAAATGGTTTGGTTTCATTTCGGTTTTAGCCTCAAAACCACACCAAACCAAACCGCAAAAACTTGTGATTTTGGTTTTGGTTTCACTCAAAACCACACCAAACCGAACCGTGCCCACCCCTAGTGGCAACTGGGAAAAAGGCGTGGTGGCTTTCTAGCTATGTCCAGTTTGATGGTTGTGGCTGAGACGGTGCGTCAGATTCCTCCAACCTCAAAAACTGACCCTTTGGAAAAATCGTGATGCTAACACTACGCAAAGTTAACCACTTAGTACTACAGTTTAGTGATATTTACTTTTGCTTGTAAGTGAGAGGTTTTATATTCGATTGTCAAAGGCGAATATAAACCACATTATTACTAGCTTATTGTGAAGCTTAACTTATTCATCTATCTCTTTAGTGTGGATAATATCGTTTATTAAAAAAAAGTACGTAGAGTTTTATTTTCTAAATCGGTCTTTCAGTAATTGATGTACAGATGAAACTCATTAAATAGCAATTGATCAAATATTTCACCGACAATAGTGCAAAACGTTATCAAACAAATACATGGAGATTAGTGTCATAATTAGCATGACATGTCATTTTCTTGACCGTAAAAACTACCAAGTCTACATGGTGGGCAGGCCGAGTAACTAATAAGCTAACTGCGTCATTCGGTTGTGTGGGGAGCGTGCCAACTAGTTGGCCTAGTTCGGCCGAGCAGTAAAATATGTTGATGTGGCGTCGAGCATGTTGTTGACTTCTTGATCTTGCGACTGCGGCCAAGGAAGGAACGTGTCTTAGCCTTTGGGTTCTAGAGCCTAAAGACAAGGCTACTAATCTCTTCAAAGTTCACAAATTGTCAACGCCGGGTTCAGTCTCAGTAATTATATTCGTGAAAGTATAAGTACGATGAACTGTCACCGAACTATACGAATACAAATACTCGAAAGAGATAAATGTCTTGATTGTAAAAGTGGTTCGGCCGTCGGAATGCCAAACTCTAAAATGTGCTTGTGAATATCCAATTATAAAATAAAACTTGACTTTCAATGTGTTGAGCCTAGTAACCTAGTAACATCTCACTTCGCCAAAAAGGCTAATAAGATGACCTCTACCAACAAGGACTCGGAAATCCTTGTCGATTGAGACTTGGATAATAACCAGTCAGTCTCGAAGCAATGCTGTTTATCCAAACTGAAGGTGCTCATCGGTCGACTGATTCTATGGCTCCAGTGTTGTTTATCCAAACTAAAGATATTGCCAGTTGCCTTGACAGTGCTGTTTATCCAAACCAAAGATGTGTTGGCAGGAAGAAAAGGGGAGAGGAAAAAATCTCAGGGTTGTTGAGAAGCTTTGTGCAGGGCAATTTGTGTGTTGATTTGAAGGAGCCTTGAATGATGCATTCCCTTCTCTATTTATAGCAACGAACCCCCTTATGGCCGAACTAGAAATGTACTTAGATTAGAACTCCTCAACCCAATCTGATCAGGTTTCGGCCAATTCTAACCTCTATAAGACTTTGAACCAAGCTCCTTAACAAACCAGATTCATCCCCTAATTCTAAGCATCTTTAGCTTTAAGACTCCTTGTTACACTAAGGTTTGACTACCTCACCCTTATCTAAACCAATCCTCCTAGCAACATGATTTGGCCGACCTTGACTGGACAGCCCATGACAAGATTCTAGATGAATGTTACTAGGTCGAGAACAACTCTAAGCTCGACCCAAAATATTATTTTTGGGCCTAAACACATTACATATGTCATGTTAAATTGTTCATTAGTTTGTAATTGAGTTGATTTTTGATGACTAAATTACTACATAATTTCTTGTGTTTTTAAATAATTGAGTGCACAATAGCCGTCTAGAGCATAAATCAAAGAAAAACTCTTTGCCGATGGCCCGTGCATTTGGTTTTGGAGTCAGTGACAATCATCTTAACAATCATTTCTAGTCTCGTCCCTCTTTACTTTTCTATTTACTTTGTTTGGTGTAGAATTGTCGATGTGATAGTCGTCGTCTTTTGACTTATGCACATAGTAAAAACAATGTTTTAGATCCAATTATCACCATTGATATAAGATGTCAAATGGTATCAAGATCGGGTTTAGCTAGTACGATACTATGGGTTTAGCCAAATATGGCTCTCGAATGTCCAAAGGATATGGAGCGGTTTCTGTTTAATAATTTATAAGAATTGTCTTGGAGTTTGGTTTTGATTTCTCTATTTAAGAGAGTTTGCTAGTTTGATTTCTCTCTATAGGAGAGTTGCTTGATTTTAATTTTTGTTTGGTGTGCTACAACTCTTTTTGAATCTATGTGTGAAGTGTGGAGCTGCTTGATTTGCTGAATTTACTTCACTTGGTATTATAGGATTGAAGGGTGATGATTAGATGATGCGATTAGAGCTATGGACATCGTACTTCATGTCCCAATATATGATTTGAGATTTTTGTTCTTATATGATCTTAAACAAGGTTTAATGACTTTATTGATCTCTGTTCCCGATAAGCTTAAATGAGTACTTGAAGTCTATTCATTATTTTACATTTAATAATGCTTTATTATAATATTTTTAATATGTCGTTTGGGACCAAGTTTTTATAATATAAATATATTATGCCTTTTTATTCATTGAATAAAATATATCTTTTTTTTTTCTTTTGCTAAACCCACCCCCTCCCTTTAGTGTAGATAGTATCACTTGTTCAAAAAAAAAAAATCTCTCTTTTAAAAAAATAAAAATTGTGCACAAGAAGTTTTCAGAGACCCTTTAGTGTAGATAATATCAATTGTTCAAAAAAAAAATCTCTCTTTTAAAAAAATAAAAATTGTGCACAAGAAGTTTTCAGAGACAGTTACTTAAAGTGGTCAGGAGGAGCACGCTCAAAGTAGAAGGAGAAGAGCTTTCACCTAGATTGAGTTGCGTTGGCTGACAAAACCAGGCTTTGGTAATATTTGTCATTTCCTCCCAAACAAGATAAGCCAACAAAATGAAAAAATGGCCAACTAAAAAAACTCCCTCAAAGCCAAGTGGCTCCCTACCACAGTGGTGAAGAGGAGTGTTGTCCTTGCACCAGGGTTTATACCCCGTTGGCTCCCTAATCTAACAAATATATCGTTTTACAAAAACAAAACAAAAAAAAAAAAAAAAAAACTCTCTCAAAGCACTAAATTGAACTTTGAGAGCATGAATATATTGTTTCCCCTATTTGTTCTGCAATTAAAAGCCGATAAATTCTTATCTCAACTGTCATTTGACCTGGCGACATTGTTTTGCAACCAAAGGACTTCAACTTTGTGACATCCCGTCCCAGGATTATTAAAACGTACGTATGAAATTACAATTTTACCCCTAGTGTGTTTTTCGTCAAGTTGTGGGGTTGTTTTGTGTGTTGTGGCATGTGTTGGGCCACACACACACACCTGCACACTCTCTGTCTTTCCCTTTCCCTCTGTCTCTCTCTCCTTCTGTCTTCTCCCTCTTCCCCGAGTCCTTTATCCTTCTTCTTTTTCCTTCGACGTACGGACGAACATCAAAACCACCCAAATCCTCACAGATCGAGGAAACCAAGGACACATATGAGCTCGTGAGGTCGAGGCAAGCTCAGCCATACCCTTTTCAGGTGAGAAACACATCGTTTTCACGTCGTTTCGACGATGGCCGTTTTGAGTACTGTTCATGCAATAATTATGCTTTGAGTTTTAGGGATTTCTGAGCTTGTGGTTGTGTTTGTGAGGTTCCCAGGAGCTTGGGAGTGGCTCGTTGGTTGAATTTGGACGTCAGGATCCTTAGTTGTGGAGTTGGCCGGTTTTGGGAAGCTTGCACAGGTATAATCTAGTGAGTTTTAGACCTTAAAATGTGTATGGTTGTGTTCTACTAGTTTAGGGCTTTATTTTGGTGCAAGAAACGTGGAAAAAGGTGGAAAAACGAGAGAGTTATAGCGATTTGCAGGTTTTCCGGCGACGGTGCCGGCGACGGCGACAGCGCCGGCGTCGGGGACTGGCCGGAGAAGAAGCAGGAATATTCCGTTAAGTTTAACGGAATATTCCTGACGGCAGGGGTTAAGTCTAACGGAATATTCCGTTAGTTGACGGAATATTCCTGACGCCGTCAACTGACGCCGTCAGTGTGCAGTGCACGTGGCCGCGCGTGGGGGCGCGTAGGGCCGTGCCTTGGCCGGCGCGTGGGGGCGCGTGCGTGGTCCAAAATTTTTTCTAAAATTATGGGCGTGATCCCGAGGTTGTGTAGATCACGTTGGTATATTCATTTGTCCATTTTGAGCAATGTATGAGAAGTTATTGCGAGAAGTTAGCTATGTGCTTTAAAGTTAACGTTTTTATAGTTGTTTCGCATTTAGGTGACACGTACCCCGAGGACGAGCGTGCACACGCGAGGCAGGGGGGCTACGACCCTTCTACATACCAGTGAGTGGGCTTTTGTTTTCCGTATATACCTATATACATATTAATTCCCAGAAATTAGTATAAATGCTTCGTTATATGCCATTTCTTTTATATATAATTGGTGGTTATGCATGAGTAGTGGCATACACGTTTAATTATATATTCAATTATGCATATGTCATATATATTTATATGTGGGTGCTGTGGAGGCATAGGTAAGTGCCAGGTAAGCGTTCTTTAACGATTGCATTAAATAGTGGTTAGAGATGCTTAGAGAGCTCATAACCTGCACCCCCGGTGTTAGTGCTCCCGCCCAGAGTAGGGCATAGTCCTTCACGTGTTGTTCACCTCCCGCACCATACGCTCAGCTTGGATCCAAGCTAGGTGCATAGGCCTGTCGTACAGACCACAGTAGGTGGTTCCGACTCGTAGGTGACCCGCGATTATTCGCACAGTCTTCACGTGATCGTAGCACTAGAGCGTACATATGTATTACAACCAGGCCTGTCGTACAGACCACTTTAGGTGGTTCCGACTCGTGGGCAGGTTCAGTTATAGAGTTGAGATTTGAGCTCTAGATGCAGCCGTACAGGTCACGTTAGGTGACTCCGGCTGCCAGATGTTGTGACGTTGATATGATTTATACCTGGGCACTTACATTCATATTATGGCTTTGGCATGACATATCTTGAGCATGTTTGGCATACCCTTGAGCATATTGGGTATATCTATACATACGTACATATGTTATTTTCTGGGAAGTATACAGGTTTTACGGCGAGGGGTTAGAATGTATTTTGCTAAATGGTTTTCAAAGAGCTTTGTTTTTGCCCACTCACGCTTTTGTTTTGCGCCCCTCCAGGTTCTAGTTGCTTAGCCGTTGCGGTGGTTTCCCTTGAGAGCTTTTCGGCGTTCTGACAGACACTCCACATTGTAGGGTCGCCTTCGGGCGTACCTCTGTTATCGTTTTTGTTTGGACTGCTCTAGACCTGCTCTGATTTTGTATCTCACTTACTAGCACTTATATTATTACCTTGTATGCTAGTTTTGAATTATTCGTACTTTTATATTAGCTTCCGCACGTGCACATGGCTACGTCACCTTTGTGTGACGGCCAGCACGCTCCGATCTCGGTCGGGGTGTGTCAGTTTGGTATCAGAGCCTAGGTTTGGCAGTCCTGTGTCCTTATGAGTATTCTAATGATTTTGGTGTCTTCTGTCAGAACTATGCCGACTCGTCGGGAACCCCGTCGCTCTTCTGAGCCTAGTTTCCCCGATATTACTCAGTTGGGGGAAGCTTTTGCTACAGCCCTTCAGGCAGTGATGCGCCCTCCCCAGAGGACTCCTCTGGAGACTATGTACAATTTGAAGCTGGATAAGTTTAAGGGCAGTGAGGGACCCGAGAGCGCAGAGCGCTGGCTAGAACACATAGAGAAGACTTTCCGGGTGCTGCATAATCAGGGGAACTTGCCTATGGAAAGGTGGGTCGAGACGATCGCTTGGTTTCTAGATACGGAGTCGGCAGCTTGGTGGGAGCAGGAGCTTCGTAGGTTGACTTCGGATCAGAGGATTGATTGGAATGTTTTTACGGGGTTGTTTAGGAGAAGGTATGTGCCCCCTGAGTACATTGACCGTAAGAAACAGGAGTTTTCCGAGTTAAAACAGCGGAAGATGTCAGCGAATGAGTACTACCGTAAGTTTACGGACTTGTCTCGTTATCACCCTGATGTCGCTGGTAATCCGGCGGAGATGCTCCGTCTTTTCCGTCTGGGCACCAGGAAGAAGTGGCGTTCGATGGCGTCTACGGTCCACAGCGAGACTTACCGGGACTTCTATGAGATACTATTGAGGATCGAGGATTCCGAGAATATGTCGAGCGATACTGATGAAGAGAAGGACGGCAACCAGAAGAAAGATGACAAAGGCAAAGGTCAGGCATCGCTCGGGCCCCGTCAGACTCAGAACTTCAAGAGAGGTGGAGCTAGTTCTAGTTCTTCGAGTGGTGGCTTCAGTGCCACTGGACAGGGTCGTGGAGGTAGATTTTCTGGTGGCGCTAGAGGCCAGAGACAGGGCGATGGTGGTCGAGGTAGAGCCCCTATTTGCCGCAGGTGTAATAACCGGCATTTCGGCGAGTTTAGACGTGGTAGCAGTGGTTGCTTCACGTGTGGACAGGTGGGACATAGAGCGGCGAATTGTCCCCAGGGTCAGCAGCAGCAGAAACCACAGCAGACCTTTATGCCACCGCCTGCACCGCTCCAGCAGATCCAGGGTCCTAGTAGTTACGGCCAGACGGGTCGAGGTGGTGCTTACCATTATCAGGGTGATGCTGTTCCTTATGCTCCGGGGCAGTATCAGTATCCCCAGGATCCCTATTCCCAGAGTGGCTATCCCCAGTATTCGGGCGGCTATATGCCGTATCCTCCAGCTCCAGCGGGTGGTTCTCAGTGGTATCCGGGAGGACAGTATCAGCAGGGGGAGATTGCCACTAGCAGTGCAGGGTCTTCGAGACAATCAGGCCAGCCCAGTCAGGGACGCGGCGTTCAGGCGAGCCGAGGCCGTGGCGGGCGTCAGCAGGGACAGGGGCGTCTTCACAATATTTCTCTGCAGGACGCTCAGAACAACCCAGACTTGATTATGGGTACGTTAAACATTCTTGGTTGTTTTGCTAGAGTCTTAATTGATTGTGGAGCTACACATTCCGTAATTTCTCATACGTTTGCTCAAGTGACGCAACCTCGCCCCACTCCTCTAGGGTATGATTTAGAGGTTGTTATGCCTAGAGGAGAGAGTTGTGTCGTAGATTGTGTGTACCCAGGATGTCCAGTGATCGTAGAGGGAGTTGCTTTGTCAGCCGATCTTATTCCGTTAGATATTGTGGACTTTGATGTGATTCTGGGCACGGATTGGTTGCACTTCTATCGTGCCAACATTGACTGTTACGGAAAAGTAGTTACGTTTCACCGACCTGGACTACCTGTGGTTACTTTCGTGGGTGAGCAGAGTGGGGTGAGACATGGCGTTATTTCGGCGTTGCGAGCGAAAAAGTTGTTATCTAAAGGTTGTCAGGGGTATCTGGCTCACGTAGTGCTAGATGAAGCTGTTTCTAACAGAGTTGAGGATGTGAGAGTGGTCAGACACTTCCCTGATGTATTCCCCGAGGATTTACCTGGGTTACCCCCAGATCGAGACGTAGAGTTTACCATTGAGTTGATTCCAGGTACAAATCCTATTTCTTTAACTCCTTATCGTATGGCTCCCGCGGAGTTGAGGGAATTGAAAGTTCAGCTGCAAGAGTTAGTGGATAAGGGATTTATCCAGCCTAGTACTTCGCCTTGGGGTGCTCCAGTGTTGTTTGTGAGGAAGAAGGATGGAACCTTGAGGCTGTGCATCGACTACAGGCAACTCAATCGGGTGACGATTAAAAACCGTTATCCATTGCCTCGTATCGATGATTTGTTCGATCAGCTGAGAGGTGCTTGTGTGTTTTCTAAGATAGACTTGAGGTCTGGTTACTATCAGCTGAAGATCAGTAGGGACGATGTCCCTAAGACGGCGTTCAGGACTCGTTATGGTCATTACGAGTTTTTGGTTATGCCATTTGGGTTGACGAATGCACCAGCCGCCTTTATGGATTTGATGAACCGAGTATTCCAGCCTTACTTGGATAGATTTGTTATTGTCTTCATCGACGATATTCTGGTGTATTCTAAGTCGAAAGCGGAGCATGTTCGACATCTTACTTTGGTGTTGAAAAGGTTGAGGGAACACCAGTTATATGCTAAGTTTAGCAAGTGTCAGTTCTGGTTAGACCAAGTTGCGTTCTTGGGGCACGTCATTTCTGCTCAGGGTATTTTGGTTGATCCTCAGAAGGTTGCAGCTGTGGAGAGTTGGGAGCAGCCGCGAACCGTCACCGAGGTGAGAAGTTTCCTTGGTTTGGCAGGGTATTATCGGAGATTCGTTAAGGATTTTTCGGTGATTGCCTTGCCGTTGACGAGGTTAACGAGGAAGGATGTTAAATTTGAGTGGGATGATAGGTGTGAGTAGAGTTTCCAGCGGTTGAAGCATTGTCTCACTCATGCACCTGTTTTGGCACTCCCAGACGATAGCGGTGATTTCGAGGTTTATAGCGATGCTTCCTTGAATGGTCTGGGATGTGTATTGATGCAGCATGGTAGGGTGATTGCTTATGCTTCGCGGCAGTTGAAACCCCATGAGATGAATTACCCTACACATGACTTGGAGTTGGCTGCTATCATCTTTGCGTTGAAGTTGTGGAGACACTATCTTTACGGGGAAAAGTGCAGGATCTTTACAGATCACAAGAGTCTCCAGTATCTCTTTACTCAGAAAGAACTTAATCTTCGTCAGCGGAGGTGGTTGGAGTTGCTCAGCGATTACGATTGCACGATCGATTATCATCCTGGTCGTGCGAACGTAGTGGCTGATGCACTTAGCAGGAAGTCACAGGGCCGTATTAACGCGTTGTACGCTAGTCGTGTTCCTCTTTTGGTGGACTTGCGTACTACGGGAGTAAGGCTAGAAGCCGAAGATCGAGATGTGGCATTACTTGCTAATTTCCAAGTTAGGCCGATACTTGTTGATCGGGTGCTTGAAGCCCAAGTAACTGATCAGGAGACTCAAGAACTTATTCAAGCTCGAGATCAAGGAAAGAGGCGAGACCTCAGAGTTCGTGATTCGGATGGCATGTTGATGCTAGAAGGTAGAATGTTCGTGCCTAAGAGTGTGGAGTTGAAGAAAGAAATTCTCGATGAAGCACATATCTCGGCTTACGCTATGCATCCAGGAGCTACGAAAATGTATCATACCATTCGACCATTTTATTATTGGCCAGGTATGAAGAGGTAGATAGCCGAGTATGTGAGCCGATGTGCTGTTTGTCAGCAAGTTAAGGCAGAGAGGAAGAAGCCGTTTGGGTTGTTGCAGCCGCTTCCCGTTCCAGAGTGGAAATGGGAAAATATCACCATGGATTTTGTGTATAAGTTGCCGCGTACACAAAATGGCTTTGACGGCATTTGGGTGATCGTTGATCGACTCACTAAGTCGGCTCATTTTATTCCAGTGAGAGAGAAGTATTCTTTGAGCCGTTTAGCGGAGTTGTTTATCTCGAAGGTTGTGAAGTACCACGGTGTCCCTGTGAGCATTATTTCGGATCGAGATCCACGATTTACATCGAAGTTTTGGGTAGCTTTCCAGGAAGCTTTGGGCACGAGATTACTTTATAGTACGGCATATCATCCACAGACCGATGGGCAGTCAGAGAGAACTATTCAGACCCTGGAAGATATGCTGCGAGCTTCGGTGTTGCAGTTTGGTGACGCTTGGCACCAGCGGTTAGATTTGATGGAATTTGCTTACAATAACAGTTTTCATTCGAGCATTGGCATGGCGCCATTTGAGGCCTTGTATGGCAGAGCTTGTCGCACACCGTTGTGTTGGTCAGAGGTTGGGGAAAGAGTCTTAGTAGGTCCAGAGATTGTTGAGGAGACTACTCAGAACGTTCAGGTGATCAAGTCTAACCTGAAAGCAGCTCAGGACAGGCAGAAGAGTCTAGCGGATCGGCATGCTACGGACAGAACATATGAGGTCGGAGATTGGGTATTTCTGAAACTTTCACCGTGGAGAGGTGTTGTGCGGTTCGGAAAGAAAGGGAAGTTGAGTCCCAGGTACATCGGACCATACGTGGTCACAGAACGAGTTGGTGAGGTAGCTTACAGGTTGGAGTTGCCTCCGGAGTTGGCTAGAGTGCATAATGTTTTTCACGTGTCTATGCTCCGACACTATGTTGCTGATCCATCTCACGTGATACCTCCTCAACCGCTTGAGATTAACCCAGATTTGACGTACGACGAGGAGCCGGTGACGATACTAGATTGGAAAGAGAAGGTTCTGAGGAACAAGACAGTGAATTTAGTGAAGGTTTTGTGGAGGAACCATTCAGTTGAGGAAGCAACGTGGGAGACAGAAGATCGAATGAGGGATTTGTATCCTCGTTTGTTCTTTGACCACTAGGGGCTGTTACTTGGTTGTTTTGAATTTCGGGACGAAATTCTATTAAGGTGGGAAGGTTGTGACATCCCGTCCCGGGATTATTAAAACGTACGTATGAAATTACAATTTTACCCCTAGTGTGTTTTTCGTCAAGTTGTGGGGTTGTTTTGTGTGTTGTGGCATGTGTTGGGCCACACACACACACCTGCACACTCTCTGTCTTTCCCTTTCCCTCTGTCTCTCTCTCCTTCTGTCTTCTCCCTCTTCCCCGAGTCCTCTATCCTTCTTCTTCTTCCTTCGACGTACGGACGAACATCAAAACCACCCAAATCCTCACAGATCGAGGAAACCAAGGACACATATGAGCTCGTGAGGTCGAGGCAAGCTCAGCCATACCCTTTTCAGGTGAGAAACACATCGTTTTCACGTCGTTTCGACGATGGCCGTTTTGAGTACTGTTCATGCAATAATTATGCTTTGAGTTTTAGGGATTTCTGAGCTTGTGGTTGTGTTTGTGAGGTTCCCAGGAGCTTGGGAGTGGCTCGTTGGTTGAATTTGGACGTCAGGATCCTTAGTTGTGGAGTTGGCCGGTTTTGGGAAGCTTGCACAGGTATAATCTAGTGAGTTTTAGACCTTAAAATGTGTATGGTTGTGTTCTACTAGTTTAGGGCTTTATTTTGGTGCAAGAAACGTGGAAAAAGGTGGAAAAACGAGAGAGTTATAGCGATTTGCAGGTTTTCCGGCGACGGTGCCGGCGACGGCGACAGCGCCGGCGTCGGGGACTGGCCGGAGAAGAAGCAGGAATATTCCGTTAAGTTTAACGGAATATTCCTGACGGCAGGGGTTAAGTCTAACGAAATATTCCGTTAGTTGACGGAATATTCCTGACGCCGTCAACTGACGCCGTCAGTGTGCAGTGCACGTGGCCGCGCGTGGGGGCGCGTAGGGCCGTGCCTTGGCCGGCGCGTGGGGGCGCGTGCGTGGTCCAAAATTTTTTCTAAAATTATGGGCGTGATCCCGAGGTTGTGTAGATCACGTTGGTATATTCATTTGTCCATTTTGAGCAATGTATGAGAAGTTATTGCGAGAAGTTAGCTATGTGCTTTAAAGTTAACGTTTTTATAGTTGTTTCGCATTTAGGTGACACGTACCCCGAGGACGAGCGTGCACACGCGAGGCAGGGGGGCTACGACCCTTCTACATACCAGTGAGTGGGCTTTTGTTTTCCGTATATACCTATATACATATTAATTCCCAGAAATTAGTATAAATGCTTCGTTATATGCCATTTCTTTTATATATAATTGGTGGTTATGCATGAGTAGTGGCATACACGTTTAATTATATATTCAATTATGCATATGTCATATATATTTATATGTGGGTGCTGTGGAGGCATAGGTAAGTGCCAGGTAAGCGTTCTTTAACGATTGCATTAAATAGTGGTTAGAGATGCTTAGAGAGCTCATAACCTGCACCCCCGGTGTTAGTGCTCCCGCCCAGAGTAGGGCACAGTCCTTCACGTGTTGTTCACCTCCCGCACCATACGCTCAGCTTGGATCCAAGCTAGGTGCATAGGCCTGTCGTACAGACCACAGTAGGTGGTTCCGACTCGTAGGTGACCCGCGATTATTCGCACAGTCTTCACGTGATCGTAGCACTAGAGCGTACATATGTATTACAACCAGGCCTGTCGTACAGACCACTTTAGGTGGTTCCGACTCGTGGGCAGGTTCAGTTATAGAGTTGAGATTTGAGCTCTAGATGCAGCCGTACAGGTCACGTTAGGTGACTCCGGCTGCCAGATGTTGTGACGTTGATATGATTTATACCTGGGCACTTACATTCATATTATGGCTTTGGCATGACATATCTTGAGCATGTTTGGCATACCCTTGAGCATATTGGGCATATCTATACATACGTACATATGTTATTTTCTGGGAAGTATACAGGTTTTACGGCGAGGGGTTAGAATGTATTTTGCTAAATGGTTTTCAAAGAGCTTTGTTTTTGCCCACTCACGCTTTTGTTTTGCGCCCCTCCAGGTTCTAGTTGCTTAGCCGTTGCGGTGGTTTCCCTTGAGAGCTTTTCGGCGTTCTGACAGACACTCCACATTGTAGGGTCGCCTTCGGGCGTACCTCTGTTATCGTTTTTGTTTGGACTGCTCTAGACCTGCTCTGATTTTGTATCTCACTTACTAGCACTTATATTATTACCTTGTATGCTAGTTTTGAATTATTCGTACTTTTATATTAGCTTCCGCACGTGCACATGGCTACGTCACCTTTGTGTGACGGCCAGCACGCTCCGATCTCGGTCGGGGTGTGTCAGTTTGGTATCAGAGCCTAGGTTTGGCAGTCCTGTGTCCTTATGAGTATTCTAATGATTTTGGTGTCTTCTGTCAGAACTATGCCGACTCGTCGGGAACCCCGTCGCTCTTCTGAGCCTAGTTTCCCCGATATTACTCAGTTGGGGGAAGCTTTTGCTACAGCCCTTCAGGCAGTGATGCGCCCTCCCCAGAGGACTCCTCTGGAGACTATGTACAATTTGAAGCTGGATAAGTTTAAGGGCAGTGAGGGACCCGAGAGCGCAGAGCGCTGGCTAGAACACATAGAGAAGACTTTCCGGGTGCTGCATAATCAGGGGAACTTGCCTATGGAAAGGTGGGTCGAGACGATCGCTTGGTTTCTAGATACGGAGTCGGCAGCTTGGTGGGAGCAGGAGCTTCGTAGGTTGACTTCGGATCAGAGGATTGATTGGAATGTTTTTACGGGGTTGTTTAGGAGAAGGTATGTGCCCCCTGAGTACATTGACCGTAAGAAACAGGAGTTTTCCGAGTTAAAACAGCGGAAGATGTCAGCGAATGAGTACTACCGTAAGTTTACGGACTTGTCTCGTTATCACCCTGATGTCGCTGGTAATCCGGCGGAGATGCTCCGTCTTTTCCGTCTGGGCACCAGGAAGAAGTGGCGTTCGATGGCGTCTACGGTCCACAGCGAGACTTACCGGGACTTCTATGAGATACTATTGAGGATCGAGGATTCCGAGAATATGTCGAGCGATACTGATGAAGAGAAGGACGGCAACCAGAAGAAAGATGACAAAGGCAAAGGTCAGGCATCGCTCGGGCCCCGTCAGACTCAGAACTTCAAGAGAGGTGGAGCTAGTTCTAGTTCTTCGAGTGGTGGCTTCAGTGCCACTGGACAGGGTCGTGGAGGTAGATTTTCTGGTGGCGCTAGAGGCCAGAGACAGGGCGATGGTGGTCGAGGTAGAGCCCCTATTTGCCGCAGGTGTAATAACCGGCATTTCGGCGAGTTTAGACGTGGTAGCAGTGGTTGCTTCACGTGTGGACAGGTGGGACATAGAGCGGCGAATTGTCCCCAGGGTCAGCAGCAGCAGAAACCACAGCAGACCTTTATGCCACCGCCTGCACCGCTCCAGCAGATCCAGGGTCCTAGTAGTTACGGCCAGACGGGTCGAGGTGGTGCTTACCATTATCAGGGTGATGCTGTTCCTTATGCTCCGGGGCAGTATCAGTATCCCCAGGATCCCTATTCCCAGAGTGGCTATCCCCAGTATTCGGGCGGCTATATGCCGTATCCTCCAGCTCCAGCGGGTGGTTCTCAGTGGTATCCGGGAGGACAGTATCAGCAGGGGGAGATTGCCACTAGCAGTGCAGGGTCTTCGAGACAATCAGGCCAGCCCAGTCAGGGACGCGGCGTTCAGGCGAGCCGAGGCCGTGGCGGGCGTCAGCAGGGACAGGGGCGTCTTCACAATATTTCTCTGCAGGACGCTCAGAACAACCCAGACTTGATTATGGGTACGTTAAACATTCTTGGTTGTTTTGCTAGAGTCTTAATTGATTGTGGAGCTACACATTCCGTAATTTCTCATACGTTTGCTCAAGTGACGCAACCTCGCCCCACTCCTCTAGGGTATGATTTAGAGGTTGTTATGCCTAGAGGAGAGAGTTGTGTCGTAGATTGTGTGTACCCAGGATGTCCAGTGATCGTAGAGGGAGTTGCTTTGTCAGCCGATCTTATTCCGTTAGATATTGTGGACTTTGATGTGATTCTGGGCACGGATTGGTTGCACTTCTATCGTGCCAACATTGACTGTTACGGAAAAGTAGTTACGTTTCACCGACCTGGACTACCTGTGGTTACTTTCGTGGGTGAGCAGAGTGGGGTGAGACATGGCGTTATTTCGGCGTTGCGAGCGAAAAAGTTGTTATCTAAAGGTTGTCAGGGGTATCTGGCTCACGTAGTGCTAGATGAAGCTGTTTCTAACAGAGTTGAGGATGTGAGAGTGGTCAGACACTTCCCTGATGTATTCCCCGAGGATTTACCTGGGTTACCCCCAGATCGAGACGTAGAGTTTACCATTGAGTTGATTCCAGGTACAAATCCTATTTCTTTAACTCCTTATCGTATGGCTCCCGCGGAGTTGAGGGAATTGAAAGTTCAGCTGCAAGAGTTAGTGGATAAGGGATTTATCCAGCCTAGTACTTCGCCTTGGGGTGCTCCAGTGTTGTTTGTGAGGAAGAAGGATGGAACCTTGAGGCTGTGCATCGACTACAGGCAACTCAATCGGGTGACGATTAAAAACCGTTATCCATTGCCTCGTATCGATGATTTGTTCGATCAGCTGAGAGGTGCTTGTGTGTTTTCTAAGATAGACTTGAGGTCTGGTTACTATCAGCTGAAGATCAGTAGGGACGATGTCCCTAAGACGGCGTTCAGGACTCGTTATGGTCATTACGAGTTTTTGGTTATGCCATTTGGGTTGACGAATGCACCAGCCGCCTTTATGGATTTGATGAACCGAGTATTCCAGCCTTACTTGGATAGATTTGTTATTGTCTTCATCGACGATATTCTGGTGTATTCTAAGTCGAAAGCGGAGCATGTTCGACATCTTACTTTGGTGTTGAAAAGGTTGAGGGAACACCAGTTATATGCTAAGTTTAGCAAGTGTCAGTTCTGGTTAGACCAAGTTGCGTTCTTGGGGCACGTCATTTCTGCTCAGGGTATTTTGGTTGATCCTCAGAAGGTTGCAGCTGTGGAGAGTTGGGAGCAGCCGCGAACCGTCACCGAGGTGAGAAGTTTCCTTGGTTTGGCAGGGTATTATCGGAGATTCGTTAAGGATTTTTCGGTGATTGCCTTGCCGTTGACGAGGTTAACGAGGAAGGATGTTAAATTTGAGTGGGATGATAGGTGTGAGTAGAGTTTCCAGCGGTTGAAGCATTGTCTCACTCATGCACCTGTTTTGGCACTCCCAGACGATAGCGGTGATTTCGAGGTTTATAGCGATGCTTCCTTGAATGGTCTGGGATGTGTATTGATGCAGCATGGTAGGGTGATTGCTTATGCTTCGCGGCAGTTGAAACCCCATGAGATGAATTACCCTACACATGACTTGGAGTTGGCTGCTATCATCTTTGCGTTGAAGTTGTGGAGACACTATCTTTACGGGGAAAAGTGCAGGATCTTTACAGATCACAAGAGTCTCCAGTATCTCTTTACTCAGAAAGAACTTAATCTTCGTCAGCGGAGGTGGTTGGAGTTGCTCAGCGATTACGATTGCACGATCGATTATCATCCTGGTCGTGCGAACGTAGTGGCTGATGCACTTAGCAGGAAGTCACAGGGCCGTATTAACGCGTTGTACGCTAGTCGTGTTCCTCTTTTGGTGGACTTGCGTACTACGGGAGTAAGGCTAGAAGCCGAAGATCGAGATGTGGCATTACTTGCTAATTTCCAAGTTAGGCCGATACTTGTTGATCGGGTGCTTGAAGCCCAAGTAACTGATCAGGAGACTCAAGAACTTATTCAAGCTCGAGATCAAGGAAAGAGGCGAGACCTCAGAGTTCGTGATTCGGATGGCATGTTGATGCTAGAAGGTAGAATGTTCGTGCCTAAGAGTGTGGAGTTGAAGAAAGAAATTCTCGATGAAGCACATATCTCGGCTTACGCTATGCATCCAGGAGCTACGAAAATGTATCATACCATTCGACCATTTTATTATTGGCCAGGTATGAAGAGGTAGATAGCCGAGTATGTGAGCCGATGTGCTGTTTGTCAGCAAGTTAAGGCAGAGAGGAAGAAGCCGTTTGGGTTGTTGCAGCCGCTTCCCGTTCCAGAGTGGAAATGGGAAAATATCACCATGGATTTTGTGTATAAGTTGCCGCGTACACAAAATGGCTTTGACGGCATTTGGGTGATCGTTGATCGACTCACTAAGTCGGCTCATTTTATTCCAGTGAGAGAGAAGTATTCTTTGAGCCGTTTAGCGGAGTTGTTTATCTCGAAGGTTGTGAAGTACCACGGTGTCCCTGTGAGCATTATTTCGGATCGAGATCCACGATTTACATCGAAGTTTTGGGTAGCTTTCCAGGAAGCTTTGGGCACGAGATTACTTTATAGTACGGCATATCATCCACAGACCGATGGGCAGTCAGAGAGAACTATTCAGACCCTGGAAGATATGCTGCGAGCTTCGGTGTTGCAGTTTGGTGACGCTTGGCACCAGCGGTTAGATTTGATGGAATTTGCTTACAATAACAGTTTTCATTCGAGCATTGGCATGGCGCCATTTGAGGCCTTGTATGGCAGAGCTTGTCGCACACCGTTGTGTTGGTCAGAGGTTGGGGAAAGAGTCTTAGTAGGTCCAGAGATTGTTGAGGAGACTACTCAGAACGTTCAGGTGATCAAGTCTAACCTGAAAGCAGCTCAGGACAGGCAGAAGAGTCTAGCGGATCGGCATGCTACGGACAGAACATATGAGGTCGGAGATTGGGTATTTCTGAAACTTTCACCGTGGAGAGGTGTTGTGCGGTTCGGAAAGAAAGGGAAGTTGAGTCCCAGGTACATCGGACCATACGTGGTCACAGAACGAGTTGGTGAGGTAGCTTACAGGTTGGAGTTGCCTCCGGAGTTGGCTAGAGTGCATAATGTTTTTCACGTGTCTATGCTCCGACACTATGTTGCTGATCCATCTCACGTGATACCTCCTCAACCGCTTGAGATTAACCCAGATTTGACGTACGACGAGGAGCCGGTGACGATACTAGATTGGAAAGAGAAGGTTCTGAGGAACAAGACAGTGAATTTAGTGAAGGTTTTGTGGAGGAACCATTCAGTTGAGGAAGCAACGTGGGAGACAGAAGATCGAATGAGGGATTTGTATCCTCGTTTGTTCTTTGACCACTAGGGGCTGTTACTTGGTTGTTTTGAATTTCGGGACGAAATTCTATTAAGGTGGGAAGGTTGTGACATCCCGTCCCGGGATTATTAAAACGTACGTATGAAATTACAATTTTACCCCTAGTGTGTTTTTCGTCAAGTTGTGGGGTTGTTTTGTGTGTTGTGGCATGTGTTGGGCCACACACACACACCTGCACACTCTCTGTCTTTCCCTTTCCCTCTGTCTCTCTCTCCTTCTGTCTTCTCCCTCTTCCCCGAGTCCTCTATCCTTCTTCTTCTTCCTTCGACGTACGGACGAACATCAAAACCACCCAAATCCTCACAGATCGAGGAAACCAAGGACACATATGAGCTCGTGAGGTCGAGGCAAGCTCAGCCATACCCTTTTCAGGTGAGAAACACATCGTTTTCACGTCGTTTCGACGATGGCCGTTTTGAGTACTGTTCATGCAATAATTATGCTTTGAGTTTTAGGGATTTCTGAGCTTGTGGTTGTGTTTGTGAGGTTCCCAGGAGCTTGGGAGTGGCTCGTTGGTTGAATTTGGACGTCAGGATCCTTAGTTGTGGAGTTGGCCGGTTTTGGGAAGCTTGCACAGGTATAATCTAGTGAGTTTTAGACCTTAAAATGTGTATGGTTGTGTTCTACTAGTTTAGGGCTTTATTTTGGTGCAAGAAACGTGGAAAAAGGTGGAAAAACGAGAGAGTTATAGCGATTTGCAGGTTTTCCGGCGACGGTGCCGGCGACGGCGACAGCGCCGGCGTCGGGGACTGGCCGGAGAAGAAGCAGGAATATTCCGTTAAGTTTAACGGAATATTCCTGACGGCAGGGGTTAAGTCTAACGAAATATTCCGTTAGTTGACGGAATATTCCTGACGCCGTCAACTGACGCCGTCAGTGTGCAGTGCACGTGGCCGCGCGTGGGGGCGCGTAGGGCCGTGCCTTGGCCGGCGCGTGGGGGCGCGTGCGTGGTCCAAAATTTTTTCTAAAATTATGGGCGTGATCCCGAGGTTGTGTAGATCACGTTGGTATATTCATTTGTCCATTTTGAGCAATGTATGAGAAGTTATTGCGAGAAGTTAGCTATGTGCTTTAAAGTTAACGTTTTTATAGTTGTTTCGCATTTAGGTGACACGTACCCCGAGGACGAGCGTGCACACGCGAGGCAGGGGGGCTACGACCCTTCTACATACCAGTGAGTGGGCTTTTGTTTTCCGTATATACCTATATACATATTAATTCCCAGAAATTAGTATAAATGCTTCGTTATATGCCATTTCTTTTATATATAATTGGTGGTTATGCATGAGTAGTGGCATACACGTTTAATTATATATTCAATTATGCATATGTCATATATATTTATATGTGGGTGCTGTGGAGGCATAGGTAAGTGCCAGGTAAGCGTTCTTTAACGATTGCATTAAATAGTGGTTAGAGATGCTTAGAGAGCTCATAACCTGCACCCCCGGTGTTAGTGCTCCCGCCCAGAGTAGGGCACAGTCCTTCACGTGTTGTTCACCTCCCGCACCATACGCTCAGCTTGGATCCAAGCTAGGTGCATAGGCCTGTCGTACAGACCACAGTAGGTGGTTCCGACTCGTAGGTGACCCGCGATTATTCGCACAGTCTTCACGTGATCGTAGCACTAGAGCGTACATATGTATTACAACCAGGCCTGTCGTACAGACCACTTTAGGTGGTTCCGACTCGTGGGCAGGTTCAGTTATAGAGTTGAGATTTGAGCTCTAGATGCAGCCGTACAGGTCACGTTAGGTGACTCCGGCTGCCAGATGTTGTGACGTTGATATGATTTATACCTGGGCACTTACATTCATATTATGGCTTTGGCATGACATATCTTGAGCATGTTTGGCATACCCTTGAGCATATTGGGCATATCTATACATACGTACATATGTTATTTTCTGGGAAGTATACAGGTTTTACGGCGAGGGGTTAGAATGTATTTTGCTAAATGGTTTTCAAAGAGCTTTGTTTTTGCCCACTCACGCTTTTGTTTTGCGCCCCTCCAGGTTCTAGTTGCTTAGCCGTTGCGGTGGTTTCCCTTGAGAGCTTTTCGGCGTTCTGACAGACACTCCACATTGTAGGGTCGCCTTCGGGCGTACCTCTGTTATCGTTTTTGTTTGGACTGCTCTAGACCTGCTCTGATTTTGTATCTCACTTACTAGCACTTATATTATTACCTTGTATGCTAGTTTTGAATTATTAGCTTCCGCACGTGCACATGGCTACGTCACCTTTGTGTGACGGCCAGCACGCTCCGATCTCGGTCGGGGTGTGTCAAACTTCATAGGTGAGAAAGTGATTTAGCTGTCGATGTCAGATTTTATCATAATTATATACGATATTGTCTGTTATAAAAGAAATATGAATGTATAGAACATAAAGAATGACAAATTATAACCCCTAATAGTGGTTTATGTAAATTGATTCTCATGTATTAGAAGCAATGGAGCATGTTGAAATCTAAAATGTTGTTGTTGTGTGAGTTTAATAGAAAAAACCTCGCTATTTTATAGGAATCAAACTTATGAGACTCATATATTACAGTCAACAAAATTCCTATTGGACTAATTTTCATCTTACTATATAAGTTTAATTCCAATTTATAAAGAGAACTATTATTTACACTTCAAAATTTTCATTTTGCATTCCTCTCATGTGTATTTTTCTTTCTGATTATAAAAAATTTAGAGCGGAGAATGAAAATTTTGAATGCTAATAACAATTTCGTTTATAAAAACTAAACCCAAAATTTCTATACCAAGTTTGAATTCCCCACCCCTAAATCCCAACTACTATATTGTAAGGGTTGTGATTTTCACACACCCTTAACTACTTTTCTCACATCACTTCCTATTTTTTAATACTTAATTGGTATCCTACTATTTAATCTTCTATATATACCCTTCCTACTTTTTGATAGTAAATAATGAAAGATTAAATAGGGAGGGGTATATATGGAAGATTAAATAGTAGAATGCCAATTAAGTATTAAAAAAATATGGAGGTGTGTGGGAAAAGTAGTTAAGGGTGTGTGAAAATCACAACCCTATTGTAAAGTCATTAGTAGGGTCTTTCATATTTTTAATTCACCAATTTCGTCCTCTATCTATTTACTCATGGGTAATGTTAGGGAGATTCAATTTGCAAACTAAATGACGTTCACTAATATGAATAAACACGTTTGTCAATGTTTAAGTAATAAACTAATCATCAACTTCTATGTCCTTTAGTTTTCAAAACTTTGCCTACAATTTAGTCTCCCTAGCATAACCCTTTACCTATTCGGAAAGGGATCCTCTCCAGATCCCTTTCACCAAATCCACCAAATCAATTAATCCAGACCCTTGGAATTTGATCCAATAGCTACATACAAGGGGTCCCTTTAAAAGTTATAATAACTTTAAAAGTTATAATAACTTTAAAAGTTATAATAATAAAAGTAATCATTAGAATAAATTTCAAGGGCCCGAATTAGGTGATTGGGTGGAATTGGTGAAAGGGATCTGGAGAGGATCCCTTTCCTACTTATTCAAGGAAAAAGGTCTTCGCTGGATCCTTTTCCTTGGGATCCCAAGGATCCCGTGATCGTGACCGTTCATCGTATATCGTGCGGTCAGTGGGTACTATTTATATTTAAATTTTAAAATGAACAATCATGATGTATAATGAACGATTACGATTACGGAATCTCTAGGAAAATGATTCAGCGAGGATCATTTTCCCTTATTCATCAATGTAGTATTACCGCCAATGATATTTTGCCATGCGGATTGAGTTGATAAATGCGTTAAAAATAAAAGAAAACCCAAGATTTAGGAAATAAAAAATTCAATTGTCATCTTCAAACTTCAGCAGCCCTTAGCCGGCCCATCCACTCCACCCACCGTCGACGTCGACCTCTAGTCCCACCACTACCACCCACCACGTTCCATACTGTTGCACCCTTTCTCCCCCAAGTAATTCACATAATTCACCCAAGTACCACCCCCTTCCGGTGCTAACCTCGAAAATGTCGTCGTCATGGAGCAGTGAGTCTCTCCCGATCAAATTCTCATCGGCGACATCGCCCTACCCAGTGCCAGTACCCATACCCCGACTAAAAACTTCAGAGCTTTTGATTAACTCATCGAGAGAGAGATGAGTTGTTGACAAAAAAAGAAGAGAGAGATGAGTTGAATTGTGCCGTGGTGGGTGGTGGTGGACTGGTGGGGATTTGAGGTCGACGGCCACGGTGGGCGGAGTGGATGAGATGACAATGCGTTTGCTGAAGTCTGAAGACGACAGGTGATTTTTTAATTTACTTTTTAACCAACAATTTTATATACAATTTTTAACTCAATCCACATGGCAAAATACCGTTGCCTAGGACCCAAATACATGACATGTCAGCACATTAATATTCCAAAAAATAAAAAAAAAATTACTAAAAAGTTTTAAAACGACGAAAATTGAAATAACGAAATTTTATTTTTTAGAATTTGTCAATTTTCCTATTTGACTAACCTAAAAACAATAGAATTTGAGTACGAAATTTGTTATTTTTAAACTTTCACTCATATAAATTTAGAAATGACATTTATTTATATGGAATTTAAAGTTGGAAATTAGAGGCCCCAATTCCCAAGATTTTTTTCCACGCAGAAATTCTAAATTTCTATGTTTATGAATCTAAACTAGAGGCGTGTCAATTTATAAATTTGACTTTGTCAAAATTTCAAATTTATTTTCTTCCGACTATAGTGTAAAGGAATTCTTAAAGGAATTAGATGGCAATGACAATACTAAAAAGTCAATAAAGGGGAGGACGAAATTGATGAGTTTGAAACATAAAAAAACCAAATTGATGACTTCATAGTACATTAGGAACCATTTGTGATTAAAAAAAAAAAAACCCATGCATAATGTGGAAGTCGGAATCAATCTAACTAATATGTCAAACTATCTAGTAAGAAAACAATGCCTCATACAGTAAAAAAAATTTATCTATACTTCTTGTATGAGTGGTAAATTGCACTATCTAGTGTCATAAAACTGAATCCAGAAACCGGATTACATATTCAAATTTCATAAATGATACACAACAAATCGTTTATATTTTAAGTGAACATATAAAAAAACAAAAACAAAAAGTTAAAAGAGAGCAAAACTAGATGCTTGCATAACGTTGTCTGCTCAGATAGTCAATTATTACGCTCACACAGTCTGTTTATTACGTTCATATTGTCGATTAGCGGTACGTTATGTCACATCCCGGCCCGGGGGGGGGGGGGGGGACCACTTCCCCGGCCCGCTCCACCATCGTAGCACGATATTGTCCACTTTGAGTCCCTACCATGCCTTCACGGTTTTGTTTCTGGGAACTCACACGAGAACTTCCCGATGGGTCATCCATCCTGGGAATGCTCTCGTGCGCTACTCACTTAACTTCGGAGTCCCCATGGAACCCGAAACCAGTGAGCTCCCAAAAGGCCTCGTGCTAGGTAGGGATGAGAATATCCATATAAGGATCACTCCCATGGGCGATGTGGGATGTCACAATCCACCCCCTTAAGGCCCGACGTCCTTGTCGGCGCACTCGCGACTAGGGTTAGGCTCTGATACCAAATTGTCACATCCCACCAAGGGGGGGACCATTTCCTAGGTCTGCTCCACCACCGTAGCACAATATTGTCCGCTTTGGGTCCCGACCACGCCCTCACGGTTTTGTTTCTGGAAACTCACACGAGAACTTCCTGATGGGTCACCTATCTTGGGAATGCTCTCGTGTGCTACTCGCTTAACTTCGGAGTTCCCATAGATCCCGAAGCCAATGAGCTCCCAAAAGGCCTCGTGCTAGGTAGGGTTCCCAATGGGTCACCCATCATGGAATTGCTCTAGCTCCCTTTTCGCTTAACTTCGGAGTTCCTACGGAACCCAAAGCCAATGAGCTCCCAAAATGCCTCGTCCTAGGTAGGGATAAAAATATACATATAAGGATCACTCATCTGAACAATGTGGGATGTCACACGTTATGTGTTATATTCTTCGTCCACTAATCATCTCTATTATTTCCCTTGTTAATTGACAACTCTGTGTTATATTTTGTGCTATGATTCATGAACTAAGCTGAAATTAAAACCCTTTACCTAACTCAATGTTTAAGAACTTATAGCTCGTCTCTCAGTTTATAACCGAACATCACGTCAATTGAAAGTTGAGCATTTCCGTATTTAAGAGAAAAAAATTCTCAAAAAAAAAAGAAAAGAAAGAGCTCCAAATCATTATTTTGGAAAGTAAAAACTTTACAAATAAATCACTTAGGTTAGCATGAATATATTTTCCTTTTTTTTTTTTTTTTTTTTTTGCAGTTAAAAGTGAGTAAAATCTATCTTAACTGTTAATTTGACCGAACGACAACTGTCATTCTGCATCGAACGACTTCAGTTTCTTAAATGGAAAATAATTTGGCTACTGATGTGAGATTTTAACATAAATTATATGAGATATTGTTTGTTAGAAATGCGATGAATGTACCTAACACAAAAGAGAACACTTCTCTAGCAAGAAAACATAACCTCATATAGAACATTTTTATTTTATCTTGGCTGTAAACGCGTGAAGTGCACTATTTAGTGTCATAAAACCGAATCCAAAAACCAGATTACATATTCAAATTTCATAAATGATATGCGACAAAACGTTCGTATTTTAAGTGAACAGATAAAAAAAAAAGAAAAAAGTTAAAACAGACCAGAATTGGACGCATACGTAACGTTCTCTGCTCAAATAGTCACTTACTGCGTTCACACGGTCTGTTTTTGCCGTTCACGTTATCGATTAGTGGTGCGTTATGGGTTATATTGTTAGGCCGCTAACTAGCCATTCACATTGTCGGTTATTGGTTCATTATGTGTTATATTATTAGGCCGCTAATCACCTCTTATCCTTTGTTAATTGACAACATTGTGTAGCATTTTTGCTAGGATTTATGAACTGAGTGTGTTTAAGAGCTTATGTCCGAGTTAGCCATATCTTGACTCAGTTGATAACCGAACCCCACGTTAATTGAAAGTCGAGCCTTTCCTCATCGAGAAATACCCCAAAAAATATTTAAGAAAATCCCTTCAAATGATTATTACAGAAAATAAAAGAACTTATATAAATATATCCACCCAAAATCAACCCTCACTTACAAACACGCGCCTCTGAGAGCGTAGGACCGCACCATGCAACGATCCCTATGGCTTGCCAATCTAGCTCGTAATAACATTACTACGACTTGTCGTTCAACACACTAGTAATAAGCCTCCGTAACATTCACATAGGTGGCAGCACACCATTGGCCCGCCCCTTAGCTACTAGAGAATTTTCAATATGCTCGGAACATAAGATAGAACATCACATTGCATCATACAATTAAATATATATATTTTTTAAAGTTTCTCTAAATAATATAATGATATGATATTTCAACTTTCTACTCCGACCTTATATTCCAGACACATTAAAAAATCTTTCTGCGTTCATAATGTACAAATCTCGTCCGGTCTATCGTAGCAGGAATCTTTAAGGCCACGTGTCAAATGTTACAGGATTTAGTATCTCACGCGCTATGGTGGCGCGTGGAGATATCGCTTTCGTACGTCTTTATATGGTCCAGAGCCCCCCCTCACTCTCTCTCTCACACACCAAAAGAAAACACTCAGGTCCTCTCTCTCCCCCCCTCTCTCTCCCCTATAAAATCGTAATATTTTCTCTCTCTAAGGACACAACGACTTTGCTTTCTCAAATATTTTTCTCTTTGGTTTTGGCCTCCTTAGAACTCAGCCTTCGTGGTCATGAAAGCTTAGCTTCCATAAAACCCAGGTACAACCCTCTCTCTCTCTCTCTCTCTCTCTCTAGTTTTCATGTCCAACAGCGTGCGTGAGTTTTCTCTCTCTAAAAATAGAGATACTCAGAGGCACAGGCTCTCTGTGTAAGAGACTCTGTGTGCGCTTCACGCTTTGTTTTACTTATGTATTTTGAATCCAAAGCTTGCAAATTGGTGCTAAAACTCCAAGACCCATTTTTCTCAGGCTTGCTCTCTCACGTGGGTTCGGCTTCAAATATCGTTTCCTTCTCCGTGGAGGTATGGAAATATTAAAAAAACCAAATCTTTCGTTTTCTGGGTTGCTGTTTTTATTTGTTTTACGATTCAATGCAGTTCTCTCTGTGTTTTTGGAGGGTCAGTGTTTGGTAAATAAGTGGAATTTCATGGGATCGTGTTGGAATTCTCACTGGGACTGTGGTTTTTACTTGCCGGAATGCTTTCCTGTTCTTTCTGTCGTTTTTTTCTATGTTTTGTAATTATTTATTTTTATTAAAGTTTACTACTTTTTGGTGTTTTTTGTTTTGGTCGTGATTGTTTGTTGTTTTGATATGAATGTGCTTAATGGGTTTTCAGATAATTATCATAAAGTTTATGCCTTTTTGTAGTTTCGTCGATTTTAGTCTGGTTCGAAAAGGGATCTGGATTGGTTATTTTGTTGTGGGTTTGCTGCTTAACGCTTTGTTTGCTTGTATTTCTTCTGGTTTATGCTTAAAAAAATTATTTCTGGGTTATTATTATTTTTTTTGGAAATTTTTGGTACCTTTTTATTAAAAAAATAAATTATTGGTACCAAAAAAACAAAAATTATTTATGATTATTTGTGGTTTATGAATAAACTTTTTAATATAATAAATGCAAGAAAAAAAAAAAATCTTTTGGTTGCTTCAAATTTTGAAATTGGAATTTGTTCTGAGGAAATTCCTTCTCTCTTTCTCTATGTGATTAATGATTAACTAGGATTTATTGCTGCTAGTTGCATGAGTTCTTCAATCTGTACTGCTGCTAGGATAAAAATCAATGTTTTATCTTTGGCATGTTTATGACCAACCTGCAGCATTAGCAGCAGCTCAATTAGTTTTGGACTGCTTCATAACCGAACGGTCGTGTCTTGGTTGCTCCTTTCGATCCCGTAAATATGAGCTTTTAGATTGGAAACATTGAACAGATTCAACAAAATGTGACATTTAGTCTGAAATTTTGAAAGGGTATTTGAAAATGTAAAATTGGACTGGATTTGGTTGGAGTAGAAGCATTTTTTTAGCATGCAGTTCTATTCCTCATTTTCTATCTTTCTCAGTAGGCTATCATGTTCTTATAATGGTATCAAAAATATTATTGGGGGAGCAATGTACGATTTCAAATTGGCATATAGCATTCATAATTTTCGAAATTTTTTATGAAGTATATGTCTTTTAAATTGTCTGTTGGACAGAAGGAAGAACTTTGATCATTTTGTTGTCTCAGAAAGACGATTTAACAATACCAGTTCCCCCTCCCCCTCCTTCTTGTCTGACAGATGGATTCAGTTGAAGGAATTAGCCATGGGGATATCAATGACGATGAAGCTGAGCATTCATTTTCTCCAGAAGCTTCTGATACATGTGGTGTCTCTGGTGACCCTGAGCTAGGTCCTAGAGTTGGAGATGAGTACCAGGCTGAAATTCCCTGTCTACTAGCTGTTTCTGACTATATACGGCTTTTAAAGAACCCAACTGATGCAGAAATTTCTGAAGGTAGTTTAGTAATGGGTTTGCCTATACCAGTAATGTGGATCAGCGAGGAATTGGACACCAAAAAATATGAACATGTCAGACAGACCTTGATTGATTCAGAAAGTGACAACGTAAAGTGCAAAGCTGAGCCAATGGATGTTAAGTCCGATAATGTGATAACATCTGGCGAGTCAGAAAATCTAGTATTGAAACAAGAAACGAAGGCTGAAATGCATCAAAAGCCTGGAGGAGTGTACTGTCCAGTTCCTGGTTCTGCAGGAGACAATTGGAGTGACATGGAAGAAGCCAGTTTTCTTCTTGGTTTATATATCTTTGAGAGGAACCTCGTTCTGGTGAAGAAGTTTGTCGGAAGCAAACAAATGGGTGATATTTTGTCATTCTACTATGGGAAATTTTACAAGTCTGACAGATACAAGAGATGGAAAGAATGCAAAAAAATGAGAAGCAGAAAATGTATATTTGGGCAAAGAATTTTTACTGGGGCAAGGCAACATGAGTTGTTTTCTCGTTTGTTTCCTCACGTGTCAGAAGAATGCCAAACTTCTTTGCTTGAGGTTATTACATCTCTACGAAACTTCAATACTGTGGATAAAAATTATATCAGCCTGTCTGTACACACATCAATATGCAAACAAACAAAAGTATGCTAAATTAGTTATTTGCTTTACTGAATACTCTAATTCAGGTTCTGTGTAGGTTCTCTGCCAACATTTTTCAAGTTATTATTAGATTGCTAAAGTTTAGACAGATTAGTATCCCTTTAATTGTTTAACTCTTTGTACATATTTCTCACAAAGTCCCTATATGCCTTCTGTAACTTTGCTTTCCTTTTGTGTACCTGTTCATTTTTTTTGGCAGAGTTGAATCATGTGGAAGTGATTGGTAAAATCGAATTTGTGTGTTTATCACTTTAGCAATTAGTTCCATGTCTAGAGATTACCGCTTCCTACTCATTAAATTTAGTAGTATTTTAGCTTAAATTATGGATTTACGGAGGTACTGTATAGACAAATTATATATGAAAATAATGACAAATGTTTATTTTCTGATGAAGATAGACAAGTAAGTGCAAACATGTAATGCATGTGGATCCATCATTTTATCTGCCACTTGTTTCCTTCTGATTTTATACAACAGAAACATATAACGTTGACTACTCAAAATGAAATCCGTTAACGCAGATAAACAGTTGTTTACAGAAGGGATACACCTTGGATTTTGCTATGATTGTTTGTCCCCTTATTTGTTCGTATCAGGATATGGTCTGTTTTAATTTGTTTGACCAATTCCAGGTCTCGAAGACATTTGGGGAAGGAAAAATTATACTAGAAGAATATGTATTCATTTTAAAGGCTAGAATTGGATTGAATGCACTGGTAGAGGCAGTGGGAATTGGTACAGGAAAGAAAGATCTCACAGGCAATGCCACAGAGACTTTAAAGTCCAATCAGGTTGCTCCTGTTCGCCCAGAAATACCAACTGGCAAAGCATGCTCCACCCTTACGCCACTAGAAATAGTCAACTTTCTAACAGGGGGCTTCCGGCTAAGCAAAGCCCGCTCGAGCGATCTCTTTTGGGAAGCTGTCTGGCCTCGTTTACTTGAAAGAGGGTGGCACTCTGAGCAGCCTTATCCGGGTTTCTCCACTGGTTCCAGGAATTCATTGGTCTTTCTTATCCCTGGTATTAAGAAGTTCTCAAGAAGGAAACTGGTGAAGGGATCCCACTACTTTGATTCGGTAAGTGACGTCCTGAATAAAGTTGCTTCAGACCCTGAGCTTCTTGAGCTTGAAATGGGAGCAAATAAAGAAAATGGGTGGACAGATGAAACAAAGCTGGACGAACAAGACTTCCCAAATCAGCAACGTCACTGTTATCTGCAGCCTCGTACTCCAAATCGTAGTAGTACGGATGTCATGAAGTTTACAGTTGTGGATACTAGTCTGTCTAATGGAAAAATATTCAAGGTGAGGGAACTGAGAAGCTTACCGCTTGAATTGGATGTCTCCGCCTCCAGAAGTGATTCTGAAGATGACGACGAGGATGCTTCTGAGGATTCAACAGATAAATATAATTCTGCTAATTCGTTGTGTTCACAGAGGGATGAGATCCACGTTTCGAAGTCCATCCGTTTGGGTAGAAATGGTGACAAATATTTTAAATATGGTACTTCAGAGGTGGAACATCAAGCTTTTGGTCAAGGTTCGACTACTGTGACTGCAGATCTCCCCAAGAATGAGAACATTGGTACATGCAACGACATGCAGCGCTGGAAAGCTATGAAGTGCCAAAAGAGCCGGAAAATGGTTTCTGAAAATGAAAATCATGTTGCCCCTGTTTCAAAAAGACGTCGACAGTTAGCTGCTTGTAGTCGCACAGAGATCACCCCCAGCAGGAGCCAGTTCTTGCAAGGTCCCATGTTACAACAAGATGTTTCTGGAGACCGTGCGGAATTTAGTGAGAAAACTCCCTCTCAAGTGGAACCATCCGGAGAGAAGTTATCATCCGCCAGTACTTTGCCTAGAGGAGCCAGCCCAGTTGATAGTGGTGAAGGCAATCGTCGTGGCAACAGTTTGCCTGTGGAAATATTCCAAGAGAATCCTCAGCGCCCTATGTTGATTGACTTGAACATGCCCCCGCCTCTAGATGCTGAAACTGATGAACCTTTCACAATGATAGAAAGACAAGATGATAAAACACACCAGGAACCAGATGCTGCTTCCCATTCAGTGGATCCCTCTGAAAGTGGGGCAACTTCTGAACAGCAGCCTGCAATGAACTCTCGGAGACAAAGCACAAGAAACCGACCACTGAGCACTAAGGTACTGGAATCTTTAGCTTATGGATTTTTAGACACAAAACAGAAGCGGAAGAGTAGGGATGAATTTCCCCGAGACAACTCCAAATTAAGGTCATCCAGGCGTGCTCGTACTAAGGTGAGCGATCTCAACAGTTTTGATACTAGTCTCCCGGATTTCAGTATGCAGGAAACCAGGAGTGCTATCCCCAGTAACAACACTGATGGGTACAGCGAACTTGACATGGTCTCGTAAGTCGGTTTGGTGCTGAAAATCCAACAAACAACTTGAACAAAGCTCTTCTGCATATAAAAGAGACCGCTGCTTTTGGCTCGTGCGGTTATAACCAACCCATGATAAACAGCAAGGGCAGCAAATCTCTTCATTCTTCTGCATTGTACATGGTGTTACATACAAATTTCATTGGAAATTCGGAGTAGCAGCGTCTTTTCCCGTGGCCATTACATCAGCGAAAGCAGCGCAATTAACCAGAAAACCAAAGATGAGAGACAAAAGTTACCCTCTTCCCTTTCAGTCTTAGTTCAACAGCATTTGATAAAACCATTTACTCTCTCTCTTGTGTACAATTTACTTTAAAAGTGGTCGTCTTTTTTTTTTTTTTCTTTCCTTAATTATGAGTTGCAAGACTAACGTATAGGGTGACCGTTGTTGCATTCTGATCAAATGTAGTTCGATTTCTTAGACTCGCGTCGACAGTTTCTCATCGGTTTACATCTGAAATTTTCGTAATTTGAAGAGATTTGTGTTAAGCATTGTTTGTTGCCTGCCGAAAGCAAAAGGTAAGTTAAGATTTAAGTTTCCTTAGAACAGTTTGATTGCTTGCTAATTAGATAACAAAGCTAGGGGTGTTCCAAGATTCAATCCAATCCGCCCAAACGATCGATTCAATTCAATCCAATCCAATCTTGGTCGATGTTGATGATATGAAAGTTTAGAGAAAGAGAGTTCATTAAGTATTTAAAGTTTTCAGAAAGAATTTATATACGTACTTATCCTAAACAGAAAAAGTCATTAATCACTTGTATTATAACATTTAATGCATTAAACTATTTTTCCGACAAAAAAATTTAGAGTTATAATTAATGCTTATCATAGCAGATAATCTAATTTATAAAACAAAACTCTCATATTTGACCAAAAAAAAAAAAAGAATTAATAAAAGTAAACGAAATGGGCCCCATCGGTATTTGCTATTTGGTGTAGGACAATAGGACACGAGAGTACCACGCGCCACTCTCCACTCTGTACAGCTCCCATCCTCCTCTTCTTCCTCCTCTCCCACCTCCTCTCCAATATTCCCACCAAACCCTAAATATTGAAAAGGGTGTTTTGTATTTTAATCTATCTGCATATTTAACGGAGTTTATTGCTGGTTGATTTGGGAAAAATTAGAAAATAGAAAGCACGACCGACACAATGGGTCAGGCGCTGCGACGAGCTGCTGGGAGAACGCGACCCTCTTCGACCGTCGAAACGGCGTCGTCCAAACCGAAGACCGTCGTTGTCGATAAGCGGCCTCCTCTGGTTCCCCCCGAACGGGCGGAGATCTCCAAGGCCGGCGGCGCTATTGATTCTGGTATATTAAAGTTGCCGCCCTTCTTTTGTGTATTGGCTTTTCTAGCACATTTTTCCTCAGCTCCGTTCAGTTAATTTACGGCGTCGTTTCGAATGTGGTTTGTTGGTTTCAGATGGCAGTGCAGGAACAGGAGGAGCCGCAGAAGCAGTCGAAAATGTGCTCGAAGAACGAGATCCAAATTACGACGCCATGCTCAATCAAATGGTGGGTAGAATCAAAGCAAAGCCCGGAGGCAAATTGGAGATGGGCGAGGTCAGTTTTTCAAAGTTTGGTTTTTTCATTTTGTTTCGCCGTTTGGGAATAACGTAGAAAGCACTTCCGCTCATAAGCACTTTTAGCAAATAAACTAGCTACCCACGGTTTGAATTTAAGACATTGTATTGTACTGTTGTAAATGTGTATTTTGGGGATCATTGTACAGGCAAATGTGGTGGACAAGTATAAGAGGCCTCTACCTAAACTGAGGGATACGAAGCCAGATTCCGGGAGTTATGAGGAGAGGCCTGCTCCGCCGGGAACTCTGAATGTGGCACAGCTGCGCCACATTATTCTGCTGCATCAGGGCAAGGCCGAGGATCACAATGGCCGCATGGAGCCGGACCAAATTGCTGAGAAGTTCCGGGTTGATGTTGCTGAGGTTCGGAGGATCTTGCAGTTTGTAGCACTGCCTCCGGAGGATGGCAGCGGCAAACAGAACAACAATCGCTGAAGAAGGCACAAATAGAGATAGCTTCTATCGACTATTCTCCTTCACTACTAGTTGGATTTTCCGTTGAATAACGTTGGTTCGCATACAAGTTTGAATGTGAATCCTGTGATTTGGAGATTTTACACACTTCCGAAATCTGTAACATGTCGGAAATTTTGTACCTAGTGCTTGAGGGATTTCGATTGCAACACAACTGAGAATCTGTAACATGTCGGAGAATTCATGTTTACTTGTGGTTATGGGATTTATAAGTTCATTCTGTTTCGAGACATGAGTGCGAATGTGTCGGTACCTCGACCACAAAAATATGTAGAGGATGTAAACACGGTAACCAGATTTTTTCCAAGAGAGGAGACGATAATCTCATTTGAAACATGCTGATACAAAAATTTATGGTGCTCTAAATCTCAACTTCTATCTTCAAACATTTTGCTGTCTAGTTACAATCTTATGGCCTGTAAGGGCGGCTAAAATAGGGTCCCTCCTTTCGGTTCCTTCGACGAGGGTTTTCTAAGGTTTCCAAGGACAAAAGAATCTCATCATGCAAAAATAACATTTGAAACTATTAGGAAACAGTTAGATTCAAGTCAATCTGGACTCTAACCAATCTGATGTATATTCATATGCCACAAATGTCACTGCAGCGGCAGGTGCAGCTTTGACGGTTGATGGGACTATTCCCTTATAGAGACCAGCCCAGCCCTCCATCTGCAATATTCTTTGCAAGGCGTCAAACATGTTGCTATAAGCACGGTGCTCTACTGGTTTCCCATATCTTGGGTGCCTCTGTAGTCCTTCAACCTGCAAGGCCCGGGAAAACAGTATTCATATGACCAACCATCATTGCATTAACATGGAAGCATTTTCATGCACATTTTTCTTCCTTTGTATTCTTGCGGAAAGATTGTTAAATAACACACTAGAGTCCAGATGAACTGAAAGTTCCAGTAATGCAAGTGGAGTTCAGGACGTTTAAATATCTACCTGGAATCTTTTCTTGACCACATCAAGTGGATGACAGACAAGTTTGGCACAGGTGCCGGATGCTATACCACAGATGAAAAGCTGAAAGCTCGAGAGACCATCTTCTCTACCGTGCGAGTTCATATTAGAGGATCTGTACTGGTTCCACGCCTAAAATGGACACAATAAAATGTGAGATCACATACTTTTTTCAGAATTTCTCAATCCAAGAAAACCTTCTCACAACACACAAACATATATTGGAAGGACAATTGTATCCAATTCACTTCCAACAAAAGATCTTGCTCTTTGCTGGGTGTATGGCCCTTTTCTTTGATTATTTCAATTCACATATCTAAACATGGCAGGTTATTTTTACACAAGTGGGGAAGGGGAAAACCGAACCTAGGACCTCAAGTGCAGGGGTGAATGGTCTTAACTACTTGAGCTACAGGCCCCCTGCAAAACTAGCCAATGTGGTTCATTTCCTTGTGAGACCACATGATAGATATTTTCAACCAAAACAACTATATATTGATTTCCAAAACTGACGGAAATCATCCCATCATGAGACAAAGAAATACAAATATTTAGTAAAAAACACAAAAAAGTAAATGATAGAGCAGAACCAGAAGCTTACCATGGTCCAGCGCTTAAACGTGTCATAGGTACCAAATTGCAAGCCTGCATAGGGTACAATCTCAACAAGTGTTGGCGACAGTCCAGCATACAACCCTCGAAAGCCACGATTTTTAACTATTTCAACCAACGCAGACCTCATATTTGGATACACCTAAATGAAGAACAATGTGAGTTAGGCTCTATTATGCCAAAGAACTCTTCACAAATTGGTGTTTATGCAGAAACTAATTCTAAAGGTGGCCTGATAAAATTCAACATTATTTTATTAGTATATTAAGCATTTCAAAGCTACTGATTACATAAAGGATAGCTCATGCTGTCAGATGCATAACTTTGTAACTTTAAAGAATTTTATGAAGAATAACATGGATTTAACATTGATTCCTACTCGTCAGACTAGTATAGCTATACATGGCGCGGAACAGTTTGAAAGTTAATTTACAATCACACGCACGCACCATACCAAAAAGTCAACCCATGTACCTATACCTTAGGTTCGCCCTGTGAAGCTAATAAGGTTCTTAGAAGATCAAATGGATATGTGCCAACAGTAGCTACACAACCCGCTAATGCTCCACTGACGTAAGATAAATAGGGGCTCAAATGAATGTGATCCTCTGCATCAGAGCAAACAATGATCAGGACGTACAAGAAATTTGGGGTATTAGAAAAAAGAACACATCCAAAGTGATCATAGCTCTGAAGTCGTAAACATTACATATAAAGTACTTAAACTAAACATGGTACCTCTATCAGCAAAATCCTCATTGCAAAATTCAAATAAACAACAGAGCAATAAACCTAGACTTTTATTAGAGATGGACATTACATTCTGACATCCAGCTTACAACCCAAGTTACTTTAGCACAAATTCAGTTCTTGAATATCAATTTGAAAGAGAATTTTAGAGAAATAAAGAAGTCAAAGTCAAATGTCCTACGCCGAAGCTACTGGAGCTACAAATAATGAAAGAAGAATCAGAAGATCAAACCATATTCAATTCATACCCTTACTTAAAAGAAGCCACATAATACAACTTTTAATTCAGAATTCAGACCTATGTTTCATGGACACAAACATGGATTTCAGATGCAGGCAGGTGTCCAACTGTGTTTGCCTATTTTCCAAGGGTTTTAAACAAATATAGGGTCCGAGTTGTCATACCCTTAATAGTATCAAGTCCTATTGAAATGAGTGCGCAAGTGAAATAAAGAGTGCACATAAGGACTATTCTCAAAGTACCTGTTTTGGAAGAACCAGTAGCAAATGTTTTCAACTTGTGTAACACAGTAAATTGTATCGCGGTATACGGCATAACCATAAGTAAAGCTGGGACATTTCCACGCCAAAAACCCTGCCATAAGAAATTCTCATAATAAGATCTCGGGAAAATGTTAATGTTCTTGCAAAACTGAACCATAAAAGACCACCAGAAATGGCTTCTACAGAATGCCACAAGAAAAAATAAAGTAATTTACATTCTCCATGAACATAAATTGTGTCACTGTACCAGTAAGCCTTCCTCTCTGAAGATATCCCTTGTTGCTTGAAACATCCCAGTATATTTTGATGGTTCAGACAAATTTCTTCGAACCAAAGCCCATGACGTTGTGGGTTCGAGTTGAACCTATCAACCAAAACAAATAAAAAGATTTTTCATTCCACCACCAGCCCTTATGATGCATATGCAGATAAGCATCATGCATAAAACCCAAACACCAAATCGATAAAAATTCTTAAAACCCACGAAATTTACGCAACAACAAAAACAAACACGATTTCACACCAAGTCAACACGTGCAGGAGTCCATTAAACTTGAAAAAATAACAATACATATCATTACTTGTACCGTACTGTAAGAATGTTATGAATTTTCTACGTTGGAAAACAATGCAAAGCTCAGAAATTGCAAAAATTTACAAACTTAACCACGATGTCAATACAATTTCGCAGTCTAACCCCATTACAGATAAAGATAAAGGCAAAAATTTCAAAACTTTCACGAACCTGGAATCTAATTTTAATAACATCTAGCGGCGAAGTAACCGTTCGCGATATTCCGCCGGCGATTAAACCCGCCGTTGTATCAATGACGGTTCGCTTGAGCTGCCCCTTCTCTTCCATTGCCAAAAGAAATCCCACTCGCGAACAAAGCTGAAGCAGATATATCACCTGAAACGATGCCGTTCAATTCAATTCAGAACAAAAGATCAAAAATTGACGATCACATTAACGGATTAGCAAAATCCGATAAGGGTTCAGACGATTAGGGTTCCGCCGACGGTGAACTACTGGAAATTCGACTTGCAGAAAGCAGAAAGGTAAAGTGCAATGAGAGGGAGAGGAACCGACCTGGAGAGGGCAGGTGGGACAATGGAGCAGAGAGAAAGCGCCGCCATTGAATTGGGGGGTTTTGCCGCCTTATTGGAAGACCGCGTCGGCGACTTGTAAGAAGAAGAAGAAGGGGGTGGGGGGCGTTTAATAACGTTTAAGGGGCGTTAATTGTGGGGCAGCCTAGATAATCGGGGTTAAGGGAGCGCTGCTGGTTAATTCACGGAATTGTTCCCGTCCGTCAATAGTGGGAATGGTCCTTTTTGTGAATAGAAGATATTTTGTTTGGTTTTTATTAGTTTTTTTTATTTATTTTTCCTTTTTCTTTTGTGTCCTCTAAAAGATAGAATGAGGTCACATCACCACCCAAATCCATGCCATGACATTACAACCGAAGACAAGAATGTGGGAAAAGGATAGTCGCCTGATCTTTTTTTTTTTTTTGAGATGTTGCAATTGTGATCGTTCATCATAGATTATACGATCAATTTTCTTTAGGTACTATTTATATTTAATTTAAAATTTAAAATTTTGAAATGATTTTTGACCGCATGATGTGCGATGAACGGTCACGATCATGGGATCTTAGAGATGCTATGATCGTGACCGTTCATCGTACATCATACGAGCAATTTTCGTTAGGTACTATTTATATTTAATTTTAAAATTTAAATTTTGAAATGATTTCTGACTGCATGATGTACAATGAAGGATCACGATCATAGAATTCCTAGGAAAAGAATCTGGCGATGATTCTTTTCCATGAATATGTTCCATGTTTTGTTAATATTAATTTGTTCTAGTCAACATATTGACGCCGGTAAATTATATGATGATAGTTAGAAGTAGCTAAAAAGCCTATGTGAATCTTCCTTACCTTCGAAAGAGTAACTGCCATGACGAAGCCCCTAAATTAAGAAAAAACAAATCTTACAATAAGTATGCTCAAAGATGTTCCAGATAGTCATTTAGGTGAATTTGATACATTACTTGTCTCCTACTTTTTAGTCTCTCATTGTTGCTTGCTTACATAATTCCTTTTAGGTTCTAGGTGTCAAAATTGGCATTTAGGTTCGATTCTACTAAAAGTGAATTTGAACCATATGATTGCTAGTTTATTGTGAGGCTAAGCTCACTTCCTATCTTTTAGTGTAAAATAATGTCGTTTGTTAAAAAAAAATGACATCAATTTTATAAGTTATAACATGGACGCTTGGACTAACTCGGTTGGTTGTTGGTGCATTTCAAAACACTTGTGTCATCTATTTATATAGTACTAGTCTTCATGGACGCGCAAAGGCATCCCAAAATAATGCATCAAATAAGCATCATATATACTAAATCTCCATCTCGAACCCTACTACCGACAGGTCAAAAAACCCGATATTTAAAGGTCGGTAATGTTAGAAGACGACTGTCGGTATCTGATGGTAAGATACCTATGGTCGGTATATCTTTGAAAGCTCAGACGGAGAGAATAAACGGACTCTTCGGGGGCTACTTAAGGCGGTTCCGTGTGTGACTTGCCCTTCGGATGAGCTGTATTTCTTTGACTAGATCGAATCCTTTGTAATTGTCGGCTTACTTGCAATCTGAGTCTTTTGGTCTTTTTTGATTCGCTTTTGTGTCTAAAATCTCTGTTAGAAAGACCCGTTTAGAAGTGGATTCGAACCACTGACACAAGGATTTTCACATGGTTCTGAGGGTTCTTCTTCGGATGCTTCTTCTCGAGACTTTCAGAGTGAGATAGGGGCATTTTCATCATTTTAACAGTGTTTTTTTGTGACATCCCATATCGTCTAGGGGAGTGATCCTTAAATGTATATTCTCATCCCTACCTAGCGCGAGGCCTTTTGGGAGTTCACTGGCTTCGGGTTCCGTAGGAACTCCGAAGTTAAGCAAGAAGGGGGCTAGAGCAATCCCATGATGGGTGACCCATTGGGAAGTTCTCGTGTGAGTTCCTAGAAACAAAACTGTGAGGGCGTGGTCGGGGCCCAAAGCGGACAATATCGTGATACGGTGGTGGAGCAGGCCCGGGAAGTGATCCGCTCCGGGCCGGGATGTGACATTTTTTTTTTCATGATTAATTTTTTAGTACAATTATTTATTTATTTATTTATATATATATATTTTAGTATCTCACAATATGCTAGCAATAATGTGATTCAATTTCTCTATTTTTAAACACATTCAAAACATCTTAAGAGACTTGTAATGCCGGTTATAAAAAGGTCTTTCGCACGTGTATATGGCATTTTTTGAATCATGGCATGCTCCGCGTGACTTACACGTTTTAAATATATTTATATGCGTAAATTGACAAAAGGAAAGTGTAATATTTGAAGTAAATGAATACTCTTAGATCATGTTAGAAGAAACTGCTCATAAACCAATTAAAGTAGTTAAATCCACATAATAAAATTGGTCTTTATAGAATTTACAGTAAGAATAGAAAAAAAAAAATTTAATAAACAACTGCTTGAATCACATTATTACTAGACACTGACATTACATGCCTCTTAAGATGTTTTGAACGTATTTAAAAATAGAGAAAATAATATTGAATGAATAGCTGATTGAATTACATTATTGCTAGCCTATTGTAAGATACTAATTTAAAAGAAAAGGTACAAAAAATTAATTATTAAAAAAACACTATTAAAATGAAGAAAATATCTCTACATTACACGCTTCTTAAGATGTTTTGAACGTGTTTTAAAATAGAGAAAATAATATTTAAAGCAGCTGAATTCACATAATGAAATCGGTCTTTATAAAATTTACGTTAAGAGTAGAGTAAATAATATTTAATAAACAATTGATTGAATCACATTATTGCTAGCTCATTGTGAGGCTAAGCCCACCACCCTCCCCCTTAGTGTAGATATTATTGTTTGTTAAAAAAAAATCATTTGACAATTAATTTAATCACATTATTATTTGCGTGCGAAAGACTTTTTTTTATAACCGATATTACACGCCTCTTAAAATGTTTTGAACGTGTTTAAAAATAGAGAAAATAATATTTAATAAACAACTTATTGAATCACATTATTGCTAGCCCATTGTAAGGCTAATCTCACCCTTTCCCCATTAGTGTAGATAATATCGCTTGTTAAAAAAAAAAATCATTTGACAACTTATTTATCACATTATTATCCGCATGCGAAAGACCTTTTTTATAATCGGCATTACATGCCTCTTAAGGTGTTTTAAATATGTTTAAAAATAGAGAAATTGAATAACATTATTGCTAGCCTATTGTGAGGCACTAATTAAAAAAAAAACAAAAATTGTACCAAAAAATAAGTTATTAAAAAAAACACTATTAAAATGATGAAAATACCCTTGCCTTATTTGATGCATTATTTTGGGACGCCTAAGTTTTTTTTTTGTTTTAGGGGCATTTTTATCCAAATATTTTTTTGAAACTTGATGACACCAAAAGCACTATTCACCTTTTATGTTGGCTTTATATATAAGAAGATATCTCAGAAATAAATATCGTATGACTTTAGTTTATTAGTCTAATAAAAATCACGAGTCCAAAGGGTCAATGGGAGGGCTTTTCATGTGTTTTTTTTTAATAATGTCACTTTATAGACAAATATTGTAAATCCAATAATTTAGAAAGGGTATTTTGCGCAAGTACTACATGAACTTGTAAGCATGTGCAATAATATCACATGAACTTTGAGTTTTTATATTTTATCACATAAATTCTCTTAATTGTTGGAATCTACCACCTTGATTACTTTCCATCTATTTTGCTATTAAAACATGTCATTGTATGGCTCTAAAATTGGGGGCTATATAGCCCCAGTTCGGCAATTCCCTCCATAAGAGTTTGAAAAATTAATATCTGAATAAATTAAGGTGAACCACACACCCACTTGCTGACCTACAAAAAAAATAATAATTGAAAACTCACTATAAATGAAAGATTATATTTTTGCATAATTTTCACTTCAATTCTTCAACAACCCTTTCCAAAATCAACTTCTCCATTCCTCTTCATGACTTGACTCCAATGCCGCTACAAAAAAATAAAAAAAAATAAAAAAATCTTTTGGCTTCATACAAATTGATTCGCCCTAGGAAGTGAATTGACAATAATATCCCTCCACGTGAGGGGCACATGACATGTTTTAATGGCAAAATAGATGGAAAATAACTTAGGTCGTCAATTCCAACAATTAAGAGCAATTAAGAGAGTCAAATGGTAAAAGTTAAAAATTGAAAATTCACGTGATATTAATGCACATGCTTGCACGTTCAAGTGATACTTGTGAAAAAATATCCCCTTTAAAAAAATAAGAAATCCAAATGACTTTACAATGCGCAAAATATTTCCCAATTGAAAATCAATGAAAGATTGACAAGTGAATAGATGAAGAGTTTTTAAAGTACTTTTCTACAAGATTTACAGCTATGGGGATGTTTTTCTAATCAATTAAATGGTGGGAGGGGGTTCAGAGATTAATGGACGGCTTGGAACAAATAAACGCAACAAGAGAGGGATGGGAGTATGATGGTTATTTAACATCTTACCATTAAAAGATATCAATGCACAGCAGAAGAAATATGTGTGAATGTATGAACTCAACTCATGAATCGATGAATGAGCCTACGTATTGAATATATACTGTTACATAAGTGATTCAGTCACAAGGGAGAACTATCTCCAATAAGTACAAGGATAAATACTTGTGATAACAATAGGAAGTTTGATCTAACTAACAGACCTAATCTGATGAAGAGTTTGAGTTGTAGTCGAACTGTGTTGCAGCTGAGGAGAGCGGGAAGGCAGCAGCGTTTGAAACTGGGTAATCTGACTTGGCTTATCACGCCCCCGCAAGCTGAGGGGGCGTTAGGCGAATGGGAAAGTTGGAAATTAAGAAGGCAAAACATGAAAATGATAGGCCCCTTATTAGAAGATCAGTAAGCTGATGATCAGTTGAAGCCGCATATCCAACGACGATTTCTTTGCGAGTGACCTTTTCGTGAATGTAGTGGTAATACACTTAAACATGACTCATTCGAGCTTGATAAACTGGATTTGAGGCTGATAAGGATTTTACCATCTGCAAAAATAAGGATAAAAACACTTAAATTGTAGTATAGATGACTCTAGTAAGGTCGTTCTTCACTTGAATTGAATGAATAATTTGTATCAAATCAAATCTTAATTATTTACTTAAAACAAAGTTTTGAAAAAAGTTGATTTTTTATTTAAAATAATAAAAACGAATTTAATAGAAAATAATTAAATAAAATAAGCTAAAAGAAAACAGATTTTGAAAATTAAATTGTAAAAGCCTAGGATTCCGCCGTCGCCTTAACAATCATATGTAGTTCTTCCAATTAATTATGAATTATACATGCATATTTTGAAGGTTAGGTTTTCCTAAAATATGCCTACTTGGACCACCAACATAGAGCGTATATCAAACATGCAACTCATCTGTCGTATTCAGATCAAATCTAAACATGCATGACTCATTAAATTTTGTAAAACCTTTTGAAAAACCATACAACCCTTAAGACGTGGTATTCATCCTAAGTGAACTTGCACATATTAATCACAAGAAGCATTCGTCAATTTCAAGGACCGACCTCCGACCAAAATTGTATCAATTTACTTTTCTAAAGATCCTAATGGTAGCTAAGCATTAAGACAATTAAACAGTTTAAACCGGTGATTAATAATTCAAACCTGCATGCATAATATCATAAGCAAATTGAAAAGAAACTACATATTCTTACTAAGGCTCGTGACCTTGCCCTAGCAAACGGAAATTAGTTATTAACAATCATACAACGAAATATTATTAAAAACAAGGATATAAAACACCTTGAAAATAAACTTAAATCCAAAAGCTCTCTAAAGTGTGTGTGCATTCTCTTCTTTCCCCTCTAAACCCTAATGGCTAAAAAGCCTTATTTATACTACTAAAAAATAAAACTCTACCTAGAAAAGATCTTAGAATAATACTAGGAAACCAAATAAATTAAAATAAATTAGAAAACCTAATTCTAAACTGACTAGTAAAATTCGCACAAAATCTGCATAGTCTCAAAACAGCCACGTTTCTGGATCTTTAGAGCTCCAAAACAGGCCCAAAATAGCTAGAATTAAAGCTTGAGCTGTCCCGAACATAATTATAGAAAGCCTCGAACCCAAAAGATATCATCTTAGCAGTCAAAAAGCCCAAAGAATCCCAAAACGTCAGTCTGACGACACTGCACGCTGCTCCTTTATTTCATAGCCATAAATAAACCGCTTGGTAGAAAATTATGAAACTCTGATATGATCAAGTAAACAGACTCACGAACATCTTTCAATTGGAATCACTCCAAAATTCATCCATTTGACTACTTTTTGCTCCAGAGGAAGTTAAATGTCTTACATTAAGAATATAAATCAAAGTATCACACTTCTCACAAAATAACCGATAAATTAATACTAAGAATAGGGTAAAATATATAGTAAAATATTGACTCATCAAATACGCCCAAACTTAGCTTTTTGCTTGTCCTCAAGCAAAACAAAACTAGAAAAAAAAAAAAAAAAAAAAAAAAACTAACAAACTAGAAACTTCATTAAAACTCAACTAAGACAAAATTTTCATCTTCAAGTTGCAATCCATGGAACACGTTGAAAATCAGAACATCTTTCCAACAGTTCCAACTAATCCCACCACAGAATCTAAGCCATTTAGAATCAATTAGAAAAGAATTCACAAACTTCCTTCGGTGTAAAGTGAACCAACATAGTTAAGGAGACTTGACTAAAACCCTTACCTCTTGTCCTTTTTAATTTCACACATACTAAATTGAAACATAACTATTTTTTTTTTCCTTATTTTCTCCCTCTCTTTTTTTTTTCCCTTTTTTTTCCTTTTTTTTTCCAGTAATAGTAGTGGTCGTGTAATGCCAGTTCCCTTAAGCTTTCTATCCAACCTAGGTAGCAAGCTTTAGGTCAATGACTCCTAAACCACAAAGGCTTTAGGGCACTAGGTGTAGAACATCCCTAAGGACTTACTAACTCGAGCTGAAAATGCTACGAAACCAACTAACCACTCTGCCCCATGCCAACACTCTACCGTTAGACGTGAGAATCACTGCTGATCAGGCAGGACTGGCCCGGTTACTAAGTAAAGTCTCGAATGGAACCATTATTACTTTATTTTAACAGTAACTAACTTTACTTTACTACGAACAAAAATTGAAATACACTTAGACTAAAAGTAAGGGTTTCAATCTCACTCCCCACAAACCATGTTGATGTAGATGTGCAAATTTTCAAAGTATAACTCATGAATTAGTGTCTAAGCAACGATAAATAAAAAAGACTCTAGTGTGAGATTAACCTTCACCATGTCCATTTTTTCTAACGTTTAAAATAACCTATGGATATTAACATAAAAAGAATGAAATTTTTTTAAACTGACAGAAAAATTAAAATCCTAAAATTTTTATTTCCCATCCCTAAACTTAAATCACACTTTATCCTCAAGGTGTAGAAAAATAAACAAAAAACATGAAAATAAATTCATAAAAAGACTAACAACTAGCTATTAAATAAAAACTGAAATTAAAAAGATAATATAAAGACAAAAGATACAAATCTTAATAAAACAAAACTTAAAGGCAAGATGGTACCTGGGTTCGACATGGTCTCCTGATGCATGGAAATCATGGCGCCCATGTGCTTAACAATCTGAGGTAATGCAGTGGGCCATGAGTGAACCCAATCCAGCGAAAGATGGATCAAGCCAACGGGTTTCGGCTGCAAGTACACACGTGAACCATAATAAAAAGAAAACTTTAACGAAAAACTTCAAATACTATTTATTTTAACGAAAGAGAATTGTTATTAGTACTCCAAAAATCTCATTTTACACTCTAAACTTTCTATATTAGGAAAGAAAACTACACTTACGAGGAGTGTAGAATGAGATTTTTGGAGTGCCAATAACACTTCCCTAACAAAAAAATCACATTTTTACATTAAAAACTTAATCATGGTACTATTTACTTTACCTTTTATTTTGTCCTTATTGTTAAAATTCAAAGGTTTCGAGCTATTTTCATTAGTTTTTCTCAATAAAAACTAGAATAGCGCTGCTTATCTCTAACCTTCATCCATCTCTATAGCCATGCCACCATAGCCATTTTGTCCAAAGTCGTAACTGATGTTCGAACTACAACTTGCAACCCCCAAACTTCGGGTTTGAGAAATGAAAATCGGGAACTCTGAAGCTATACCTGCAACCCCAGATCCATCACATTGCACAACCATCACTGGGATCTTTGTCCTCCATGGCAGGTAAAAATGCTCACTCTCCTTCTGCAATATTTGTGCTTCTGCTTAGATGAAATGGAAGAGAGATGTGATGTACCTCATGCATGTGTGTATCTTGTGCAGGACTTTTAGATCCATAGCAGGAAACAACCTAAATCGCAGATCTTAAGGTTGAACAAAAGGTATAAATTTTCAACAACGATTTGGATGAATAGATTATGTGAATCTGTGTCTTTGTAGTCATTGTTGTTCATATGATTTGGTCAATGTGTGGCTTCTGTCTTGCATCCATAGGTCTGAAAGTCTCCAATTTTTTTTTTATGCATGCTGCCCTGAATAATATGATGAATATTGAGCTAAACAATGCACCAACTAGATCCTTGGTTTGCATGAACAATTGTGCTCTCCTCTATGTTGCTTGGATCGCACCCCGAGACTTGTATGTAGTAATATTTTAAATAAAATGCGAGGGAGTGATTGAGTGAAAGGGGGGCCAAGCAATGTAAGGGGCTTCATCACCAACCCCACTGTGAGTATGTCTGGAAAACTGTATGTGCATATTTCTGCATTCGATTAATTGTCTGCACTTTTCATTGATGATGAATTCTGATGTGCTGAGTTGAATTTGTAAATGCTGTTGACTGCATGATTCAGATGAATGTGCGCGCTTAGTGGATATTTAGGGCTTAATTGCTTCCAAATGCAACCTGCAAAGATCACACAAGAAAAATCTAATTAGAATAAACCCAAAATAAAATACTAATTAACTAAAAATATGGCTGTTTTTGTGTTTTTCAATTTTCGTTTTTTTTATGGTGATTTTTGTAATTGAAATAAAAGCAAGAAAACTAAATTGAACGAAATTAAAAAGATAAGAGTTGGAAAAAATTGGGTTGCCTCCCAATTAATGCTTTAGTTAACGTCTATAACTAGACTTAGAGGAAGGAATTAATGATCACGTCACTTGTTCTATTAGAATCAACCACTATTTAACAGCATCATATAGCAACAGGAGGTACGGATTGACTTGATATGTGCAATTAAATTCAGTAGTTGAGTTCTTAATGTCCACCATTCTATGAGAATGTATCTTTGAAACCAAATAAGTTCCTTTCCATTGATGCTTGTGTTTCCCTTGAATTGACTTAAATCTGGTATTTAATACCTATAATTTCTGCACCGGACGAAGTTCTCTATGAAGAATAGGATTGTCATTAAACTTTTTCTTCATTCCCTTGTAGATCTTAGCTTGCCTGTAGGACTCACTTAGTTTTTCTTTAAATTTGAATGCTTGTACTGTTGGACTGTCCAATTCAGCAACATCAATTGTATCAGTAGTCATCTGCCTTGTATCCAACAGTGTGTTAGAAAGCTGATCATGCGACATATTAGATGTTAAATTTTCGTTTCTTCCTGCATGCTTTGTGGGAAAGGTTTTGGTGGCACATCAACTTGGGTAGCCAAAGGATCTGGGAGAATTTTTGGATCATCATGTGGTGCTTCCTCCTTTGGGCGTAAGCAAGTGGCATATTTCTCCTCAGTTCCTGCACCAATCTTCCCTTCATCAGTAAAGCTCTTCCCACTGTTTAATGCTTGAATTAGAAATCCTTGATTGGTTATTTCAATGAACAACTCAATTGATTCCAACAATTTAGAGAGCTTGTCCTCTACCGGAAGCTCTTGTGGCATATTAAACTGCTCAAGATGCTCTTTCAACTTTGGATTGTAGGATTCTGAACAGGGATTGTTCCAATGCCTTTTTGAGTTGTTCCTCATATTAATATGTGTTTGAACATATGCGGGAAAATATTCTCTCTCGGGACATTGCAAAATATCAAGAGTATTTAAATTGCAAAGAGCACAAACTATAGGCTTAAATCCATAATAACCCGTTTCTGCTAGTGAAGCCCAAAGAGGTGGTCCACCGGGTGTTAGATTAAATTCAGGGGGAACTGCAAATTTCATTGTTGCATTGCTCAAAAAGAAACAAATTGTAACCTACAACAACAAAATCAGCAATTAAATAAAAAGATGTATACAATAATAACAAACTAAGAGTTGATATACACAAATTATTTAAAACAATCCCTGGCAACGACGTCAATTTCTTGATAGGGATTTTACCACTTGCAAAAGTAGGGATAAAAACACTTAAAATACTTGCAAGAGTACAAGGTAATTGTAGTACAGATGACTTTAGCAAGGTCGTTATCCATATGGATTGAATGAATAATTTGTATCAAAGCAAATCTTAATTAATTACTTAAAACAAAATTCTAGAAAAAGTTGATTTTTTGATTTACAATAATAAAAACGAATTTAATAGAAAATAATTAAATAAAATGACAAAATAAAATAAGCTAAAAGAAAATGGTTTTTGAAAATTAAATTGTAAAAGTCTAAGGTTCTGCCATCTTAACAATCCTATGTAGTTCTTTCAATTACTTATGAATTACACATGCATATTTTGAAGGTAAGGTTTTCCTAAAATATGCCTACTTGGACCCCCAAACGTGGTATTCATCTTAAGTGAACTTGCACATATTAATCACAAGAAGCCTTCGTCAATTTTAGGGACCGACTTCCGACCAAAATTGTATCAATTTACTTTTCTAAAAATCTTTGTGAACACGGAAATTTCTTGAAACAAGAACACGTGTACAAAAATAATATTTGTGTTTAATGATTTTGGGGTTACGATCTTTCTCAAATTTGGTCCTCTAATTCGATCTCCGTAAGATATAGAATTGTTGATCCAAGGGCCGGCGAGACTTAATCTTGGATGAACAGTTGAAAGTTTCTTCAAGGGCCTTTGGGGCTTTGATCTTGAAGGTTGATGGAAGTTTCTTCAAGGGCCGTTGGGCTTGATCTTGAAGGTTGATGGATGAGCGGATCTTCAAGGGAGGCTTTTGGGCTTGATCTTGAAGAATAGATGGCCTCAAGGATTTGATGAAGAACGAAGAGTACTTTCTCCATTCTTCGGGATTCTTGGGAATTTGGGGGTTGGATGCTTGAGAGCTTTATAGTTTCAAAGCTTCAAGGATTTTGGATGTGTGGGGAGTATTCTCTTCCATTTTGGGAGTAGAGAAATGTATTTGTGAATTGGTTGATTTTAGGATCTTTGATACCTTGATGGAGAAGCCTATTTATAGGCTTTGAGAATGAATCACCACCACAAATTTTCTTGGTGAAGTAAGTGGATGTTGTAGGTGAAGTAAGTGGATGATGTAGGTGAAATGAGTGGAGGTTGTAGGTGAAGTAAGTGAATGATCTAGGTGAAATGAGTGGAGGTTGTAATTTTAATGCATTGGTTAACATTTATTTTACCGAAATTTCGATGTCTACAATCTTAATGGTAGCTAAGCATTAAGACAGTTAGACAGTTTAAACCGGTGATTAATAATTCAAACCTGCATGCATAACATCATAAACAAATTGAAAAGAAACTACATATTATTGCTAAGGCTCGTGGCCTCACCCTAACAAACGGAAATTAGTTACTAACAATCATACAACGAAATATTATTAAAAACAAGGATAAAAAACACCTTGAAAATAAACTCGAATCCAAAAGCTCTCTAAAGTGTGCGTGTGTTCTCTTCTTTCCCCTCTAAACCCTAATGGCTAAAAAGCCTTATTTATATTACCAGAAAATAAAACCCTACCTAGAAAAGGTCTTAGAATAATACTATGTCACATCCCGGCCCGGGGCGGATCACTTCCCGGACCCGCTCCACCACCGTAGCACGATATTGTCCGCTTTGGGCTTACCATTCCCTCACGGTTTTGTTTTTAGGAACTCACGAGCAACTTCCCAGTAGGTCACCCATCATGGGATTGCTCTAGCCCCCTTCTCGCTTAACTTCAGAGTTCCTACGGAACCCGAAGCCAGTGAGCTCCCAAAAGGCCTCGTGCTAGGTAGGGATGAGAATATACATTTAAGGATCACTCCCCTAGGCGATGTGGGATGTCACATACTAGGAAACCAAATAAATTAAAATAAATTAGGAAACATAATCCTAAATTGACTAGTAAAATTCACCCAAAATCTGCATAGTCTCAAGACAGTCAAGTTTCTGGATCTTCAAGGCTCCAAAATAGGTCAAATTGGCTAGAATTAAAGCTTGAGATGTCCCGAACATAATTGCAGAAGGCCTTGAACCCAAAATACATTATCTTGGACGCCAAAAAGCCCAAAGAATCCTAAAATGTTAGTTTGACAGCACTGCGCGCTGTTTCTTTATTTCATCACCATAAATAAACCGCTTGGTAGAAAATTATACGATCAAGTCAACAGACTCACGAACATCCCCCAATTGGAATCACTCCAAAATCCATCCGTTTGATTATTTTTTTGCTCCAGAGGAAGTCGAATGTCCTACATTAAGAATAGGGGTGGTTCGGTATGGGATACCATACCGAAACTAGTATCCCGAATCCCAAACTGAAATTTTTCGGGACGGGAATTTGAAGACCAATCCCAAACCAAATTTTCGGGAATCCCAAAATATTTTCGGGATTTTGGGACAAATCGGGAATCCCAAATTGAAATATGAAAATTATGAATTGTTCTTCAAATATATAATTCAAGAACACATTCATGAACTAGGAATTTCATTTCATTCACACTACCATTTAATTGAACACTGGCATGCTTGACTCTTTTTATCATAGTCAAAATTCAAATTAATTAAACTCTTTTTGCAATCTGTTGAGAGACAAAAGAATCAAGCCTTCTGAAATCATCAGCCATGGCAGCAGCAATAATAAAATCCACATGAATATCAAACAGAACATGAAAAATATGCAAGGTGTAGGGCATTCTAGGTTGCTGAGCATGAATTAGAAACTACTAGCATCAATTATAAAAGAATAATATATATGTATAAATATATATAATAATTAATATTATATATTTTCGGTTTGGTATGGGATTCCCGAAATATCGAGAAGCCAATCCCGAATCTCATATCAAAATTTTGGGATTGGTTCGAGATAGCATCCCGAAAATTTCGGGAATTTCGGTTTGGGAAATTTTTGGTTTGGGATCGGGATTTTTTCGGTTCGGTTCGGGATTTTCGGGAATTTTTTTCCACCCCTAATTAAGAATATAAATCAAAGTATCAAACTTCTCACAAAATAACCAAAAAATTAATACTAAGAATATGGTAAAATATATAGTAAAAGATCGACTCATCAGAGGCTACAACAATGACACTTGTATTATCCCACCACAGTCGTGGAGGTGCAAGAGAAATATATATGCAGGTCATAAAATATGTTTCGAAACCAAGGCAATGCTGCAGATGTGTAAGCGAGTTGACGATAATTCGCTTGAGTGCTAGACCAATAAACTACGCGTTGTTTTTTGGAACTTTAGGAAATCTATTTAACAGCTACCCAGTGAGTAGTTGCGGGAGAATGCATGAACTGGTAAACCTGATTGATAGTGAATTTGCAATGTCAGGTATCGTAAATAGAATTGAAGTGTCCTAACAACACTATGCATTGGCATAAGAGAGGGGTTATCCTTCACGAATACTTAAGTGATGACCTAGTGCAGGTATAGACAGAGGTTTACAATTAGCCGTCTTGGTGCATTTGAGAAGGTCCGAAATATACTTGGACTGAGAAAGGTGGAAGCCGGTTGGCTTGTGAATTACCTCCATCTCCAAGAAGAAATGTAATAGCCCAAGATTCTTCTTAGAAAATAGTTTTCCAAGTCGATCTATAAATCATGATATTTGAGTGTTATTATTTCCTATCACTAAGATGTCATCCACATATGTAAAGAGATAAAGTACAGAGGAATTGTCAAAGAAGGTAAACAAAGGAAGAATCAACAGTGGATCGATGCGACGAAACCCAAGTCTTCCAGGTGATGAGAAAAACATTGAAACCAAGCATGAAGGGCTGTTGAGTCTGTAGAGAGAACGACGAAGTTTACATACGTGTGTGGGATATTGTAGATCGACAAAACCTGATGGTTGACATATATAGACCTCTTCAGCCAAAGGACCCTGATGCTCGTGGAGTAATTATTTGAAAGCATGTGCAACTTTCTATTTTCATGCTTGAGCCCTTTGATCTTTTGTCTGAGACTTGCAACCTCAGCTGTTAATGATTCAACTTGGTGGGTTTGAGCAAGTAGGTGTTGGCCCACATTGGATACAAAGCCCGCACACTGAACACTAAAAGCCAGAGAGTCTTGAACAACCAACTCATCGGGCCGTTTGGAAAGTATCCTGTTATCCTTGTGAGTAAGAAGATTCTTGGCCACCACCGTAATAGCTATGTCATTTTTCATCACAGAATCCCCAACGCTAAGAGGACCATTAGGGGATAAGAAGAATGGGTGCCATATGTTATCTTGAAGAGACATGTCTGCCTCTTCCACAACAATTAAGTTAAAACGAAGGTCAGATGGGCAAGCCATTTTCAGAAATGATGAAGGAAACATGAGGTCCAATAAATCTCAGAAGTACAAAAAATAGGGGGAAATTTCTACAGGCAGTAACTTTCTGAGCGTGCTTCTTGAACATAATTGGTGCCCCTATAAAAGAAATGGCAACATGGCTGCTTGTTCAAAAATCGAAGAGGCAACGCTTTTCGAATTTCAAGAGCCAGATTTTCTTGATTAAAGTTTGCCAGCAATTTTCATACACAACTTCAACTCTTCGGATACCATATGCAACTTTGTCAAAGATCTCTGACAAAGTTAAGACACATGAATTTTGCAGTCCCAACTACCCTACTATTACCTACAAGGGTAAAGGAAGGAATAGCACCACTACTTGCTATTGGAAAATCCTTATGTGTCGACCTCCATCCTCCAAGATAAAGCAGACTTACAAGAAAGCCTAATTTTTCCTCCTATCTGAGAATGCATCTCCAACAGGGCCTCTTGTTAGAAAATCTAAAAGTTATTGCTCTCCGAATTTTGAAAGCCAGCTTTTCCTGAATAAACTTTATCGGCACTTTTCGTACGCAACATCAGCTTTTCAAATATCAAGGGCAACTTTGTCAAAGATCTCTGACAAAGTTAAAACGAGTGAATTTTGCAACTCCCACTACATCATTATTACCGAGAAAAGTAAAAGAACAGCACCACTACTTGCTATTGGGAAATCCCTATATATGTTGACCTCCATCCTTCATGGCCAGGCAGACCTACAAGAATGCCTAACTCTTCTTCATCTCTGAGAATGCATATTCAACAAAGCATCTCGAAATACTCTATTTTCTTCTTCCTTGAGAATACCTCCTCAACCAAGTCACCCAAAATGCTCAACTCATTTCCCCAGCAAGAAAACAGTTCTTCAAAAGCAAAAGTATCTTATATCATCTAGGTCGAAGAAAGAGTATCTTATATCATGCTTTTTCCCTATATTTCCTTTGCCATTGCTCTTACCTGCAAAACAAGGAGAAAGAAAGCAATCAGTCGAAAGCTGAAATCAAACTTCTAGTCTGGAACTGATTGCCTAGAAGCTTTGCCTGGTTGCTTACCTTGCATTGCTCGCAAGTACTCATATTCAACTGTTGTCAGGTCTCGAATTTCCTCAGCAAATAACTCAGAATAATTGATATGATGGTGGCTCTTTGCACTGAAACTACCAAGCACAGATGAGTCGCTAAGAAATGATGTTTTAGAAGATCATCCACGTGAAACCACTCGTGGTCCGTTTCGTCCAAGACCAAGTCTCAACAACCCCTTTAAGAAACCCTTCAGCCCAAGATCAAGCCTGTAGAAAGTCATCAAGTGCGACAAAACACGTGCCGATTCATTCATTACTTATTCAAAAGCAAAAGTATCTCATATCATGCTTTTTCCCTGTTATTTTTTTTGTCCTTGTTATTGCCTACAAGAGGAGGAGAAAGAGAGCAATTAGTTGGAACCTGAAATCAAACTTTCGATCTGAAACTGATTGCTTGGAACCCCTTTCCCTGATTGCTTACCTTGCTTGGCACCTCTTTCGGCAACTTTCCTCACTCAGAGACTTGGGGGACTCCTACTATATGGTTTGTATCGTACTTGACTAATCTCAAAACCACCGCATCTACTTGGGGGATAAATAAGGTAGCGGATGATACCACTCCTAGATTGGGGACAAGTACATTAGAAAAAATGCCACAATATCATTTTCATCGCCATCCTCAGCATCTCGAGGACTATCCTCACACCTTCCTGGGGGAAAACTAGATAGCATACCACTTTTACCTAGGGGACAAATAAGGCAAGTGAAAATGATACCACACTTCGTTACTTAGAAGTTTCGTGATTACTTAGTGGCTTAGATTTTGCAAGTCCCTAATTGAGAAGCTTCCCTAACGCAGGAACTTAGGGGATCACTGTTTGTACCATACTTGACCAATCCCGAAATTACTGAGCACCAGTCAACGTTGTACCGTCAAGGACCCACAAGAGTTTCCCTTCAACCAGGAAGCCAATCACAACGTGACACATGTCAACATCAGAGGCTAATCACAGCGCGACACATGTCCACGTCGGAGGCCAATCACAACGCGACACATGTCAACATTAGAATAAGACTAAAGACTCTCCTCAAATATAAAAATGAGATCATTCTCCTACAATGAATCCCTAATGTCATTTGTACAAAACTATTCATTAGAACTCACTTATGAGGAGCTTGAACCTATGTATTTGTGTAAACCTTTCACTATTAATGAAAACTCCTCTACTCCGTGGACGTAGCCAAACCGGGTGAACCACGTACATCTTGTGTTTGCTTTCCTTATCCTTACTAGGTGATCAGAGCAACCAAACGAAGGTCACAAACTTGACAATTTACGTTGTTCTAAAGTCCTCACTGATTTTGTGCATTAACAATGATAATTTACCTATTAAATAAACAAGACACAAAGTATGCGTCTAGGCAGGGGTTGTAATTTGTCTTTCTTTCCTAGCATTTAGATCTCAAAGCCTTACTTTAATTCTCTCACTTTTCTCACTTGCACAGAGTAAATCACAAACTTCCTCAATGCCACCAACTTCTTCCTTGGGTTTAGGTCGGCCGACAACCCCTTTCCCCTCTTCTCTTTTCCTTTTCTTTATGTATGCTTGTGCACTTGGAAGTTTTCCTGGCGTCTTTCGCCATTTTTCAGAGTTCTTTGTCGTATTTCAGTGTTTATTACCATTTTCTTTGTCTTGACAAACCCAATCCCCATCCTTCAACCCCTTCCCTGCAACCCCTAACATTCGTCATCTTCCACCTTTGTTCAAAGCCATGAGCGATGCACTTGGTTTGGTCTGCATATCTTAGCCCTCAGTTCACGTCTCTATGCCCAATCGGCATGCCGGAACTCGGGGCCAAGCATGCTGCGATTTTGCCCACAACGAGGCTGTTTTAGATGCCCCCTTAGCCCCATCCCCTTTGTTTTGATTTTGGTTCTACTTGCATGGGCTTGTTTTGGTGGTTCATATCTATTGGCTCATCTCCGGTATAACGGTCTTGGTGGCGAATTTTGGTTGGAGATTTTTACTTGTTGTTGGTTGTTTTGTGGTGCGATTCCTTCATCGAATTCAATGCGGAATTGGTTTTTTTCGGGCGATTTTCTTTGTGGTCTCTGGCGAGGTGATGACATTGACAGCATTCGACCTTTGCTGGTTTCAACTCTGGATTTTTGTTTTGTCTATTTTTTTGCTAAATGGGCTTTGGCTATCCCCACTTTACCGGACTAGTGTGTTGTACTTGTATTGGGCCTTTCTCATTCAATAAATTTGCTTTTCCTTTGTCCTAAAAAAAGGGCTTACTTTAACACGTTGGAAGGTTAGTTTCACAAGCAACTAGGAAGAACGAATCAACTTTGGATGATGGACCTTGAGTTCTCGACTAATTACCAAGTCTGATAGCGATGCATCAAGTTTTCAACTTTGGGATGCAACGCGCTGCTTCTTTTCATTTTTTTCCAGTCAACGAGTTGTTCTTGTTCTCATCCCCATCTGCTCTAGACTTTAAGACTTGTAGTTTTCATTTGAGGGATTATATTCACATATTTTAAATTATTTTTTTTATATTTTTTTTAATTTTTAAATATGTTCTATACATCATTAACACTTGATAGAAAAATATTAAAAATTTAAAAGGGTGTGAGAGAAGTAATTTGAGGTGTGTGAATATAATCTCCCTTCATTTTTTGTAGACGTGACAGATTTTTGCACGATTTGTTAACTTGATTCGAAAATAACTAGTTTTGCATTAATCTATTAACAAGTTAAGTCGTTATTAGGTCATCCATTAATAACTTGAGAAGATATTATTTATTAAATCTAAACATTAGACATAACAAATTTTGGTATAACTCATTAACCTGATACGAAACCACAAAACTCATTAACTCAAACATAACAAATACTGACTAGTTTGCTAGGCCTAATTTGCCTTTTTCTGGTACTCAGTCAAAACAAAGACCAGTCAACCAATACATTTCTATTAGGTGATGTGTTGTTCAAGACTTTTAACAACCATCACTCGTTGTCTTCTTGTCATTATACTAATACTTTGAATTATATTATTGCCACTTCATACAAATTTAATAACAAAATTAGCCAAAAACAGATGTGAAGGAGTTATATACTACCAATGAGGATTCACTTCGGATCTTCTTTGTAAGAATTTCGTGAATTTTTCAATTACGTTCGTTCATCGTACATCATGCGGTCAATTTTCGTCAGATGCTATTTATATTTAATTTTAAATAAAAAATTACAATAATTTTTGACTCGCACGATATACGATGAACGAACGTGATTGAAGGATCATTGGAATCCTCACAAAAGGAATCCGGAGAGCATCCTTATTCCTATACTAGTACCCCTTTGAGTATATTCTTGGATATCCTTTTAGGATGTAACTATAATCCTACTTGAACTGATATACCTACGTTACGGGAACATGCGAGCTATTTTAACTAAGGAGTAAGAAGTAAACTAATTTACACTTTTTTCAACTTGTTTAAACTAAACATTTGGTACTTTACAAAATTTGATTAAGATGCTTTGATCAATTGCTAACTCAACATTTTTCTACTAATTTAATATATGAATGAGGATCCTCTTCGGATCCTCTTTGTGAGGATCCTGGGGATCCTTAAATCATGTCCGTTTATCGTACATCGTGCGGTCAGAAATCATTTTAAATATTTTTATTTAAAATTAAATATAAACAACACTTAATGAAAATTTACCGCACGATATACGATGACATGATTTGAGGATCTCCAGAATCCTCACAAAGAGGATCCTCATTCTTAATACATACATATACATATATATATATATATACATATACATATATATATATATATATATACATATACATATATATATATATATATATATATATATATATATATATATATATATCCACTTAAGCTAGCTAGCTAACAGCTAATTTCCTACAATCTAGTAATTTTAAGTTCATGGCTTTAATTAAAAATATTATTTTAATTAGTTCCTCAATATCACTAAAAAAGAGTAACTTTTTATGTCTGTTAATTAGTCTCTTCCTACATTAAAAAAATAAATAATATTTTCCTAAGAAAATTCATTAGTTTGTTAAATTTTTACATATAGTTATATAAAAAAAATGTATTTAAACTTATGGTACATTTGAAAATAAATATACAAACTTTTGATACATTTATATTCTAAATGTTCCAAGAAACAAATTGTATTAGAAATCCAAATGTAACAAAAAAAATAAAATGTACCAATATTATAGGTAATCAAGCATACCTCTAATAAAATTGTAGTAATTTTTTTTAATCAAATTCTTAAAAGAAATAGATATTTAGTCAACGAAATTGAAAAACGAGGCGCCTATATCAAAACACCCATTTAGCTAAGCCCTAATTAAATTTCACAAACGTTAGCCACTGTCCTTGAATTGCAAGTTATTACTAAACTCTAACTTAAGCGCTTCTTTTACCAACAAAAATAAAAAGAAAAAAAACTTAAGCGTTCAAACAAAACCAGTTGACAGAAGTGATAATGTGTGTGTGTGTGTGTGTGTGTACACTTAAGCGCTTCTTTTACCAACAAAAAAGAAAAAGAAAAAAACTTAAGGCTTCAAACAAAACCAGTTGAGAGAAGTGAGAATGTGTGTGTATCATACCTTGCAAATAACACTTTTTTACTTGATAAATTTTATAATCAAAATCATTTAATTTGAAAATTATCTTAAATAAAAAATCAATCAAAGAAGATTGTTTATGCATTTAAATGTAAGAAACAAATTGACAATGTGGTACAAAAAAATATACTTGTGACGAACCGTCTAATTATTTAATACATTTTAATGACTAACCCATTTTTTATGCAAATAATTTTACATAAATTTTATTTTCAAATGAAATTTAAAAAAATTAAACGATTTCAACTATAATATTTATACAATAAAAATACTTATTTTCAAGGGCGTGAAATATATTCTAAGCAAGTGATTACAAGTCATCACATTACCAGAAATAAACCATAGGGCCAACTTCCATTATACAAATGAGGTTTGACCTTTAAGCCAACGAACGGTACTAACCCCAAAAATAACCATTCACCAATCCAAATCCCATTTCCGAACTCTCTCTCTCTCTCTCTCTCTCTCTCTCTCTAAAAAATGGATCAGAGGACCCTAGAGCTCGAACTCATCTCAGCCAAAGACATCAAAGACGTCAACCTCATATCCAAGATGGACGTATACGCCGTCGTCTCCCTCCAAGGCGACGACGACTCTCGCGGCAAGCAGCAGAAAACCAAGACCGAAGTCGCCCGGGGATGCGGGACCCATCCCACCTGGAACTTCCGCACGAAGTTCGTTCTCGACGAGTTCCTAACTGAGCAGAACCGCCTCTTCATCGTCTTCAAGCTCGTCTGCCAGCGCAGCCTCGGCGACAAAGACATCGGCCAGGTCGTCGTCCCCGTTAAGGAGCTTTTTGACTCCGTCAAGGCTGACGCCGCCTCCATGAAGTTCGTCGCTTACCAAGTCAGAAAGCCCTCTGGGAAGCCGAAAGGTGAGCTCAATTTTTCCTACAAATTTGGTGACAAAGTGGCGGCTCCACAGGCAGCGGCGACTGCGGCACCATCGAAGGGTAACGAGCCGGTAACAGCCTATCCGGTGGTTGGACCGTCAGTCCAGCCGATGGTGGGGTACGGTGGATACCCCCCTCCAGTTGGCACCTCTGCTGGGCCTCCGCCACCTGGATACGAGTACCCACCACCGCCGCATGGATATGGATACCCGCCACCGCCACCGGGATACGGCTACCCGCCACCACCACCAGGGTATGGGTACCCGGGGCCGCCACCTCCGGGGTATGGGTACCCCGCGGTGCAGCAAGCCCAACCGGAGGCAAAGAAGAAGAACAAGTTTGGGATGGGACTGGGGGCTGGATTGTTAGGGGGAATGCTTGGTGGTTTGTTGATTGGAGATATGGTATCTGGTGGCGGTGGCTGCGGTGGCGGTGGCTGCGGCGGTGGCGGTGGATGTGGTGGTTAGATTTTTGGATGTATATTTTTTACTTTTTGTTAAAGAGTACCAAGTTTTCTTGTTGAGTTGTTTTGTTTGTTTGATGGTATCATGCTAAAGTCGGCTCTTGACTTATTGTGTTTACAACATTATTATGTAAAAAAAAATAAAAGAAGAGATATTAAGTGACAGAGTAGATTTTCTACAGCCTTTTTTTTGCTTTTTTTGAAGAGATAAACAATATTAAATTTGAATCGAAAGATTTATATCCTCAGCTAGCTAACGTATTCAATCTCACTCAACCGAGCCTCCCTCTTTAAAAACCAATGCCGCCACAGCGTGTACTGCTCAATTGCCTACTTTCCGCGAGAACACAATTCTTCAAACATATTGCCAAATTTCCTTCCCAGTAATAAGGGAAATAAGTTTGCACTTTTATTTTCTCTTTCTGCAATTTTTAACCATGATTAAATAAATTAAAAGATAATTATTAATGAACAAATACAATGAGAAACCGCCTAAGGAGAAATTAAAAGTGTACAAATCATACCCTTAATTAATTAAGATTGGTTTTCTGGTGGAGAGCTGATAGGTCCAAGTATCCAGAACACAGAGAATTCCGGCATGAAAGCAGGTGATAGATATTGCCACCACCCTGCCCTTGACCAAATTTCCAAAACCCATTATAAAATGCTCAATTTGGATAAGAGTGGTGTTATTCATACACTTTTTTATCTTTTACGTACCCATTATAATTTCTGATCGTCGACTCGAATGAATTAAAGATGATCAAATAACATAAATTAACAAATGATGTGTTGAAAGTAAAAATGTGCATGTAGATAGTATCACCCTTAAGAGCAAGTCCACTCCTAAAAAATGAGTTGACCCAAAGTCCATTTAATCCACCCAAATGAATAGTAATCGACTTGATTGAACAGTAATTGGCCAAAAAAAAACTCATCTTAATTACTGACATCATAATGAAGACCTTAAATTAAATAATATACATGGCATGTATGTATCTAGTAATCTTGAGAATCGTCGTCATGAATTTTCTCTTGTGCTTGGCCTTTGTTTCTCTAATTTGCAATGTTATTATTTGTCCGTTATGATGGTCATATTGAGTCGATAATACACGTGGTGTGCTTTAACACGTCGAAATATTTTTATCTTCCAACCGTAGGTGTGGTCGTGTGAGGCTTTCCCAATATACAAATCTGCAAAACACATTAATTATAGGGTAACTTTGGATGTAGTCCCTATTTATCAACGTTCTTTAATTGAAATCTTGTTGGTTTTCGATTTTTTATTGTAGTTCCTTAAATTAATGCAATAATGCATTCTATGTAGGTTATTATAATTTTTAAATTAAAATTTGATATTTGTAGTTATTTATATTAATGAGATTTTAAATAAAATCCATAATTTGTTGAAAATATTAAAAGAAATTATACTTAAATAAAACCCATGACTTGTCATTACTTATATTAATGACATTGTACATACAAAAATTTGGTAATTTTTACACGATGCATTTTACATACAAAAAGTGGGTACATTTTTTACAAGAAAAAGATGATACGTTTTATATAATAGGTACATTTCATATAAAAAAAAAAAACAATGGGTACCTTTTACACAAAGGTACTTACAAAAACAAATCGGTGCATTTTACATATAACAAAGTGGTACCTTTTTAAAGACAAATGGGTACATTATTAATAAATTATGGGTACAAATAAAAGGTGATAAAAATATGAGTACAAATAAAAGTTTGAAAAATATGGACACAAAAAGAAATTAATATATGGGTACAAACTAAAACTGCATAGAGAATTGGCACAATTTAAAAAAAAAAAGGTTGCAAATTAAAATGTGGCACACCCCGACCCAGAATGTCCACCTAGACTCCGAATCGAGTTGTGCTGTTGTGCTGGTCGACACCCAGAAGGTGACGAAGCCATAAAGTGTAGTGATGTGGAAACTGTGAATAAATTTAAACCTAAAAGTGTCTAAATATAAGAGTGCGCTTGTGAGCGGGAATGAACCCATTTCACACGTGATGTCAGAGTATAAGTAAAGTATAGTAAAGTAGGATGAGAATTATACCATCGGTAGAATTCCCACAACAACATTTTGCCAGAAACCCTCGTCGATATAAAATCTCTGCCACTGATACCTGGAGGGGCGAAAAATAAGGGTGAGTGGGCTTGAATGTGACATCCCACATCGCCCAGGGGAGTGATCCTTATATGTATATTCTCATCCCTACCTAGCACGAGGCATTTTGAGAGTTCACTGGCTTCGGGTTCCATGGGAACTCCGAAGTTAAGCGAGTAGCGCGCGAGAGCACTCCTAGGACGGGTGACCCATTGGCAAGTTCTCGTGTGAGTTCCCAGAAACAAAACCGTGAGGGCGTGGTCGGGGCCCAAAACGGACAATATCGTGCTAGGGTGGTGGAGCAGGCTCGGGAAGTGGTCCCCCCCGGGCTGGGATGTGACAATTTATGTATATTCCCATCCCTACCTAGCACGAGGCCTTTTGAGAGCTCACTGGCTTCGGGTTCCATTGGAACTCCGAAGTTAAGCGAGTAGCGCGCGAGAGCAATTCTAGGATGGGTGACTCATCAGGAAGTTCTCGTGTGAGTTCCCAGAAACAAAACCGTGAGGGCATGATCGGGGCCCAAAGCAGACAATATCATGCTACGGTAGTGGAGCAGGCCCGGGAAGTGGTCCCCCTCGGGTCGGGATGTGACAATTTGGTATCAGAGCCTAACCCTGGTCGCGTGTGTGCCGACGAGGACGTCGGGCCCCTAAGGGGGGTGGATTGTGACATCCCACATCGCCCAGGGGAGTGATCCTTATATGTATATTCCCATCCCTACCTAGCATGAGGCCTTTTGGGAGCTCACTAGCTTCGGGTTCCATTGGAACTCCGAAGTTAAGCAAGTAGCGCGCGAGAGCAATCCCAGGATGGGTGACCCATCGGGAAGTTCTTGTGTGAGTTCCCAGAAACAAAACCGTGAGGGCGTGGTTGGGGCCTAAAGCGGATAATATCGTGCTACGGTGGTGAAATGGGCCTGGGAAGTGGTCCCCCTCGGGCCAGGATGTGACACTGAAAATAAAGCTTTGTAAAACCATTTTGAAAACATAATAACCCTTGCCGTAAAACAAGTATAGTTTCCAAAATATACATACTACGTATAGTAAGAAAATACCTACCGTAGTATGCAAAATCTCAAGAATTAAATACGGCACAATATTTCATAACTAAGTGCATGACGTCAGTAATCGTATAATCTCGCATAAGCAAACATATCATAACGAGTGCTCATCGACACATGTTGACACACGAGTTCATGCAAAGATATTCTAACATGAACATGACTGGGTGTAACAATAAGACACGTTCTAGTACTACAATCACGTGAAGATTGGCACTATGCGCAACACATATGAGCCCTAATTGCCTATAGCAATCTAGGACAGGATTGACACCTACAATGGATCCAAAGTGAGCGTATGGTGCGATGTGCATATACACATGAAAGACTAGCCCTGGTCCGGGGCAAGTACTAACATCAGTGCAGCAAACGATGAGTAGATAACACAAATATAATCATGCCATAGTGATTCGATAGTTCTAATTAACATAATATCATTCATAGCCATAAATATAATTATGGCATCAATAATAATACTCATACCTGTGCATCCCGTAGGACGTAGCATAACTTCATAATTTCTATCAATGTGCTAAATCTTATAAGCGTCATGCTAATCTAGGCGTATTGTAGAAAACTCTTTATGAAATGTATAAATGGAAACTAACAATTATATATATGCTATATAAAAGAAAAGACCCACTCATAATTACTTGTGAGGTCGCAGCCGTTTGGACGTGACAAGCTGGAGTCTCCAATAGTAATTACACCTAAGCATAATTTGGAGAAATATGCTAAGGAGGGTCTCAAGCAAATTTTTGTAAAATGTCAACGGTCAACCCTAAAAGTCAACCGAGACGCCCCAGTGGTCAACTATGTTAAAACTTCAGAATTTCACTAAATGAATGTCAAAAACGGACCAAAGATATCAAAATTAGCCTAGGAGGGTTTTCGAGAAATTTCCGAAAAGTCAAGGAATTTTCCAAAGAATATTCCTAGAATATTCTGAACCCAACTTTGAAAATGGGCTGACTGGAGCATTGGCTTAAAGGTTTGGACCAAAATAATATGGGCGGGGGTTTGGGCTTATGGCCTCTTTTTTTTTTTTTTTTTTTTCTCTTATTCTTCTCCGGCCAGTTGCCTTTGCAACTGTCGGAACCTTGGAAAAGATGGCTGAAACTCCGACCAACCCAAAAACTTAACTAAACCTAGCTTCCCATATATCAAATTGAAGTTCGGAGAACAAGGAATCGAAATATACCATTGGATTCCTCGACCGTGGCCAGAGTTAGCCAGAAAACAGCTCGAAGTTACCGGATCTCTCATCGGAAACTGGGGAAAAATCCCCCATGCCATCTCTGCATCAAAACGTCGCTAAAACACCTCAAATTTCCCTAATCGTACACCAAAACTAGATTTAAGAAGTTTTGGAGATTTTTGAGGCTCACCTTTGCAGAGAATGGTGAGAACTCGCCGGAGTTCGAGAGATTAGGTGGTTCGGTGTTACTGTGCATGGGGAGTGCATAGAGAGTTTGAGATTAGAAAGTCTTAGAGAGTTGATAAGCTCAAATTTATATATATTTTATATCAAATTCACTTGTCTTTTCTTAGTTCCTTATATTTTTGAGTTATTTACTTTGTTTTTGTGTTTTGTAGGATTTCTCAAGTAAAGAAAAGAAAAATAACACAAGTAGAATTTTAAGTAATAAATTCGTCAAAACTGCCTGTGCAGGTCAGCTGATTTTGGAAACAAGTTGCGGACAACTCAGAATGAATTAGAGAATGACCCTTATATGCTTGGAAAGATACGGATGTCTATTTTCTGGAGCATTTCGCGGATTGTTAATATCATTTTTCTAGAAGAAGTTATGGCCGTTTTAACGCTGAAAGGTTCCCAGGAGGCTGAGCAGTTTGTAACTGACAAGAAAACATTGAAAGCAATAAATCCCATAAAACTAACAGCCAAAACTGATGCAGCCAAGAACAAGCCAGCTAACACCTATTCAAATATCAGAGGAAATGAAAAATTAAGTGAGAGTAATGGGCATAAAGGCTGCCCAAAGAGTTACAATTGTTTTAGCATTTCCTCCCACTTATTGTCATCACTAAATGGCTGTTAGTGGGGGGAGTTATGGAGAAAAAAACTGGGCAGTAGAAAAGAAGAAAAGACCTACAAGTTGCAGCAACAAAGAGGGAGAAAAAGTGTGAAAAAAAAATAGAAAAACAAGGAAGGAAGCAAGGAAAAAAAAGGAAAGGCTGCTGCGTTGGGGAAGGAAGGAAAGGAAGGAGGAAATCTTGGCATTCTTTTCTCTCGATTTTATCTTCTCAAACTCATGTCTTTCTTTTGGTTTAATTTGAGAATTATGTGTAACTAATTTTTAGTAGTTAGGGGCTGTTTTGAAGCCCCGAATATGATTACAAGTTTGTTATGACATTTCGTTTGAATTACTTTTACGAATGGATGAAAATTGGTTCACTACTTGTCTCATTGATGAATTCTTTTTGTGTTTTCTACGGATGCATACTTAGTAAGCATATCTAGGATTCTAATGCTATGAATATGTGTGTGCCTGCCCTTGTTGAATGAGGACCTACATATGTTCTAGAGTAGTACTTGTTAATTGCGATTAACATGTGAATCAATTTCTAGGATAAGTAAGACAACGCTAGTACTTATGATGCCTTGTGATGACTCAAACTCTTTTCGTTCTTAATGATTTCTACTTGTTAAATCTTTGAACACACCATTTTAGATTGCATGTTAGGGACTAAGTTAAGTTGAAAACGCCATTCTCTTAACATACTACATAAGAAAGAGTAATAGGTTGAGTTCTAACATTGAGCCAACTTGAGCATCTTCATCCGAAAATGAAAGGAATTTGAATGAAACATAACATGTTTGCATGATTATTTGGTGGTGGATAGCAATTCCCCTAGCTCGTTTTTCTTAATTTGCGAACTACTCGAAAATCAGTCTCTGTTCTGTTTTTGTTCGATTTAATTTAAATAGCAAATCAACTCCAAAAATCCCAAAAATTTGTGTTAGTGTAGCTCTGTGTGTCTAGTATCTGCATATAAAATTTCGTAGACTTTAGATAAGTGTAAGTCGGTCTAATAATTATTTTTCGGTGGCTGGTCAGTAGTGACAACAACCCAGTTTTTGTGACATTTTAAGTAGTTAGATAAAACAATCTTCTGCGGGAAAGACCCTTATTTTCATATACTACAATTGACAAATCTTAGTGTTAATAAGGAAAATTAATGGACATTTGTGTGCTACTTTGTGGTGTGTATTTAATCTTATCAAGAGTTTAAGTTGGAAGACAAATCGTGGCCGTCGGTGCTGGTAGCTCCGTGATAAAAGATCTTGCCGGAGTACAACAAGGTGGTAGCGATGTGACCTTTGTACAGAGAGAAGGGCGAGAGAGAGAAGAGAGAAAGAAAAAAGTCAGGAGAAGAGAAAGCTGAGGGATTAGAGGGAAGGGAAAATGTGGCAGCGAGAGAGTGGAGAGTGAGATGGAGGATAGTTGACAAATGAGAGAGAGTCCCGAGAGATAAGGAGACTCGGGATATGGGTAAAGGAATGAGGCGTGGGCCCCACATGGCACACATCCCAATCCATAACAAGATGAAACAAGAATAAAATATCTTGTAAATGTAAAATTACTAAAACACCCTTCAAGTTTGTAGTTTCGTAAAATTTTAACCATAACTCCGATTTTGATTCCGCTTGTACCTACGCATTTGTACTGTGGAGTCCTTCGAGAACACAATAAAATAGAAGTTCGTACAAGATACGAAAAGACGGTCAACGAAAGTCAACAATCTCACCTCTATGGTATTTTCGTCAAATCACTCTTTTAAAATTTATAAAATCGTAAAATTACGGACGAGTTATCACAAAATGGGTACAAACTAAAAATACAAATACATGATACAAAATTTAGCCATAAATATAAATATATCAAATGTAATGTTTCTAACACTAAATGAATAATTTAAAAATAAAATTTAATTATCTTGATATGTAAAATATTATTATTGAAATAATTAATGATGATTATTAAAATCAAGGGACATTGATTAAATTTTGAAAATGAATAAGGTTTCAATCAATGGAGTTGAAAAAAAAAGGACGAGAACCTAATTTTCCCTTAATTATATTGGTAATTGGTAAAGTAAATGGAGCTTTACAGTATTTGTGGTAGCTACATCATGGAACTCTAGAAGAATAGATCGATTATGCAAGCTAGGCTGCCGGAGTGAAAGTTAAGTTGCCGATGAGAGATGCAGGCCTAACGACGCTAAAACGTTGGGTTTTTGTTCAACTATTTAAAATTTAATGTAGTGCTATTCATATATTCTTTTTTATTTTTTTATACTCTTTTGTTAATTTTTGTCTATTGATATTGTTTAAATCATTCGATCTGATGGTCAAAATTTTAAAAAAATGTATGAGAAATAAAAATAAGTGTAAATAAACACTACCCAAAACTTAAAGCTACATGTCAAATTTTATTGGTCAAACATATCACGTTAGCCGTGTACCGGATACACACAAAACTTTCTCCCATATGAGCATGAGATTGACCAACTATTTAAATCGATGAGACTTCGTCCTTCCATATCTTGGACTGCAAAGACGGATCAATAATACTATTATTCTAACAAAAAGTTTTTACAACGGGAACAAGTAATCAACATTGGAATATACAACTTTTACTTTGGTTTATCAGGGCCGGTCCTGTAAAGAAAAAGTTAACAGAGAAAAATTAAAAATAAAAATCCTAATGTCACCAGCTTAAGTATTTGGCTTCAGCATTGGTGACAATTTTTCTTAATCTCTTCATATTTGTAGTTGCCGTCTCCTTTGGTGGACAAGATTTTTGTAGCGGTTATGTTTACTTAAAGCAGCGACATTTGTTCAAATTTGAGGTGGCATCAAAAACAAGTTTATGCACGAAAAATAAGTTTGTTTGAGCAGACATGAGTGATTCCTATCTTCAACTCGGTTCGAAACATGTTGCATGTTTTGTGAACAGTTTGTTTGCTTAATAAGAAAAACTAAAAATAGCAAAGCAAAACAACAACGGGTCGAAGCCAAACATGCATGAAAATGTAGAAAGCGTAAACCACTACTGCTAGAAGAGTAACTGGTAATATCTTGCACATTTTAATATATGCACACATGTATCTGTGTACATGTAAAGAAAATTTGAGAGCCCTCCTGAATCGAAGGCCTCTGCGATAGCTCCTTTTACACACCCTCAAGACTAGCTATGTCGGTGCAATATGTTGATAGGAGAATTTATCCTCAACAATCTTCAATTTGCATGAATGTGTAACTTGATAGTTCATAATTTAGCTTAAATATCTACCATTATTCTCTAGCGCGTTTAATTGCGCTATTCTCAAGGTGTATCACTGAGCCTCTGTATTTAACATCAGTGCATTTACAAGCATATATAGAACTATACAAGTCACCTCATCAACACATATATTTGAGCTTCTGTTGGCCCTTTATTTATTTATTAATTCTGTTCTTTTCGAAGGAAGCTTGGCCGATTATTTAAATTGGATAGGACTTTGCCTTCCATATGAAGGACTTCTTCAACCTGGATCAGGATTCTCCCTCGTTTTATTTCTGTCATTTCTATCACAACGGTTCAAAACATTTTCAAACTGATTTAAAGCTCAAGATTATGCTACATCAGTAATTAACAACCCTCATACTTCTACAAATCCAAGACGTCGTCCGTGATGAAAATCGTACGATTCACTACACCGTGACGACTGGTATTGCGGTTTCTTCCATCCCAGTTTCAACCTTGAAAATTGAGCGCCCACATTCATAATATTTCTACAACCATGTGCTTGTAGAAATGCCAGACTAGGGGTTGGACTAAGGATGCGTCTTGATAGAAATCCATTAATATCTTTAAATTTCTAGTTTCCCATCGAGTTCGTTTGGAAAATTTTGGAATACAAATAGTAAGAGGAAAATGGGGTTTGTGTTTGAAGCTGAAAAAAGTTAGTAATTAGGCTCTTACTAATTGGTTCAACTTTGTTATGATATGCAGGAGTTAGTCACTTCTGCTTGTTTAGTTTTCTAATACAATATGTCTCAATTTAAGGCTTTTGGTTTCAAAATTTTATTAGATGTTTCGTTAAGTAGATTTAAACTCATTGTTTGCTTATATAAACGGGTTTTTGCTTGATGGTGGTTGCCCTTTTGTATACATGAATGCTTGCGTCTATATGTATGGTGATTAGGCTAATCATTTGATCAACAAATGGAAGGCTGTTGTTGCTTACATGGTATAATCTTGAGCTTGGAAATGTTTTGAACAGCTAGGAATGAAAAGAGGGCAAGATAGGTGGGGAGAGAATCTAGATCCCTTCAACCTCGTCCTTTACAAAGATAAAAATCATATTGGTAACAATTTAACCTATGTGCAGATTTTAAGAGAATATGTAGTTGAAGACCTGGTTTAGCCAAATTAGCTAGAAGGGTATTCATTTTTTGCACTTAAGTTTGAATCACCTCCCAACCATAGTTCAGATTAATAGGGTAAACTCTCTTGTGTATGAAAAACAATATATATGTCACGCCCCAATCTCGACATATGTCCAAGATCGACACGTGACATCACCAATACCCGTATATCTAACATACCCCATCTCTGGAATATGTACAACGCACAACTCAAGATTTAGATTGCATAGTAATTTTTGTATATTTTATGGCTGCATCTAACCTCCACGATAGACTGCCTACGTACCCTAAATAGGGATCAAGCCATTCGTAGTTCACCATTTGTTAAACTTTAAACTTTTCGTAAAATACTTCTAGTAGAAAACATAAAGTACTATACTTCACATCAACCATAAGCCAAACAACAATTGTCATCTTGCGATGCACACAGGTATGCCATTCACACATATATACTTTCCAACACCATTCCACAATCATATCAATCAATAACACATACAATGCAACAAAATGCAGGGCTAGAACTCATCAAGGGGAAGAACTTTCATACCTAGGCCGAGGTCCAATTCGGCTGGGAAACACCTGAAAACCACCTCGATCTGCTGAAAACCCATGAAATGGGTGCTCTCGATTCGACCTCAAAATGAGCTCCAACGCCTCCACCACTGCTTAGGCTTTGTTCCTGATGTTATGGGGAGTAGATTGGTGGTGGTGGTTGACAGAGTTAGCTTTAGGTTTGGCGAATCACCACCGTGGAACCACCGCACCCATCAATGCATTCCTCATGCAATCAAGCCAAATTTCATCAATTTTGGGGTGTAAAAGAAAGAGGGAACGATGGGAAATGTTTTCCAAGTGGTGGCGAGCCTTGGATCGTTGGAAAAATGCCATAATCAGTGTCGGAATGTGTGGAGGAACCGGGTTGGGGAAACCAGGTCATCGGGTCGAAAATGGGTCAAAGGGGGTTGGCTAGTTCCCCTCCTTCTCTCCTCCCTCCTTTCCCTCCTTTCTCTCCTTCTCATTGGTTTGCACCCCTCATTTTCTCTCATTTCCTTTCTATCACAGCCACACATGTGGCTTCACAGATCTTTGCTCCAGAAAATCTGGAGCCTTCCAGATAATGGTCAAATGACCATTTTGCCCTCAACTTTGTTTGTTTATAACTTCTTCGTTATAACTCCAAATTACATTATGTTCGTGCTCACACGTCCATATCGACAAGTACTATCCAAATATGTAAAAAAATCTAGAAAAGCACGAAAGGATCAAATATGTCCATAAAGAATCCCGTTTAGTCCATTAAGGACGTTTTCTTCATTTTACGTATCGAAAAATTATACACCGCAAATACAAACGCGTCGAAACTAAGAATACGAATACGAAATACGTAATTTTAAATAGTAAAATCTAAGGCCAAGATTTCACAATATATATATATATATAATTATATACTTTATTTTTTTATATACTTGCTATTGTGACTAAATGTGTTTACCAATTGGTGTTGATCTTACTTGATCAAATAAACTGAAGTTTGAATTAAAGTAAGCTCAAATTTGAATAGATTATATACTTTGATCACATTATATGGCGAACAAAACTTGATAAATAAATTTCATAGCTAGCATTAGCAATACTAATCTTAATCTATGCTGCCGGCAGAAGTTGAATAGAATTAGAAAGATACAACATGTGGCCATAGTTGACATACAACAGAAGACTATAGAACCTCACAGTTGAAGGCCAAAATACAGCACCTAGCCGCGGCCGGAGTTGATAAAAAGATGTGTATGTTTACATCTTTCCATTTTTATCTCTGCTTTCAACTGTGTATATATCTTCTCCTGTTGGAGATGCTTTCTTAGTGTGAAAGTATGGAAAGTATAATTACTACAAGGGCTTCAGTCCTTGCATAAGCTATAAGGTTGGAATTCTTGGGTTGCTAATACTACTTTTGTATATGTGTATTACGTTGTCTATAAAAAGAAAAAATAAATAAAATTTGAAAACAGTCAGAATATATGCTTAAATTCTGGAGTGACAATACCTCATTTTTCTTCTACTAGCCGCCGCCTAGGTACTGCTTCATACGTTTGCAAAGTACGAACAACAGCTGAAGCAGCAGATGCAACCAATTAAGCAGGAAAAGATAGGGAAATAGATGAACAATAGGAAATAATAGCGATGAGGGGTTTGGGAAAGAACTTCTATTTTCAAAGATTGAAAGACGCGACTTGTGTGTTCTGTTGCTTCTTCTTCAAAATCCAAGCTCCCACTGATATACAGGGACAATGGCTCCAACGCAGCCACAAAGTAGGATTTTTGTGGGATTGAAAAAAGGCCACATTGTAACCAAGAGAGAGTGACCTCCACGCCCCCCGATCCTAAAGGAAAAACTAGCGAAGGGGTGCCCCTTGTTAGGAATTTGATTCGTGAAGTTGCCGGTTTTGCACCATACAACATATGAGAAGAGAATCACTGGGCTTCTGAAGGTAGGCAAGGACAAGCGTGCTCTGAGAGCAATTCCACCGTGGACTATTGCCCGGTGGATTGGCTTTGGAATAGGGCCAGATAGCCCAAGGGAAATGGTCTAGCGTGTGCTCGTGATGGAGCCCGAGCGGGCCTGAGGGAGAGGCCCGACACGAGTTGCCAGCTCGAGAGCCGGAAGGCAAAGTGACAAAAGGTTGACGTCATGGCAACGTCAGCCACAATATAAAATTAATAAAAATATAAAATATTAATAAAAAATGTAAAAAAACAATAAAAAAGTAAAAAAATAATAGAATTTTTTTTTAAATGTAAAACTCAGCAGGCTTCGAACTCAACGGCTCTTGTTGGACTTCGTCCTCAAGGCTGATGATACACCCACAGACCAATGGGAGAGATCCAGTCCTTCCTCCGCCCCAGATGCCACGGCACCCCACACTATGTTCACCCCCAAGCACTCGCGATCCCCCTTTTCCACTCGTGTTCCCAAATTGCACGATTTGGGACTTGTTTTTGGAGAGAGAGAGAGAGAGAGTTTGGCTAGGGAGCAGGGAAGATCGGGATCGTTGATGGAGGCTAAGTTGGGTGGGATGGTGAAGATGGAGGAAGAGAGGCGGCGGTGGGATGGTGAAGGAAGGTTTGGGTGTGTTGGGGCGGGGGGAGGGGACATGGGTTGATGGGAAGTTTCCGCCGGGGGGGGGGGGGGGGGGAGGGATCTGGATGTGGGTGGTTTTTTTTTTTTGTTTTTTGTTTTGTTTTTCTAAAATATTTAATTAATTAATTTTTTAATAGAAAGTGGTACAACGAGACCGATTAAAAATCTTATTCAAAATTACAAATAAAACTATTTTGTATTATTAAAAAAATAATAATAATAATATTTTATTATCTATTGTCAGGGCTATTCAGTGTAGGGGTGGAGATGCAAAAGGCAGTTACGGTTTATTAAAAACAGTTACTGTTTACTGGATGAATTAAATAGTGAATAGGCCTTAGCAACGGTGGAACTGCTAAAAGTTGCTAAGTGAAAGTTGGGAACCCACAAGAGGGCGAAAAAGACGTGCGAGGAGATGTCCAATGTCACTCCTCTTTCCCCCTTACTCCTTTCTCTCTATTTTATTTTCCCTCACAAACTACACCTATTTGTCTGATGAAACAAACAAACTAAGCAGGAAAATTTAGAAAAAGAGACAAAAAGGCACGGAATCATCGGAATCACCGGAGCCGGTCAGAAAAAGAACTCCACATTCTGGATTATATATATCTGGGCTTTTTTTTTTCTTTCTTACCAATCCTCCAACTCCCTCCCATACCTCTCTTTCACCCCAATCCTCTTTTTTTATTTTCCCTCACAATATTTTCTCTCTCAAAGAAGAAGATGTGTGTTCAAGATTCTCAGTCTCATGTGTGTATATATATTAGAGAGGGAGAGATCAAAGGACAACGGTGGTTGGAGATTTTTAGTTTTCGGATTTCAAAAGAGTTGAAGCTTGCGTCCGGTTGGAATTTGAATGCAGCAGGATGACAGGAATAGGGAAATTTTAATATCTCTTTAAAATAAATTAAAATGTATATTTATTTTTACATCCATTATAAAATAAAATCTCAAAGAAACTCAAAAAGTCAAAAATCATCAAAGTCCTTTGTCTCCCCTCCCACCTTGAGCTCTTTAGAAACATAGCCTTTTGTTTTTCAAAATTTTCTCATTTTTTAGCTTTTCCACATCTTATTTGATTTTTTGGTAAAGTTTCGAAGTTCTATTGGAGCTCCTTATAGCATTATAACATTTTCCATGACTGCTGTTTTTTTATTTATTTGTGTTTTTTGCTGCAATTATTTAATTTTAGTTGATGAAAGAAATTCATCTAACCTACACTCACTAACATGCACTACCCCAAGCAATTAATTAGAAGGAGAACAAATGTCAATTAGAACGGCAACAAATGTTAAATGAAGTTGAAGTGAAACGGTTTTGTATAGGAGGACAAACTAGCCTGGACTGATGAAAAAGAAAAAGTTGAAACTCAAATACTCATATTCTACGTTCTAAAAAAAATTGAAATCCAACGGACATATTTTTTTTTTTCCAGAAATCGAGTCATACCTTAGTTGGAGAATTCAAAACTTCAAAATCATCATCCATCGATAAAAAATAAAAAAATAAAAAACTTGTTTTTCTCTATAAAAGCTATTGGAGTTTTAGCTAGAATGAACGCATGATACACAATGAGTGATGGTAAGGTTTAGTTATAGTGTGGGTTTATTGATAAATTTTGGTTTTATTATTAATTTCATTTTTGTACCTGATGTTAATTATGCAATAGGGTAAAAATGACAATTTACATTTAAAATTTAAGTTAGGTGTAGAAAGAGGTTACGTGAGTTCAAATAAAATTCCCCTAGGAATATTGTACAGGAGAAACCCTCATTTTAAGGTAAATGGTTATTATTTGTAGGGTTTTTATTACAAATAGTCTTTGAAATTGACTCATCCCATCAAGTTGGTCTAGTAAAAATCAATCAATATGTCAAAAGTCAATGTGGTCCTTCTGTCATAATCCTGTCAAATATTTTGTTACGTGTTGATGTAAACACGATAAATTCCTGAAACAAGAACACGTGTACAAAATATATTTTTGTATTAATGATTTTGGGGTTACAATCTCTTTGTAATTTGATCCTCTGATTCGATCTCCATAAAGTGTTGATTTGTGGATGTGCGATTGATCCAAGGGCCATCGAGGCTTGATCTAGGATGAACGGTGATGAACGGATCTTCAAGGGCTTTTGGATCTTGAAGAACGGTTGGACGGATCTTCAAGGGTTTTTGGACTTGATCTTGAAGAACGGTGATGAACGGATCTTCAAGGACTTCTGGGCTTGATCTTGAAGAACGGTTGGATGTGTGGATTTTGATGTTGTTGATCCAAAGGGCCGTTGGGGCTTGATCTTAGGATGAACGGTTGATGAACGATGAAAACTTTCTTCAAGGGCCGTTGGGGGCTTGATCTTGAAGGTTGAGGGAAGTTTCTTCAAGGGTCATCGGGGCTTAATCTTGAAGGAGGATTTGACGAAGACGAAGAGGGCTTTCTTGATCTTTCGGGATTTGCTTGAGAGCTTTAGAGTTTCAAAACTTAAAGGTTTTGGTGTCATGTGAATTGGTCTTCTTCCATTTTTTTTTTATCCCTTGATGGAGAAGCCTATTTATAGGCTTTGAGAGTGAATCACCACCATCCATTTTTTTGGTGAAGTGAGTGGATGTTGTAGGTGAAATAAATAAAGTTGGTAGGTGAAGTAAATGTGTGATGTAGATGAAATGAATAAAGGTTGTAATTTTAATGCATTGGTCAACATTTGTTTCATTGAAATTTCGATGTCTACAAATGCCCCTACTTCAAGGCACGTTGTATACATGTGCTTGTCACATGTAGAAGATGCGTTTTGAAGTCCCTTAATGTAGATGTCGATCTAAGAGCCGTCGAGGCTTGATCTTGAACGGGGCTGAAAATTTCTTCAAGGGCCGTCGGGGATTGATCTTGAATTCGACTGAAAGATTTTCTGGTTTCCTCCAATCGTTGATTTTCCACAGGCTTAATCTTGAACTGGGCTGGAGGGTTTTTTGGTCTCCTCCGAAGGTCTGAACTTACTCTTTTTATCTGGAGTTGAATTTGATTCAAGGGTGGTGAACACTTGATTTTGAATCGGACTTGTGATTTCTTTAAGGGCCATCGAGGCTTGATCTTGGATGAAAATAGGACCACGAGTGATTTCAAGATTCAGACACATGGCAGGCAAGCACGAGGTGGAGGTGATGACCTGTTTCTTTGTTCAATCTTTCCAATTCATATTGAAAAGGGTTAGGGGATGAATCAGCACGTGTAGTTGTTACGTTTCCTGACGATCCACAAGATTGATGTTTCATTGTCACTCATCTTATCTGTTCTCCAGGCAAATATGGTATCTTCTCTAGAAGTGTATCAACCGTTGAAGACGACTACTCGAGAGCAACGCTAGGTAAGCAATCAGGGAATAGGTTTCAGGCAGTCGGTTCCACATCAGAAGGTTGATTCCAAGTGCCCGCTGATTGCCCTCTTTCTCCTTGCCCTGCAGGTAAGAACAAGGACAAAGGAAATGACATGGAGAAAGCATGATATGAGATACTCTTACTTTCGACCTTGATGATATGAGATACTTTTGCTTTTGAAGAAGTACTGGCGATTTGATGGCGTCGCGTGGCAAGGCTTTGCTCTTTGGCGACGGTGACAGCGGAAGGTTGTTGAGGCTTCTCGAGCTCTTTGATTAGAACAACGATGTCGAGCTTGGATTTGACTTAAACTCATCCGTCTGGATTATGCGGTTCTGCAGGGGAGGGCGTCGTGTTATAGTGACTTGTTCCAGCTTCTTATACTGCATTGTTCTAGCTCCTTGTACTGCATTGTTCTCTGCTTGTTTCTTTTTACATAGCCGAGGTGGTGCGCAACCCTTTGCCTTTAAATGGTCCTTCAGAGCATCACTTCTCAGCGATTCATCCATGTTTAGCAACTTCAATGTAAAGAGTCGACATCGTGTCAACTGTCCTGAAGTATTCACTGAGGGAATTCAAGACTCCCTAACAGTTGAAGATGAGCACTCGAGAGCAACGCTAGGTAAGCAACCAGGCAAAGGTTTTGGGCAATCAGTTCTAGATCGAAAGTTTGATTTCGGGTTCCGACTGATTGTTTTCTTTCTCCTTGTCTTGCAGGCAAGAGCAAAGATAAAGGAAAAGACAGAAAAAAAACATGATATAAGATACCTTTGCTTTTGCCCCTGATGATATGAGATACTTTTGCTTTCAAAGAAGTAGCAGATGAATCATCACATATATTTGTTGCGCTTGTCTCCACATGCTTCGATCTACCATTTCCTCCTACCTCACCTGTTCTCCAGGCATCTGGTATCTTCTTTGGGGGTACATCAACAATTGAAGATAAGTACTTGAGAGCAGTGTTGGGTAAGCAATCAGGGAAGGGGTTCAAGGCAGTCAGTTCCAGATGAGAAGCTTGATTCCAAGTGCCGACTGATCGCTCTCTTTCTCTTTGTCTTGCAGGGAAAAACAAAAACAAAGGAAATGATGTGGAAAAGGCATGCTATGAGATACTCTTGCTTTCGACCCTAATGATATGAGATACGTTTACTTTTGAAGACTTGGTTGAAGAGGTGTTTTCAGGGAAGAAGAAAACTAAGTATATTGAGAGGTTTGGTTGCAGCTGCATTCTTGGCAAGGAAGAAGAGTCAGGTGTTTTGGATGTATGCCTTACCATGAATGTTGACATATATAAGGATTTTAATAGCAGGTAGTGGTGCGGGTGTGGCTTTGTCACCTACGCTTGTCGGCAAAAGTGTGGTAGTTGGAATAGTGAACTCCACGCTTTTCAACTTTGTCAGAGATCTTTGACAAAGTTGCACGCGTTATCTAAAAAGCTAAGATTACGTCTGAAAAGTGTAGACAAACTTTACGTAGGAAAATCTGGCTTTTAAAATTCGAAGAGTGGTGTCTCTTCGATTTTTTTGGAATTGGAGGCTGTGTTGCCTCTCCTTTTATAGATGTATCGATCACATCCAACATGCACACTTTAAAGATTGCTCGTTCGTGAAAATCGTCTTCGGTGTTTTTTTTTTTGAGATTTTACTCCATCCAACCCTTCTCTTTTAACATCTTTGAGAATGGCTAACCCATCTAACATTTGTTTGGATTTGAGTATCAGCGGTGATACAGGTGTGCCGCGTTAGGGTAATATATGGTGCCCGTCCTTCTTATCTTCTAATGGCCCTCTTATAGGTGAAGACTCCGTGATGAGGGATGCAATAACGGTTACGGTAGTAGCTAGGAACCTCCTTACCCCTAGAGATAATAGGCTGCTTTCAAGACGGTCGGATGAGTTGGTCGTTCAAGAGTCCCTAGCTCTCAGCGTTCAGTGTGCGGGCTCTATGTCCAACATAGGCCAACGCCTACTTGCTCGAACCCGTCAACTTGAATCATTGACGGTCGAGGTGGAAAATCTTAGACAAGAAATCAGACAGCTTAAGCGTGAGAATAGAGATTTGTACATGCTTGCAAATAATTATTCGACGAGCATGAAGAGGAAGCTTGATCAACTGCAAGAATCTAAAGGTCGGATTCAAAGTGACCATCAAAGGTTTGTGGCTTTCTTCCAGAGGCACCTTTTGCCTTCGTCATCTAGCGTTCAACCAAGTATTGAGGCTTCGTCATCTCCCGCTCCTGGGGTTTCGTCAAGTAGTGGGGCTTCACGTGAGCAACCTTTGTGAAGGCTCCCTTTTTTTCTTTTTCTTTTTCCTTTCTTTCTTTCTTTCTTTGCTTTTTTTTTTTTGTATGCATTTGTAATTTCTCGAAGATATCAATAGATATGCTTTATTTCATTCAGTGTATTGTGCTAAGTACAAACAAAACATATTAAGATGTGTTACTTTTTTTTTTAAAAATGATGTCGTGCACCATCCCATAACCTTTCTTTTCTCTTTTTGTTTTGTTTTTTTTTTTTTAGATGGTGTCTGATGCCATCATCTCTATTTTTGTTTCTATCTTTCAATGATTTCGTCGCCACCGCCTTTTTTCTTTTCTTTCTTTTTGACTTGTTAACAGTAGCATGCATTTGTGAGTAGTGGCTTGAAGATGGTATAGTTGGGTTCCTTAGTCGAATTCCTCGCTGTATTGCATTCTCCGCATGCTGACCATTTTCATTTACTTATCTTGAGACCATCATTTGCACAGTCACTGCACTAATAGTTTATTTTTTATTTTTTTTATTTTTTTATTTTTTATTTTTTATGATTTTTTTTTATATATGTGTGTTGTATGGGATGAAAGACAACCACCTGCAGCGGGAGAGCTGAAGCTTGCAGAGGGCATGGCAGCTTGGTTTAGGAAGAGTGCCACGGCAGCTTGGGCGAGGAAGAGTGGCTGCACGTGCTGGAGCTGATGGGCAGAATGAGAGGTCTTGCAAAGGGCATGGCAGCTTAGGCTAAGAGGAGTGCCATGACAGCTTGAGGCAGAGTGTAAGGCGTCGAGGTTCATGACTGGCTAATCGTTTGATAGCGGTCACTGAAGTTTCTTCGCTGATTTTGATCATGGTGGCCAGGGTGACAAGCTCGAGGTTTATGGTGGTGTCAATCTGGAGCTTAAACTCAATGGCAGAAACGATGTATAAGGCAGGATCCAGACGAAGATGACGAGGACAAATCCGAGGAGTACTCAGCCAACGATGAGGACAAGGCAACCATGAGAGAGAGAGGGCTGGAAGATCCGGGCAACAATCCGAGACCAGCTCATCCTTCAGCTCCGAGGCTGCTGCTGTTGCAGATCTTGGTGTTTCTGGGTGGAGGCCAAGTTTGTAACAATTGCGATGGTGTCAATCATGACATTGAGGAGGAAGAAGACGACTTGCTTGCTACCCTCCCAAGTCTTGAGGTCGTTGACTTGAGCTTCAACCATCTCATCGGCAACTTCCCACAACCTCTTCAGAGCCGACTACTGTCGCCATCGACCTCATCGAAGATCGAGATCAACTCGTCCGTTTTTCATGACGAGATCTTGAGCCCACCAACGAGGATCCCTCTCAACACCATCTGTAGAAATCTCTTCACCTCCACTTTCACAGGCCACTATTTCGGAGGCTAGAGCTTGCCATAAATGTCACTCTATTTCGCTCTATTTTCACCATCGGCCTCTGTTCTAGCACCAGCTGCATCACTACGACTCCTCTTTCGTCTCAGCCACAAATAGCATGCCAAACCTGGTTGGCAGACTCCGTATTTTCTTTTTCGGGACCTTGATGGTGGAGGGAGATCGGGAGTAGACAGTCAATGAAGTGATAGATGGGAATGCGTTATAGAGGTGCTGGGCGAGGGTTGGGCCTGGATTTGGGCTAGTGGAATCCGACTGCTTCGAGCGGAGCTAAGGATGATGATGGCATTGGGCCGGCCCGTGGCGTTTGGCAGGCTTGGCGAAAACTGGACCTGGGTGTGGGTTACCACTATCCATTTGGGTGTCTGACCTTATACCAGAGGTCAATGAGCTTTGGATATCGGCGAAGGATTGGCGATTTCTCAAGTAGTGTTGATGGGGTTATCGCATAGCAACATCACGACCAGGCAGACGACCGGGAAGCTTTACGGCGATGTGAATGGCGACCTGCAGAAAGAGCTTGAAAAAAAAATCACTTTCGGTCGGTGCTGTTTAATGTCTTGAGCGCGGAGATGTTCGAGAAAACGAACTTGGGTATTGGGTCACTCGAAGGATAGGTTGAAGTCCAGCAAGCTCTTTATGTTCAAATAATTCGCAGCTAGGATGAGATCGAAGAGCGCAGCTTGGTCGACCTTGACGAATTTGACGTCGTTGAGGGTCACCAGCACGACCCTATTGACGAAGAAGAAGAAGCAGAATGGGCCTCTTGCGCGGCCTATGGCATTAGCCGGTCTCTAGGCTTCTGGGCCTGTAAATTGGAGGGAGGCCTGGCTTTTGACTCTCTTTTTGTCGATGGAGAAGAAGGGGCAACCCAATTCCTTTCTTTATTTTTTGTTTATTTTTTTCTTCTTATATATATATATATATATTTTAAAGAAACTGTAACAATTTTATAAAAAGTAATATCTTCCCCTGTAATAAAATTGACTTTTATTAGTTAAGCATTTAATGAAACCTTTAATTTTTTTTATTTTGATATGACTGGACTCGAAAATTGAATGTTCGAGTTGCCTACGTACCCCTCCAAAGAAAAAAACAAGTCATAATGTAGTTCAAATACTTTATTTTTATTTTTTATTTATTTTTTTTTTGCCATATGCAGTTTATGCTTTTGCGGGCCAGGAGTGTTTGTTGCCGTTTGCAATTTCAGCTCGTGCAAGGAATGAGCGTTTGTTATCGCCTTTTAAGCTCATGCGAACGAGGAGCTTTGTGAATTTGTCAAACAATTTTGGAGAGGCATTCCTTGCAATCTTCATAGCAAAGAGTCTTGACCAAGTAATTGAAGAAGTCTTTGGGAAGAAATCACGCATCGTGATGTCAACAAACGATCTTCGTGTCACAATTTCATCATCCTCAACAATTTCATGTAGCTTTGGAGGTTGACGAGAGCTGTTTTGCCCCATTTCTGATTGGTGAACTTGTGGAGGGGACGTATGCTTCCTGTGCATTTTCTTTGGAGTGATATAAGTTCATCCTTCAACTTCATTTGACTTGACTGACGTGGTTTTGGAGCATGCCCCTAGCAGTTGAGGTGAAGATTTTGAGTCGAAAAAGCCAGAAGTGACGGTGGTATAGTTTGACTTCACCACATCGTTAAGATCTAGCTCGATGATCCTTTTTTGAGCCAGCTTCATGATGAGATCTTTCAGCACGGAGCACTTTTTCGTCGGATGGCTGATGAAGCGATGGAATTTACAGTACCTTGGACTGTCAATACGATTCATCTTTTCTGGCCGTTTGCACTCAGGTAGTCGATCACCTTTTTGTCAAGCAAGTCTTTCAACATGGCAACCACATCAAAGTCGGGGAATGGATAAGTCTTATCCTCATGCTCCTTCAAAGTGCGTCTACGCATCTCTTGATCACGAAAAACTTCGGTTTGAATCGCCTTGCCTCGTGTAGGGATTTTGACTGGAGTTGTGTTGATTGTCATTGCTTCCTTGGTGAGTTTCCACACAACCTTATCCATTTTTGGCCTCAAAACTTTGTCATCCTTTTAGTCGGCAATCGATTCTTTCTTCCCATGACGGGCGATGCTTAACTCCATATCATGGGCGCGGGTGGCTAACTCCTCAAAGGTTCGTGGTTTGATGCCTTGAAGGATGTAGTGTAGTCCCCACTGCATGCCTTGAACGCACATCTTAATGGCGGAGGTTTCAGAAAGCTGATATTTGCAATCTAGGCTTAATGAACGCCATATATTGATGTAGTCGACGACAGGTTCATTAGTCCACTGTTTCGTATTGGTCAGCTCCAGCATGCTCACGGTGCGACGAGTGTTATAGAAGCGGTTGAGAAATTCCCTTTCTAGCTGATCCCAACTGTTCATAGACTCGGGTTCGAGGTCGGTGTACCAGTCAAAAGCGTTACCTTTCAAAGAACGCACGAACTGTTTGACGAGGTAGTCTCCCTCCGTCCCAGCATTGTTGCAAGTTTCAATGAAATGGGCGATATGTTGCTTTAGGTTTCCCTTCCTATTAAATTGCATGAATTTTGGTGGTTGATAACCCCTTGGCATCTTCAAGGAGTCAATCTTCTTGGAGTAGAGTTTCGAGTACAACATGGAAGTGTGTGAGCTCCCTTCATACTGTGCCTTGATGGTGTCGGTGATCATCTTCTGCAGCTGATGGATAGAAAGAGATCCCATGAGTGTTGCCACTTGGTCTGGCTCATGCTCTTCTTTGACTTTCTCCACCGGAGGCTCCTCTTCTTCATTAGCTCCTCTCTTTAGTGGATTAACCTTTAGGTCAAGTTTCTCGTCATCCTGCGTCTCCAGTCGGTTGATGAGTGCGGTGATTTGCAAGTCTTTTTCCTCCACAGTCCTTATGAGCCTTACAATTGCTTCACTCATTTGAGCCAGTTGTTCTTCAACAGAGATGACGCCGATGGTCATGACTTGTGCAACCAATAGACACGACTTTCCTTCAGACATCCAGAGTGCTGATGTCATCTTATGTGCCTCAGCAGCATGCTTCGGTGCCCCTAGCAAGGTCAGGTTGATGACCGACTCGCGCCTTTGATGCTCATCTGCCTTGCTTAGCGGTATCAACTTTGAAGCGGTATGTTAAGGAGTGGTTGTGGCGCCAATGGATGCTCCATTTTTGGCGGAAGTGCTCATGCTTATTCCCTTGATGGTTGCAAGAACGACTTGTCCCTTACTTGATGTCATTGAATTTGGAGGTGTGCTTTGGTTTTCTTGAACGGAGAAAGAGATGAGAGGTAAAGATTGTCCCACTGGGCGTGCCAAATTTGTAAACACGATAAATTCCTGAAACAAGAACACGTGTACAAAATATATTTTTGTATTAATGATTTTGGGGTTACAATCTCTTTGTAATTTGATCCTTCGATTCGATCTCCGTAAGGTGTTGATTTATGGATGTGCAATTGATCCAAAGGCCGTTGAGGCTTGATCTTGGATGAATGGTGATGAATAGATCTTCAAGGGCTTTTGGGCTTGATCTTGAAGAACGGTTGGACAGATCTTTAAGGGTTTTTGGGCTTGATCTTGAAGAATGGTGATGAACAGATCTTCAAGGGCTTATGGGCTTGATCTTAAAGAACGGTTGGATGTGTGGATTTGTTGATGTTGTTGATCCAAAGGGCCGTTGGGGCTTGATCTTAGGATGAACGATTGATGAACGATGAAAACTTTCTTCAAGGGCTGTTGGGGGCTTAATCTTGAAGGTTGAGGGAAGTTTCTTCAAGGACTGTTAGGGCTTGATCTTGAAGGATGATTTGACGAAGAACGAAGAGGGCTTTCTTGATCCTTCGGGATTTGCTTGAGAGCTTTAGAGTTTCAAAGCTTCAAGGTTTTGGTGTCATGGGAATTGGTCTTCTTCCTTTTTTTTTTATCCCTTGATGAAGAAGCCTATTTATAGGCTTTGAGAGTGAATCACCACCATCCATTTTTTTGGTAAAGTGAGTGGATGTTGTAGGGGAAATAAATGGAGTTGGTAGGTGAAGTAAGTGTGTGATGTAGGTGAAATGAATAAAGGTTGTAATTTTAATGCATTAGTCAACATTTGTTTCATTGAAATTTCGATGTCTACAGTTGATATGGCACATAAGTGGATAATTAAACATTACTATATATATATATATATATATATATATATATATATGAATTTAAAATATTTAAATAACAATTATTTTTTAATTATTAATAACTTAAAAAATAAAAAAAAATAAAGGAAGAAGATGAACAAATCCAATTTTTCGACGATCAGTCAAAACCCATAAAAACACAAACCTAAGATTCAATTGTTCTTTTGGACAGTCAAACAACCAAATCAAGACAAGATGAAAGCACCAAGACACCAACAAGCTTTAGAAGTTCACCAAAATCCCAGTTCAATTTTTCGATAAATTCCCGACCTTTACCCTAGGGGTGTGTTTACGTATCCATAATCAGAATGAAAATGTGGAATTAAATTCCGATTACGGAGTACTCCAGTGTTCACTAAGCATTGAGGAATCAAAAAAATAGTGGGGCCTACACAAATTTTGAAATTCAATTCCTTGTATTGGTGGAATTGGATTCCTTAGATGTAGGTGGTAATCCAATTCTAGGTGTTATGGGAAATCTGGAATGGAAATCTTCAACCAATTGTACCCTCACTTTATTTTCAAAATTCCAACACTACCCTTCGCATTACCAGAGCAGATCCATCCTCTGCTACCCAACACCCTTGTCCAATGCCACTCCTTCCCTGATCACCGCAAACCGCACCCCACCCCCCACCCCCCCCCCCCCCCCCCCCCCCCCCCCCCCCCCCCCCAAGACCATCAACCCAACCAAATCCACTTGATGCCATGAACTTGAAATAGAGAATCTTGAAATCATAATGCAATGGTTTGAGAGAGAGTTACGATGGCAATGAGGAGTGGGTTTCTATAAACAGAAAGATAATTTTTTTTTTTTTTATGGAAGAGAAAATGATAAGATTTATTAGGGTTTCTTTTATTTTTATTTATTTATTTTCTCTCTTTTAATAAATATTTTTTAATTATTAATTAGTATATAAATAATAATATAATTTATTATTTTTTGATAAGGGTATTTTAGTAATTGTATTGGATTGTATTCCGATTCCGGCAAATTACTAAACAACTTATCCGAAATCAATACTATTTTTACTCGGATTCCAGATAACTTTAGTAAACAGTTACAACAAAAATCCAATTCCAACTCCTCCCTATTCCAACTCGTCATTAATTCAATTCCTCTCATTTTGATTACGGAATAATAAACGAGTCCTAAATGCTTAGTGAATTCAGCTCCAAAATCATAGTCCCTAAATTGTGCATAAGATAATAACAACACCAATCAAATTCAAATACGATTTTCTCACTAAATTCCAATACATAGTACATGAAGATCAATCACTCAAACATCAAACCGCAGACATACAAAAATTAAAAACCTATCAAAATTGAACGGATTCTAACATCCAGTTAACTCAAACAAATTATATTCCAGGCGGAATTGTTGAAGCTGGCACTGAAAAAGGTGTACAAGCTAGCACCCAATAACAAGCCGAACCTCTGCACCTCTGCAACGCAACGCCGACGTCTGGCGTCACCATACAAAACGACGAGCTCGGATGATTTGCAGACGATCACTCCAGCGGCTATGCTTATATGCATGAATTGATAAAAGGAAAGTCAAATATTTGAAATAAATTTTAGATTATACCAAAAAAAAAAAAAAAAACAAAAAAACCCTTACAAACCAATCAAAGCAACTAAATTCACATGATAAAATCGGTCTTTCAATTTTCATATACATTTGATTGAACTTACATTAAGGATAGAAAAAAATAATATTTAATAAACAATTCATTGAATCACATTATTGCTAACCCATTGTGAGACTAAACCTACCTCCTCCCCTTTAGTGTAGATATTATCATTTGTTCAAAAAAAATAAAAAATTCATTTGATAACTAATTTAAACACATTATTATACGTGTGTGAAAGATCCTTTTTCATAATTGGCATTACACACATTTTAAGATATTTTGAACGTGTTTAAAAATAGAGAAAATAATATTTAATGAATAACTGATTGAATCACATTATTGCTAACTTATTGTGAGGTACTAATTTCAAAAAAAAAAAAAGTACAAAAAGAATTAATTATTAAAAAAAACATGGTTAAAATGATGAAAATACCCCTTTATTATTTGGTGCATTATTTTGGATTGCTTTTGAAATTTTTTGTTTTAGGGGGCATTTTTGTCCAAATTTTTTTGGTGAAGCTTGTGACCCCAAAAGGGGTTGTTGGCTTTAAATATGAAGTGTTTTTTTTTTTTTCAAGTTATTAATTACATAAAAATAAAATTTTTTTTTTTTTGTAATTTTTTTTTTTTTTTGAATATATGACATTATCTACAATAAGGGAGAGAGGTGGGTTTTAGCCTCACAATAGATTAGCAATAATATGGTTTAAATTCACTTTTGGCGAGAATCGAACATAAGACCTCTCACTTACAAGTGAAAAGGAATACCACTTGTTTTCAGTATTTAAATATTTTTAATTCATATGAAAATGTTTAATTAGACTTGTGAGACCAGCTGGTTATATGCCACATCAACACATAATAGAATTTGTGACGGAAGGATTGTTTTTCAGATATTGCATTGATCGATTTTAATTTCAAGAACAATCTTATGGGGTGGGTCAATTTCAGGAACCATTTATGGGTAAAAACCTAGACTTACTTGATGGAGGTTTATTATTTGTTTAAGACCTAGGATTATTGTTTTAAGTTCAACCCTTTCTTAAAACTAGCCTTCATGCATGCACTCACGCGCGTGCAGAAAGCTTTTTTTGAATCACAGAGTGCTACGTGCTACTTACACATTTTAAATGTATTTATATGCGTAAATTGACAAAAGGAAAATCAAATATATAAAGTAAATGAATAATCTTAGATCATGCTAGAAGAAACCCCTCATAAATCAATTAAAGTAACTGAATTCACATAATAAAATCGGTCCCTAGAGAATTTACATTAAGAATAGAGAAAATAATATTTAATAAACAATTGATTGAATTACATTATTACTAGCCTATTGTGAGGCTAAGCCTACCCCCTCCCTCTTAGTGTAGATAATATCGTATGTTAAAAAAAGAAAAATCATTTGATAATTAATTTAATCACATTATTATCTGCGTGCGAAAAACCTTTTTTTATAACCGGCATGACACGCATCTTAAGATGTTTTGAACGTGTTTTAAAAATAGAGAAAACAATATTGAATGAACAACTTATTGAATCACATTATTGTTAGCTCATTGTGAGGCTAAGCCAATCCCCTTCTCCCTTAGTGTAGATAATATTGTTTGTTAAAAAAAAAAACAATCATTTGACAACTAATTTAATCACATTATTATCCGCATGCGAAATACATTTTTTATAACCGGCATTACACAGCTCTTAAGATGTTTTGAACGTGCTCAAAAATAAAGAAATTGAATTACATTATTCCTAACCTATTGTGAGATACTAATTAAAAAAACTTTAAAAAAATTTTAAAAAAAAAAAGACAAAAATTAATCATTAAAAAAAAACTGTTAAAATGATGAAAAGGCTCATGCCTTATTTGATGCATTATTTTGGGATGCCCTTGAAGTGTTTTGTCTTGGGGGCATTTTTGTCCAAATATTTTTGTTGAAACTTGGTGACACCAAAAACACTATTCACCTTTAGTGTTGGCTTTATATGTAGATTCATGAAAACCTTATTCTTTCACTCATTACAGAATCTAATCATCCTCTCAGCATCAAACTTCATAATTTTAAGTAAATTGAGGGAAGAAACGAAAAATTTTGGCTAACTAGAGAGTAGAACATTGATTACTCATTAGGAAAATATATTCATTCACTACTATAAAAGTGGCTTCATGTGTTGAAGACTGGTGGCGGTTTTGTACAATATACTGTCGGATAAGACATTTCCAACAATCTATTTAGATGATGTTGAATAACAAAGCAGTACTGTCGCTTATAACCGGATATTGTAATGTCGGCAGTACTGTGGCTTATAATCGACAAGACTTTTTTTTTTCTTTTTTTTTTATTTCAATATTTTCAAACTTGCATCGGATAGCATAATGGTTTTATCCCTTATGTCGTGAAATATTTGGGCGGGAATTTTCCCGCTAGTTTTGCATGTGGAATCAGGCAAAGTGATGTCAGCGGACATAACGTGGTGTTGGTTTTAACCGACGGAATTAATATATGCTGTCTGTTTTGTCCGACGCTAGGTTTCTACCCTAAATAAAAGCCCTTACTTCCCCCATTTCCTTTGTGTGCCGCTTCTCCCTCCTTGTTTCTTTCTACTTCACCCTACCTTCGAAACAACACTGATTTGCCTTCATCTCCTTTCACCCTACCTGTAAAAGCATCCCCATGGCTCTCTTTCCACTGCTCCTCAAAACTTTCAATCTCTTTTTTCTCTATTTATTTTCCAAAAAAAAAAAAAAACAACCATCTATGTAGAAAATGTGTAAATTTTTCTCTGGAATTCTTGCTCATCCCTGAAATTTTCTTTCTAGGTTTGGTCCTCAGGTCATGAATTTAAAAAGGTTTTGGCTTTCAAAGGAGGTGGAGATTGATTCTACATCAGCAACAAGTGGCGTCGCAGTGGAGCAGCTGCTCGCCAAGAATCCTTACAACTCTGACATCCTTTCCAATCTCGAAAATTACGTCAACGAGCAGGTATGTATCTCTGTCTCTTTATTGATGGAAATTGGTACTTGGGTTTGATTAATTTCGATGGTAATTTGGTTGTTTTAGGTTTCTTCACAAATCGATACTTGGGTTTTATGACAATCTCTGCCTTCTTTGCCTCTACCAGGTAAATTTGAGAATTGAGTTTTTGTTTTTCTTTATTTTCTTTTTCTTTTAGATTAGATTTTGATTTAGAGTCAATACATAAGTGATTTTTTTTTTCTATTGTGTTTTGTTTTGATTTGAAAATTACTGCAAAAGTGAAATTTTTTTATTTGAAAATCTATAGTTTTTTTGCAAATTCACTTAATTTGTCTTGAATTTTCTTAGTTGGTTTTTGTATTAGAATCCATAATTTATTGCAAAGTTGGACTTTGTTAGTTGGGTTTTAGTTTATGTTCTATGATTTACTGAAAATTTGAACTCTGTTAAATTAGTTTGTGTTTTTAGATTCCATTAATTATTTATTTTATTTAATCAGAAACTGGAATAGGCTTTTTATATCTATATTTTTTATTATTAATGGTTTGTGGTGTCGGTTATGAGCGACACAAATCTTCTTTTTTATTATCCGACGGGAGTTTCAATATCACTTTTAACCGACACTACTGTCTTTTTTTTAATTTTAAAATGCTTTCCTTTTTCTTGGCATATTAAGGGAAGTAACCGACAACAAAAGTCTTTTCGTGACGCTAGCAATGCTATCAGTTCTTTTATCCACCATTACATGAGTTTTTCTTGGATTTTTCCTTAATATCCGACATGAATGGGTTTTTCTTGTCGCTTTTTAAAATGACACTACTGGGTACTTTTGTATTAGTGATTCCAATCATCTTCAAAGTGGTATAAGATTAGAAGAGATGAGTGTTTTTTTCTTCGTATCTTAACCTCTTCTAATCCCTCTAAATGAAAAACCAATTATTTTTACCTCCAATATGCCATGAATTAGTGAGTTATCAATTTCAATCCAATTTTACATACCAAACAAGTTATTAGATAGAAAGGCTGTTAATTAATATTTAAGCTTGATCTGTAACCCTAGATAATATCCAAACTCATGAAGCTGAAGCAATAAATTAAGCCATGGATAACATCATGTAGAACAAAGTGATCCAAAACAATAGAAGTAATTAATATTTATTAAAGGGTTAAGTTCTGAATTTTTGGGAATAAGAAGTGAGGCAAGCAATTGCAGATCTGATTGGAACTTTGGAAGAAGTTCATTTTTCCAATATTCATATTAAAGATTCAAAATATAGTTACATTTCAAATTTATATTTGAGTTTTATTGTTGTTTCCTTTTCTCCCAACAACTTAAGAATAAATTGGAAAAGAAAAAAAGGGTTTATCGGTGCAGAGATTATATCTTGCAACCAAGATAAAGTTTTATTGAAGTCACTCGTTTAATAATTTGCTATATATTCAAAAAATGAATCACCCGTCCAATAAATGTTTGTCACGTAAAGCATGAGCATGGGATTGGAGGATTGTCAACGCAGTGTCGTTAACCACACAGCTATCAGATTTGAAATTTTTTTCAAACTTGCATTTAGTTGCAACTAGAAAATACGCTAGCGCGTTGCTATGGGAGCCAACTGTCTTAGGTGTAACGGGATGAATAAGACACATTTAAGTTGAATAAATTCAACACAATCATGAATGAACAGAGGGACACATAAGTGAATGAGATCGATAAGATAAGCAGTGATGAGTCCATATTATACCATACATTTTACCCTATTCTTAGTTATAGTTTATTGATTATTTTGGTAGAATTTTGATACTTTATTATATATTTTCAATGTAGGACATGTGACTTCCTCTAGAGCAAAAAGTGATCAAATGAATGAATTTTGAAGTGATTATAATTGGAGGATGTTCGTGATTCTTTCAAGATGATTGTATCAAAGTTTCAGATTTTTCTACCAAGCCGTTTGACCGTGACGATAAAATAAAGGCCCAACCCGTAGCTTTTTCAGATTGACGTTTGTGGACATTTTGGGTCTTTTGGAGGTCAAGATGGCATATTTTGAGGAAGATTCCTTCTGATGATTTGTATGGGACGTCTCCAGCTTTCAAAAGAGACCTTTTGAGACCAAATCGGAATTTATTTGGTTAGTCAAAAGTCTGATTTCCTAAGAAGTCCAAATTTCAATTTAAATAGGAAACCTTTTATTTTCTGTTTTATTATTTTATTATGTTTCCTAGTTTTATTCTAAGACTTTTTAGGGTTTTATTTTGTAGTAGTATAAATAAGACTTTTTAGCCATTAGGGTTAGAAGGGAAGGAGAGGAGGAAACACACAAGCCCTTGACAATTCAAGTTTATTTTCTAGGTGTTTTCTATCCTTGTTCTTAATAATATTTTATTATGATTGTTTGTAATTAGTTCTTTTGCTAGGGCGAAGCCTTGAACCTTAACATGAATATGTGATTTTATTAATTTGCTAATGAATGGATGCATGCTTGCTTTGAATTATTAATCACCATGATTAAACTATCTAATTGTCTTAATGATTCTCGACCATTAGGGTTTTTAGAAAGTAATTTAATGCAATTTTTGTTGGAACATCACCCTGAAATTGAAGAGGGCTCTTGTGATTAGTAATTGTAAGTTCAGTTAAGGCGAACATCATGCTCTTAAGGGTTGCATGGTTTTTTAAATGGTTTTCACAAAGCTTAATGAGTCTTGCATGTTTATATTTGATTTGACATCACAGATAGGTTACATGTTAGATATACATTTTCACTTGAACATCACGAGGAAAATATGTATTAGGAAAACATAACCTTCAAAGCATGTATGTAGAAATTCATAAGTAATTGGTAAAATTGCATAAGATTGTTAAGGGTACGGCGGAACCTTAGGCTTTACAAATTGACTTTCTTTAAATTATTCTCTAGTTAATTTCTTTAATTGTTTTGTTTTAAAATTCGTTTTTATTATATTAAATTCTAAAATCAACATTTTCCAAACTTTGTTTTCAATAATTAATTAAGAGTTGGTTTTAAACACATATTATTCATTCAATCTCTGTGGAAAACGACCTTACTTGAGCTGCTATACTATGACAACCTTGTACTCTTGCCAATATTTTTAAGTGTTTTTATCTCTACTTTTGCAGGTGGTAAAAATCCTATCAAGCAACATGACTTTTATATACATTCAACTAAGCTGACATGTAAAGACATTAGTAGGAAGAAACTGAACATTCTTGATCACAAAGACATGGTTGCCAAAAAAGTTGGAAACAGAAGGAACAAAAGCAACATCCAGTTCACACATATTTTGCCCTTCTAGTTAAGATGGCAAAATATGTGTCCTGCAGGGCATGCACCTATTCAGCAGTTAATAAAAAAAACATAGAAAGTGTTCAGTACTTGTTCAAGTAGCTAATTTTCCAAGCACAAATGTTCAAAGCCAAAAATATGCAGAAGGCCTGTTTCCATAAGAAACAGAAGAAACAAAAGCAACATGCAGTTCACACATATTTTGTCCCTGCAGTTAAGACAACAAAATATATGTCCTGCAGGCTAGGCACATGTTTTAGCACTTAACAAAAAACAGTAGAAGTGTTCCATTTTGGTTTTTTTTTTTTTTTTTTTTTTTTTTTTTTCTTGAGTTTTTATCTTGAGTGTGGCTATCGGAACTTTGTCGGCGTGTTCAAGTTTGGGGACAACCAGATTGTGGAATTCTCCAGCAATTCTGGCAGAATTGGTTGTGCTTGTTTACTCGCCATAGGTTTTTTGCTATGAATCAAGGCTAAATTTATAAGATCAGAGAAAAACATGATAGCCACGGAAAAGAGTGCGAAAGAGTGGTGCAAATCACAATCCTTCATAAATTTATATTAAATCCATATACTCAAAATTATCACACTAAAGATATTTTCAAACAAATCACAATCCATCACACAAAGTGCATCCAACTCCAAGGCAAGACTAAGCGAACACACAAAATGTATAAAAACCCAAGAAAAGTAGAAGTGTAACAATATTGTTATGCATTTGTATTTATTCTCATAGATAACAAATATAAGAATTTAAGGATCTTGTTACTCAAGCTCCAAGATGAAATAAAATTCAATGGTTAAAATTAATCATTATGTAAATGTATTCCCCACATCTATATCATTCAAGTACAACGAAATTTGATGGTTTCAACCAAAAAAAAAATAAAATCTGGATTGACTTGAGTTCAGGACATTCAAGTACAACGTAATTGAAATCTGAGCAAAAGATTCCATGAAAACATACTTAATTGAAAGTAGAAAGAAAAACTTGGACATGAGAACCAAAACTAATATTTGTAAGGGGTATAGTTTACTCCCATTATCATAGTTTATTTCTCTCACTATGTCAATCCCACCCATCGAATCGAAGATCCGCATGATGGGTGACATCCTCACTCACAATTTTCCTCTTCTCTTCCTATTGTATAAACACATTGTATCATAAAATGGTTCTACATGAGAGAGGGAGCGAGGGAGGAAAGAGAGTGCAGAGAGAGAGCGCTCATAGAGTCATAAATCTTGAAAGATCCCAACGTTACAAAAGCAGTAGTACAAAGTGAGCACCAATGATACCGCACCAGTGCAAAAAACATATCATTCACCAGCTATTCTAGCTTGAAATGATAGGGAAAAAACTTTCACTGAGATCTTCAATCCACGGAGACAGCCAAAATAAATAGAGAAAAACACAATTAATAAACACTGGGACAAAGAACCTAAGAAGCAGAAACAAACTTCTATGCACAAAGATTTTGTGCAAGTAAACAAACATCCAGTTGTACTAAGACTTGAATGATCCACGTTTTCTAATATAACTTGAACCCAACCATGAATTTACAAAATTTTAGGTAGAATTATTAACATAACTCAGAAAAAAAGACTCAACTTTGCAATCAAAATTTCTTACATAACTTAAACCTAACAAATTTAACAAATTAGATTCATCCACAAAATAGATTTTAACAAAATCTCAAGGAGCTTCTTCTAACCAAGTAAACCACTAATCAACAAAAAACATGTCAACAAAGTTCTTATCAAAATCACAATATTGTAATGAACGGGAACTTCAAAATAATCTCAGCTACGTACTTTTCCAAAATGAAGGAAAAATCTACTTTGTAACTTAACTTAATATACGAAACCACCAATTTAGTCACCTAAAATTCATACCCAACATAGAAACCCCCATGATTATTTTTTTCCCTTTAGTTCTCACAAACCAATCACATATTCAAAATCCAGGCATGAAAGCTTTACAAAGATAAATAAAAAATCCATATAACTAAATAGGTTGTCATGGCACATAATTATATACCTAAAAATGGCAAGGAACCAGCTTCTTCCTCCCACAACCCGAGTTTCTAAAAATTCCAAAGAAAATAAATCCTTTAGCAATTCAAAGAAATCCGAGGACCAAATCTGATTAAATTGCTAGTTAAATGAGCAAAGGTACACCAATTAAATGAGAAATTAAAAACATTTTGAATCTAAGAAATAGAAGAACGATCACAATAAGAGTCCCAAGACGACTATATTAAAACATTTTAGAGACGAAATGAGCGCAAAAGTTTAGAATAGGCAGGTCAAATACCTTCAGTAAAATGCAATGATTTACCAATTTGACCACCAGAAAGGAGCACACAACACCAATATGAGAAATAGGAACTTTGGGATTGAATCCAAAATCACCTGGTCAACGAATTTAAGAAGTTTAGTGATTAGGTTCCTACAAGATAATTGAAATTATAATGAAACTAAAAATAGGGGTAAAATTCTATACATGGAAAGACAATGAACCCTAAACCTTTATTTTCAACCTCAATATATTAGCCGTTTTTATCATGCGAAACACATTGAAGGCCAAAGTTCCTAATCATGTTTACAACGACAAAAACATCACAACTTGGTGTTTTTACGTGAAACGCGTCCAAAAGTTAATACATTTGCTTGTTTTTATTAATGAACCAAGCGCAACTTAAGACATAGCGAATACACATTCCACTGCCATCGTGGTCATACATAGTCAAAGGATGCCACAATTACATGCCAAATCCAGTTCTAACGTGCAAAGTAACAATCATGTAACCACCGTAAATAAAAATACGAGTGAAATTCGGTTCCAAACACTATTCATTTGAATTCTTTCATTAGACTATAGTAATTGCACTTGCAAGCAGTAGGCGTACTAAAACTGCTAAAGAAAAGAGAATAGCAAATTTTATTTTACTAAAAACATAAAATCCTGTGCCGACAAGCAAGGACTAGGAATACATAAAGATCGAAATCCACCATCATGTAATATTGTTTTTGTTCAACCCATGAATGCAAGGCCGATGTTCTGTACCAAAAATCCGATCAGCAACTTTGATATTGTTCATAGAAGTTAAACTTTTTTATTATCCAAAATAAATAATCAAATACGATATTTTTTTTCATTTCAGATTCTAAATCATGTTGTTATTGAATTGTAATACTAAAATAAAACGCAAGGTAAATTTCTATATATTTGACTGATTCGCACCACATTCCCAATCTTAATTTTACTTCATGAGTAGTCCCAAGGCAACTGTGATTACTTCTCGCCCCCACGTCACTGCTTTGGTGGAACAACATTTCCTCCAAGCCAGCAACGATGAAAGTCGATCGCAGCTGGCATGAAGCTTTAGAATTAAGTGATACTTGATGTTGATTATAGGTAACAATGCATGATGATATTAGAGTTTCTTTGAAAAAATAGTTTTTCTAAGCTTGTGACGCACATTCGAGGCCCATAAGCATTCTTGGTTAGTTTTCGGCTTTGGTCTACAGCCCAGTCCATGTTTACAAACAGTTTCTACTTGTATAAATACCTTCACTAGTCGAAAAAATAGCTTGCGTGACGAACAATATTTCGTCACACAAGATGTACTTGCACAACGGAAAAAAAAAAAATCGTCATGCTAAATAGAAAAGATAGGGAAAAAAAAAATTGCACGACAAATACTTGTTGGTGCCACGTAAAGTCAGCAAGAAAACGCGGGGCAATTTTGTTTGGAGCGAAAAACTTGCGCGATGAAAAGGGAGCATTTGCACGAATAATTGGTCGCGCAAGTTCCTGTCAGTTTTGACCATTTACTACAGGTGAGTCAGAGGAATCAATACCGCATTTAATACAGATGTTTGTGCGACAAAGCCTTCGTCGTGCAAAGGTCCTAACATTCCCATAAATATGCGCTTCTACTATCCTTATTGTTCACAATTTTGTTCTCCTTATTCTTCACAATTATATTCGTACTGGGATGGCGGATAAAAACAATGATGAGAGTGTGCGTGACGCCAACCCACATGATTTGAGGGAACATTTCTGAGTTTGCACATGCGATTGTTGTGGCCATGGGGAATAATTGTCCCACTGCTGAGTGGCGTTCTTGGGAAGATGTGCCTGGGAATGTAAAGAAGGCTGTGATGGATGAACTATTTGTAAATATATTGTTGATGGATCAATAATTAAGTTTGTGAAATTTTTAGTTATATGTTGGAATTAATTATTTTCATATATGTGTAACAATGTAAGTATACTCTTGATGATGATACAAACGAACAATTGATGAAGTTAATGGATGATGCGTTTGAGAGAGGTTACAATCGATGGCGTTATGAAGTCTTGCGGAATGGACCGGGACCATCCAAATAGTAGTTTTAAATTTATATTTTGTATGACAATATTTAAATTTAAGGTTTTTTTTTTTTTAAGTTATGTATTTGGACTTAATTAGGTTTTAATTCCTGTTGGGTTTTTTTTTATTGAGACCTAATGTATGCTCCCTATCATCGGTTTATATGTGTTTTAAATCTTCAATAAATATCATACTTATGCTGAAAATAATTGTATGGATTAAGGCATTAATTATTTATAGAATAAATATTTAAGGCAATAATTATTTATAGAATAAATATTTAAGGAATTAATTATTTATAGAATAATATTTAAGGTATTAATTATTTTTAGAATAAATATTTAAGGTATTAAATATTTTTTTGAATATTTGTTTGTAATTATAAAGTTTACGTAAACATAGATATCTATGTTTACATAAACTTTATAATTACAATTATTTCATTCGTCGCGCAATATATTGTGTGACGCTACTTTCGTCACATAAGACAACTTTACGTGATGAGTATCATATGTTTGTCGCGCAAAGCACAGTCAGACTGCATTCAAACATTCCCATTTATTGCACATTTATGACGTATTTTGCGCGACAAATGGGTTCCTCACGCAAAGGTGTCCTAGTGCTATATAAACACAGTTTTAGAACCCTAGTTTACAATTTTTTTTTTTTTTTTTTTTCAAAAAGAATGGCCGATTCTGGAGAAGGTTCTGACAAAAAGAAACTTGTAGTGCGATCAGAGAGGTATCAACGAAAGCAAGCGCCGTACTTTGAAGGCAAAAATATGGTTGAGAAATACGCCGAATTTATATACGACATTGGGAATTTGGTGCGGAGGGATTGTTCTGCCGAGTTTGAATCTTGGAAAAAGGTCCCTGAGGAATTGAAGAAGTCCATGCTGGGAGAGTTATCGGTAAGTTTGTAGTAAATAATGAATAATTATTTTTGTTAAAACGTAATATTTTTTAAATTACTAATTTATTGTTATTGGCATTAATGTAGGTTCATTGGGATGTTGATGAAACTAATGAGAAGCAACAGATTTATGTGATGGGCTTTTAACGTAGAGTTTCCGGCAATGGAGTTTGATGTGTTGCGGGCGAGGGAGGATTGAAGTTGATGAGGGTTGTTTTTTTTTTTTTTTTAAATAAGATTTTGTGGACTTTATATTTAATTTAATTAATAAATATATGTTATGTGGATGAGTATTAATATTTATATTAATTATCATTTCTATTTGGGATAGTAAATTAGTTTTGTTAATTAATTTAGGGAACTGTTATTAGCACTCCAAAAATTTCATTCCACACTCCTTACAAGTGTATATTTCTTTCTAATTATAGAAAGTTTGGAGTGTCAAATGAGATTTTAGGAGTGCTAATAACAGTTCCCTTAATTTAATGTTTAATTATGTTTGAGTTTTTGATTTATAATAAAATAAAAATTTACAATACATACAAATAAAACACAAAAACAATAAAATAAAATAAAAAATATGCATTGCGCGACGATACATGTTTTTGTCACGCAATTTGTTGAAAAGAATAAATTGTAAAGTAAATTAAAGGAAATAAAATAAAATAAAAAATGGTAAACTTGCGCGACAAATGTTTTTTTTGTTGTGCAAATGACATTTGCGCAACGAAGACCATGTTAGTCGCTCAAAGGATATTTGCACGATGACGACATTGTTCGTCGCTTCTTCGTCGCGCAAAATCATTCGTCCAAAAGTGAACTTTTTAATCTGGATTCAGCCATGTGCAGAGGCAAACTACAAAAAAAATTGCAGATTGTGCCTTTGCGCTCATCCCTTCGATTTTGCTCAATTCGGCATCCGTCATTTCCATTTTATCTCAATTTCATTATCTAATACTCCCTCCATCTTCTTCTCTAGGTTGATCAAGCTATCTCGGTGTGTCTGGTAAGTGTTTTTTGTCATTAGGGTAAAAATGGTAATGTAAATTCATATTGACACCATTAATTTCGTTGTCTATAGAGATATTGTGTGTGATTAGCGATTGGTGGAGAACGATTGAGAAGATATTTTCTTTGTTTTATTTTTTAAAAATATAAAATTAATTAAATTATGTTGAACTTAGTTTGTTATGTTTATGTTGTGTTCTGAAATTATATTTATATTATGTTGTTAAATTTGTACGTGACGTACAAATATGCATTGTGATGTACGGAGTTTTGAAATTAACTTTGTACTTGTTTTTCATTTTTAGTAAAACTTAGTTTCCCATTCGAGGATGAGTTGGATTTCGCGTATGGATGTGAAAGCATGACTACGGTCCAATTTGAATTGTCCCATTATTTGGACAGTCTGGGAGTGCACAGTTATGACGTGTAGTTTATGGTTGAAGGATTACGTTTCAGTTGTGGAGATTTCGGTGTCATCTCTATACTTTCTTCGAGTGGTACATAGGTATTTTATATCTACATTGTACACCTAAAGAAATGTATCGAGATGCTGCCAAAATTCATCCACGTCAAAATCTAATCTAACGTAGCCGTAAATTACATGGCATGACTATGCATTTCCGAATGGGATAGGGCATTTACCAGAGGCATAAGGTGACATTAGCATTTTGTATGAAGTTGTTGTGATTGTTGTATTGTTATTGTGGTTCCAGGAATTATAGACAAGACGTGGATACAAAACCTGAATAGATGCGCGAACGAATACTTGGATGGAATCGAGGATTTTATTGACTTTGCACGTACACACAACCCAAGTGCAACTAGAATCCGGTGTCCTTGTAGAAGGTGTAACAACACGTTAAGGGAGACAATTGAAAATGTTCGATTTCATTTAGTAAGAAATGGAATGATTGAGACATATAATACTTGGAACCATCATGGGGAACAATTAGACAGTGCTTCGTCTTTAAACGCCACAATAGTTGACAATGTTGAACCTATTGTGGATCCTAATGAACAAGTCATGGATATTATAAATGATGTTTTTCCATTTGCATCGACAAACACCAATCAGGAAGGGGAAGATGACGTGCCTACACCAATGGACAGTGCAGAGTTCGAACAATATGAAAAACTATTAAAAATGCCAACCAAGAGTTATACCCGGGGTGTAAGATCTTTTCCGTTCTCACGACCATTGTGGAACTAATGCACGGAAAAATAAAGTATCGTATGTCGAACCAGTGTTTCGATTACTTTTTGGGGGTTTTCAAGATAATACTTATGAAGGACAATTGTTTGCCGAAAGACCATAGACATGCGCAAAAGGTGTTGAATGGTCTTAGATTGGGTTATGAAAAAATTCATGCTTGCAAGAACAATTGTATTTTTTTTTTTTCTACAAAGAGAATAAAGCATTGGATAAATGCCCTGTACACAATTAGTCAAGGTTCAAAATGACATCTCAGAGTAGAATGACTAGGATCCCACAAAAAGTCATTCGTTATCTGCCCTTGAAACCTAGGTTGCAGCGATTGTATATATCGACGTATACTACCACAGACATGAGATGGCATAAGGAAAAACGGGTAGACGACGATGTGATGAGGCATCCTGCAGATGGGGCGGCATGGAAAGAGTTCGATCGAACGTTCCTTGAGTTTGCTGTTGATCCCTGGAATGTTAGATTGGGACTTACCATTGACAGATTCAATCTGTTCGGGGTTCTAAACCAACACCACAGCACTTGGCCGATTTTAGTATTCCATATAATTTGCTACCTTGGAAATGCATGAAAAAAGAATGCATGATGATGACTCTTTTGATAACTGAGGATCATGGCAGGTCAATCGATGTTTACTTAAGGTTGTTGGTTGATGAGCTAAAGGATTTATGGACAAACGGTGTGCGCACGTACGATAAGTCTACTGGGAAGATGTTCACTTTACGGGTAACAGTTATGTGGACTATGAATGTTTTTCCCACATATGCAATGGTTTTTGGGTGGAGCACTAAGGGTTATATAGCATGCCCTGTATGCAAGGATGATGTAACATCTAGTTGGCATGCTGGAAAAGTTTGTTACCTTGGTAATCGGAGATGGTTACCATGGGACCACGAGTGGCGGGAAAATGATAAAGAGTTTGACGGGAACACAGAGCATCGCCTCAGACCTAGAGAATGGTCTGGTCATCAGATTTTGGAACAGCTTAACCGTTTGGATTTTGCTATGTTCGAGAAATAGTGAGTTGGACCAGACTTTCTACACATATGAACTGGATGCACAAGCCTATATTTTTTTAGCTACCGTATTGGTGGAAACTAAAATTGAGACATAACCTCGACGTTATGCATGTTGAGAAAAATGTCTTTGACACATTGGTGGGCACGATTCTAAATATCAAGGGCAAGACAAAGGACACGATCAAAGTTCATCTTGATTTGGAAAGAATGGACATACAAAGGGGTTTATAAATGAATAAGGACAATGATAAAGCCAGAAGGGATCTTGCGTTTTTTTTTTCATGAAACCGAATTACAAAAAAGAGTTTTTAAAGTTTGTGTCGTCTGTAAAGTTTCCTGATGGGTATGCTTCCAATATCGCGCGAGCGTGAATGTTGACGGGGTTAAATTTGTTGGACTAAAGAGCCATGACTTCCATGTGTTTATGCAACGCTTACTTTCTGTGGGTATTCAACACCTATTACCGGAAGATGTAGTGAAGCCATTCAGGTTGTTGTCTAGATTTTTTTTCCCAACTGACGTCAAGAACGTTGCAAAAGACGGACATTAATCAGTTGCGCCATGACATTGTCCAAGTCCTTTGCAAGTTTGAGATGATATTCCCTCTAGCTTTCTTCACAAGTATGATCCACGTGATGGTTCACTTGCCCGAAAAGGCATTACTTGTTGGTCCTGTCAACTATCGCTGGATGTATCCAATAGAAATGTATATAATCCTCATCATTTGTTTATGCATCATTAGCCCACGCTTACTAATTTGTATCGTATTGTTTTATTTTGGCAGGCTTCTCGGGGAGCTGAAAAAAAATGTACGCAACAGGGCAAAACCCGAATGATCAATTATAAAGGCTTGGGTTCAATATGAGTCGCTTACTTTTTGTGGAATGTATTTAAAAGATGTGGAGATGGCTTTCAATCGTTCTCAGCACAATAATAACGGGGGTGTGAGAAAGGAGAAACTTTCTGTTTTTGCCGAAAGCGCACAACCCTTTGGAGATCCTGTACAAGGATAGTCGTTTTCCAAAAATGACGTGGAGGTAGCGCATTGGTTCGTACTGAACAATTGTGATGAGATAATGGAATACTTAGATGAGCATGAAAAGATGATGAAGCGAGAACATCCATCACATTTGTATGACAAGAAATACCGAGAATTGTTTCCACAGTGGTTTCTCGAATATGTAAGCTATAAGTGTTTTGTATTTGACATATATATTGTAGTACTTAATTTTCTCAAACTAACATGTGTATGTTTTTGTATAATATTAGATGTATAAATTAAAAGCATCGAATTCCCCCACTTACAGTGAAGAGTTATATAACTTGGTGTTCGGCCTGATTCGTGTTGAATTCTTCTCGGGTTGCCATGTTAACGGCGTCAAGTTTTTAGGGATTGCACGAGATGACAGGTTGGGTACGCAAAACAGCTGTGTCGATGTCCCAAGTGGAGGCGAAAGTACGGACAATGATTTCTATGGCAAACTAACAACTGTCATGCAATTGCTTTACAAAGATCGATACCAAGTGATCATGTTTAAGTGTAGATGGTTTGATACAAACCCAAATAGGCAGGGATGTGTTAAAATCGACCATGGCTTACTATATGTGAACATTAATAGAACTTGGTACGATGACGACCCTTACATTTTGGCAAACATGGCAAAACAGATTGTGTATCTAGATGACCCTAAAGCTGGGAGAGGTTGGAAAGTTGTTCAGAAGATGGATCAGATGAACGTGTATGCTATACCAGAACAAGACCCAACTGACTACAACGTCGACATCGTCGCTGACCTCGGTAATCTTCCGCAATACGATGTTGCAGTGGGCCTGAACGACGACGATGACGTAGTTATCGAGGAGGAGGATTGGGAGACCAAAAGTGATGATAGCGACGATAACGAAAGTTATTATAGTTCAAATGATGAATAATGCAATTTATTTGCGACTTGCCATGTAAAACATAGTAAATGAAATTTTTTGTAATTTAATTATCTATGCCATTAATAAATTGGTTTTAATTCAATAAATATAAATTTTAAAAAATTTACCCTGGTAAATTAAATTTTCAGCTCATTGCACGACGAACAAAATATTATTCGTCGCACGAATGGCATTTGCGTGACAATTAATTACTCTTCGTCGTGAAAATTTGAATTTATTGCGCGACGAATATCTTATGTTCGTCGCGCAATAACCTCGGGATTAAACTGAAATCGCAAATACTTTCTCCTCACCTCTCCTCTATGTAAACTCTCCCTCTAATGGACATCTCCCTTAGCTCTCCCTCACACTCTCTCTTCCTCCTCCGACATCCCTTTCTCTTCCTCTTCCAGCACCCCCTTCTCTCTTCCTACTCCGACACCCCTCTTTCTTCCTCCTCCGACAGCGCTTTCCCTCTGAGGTAAATTTCAATTTACTTAACTCTAGTCAAATTAGGAATTAGGGTTCTAATGTTTTGAATAATTGCTTTGAATTAGGGTTCTAGAACTACGGTTCTAATTTTCTTTAGGGTTCTAATCTGACCAGGAAGAATGGGTTTTTAAATTGACATATATAACGCACATGCAAACACAAAGTGAAGTTTAAAACTCCAATATAGAAAAAAAAAATTTAAAATCCTCAATTCAAGTCATAAAACCCTAACTTCAGGAAACCCTCAATTCAAAATTCCAAACAATAACATAGAATTAGGGTTCTACAATTAGGGTTCTAATGTTTTGATTCTCGCTGCTTCTACCTCAAGAAACCCTTAATTTAAAATCCTCAATTCGAGTGTCGCCCCTCTCACAAGGTCAGCACCTTTAACTTTCTCTTTCTCTCTCTCTATATATATATATGTGTGTGTGTGTGTGTATGTGTGTGTGTGTGTGTGCGCTTTCTCTCTCTCTCTCTATATGTGTGTGTGTGTGTGTGTGTGTGTGTGTGTGTGTGTGTGTATGTATATTTTTATATGACTAAACCTATGTGTATAATTGAATGTATGTATGCCATGGCTATTTTTTGTGTTTGTATATCTCTGTTGGTTTCTTATATTGCGTGGAATGCAGATTGCAATAATGCAATATATGCATGCACATTTGTCAATTTTTCTTGTTCTCTTTCATTCGATTAGTGTTAGATCTTGTGTTGTCGTGTATTAGAGGCTGTCTTTAGGTTCAGTTTTCATCCTAGTAGTAAATTGAATTTTTCAAGCCTTATATTTCTAGAAGTAAATTAGTGAACATCTGAGCTCTTTCTAGTTTGAACTCAGGTTTGAAAACACTGAAAACTCAGTGTGACTTCTTTGCAGTACTAATTAAATTGCGAAACAAAAGTGAAAACTCAATTTGGATTTATTTGTATTTTTATATTTTATGAAGTGTAACCTAAACCTAAACTATCCTACACAAGTAGTCTTACCATGATATATCAGATGGATACCACAAATTGAACAGAAAATTCTTAATAGCATACATAAATTGTTTAAAGTCACACATGCGAGAGTCTTGATTATAGAAAAATATGAAGTACATACTGCATAAAACCGGAATGAGAGATTATGTAACTAAGTTGATCTAGTAATTGAAGAACTGTTGTGGTTGAAATCACAGAACCACTTAGCTAATTGCTTGGGGTAACACTTGTAGTTGTCATCGAAATCAACACAATGGAGTCCAACTTATGAGACAACCCTATACCCCATTAAAAGTCATCGAACAGAGCCCAGCAAAAGTATCCTTTGACATTTGCTCCGTTCCTGCGATAAATAGGATAAGAATGTGATTATACATTGAGTCAATTTAATTTAATGGGGAAATGCATATAGGGTTTTTTGTTTCTCCTTTAATGAAATGCATATAGGTCAAGATGCTTTTATGTGGTTGGTGTGAGTGATATGCCACATAATTAGGCATGTTGAAGGATATGTTTGTGTTTATGTTTCGAGGCCTACATAAGGTAGCTATTGCCCAAGTCAATTAGCTCTAAGTACCGTATATATTTTTGTTTTCGTGTTGTTTAATTGAATGGGGAAATGCATATAGGTAAGTGGATTGGTTTTTTGTTTCTCCTTTAATGAAATGCATATAGGTAAGTGGATTGCTTTTTGTTTCTTCTTGAATGAAATGCATATAGGTAAGTGGATTGGTTTTTTGTTCCACCTTTAATGAAATGCATATAGGTCCAAATACTTTTAAGGTTTAATTGTCTGATTTATGTTTAATGGTATATATATGGTTCAAATGCTTGATTTAGTTATGCGTGGGGTTGGTGTGAGTGATATGCCACATAATTTGCCATGTGATGGGATTTATGTATACTTATTGATTTTTTTTTTTCTTCTAATTGTGCAAATGTCAAACCTTATTAAAAGTCGTAAGGCGGTAACAATTGCACCCTATTCACCTCGCTCAGCTCATCCGTCAGCTGCTACTGCTCCAGCACAAATGGACCACTTGCCAGTTGGTCCCGGGGTCTCCCAGGCGCCGGCATCATCAGCCTCATCAATGGCGCTACCTGTTAGCACCAGGCGTGGTCACCACCGCCCTCGCACGCCCAACACACCATCAGCATCCACTACTGATGCCTCGAGGTCACAACAAGGTAAAGTTTAATAACACCCCACACGTTGATAACTATTTTTTTTCCTATAGTGCCTTGGTGATTTCTCCATATAAACTGTTATACATGATATTGGATTGCCTAATGATGCTAGGAAAGTGGTCATTATTTCTTTGTAGAGAACAACATGTCTATATAAAAATTAGTTCAATTTTTCTGCTTAATTCCGAGTTTTACTAGTTTAATTTTGTTCAAAAATTTGAGCTCCAGCTGCTCTAAGTTCAATCTTTAGTTATTTAGGTAAGTAGAAAGAAAATGTGTAAAGCGGACTAATCATTGTGATTTTCAAATGCATATGCTTCCTTGAACTGAAAGTAATTATTGTTTACTTATGCAAATCGCAGAGTTGGATTGTATTTACATTTTGTAAAATTGCATACAATGTTGGCAAAAGTACAAACCTTATAAGGAATACCAAATATGAAATATGATTTTGGTTAACTTAGTTTTGTTATTTTAGGTTCAGTTTGTTAAGTTATGTCATTTAAGGATTAAACAGTTATTAAATATATTGTTTATTGTTGTCATCGTTCTGAACCTATTATTAAACAGTTGTGATCATTTTGTTGGATACGTATATTGTTTATGTTATTTTCAGGTTTTTGGGAAATGTTTTAATTATAGGGAGGTTAGGCCGAAATTTTAGTAGGATTTGTTATTAGTTTTGGGTTAACGTTAATTTTATATTTCGTTGAAGCCAAGAAAAACACCCAGGGACCTTATCGTCAATTGAAGACGACGAAGATCACCTGGGTGACCTACGGACGTATCATTATCGGATACGACGAGTAGCATCGGGCTCCACCAACGGTGAAGCAGCATAGCGCATTGGCCCACGACATTGGTCACGTCGTTTGGACCAATTACCCTATGCAATGGAAGTCTTGGAAGGTGATGCCAGACTAGGTGAGGATGAAGGTGCTCGCACAGTTATTGGTAAGTATCCTACCTTTTAATTCTTTTTCCTTCAAATTTTATATATTTATATTACTTAATGTATGTAATTAATTTGTTACATTGTAGAGGAACTACAATTTCGAGGACATCAACGACGATATGTTGGGGTGCGTCAATAGGCTCTTCTCTGAACGGTAGAAGCAGTGGAAGAGCGACATGTACCAATATTTTGAGACATTTGATGATCCGCAGGTCGCTCTTAAGGAGGGTTGCCCGAAGGAGTTCGAGGGTCAGGAGGATAATTGGGCGTAGCTCTACAGTCATTTTCAGGAGCCCGACTATGTGGTATTTTTTTATATTAAGTTTAAAATTATTATACGTTTCTTACTAATGTTTATTGATTTTTTTATATTTCATTTAAATTTGAACTAATACGTTTATTTTTTGTATAACAGAAGAAGACGAAAGTCAAGAAGAGTAATAGGGACAACAAGACTCTTCTCCACCATTCCAATTCCAGGCCCTTCTCATATAGGATGGAGGCAACACAGCGGGTAATAGTAAAGTTTTTCATATTCAATTTTTAATATGTCATTAATATTAATATTTTTTTTTTGTACTAACATTTTTCTTCTCTTGTTCTATTCAGGGGGTTTAAAATTCCCGGAGATCAATGTCTTTAGTGATGTTTATGTTCGACCCGATGATGAGTTGGCCGAGTCCCTTCATATAAGTATTCTTCAATTTTAATTATTATCTTACGCATTCAAGTTTCATGGATATTATATGAGTGTTATAATTAATATTTGATGTTATATTACACAAGTGACGATGATGGAGAAGAGGCAGTTGGTTCTTCAGGAGTTCGCCTCCCAGCTTCCTCCCGAGACTCCGCTCGAGTCGGTGGATCCCCCAAAGAATGCGGGGTTTCAGATCCTTACGGAGACCTTAGATCAGACTCTCGGGCAGAGGCTGAGGACATATTGTAAGGGGATGGGGAATGCCCGATAGTGATAACCTAATTAAAGCCCCTTCATCATCGCAATCAAAGAGTCAGGTAACAGCTTTGACATCAAAGGTGGCCGACCTTAAGACTGAGATCGCCTCGTATAGAAGCCAGATGTCACAGATTGTACAGGCCCTCAGTCAGTCCGGCATTCATCTCCCAGATCTTCGTCCCCCGTCGACCTCTGAGCCCCTCCAACCCAAGCATGGCCACACCTCTGCCCCTTCGACCTCTGAACCTATCGATAACCTCGAGACCTTCCAGCCACCTCCGCTTGATGACCACGTAGATTACACCGCATTATTTTCTTAGTTTTTTCTTCCTTACTTTTAAAACATTTTTCTTGTACATAGTACATACATTTATATTAATTTAAATATATTATTTTTCTCTTCATTACATTTTTTAATTGCAATTTAATTTTATTACCAAAAAAAAATGCAATTTATTTTTATACAAAATTAAAAAAACATAATGTAAAATTAAATTTAAAAAAAAAATTATTTTTATTTTTGCACGACAAAAACCTTCTTCTCGCAAAACTCAAGCGACAAACTAGGTTTCGTCGCGCAATAATAAATTGTCGTTGCGCAAAGTTTAGAGAGACGAATAATAGTCGTCCCACATATGTACCCTGGAATTTTGTGCGACGAAATTATTTGTTCCTAAAAATTTTGTGCAACAAAGGGTACTGTCGCGTCGTGTTTTTACGACCAATGATGTTTTTCGTCGAGCAAAGTCTTTCTTCACGATCTTTGTGCAACGGATTCTACTCGACGAAGTTTCTGTCGCGTTGAAGTTTGTGCGATGGAAATACACTTTGACCGACCAACTTTGGTTCGTCGCACAAATAGTAAAATGTAGTAGTGCTTAGAGCTAGACTACTGAATGTGCACCAATTAATTTACAATAAGAAGGGAATAGCATTAAGCATAACACCACCATCCATGTTTTTATCTTTATTACAACCGGATATTTCTACTTTTAAGTTAGATTAAGGATAGGGGGTAGGTTTTGAATCCGAAATGTAGTGGGATGAAGATGAAGGTTTTGAATCCACTAGAACAATCCAACTGTATTTCAGATTCAAAACCTACCCCCTCCACTTGCACATACTTATTGGGTATTTGAATCCACTAGATAGAACAATTCACCACTTGCACATCCCATATTTGCATAACATACAATTAATATAATAAGAAGCTAATTCTAACCTAATTAGTAGAATATATTGGAATAAAAGGATCGATCTTTTAATCATCAATGATTTTGGAATATGATTAATAAAAGAATTCAACCCTTAATTTTTGTTCTTGAGAGGGAATTGATCCTACATTCCAAATGTTTACTACTTTATTCTCAAAATCATTGTACATGCCCTAAATCCATTTTTCTAAACCAAAGTTAGGCATAATCTAAGACTAGATAAGCACATCATTCTCTCTAGCTATTTGCTTTATTTATTTTGTTCTCTTTACAGAAAAATTCTCTCTCTATATAGTTATACATCGCTATCTCACTAGAAGAAAATTTCCAATTGATATCTTAGCCAAACCTTAAGACACTCAGCTTTTAATAAACCCAAATACCCATTGAGTTTTTGTTGTATTATATACAAGTTTAATGGAGAATAAGTTCACTCACATAGGAATGAGATGGCATTGGTTGTATTTAAAGAGAAATTTTTCAATGTGTCCGGAATAAGACTCGATATACAAGTGTCATAATACAAGTGATTAGAAGGTTTTTTTTTTTTTTCAAGTATCCAACGTCTTGTATTATGATAATTGGTTTAACGGGTCATGATAATTGGCTTTACACACTAGAATATTTCACATATAGTAATACTACTTAAATTAAGAAGGATAGTTATTTGCAATTTACTCACTTCAAGGGGAAGAACGCACGCCCCCCAAGCAAAGATTATACGGTACTCCATCCATTCTCCTTTAGATTATAGCATGCCATCCAGTTGCCTCTCCATTAAGAAAATTAAACGGATCTTCCACTCAAGCAACTTTGGAAGGATGTGTTTACACCGTTAAAGCGTCTTAATACATGGGCTAGGAGTTTATTAAATATATCAAGGGAATTTCGCATTTATGTTTCTTCCCATGCATTCCTAATTTTTTTTTTTTTTTTTTTTTTTTTTTGGGCTTTAGATCGAATAAATCGAAAATCAAGAAATTGAAATAAAGAGAGATGTGTAGAAATAAAAATTGAAAATGAAAAATATATATGATGGTAGCAGGTAAAATGACCAAAAATAATATAAGCCGAAAATTAAACCTAAAACTTCAGATGCAAAGAGTAAAATGCTCTTAACGACAACGACAATCCCCTTGCAATCCATACATAACCTTAGCACATGGATTCACGTGAATATTGAGAGAATATATAAGCACAAGGTATTGCTCAATATATTACTATATATTTAGGAGAGAACCTACATCTCTTTAGTGATGAAGATAGGTCGTTGCTTCATTCTTTTAGGCTGGTTCTATCCAGTATCCGCACACATTTTTTACTTTCTACTCATCATCTGTCAATTTTTATCCTTTGGTCTTGTTCAATTCATTCAATCGGACGATCAAAAATTAGAAAGACGCGTGAAAGGTAAAAAGAAGTGTGTGGATAATATAACTCTTCTTTTAAAGAAGAGGTTACATTAAAAGGATGATATAAAAATATCTTGCTTAGTTAAATCGAGAGCTTAAAGATTGGCTTTTCTTGAGAGATAATCACATAGGCTTGTTGCGTGACTCAAGTAAGAGAGTTTTCCTTACTTTATGGAGACTTACACTTACCGATGATATAGAGAGCTAGGTTAAAGCGGAGCAACCATGCATGATGAAAAATGCTGGTCGGGACTATAGAAATGTTCCTTAAAAATTACTTGGAATTTCTGGAAAGAAAGGAAAATGGTTTGAAGAAAAATATGGCTTTCAGCTGATTTGGCATGTTGCAAACCTCGGGGAATGAATAGAATGGGGGGTTTAGATTTGCGAGGATCATTGATGTCTGAGGTGGGAAATTTCTCTGTGTACCTGATGATCTTGATGCATTGAGTTCCATTTGGTTGCTTTGATTTCATCTTTGCAATTTTCTCTAAAAACAGAAAAGGATGGTCATGATAGCATTAGGTTCCGTTCGGTAACGTTTGCGAATCAATTAAAAAATAAACAAAACTCTTTTGTAAAACGAAAACGACAAATAAGATTATTCTAAAATATTTCTAGAATGATAAAGTGCATATATGATCCAAACTCATGAGATTGAGAGGAATTTCAAGGAAGAGATGTGACAAATTTGGAACCGAATTGGGCAGAGTTCGTTGTCATGAGAAGACAAATGCTGGGTTTGGTCGGGTTGGGGGGTCTGTTTCAGAGGACCAGTGGAAGGAAGAAACAAAATCTAACAAGGGCATGATCACGACACTGCGGGAAAAGAGAACGGGCATCCTAAAGGCCAGCATGATATATGCATATCTCACACCATCTCCATTAGTTTGGTTGGGTTGGACTGGGATTCTGCTGGAATCCATCACTGCCTAGCTTTTCGGAAATTTCCAAGTCCCCTAAGACAAATAACCCTAGCTAAGTACCTAGCCAAAATAGAAGATGCCAAAAACTGTAGGGGTGTCTTTGTACTTGTCCATATATCTAGAATGCTAACCTTATATACACTATTCTAAAAATCCCCACCACCGCCCCGATTAATGCTTGTGCATTTTAAAATTAAGAAAGGGTGCCTAGACCTGCTTAGGCGCCCACCTAAACCACCTAGGTACCTGCCTAGCCCGCCCACATCCACCTAGGTTGTGACTCACTTAGACAAAAAATAGATAACTTTCATTTTACATTTTATTTTTTTTCAATAGATTGTAAGAAACTTGTTGAATGCTTAAATGAATACATATTATATGCATGTTCCCCATGTTTTCATTATGTTCCAATATTTCCTAATATATATATCATTCTATTTTGTAGTTTATAATGAAATTATATACATTTTATGTATAAACATACACTTATTTACACGAAATATAATAGATTTACTTAAATTCGTCTAATCCGCCTAGACCCCGCCTAGCCACCTAGGCGCTAGGCCCCAGCTTGCCATCCGACTAGCACCTAGCGTCTTTTAGAACATTGCTTATATATCAACTTCTCAACATGAATTGTGTTTATTGTAACAAAAATAGAATAGAGATGGAACTATCATTGGGAACATGTACGTACTTACTATATATGACCTCTTATATACCTTTTTTTTTTTTTTTTCCTCTCCTTTTTTCTTTAGAGATACTGTCGTCCCGTTTTGCTACAGTAAAACTGAATTCCTACTAAAAAGAGGCTCGTCTAACACACAATGCTAACCTAGTAATAATTTCACCTAAGTTTGCTTGCAATGCATCAAGATCGTAAATATAAGGCCTTTTTTTAATGTTTTTCAATAGAATAACATAAAACTTGGGGGCAAATTAATGAGGCAAGTAGTCAACAGTTAGGCAGATAAGTGTACTGCATGCATTTGGGGCTGGGGGGATTCGTATTGGTCATCTTTCGACAGAAAGTGAATTACCATGGTACTCCCAAATATCCCTCTCTCCAACAACTAGAATTTAGTATCCTTTTCATTTTGTCCCATCCTTCACAGCTCATATCTTTGCCACAACCATTCACATATTTGGAAAAGGACACAATGCCTTGAGCATCTCAAATTCTTCCTCTTAAAGAAGTTTTAATCTATGGTCATCCAACTCCAATATATTGAAACCGAGAGACACTTCCCCCTATTATCTATCTGAGGTGATATTTCAAATACGTATATAAAATCAAACCTTTCAAGTATATGGATGTGACAATTCAGTTCAACTATAAATATATACTCTTATTGTATTGTCTATAATGACATTAATCGTTAGATATTTATCTTGTCAGACTATGAATTGACCGATCAATATGCAATAATCCAAATTGCGAATCAGGTAGTTGCACAAATTTGACAAGAGAGCATCAAATCATTCAATGTCTTTGAAAATGGAATACAAGTGTCACAAAGTGAAATTGACACCTAAATTCAAAATATTCCACTTAAAGATATATGAGGTAGCTTACATAGCCAAGTGAATATAACACCATGCGTGAACTCTCCCTCAAAAAGCATCAACATCCAATCGCGTTTAGCCGATCCCCGTACAAAATAAGGAGCTTTTAGTTTAAATACAAAATTCAAAAGAATTTTAAGCTAGAATACCGTATTTTTAGTTTATGTACTAGTTGAAAAGTCAAACTAAATTTGCTAGTGAAACTGACAATACTGTGCAACCCTATCATCATAAGGCCATAGTCATTACCCTCCCCAATGAATTGTGACAAATATGTATGCATAAGACTTTTTTAGAAGAAAAAAATTTTGACTACGGTAATCTCTTAGGGCGTAGAGTGTAGTTCTCAAATTTTGGGCTCCTCCCAAAACCTGAGACATATACACCCCAAGCCCTAAGCTCCTCCTAAGGACAATATAAACCCTAAACACAAAATGATGCAACTTCTAAAACCCTCAACCCTCAAAATCAACTCCGGACTCTAATGGGCCTTTTAAAATTCTAAAAGAAATAAGCTCTTGATGATAAGATGGTAATCTTCCATGTCTTTTTTTTAGTTATAGGTCCCTTTTCTTTTTTGTAACATAAGGTGGTAGATCAACCCAAAACTAACTCAATACATTATTACAAACAGTTTGAGTCCTGGAGACTTCGATCATATAATCAAATAAATGAGCTTCAATCCATTTAGGTGGATTCTCAAAATAATAATACCCAAGATTCTAATTATAACTCAAATTGACAAGGCCATCAGGAACAACGTTCTTAAAACATATGTGTAACTTGGTAGTTAATACAAATATTGATATCTCCATGTGTTTATGCCCACAAAGCCAAAATGTTCAAATCATGATCATTTTCTATTATATCGGTATAGCTTGCTAATAAGCTTTCTCGAGAATAAGTCTCCATCCTAATATTTTTCCACAAGCAAAACAAAGATTCCCAATGTGGGGTTAAAGCCTTAGGGAGGAAAAAAATTGAAGAAATAAAACACAAGGATTCTCCTATCGGATATATGAAATGCCCACACTTAGATAAGTGATTGCTACTGGTCCATGGCTGCACGTCCCGAACACCATGATCCTTACTGTATCTTACAAAGATTCCCTCACAATCAAGTGGAACCCACCTTACCCTACTATACCCACATCCAAACATGCCCGTAATTTCATCTCTCCAAAATTTAACCTCACGACACTTCATTTTACCTATAAATACACATACTCTACGTCCCAAACTCATACAAACAACACATTCTCACTCCTTAGTTGTTTAACCTTCTCATCACCAAACATGTCTGGGGTTTGGGTTTTCAAGAATGGCGTCGTCCGGTTGGTGGACGGGGCGGATTCCTTGCAAGGCTCCAACGCCCGGCCGCGTAAGGTGCTCGTCCACACTCCAACTGACGAGGTCATCAGCTCTTACGCCGTGCTCGAACGCAAGCTGTCCACGCTAGGCTGGGAGCGATACTATGACGATCCGGACCTTCTTCAGTTCCACAAACGATCCACCGTCCATCTCATCTCTCTCCCCAAGGATTTCAACAAGTTCAAGTCCATGCACATGTATGACATCGTTGTTAAAAACCGTAATGTGTTTGAAGTGAGGGACACGTAGTCCTTGGACTAGTTTGTGCAGCGTGCTGGAAGTGTTTGTGATGACTTTGATTCTGTGTTCATTCGTGTGCGTTTGTATGTTTCTGCAGGTTTGGGGTTTACTTTTGATTTTTGGTTTGGTTTGGTTAGGGTTTAGGGAAAGCTAATTAATTAAAGTAGTCAAAGAGTCTGTTCGATGATTGACTGTTGGATAATACTCTGACAGTTTGTATAAATTGTTATCATTGTGCAATAAAAATTGGGTCTTGACTGTTGTGTTGTGTTCTTTGTTCCACACTCCCCTCTTGTTTCCTTGGGAGAAAAAAGAGACGGCAGTTTCACTCCCTTTGTTTATAAACCTTTACCAAAAAGATAGGCGAATTTCAGTAATGTTTTTGGAGAGTTTAAGTCCAGAGAAGATGCTTTGGCATCTCTTGGTCACTCCCTGCAATCTCCGATCGCGTTTGCATGCATGGAATCATGATTTTCGGTCTCCCTTGATCGTTCTGGCTCTGGTTACGGCAGGAGCTTGTAGATTAAGAGCATTTATTCTTGTATATGAAGTCATAGGTTTAATTCCTCCTTCCCATAATATTATAATATTGTTTGTACATAAAAGAGCTAGATTAATCCAAAATATTCGAAATAACTACATGTTTCACAAATATCTTGCGGATGAAAAACATTGATCTAAAAGGTTGCAAATGATGTGGAATTTGATTTAGCATATATATGTAGCATTCTTGGCTTTGATGGATGCCTTGTTGACTGGACTAAGCAACGACTACTCGCTTAATTTGCTTTGTATTCTTTCATGGTCTCTAAGATGTGTCGAAGATCCTTTATTTACTCAAAAAATACAACGAGACATTTATATTAAGTAATGAGTCAATTATAATAATTTAGTTAAAATTTGTAATGGCGAAAAATAAATTTAACTTACAAATAAATAAAATTATAATATTAAATAATATATATGTCACAAGTTTTATACGTAGACATGGAGTGTTTTATGATGAAAATTTATTTTGGTGACTGAATATAAATTTTATCAACTTTTTATTTACGACTATTGCGGTTCATCATGAATTCACGAAAGACCAAAATCATTTGGGCATACGAAAAAGTGGATTACCTTAGGCCAACCATTTGCTTTGCTTACCAACAACGTAGTGCTGCCACGTGTTTATATACAAGTGGCAGGGGCTATCCACTCAGTAAACTGCATGCAAAATGCCGAAATTACCCTGTACAAATAGAACAAGTGAAGGCAAATTATAGGGTTTTCATATGCCCAAAAGTGGAATAACAAAGCCAGGCATGCACAAAAAGCCAGCAACTGGCATAATTTGGGTGATAAAAAAACAAGACTTTTCTTGAAATATTTACCTGGATATAGCAAAATCAACTTTGACTCAAAATGGAAATTTTGCCACATATGGAAATATACATGTCGAGTACCACAAAAATTGTTTTGGGAGTATTGCTTGGTAGCAACTATTTAAGAACGAGTAAAAGTTTCTACTCAAAATTCTTCGTATTCAAATTATAGAGATTTATGTTTATGATTAGAACCGTTCATGAATCATTCTGTCAATGTCATCTTCACAAAAAATACCAAAAATAAAAATAAAAATTGAAACTGAAGTCGTTTAGTAAATCTATTGTAGCCACTGGCAAAGCCAAGTACAAGGCTCCCCTAGAAATAATAATTTACAATTTCCTATTTACATAGAAGAAAATTTTGTGTGAGGCTCAACGCTCTACTGGACAATGTCTAATGACACTACAACTCAATCAAAATTTAACACGTGGTAAAATTTAACTACAATTTCCTATTTACATAAAAAAAATACTGATAAAAATATTATTTCCATAATTAAAACTACAATAAAACAATAATAACACCCCAGGCTTCCTCTACCGGAAAAGCCTCAATTGCAAGTCTAAGGGTGGGAAATAACTCTAAATATGGTTGATCAGTTTCCTAAGTAATGGATGTTTGTTGCTTTCATCCCGTTCCTCCAGTTGATGTATTAAATTTCCCTTGTCTTCAAAGAATTGAAATCCTGTCACGTTATATTATCTCTCAATGATTAACTGGAATTGTATAGACTTTGGTGATGAACCATTTTTTACAAACACAAAAAAATCTGTCTTTTATTTTTCAAAGAATTGTGCTAACCATGACAGAAAAATCTAAAGAGAAAATATAAAGCTTATTCCCTCAAAGTTTTGTGAAACCATACCGAAGTCGGCGTCGACAAAGGAGAGGTGAATTCTCAAGTGGAGGGTGACATCAAATCAGATCAGTCAATTTACAATTGTAATGATAATGGTTGAAAATAATGTATTTATCTTTGGAATATATTTTCAGTTTTTATGTAATTATGAAAGCTTTAAAAGGTCAACTATGACAAAGTACAGTTAATTTTTATCACATGTCAAATTTTGATTGGGTCGTAGTGCTGTTCGGTATTGTCCAATGGCACGTTGAGCCTCACCACTAGTTTTTCTCATAGCGTATGAAGAGTTTTGGTTCTTTAAGCTTAAAAATATTAGTCCCTTCGAGACATCCGATAAAATTGGAATGATGCAGAACTTAAAAATATTAATCTTTTGAGCTATTTTATTATTTTTAATTGTCATATTTCACTCGGTAAATGAAAATTTTAAATCTTAAGGCTGCTTTTAAGAAAAATAAGAGTTAAGCACATCTTCAAAGGAGATGTCAAAATGTCTAAATCAACAATAATAAAAATAAAAAAAACAATTGTAATGTTTTTCAACCGAGAAACTAAATCTAATATGACATGACATGGAATGGCAGCTCTACCATTTACTGTCAAATTTGACAACAGCATCAAACATTTTGTTATTAATTTTTTTATCAGATCTGCAACTCTCCTCTCTCACCTCCTTCAATGGCGTCCATGGCCACCCTTTTCGTCAACACCCCCTACCCCTCTCACTCTTTCCCCAAGCCGTCATCTGCCCATTTCGCCCCCGTCCTGAAGTTCTCAACCCATCTCGGGTCCAAGCCCAGGACCCGCCAAAGGCTCCGAATTTCAAACGAGTTGATTGAGCCGGACGGCGGGAAGCTAGTGGAGCTCTTCGTCGAGGAGTCGAAGAAAGGCGAGACGAAGAAAGAGGCGGCGCCGTTTTAATTTTCTTGACAACCAAACTGAATAGAGAAAAATTAAAGGAGGATACTTGAAGGACACCTCAAATAAAAATTCTTGAAACCGTTCAAAGGCTGTAACTTTAATTTCCAAAAACCCTATATAAAGTCAACAATCCATAATTTAGTTTCTTAAGCTCTTTTTCTTTTTTGGTTTGATAACTTTTCTTATGCTTTTCTCAGCAACCAAGCAAGTATTTATGAAAAAGGGGAATCGATCAGACCAGATATCATCATAATGAATGGAAAAGAATCCGATATTTGGTTAAAACTTAAAATTGGATGAAAATTCAAGGAATACGTAATTAAAAACAGAGGGTGAGAATTGAATGCGTGCCTGCTTACCTCTTTTGTTTGTCTCTGGAAGGAAATGGGTGCTCTCTCTCTTTCTCTGCGCGTGAGAGTGGGGGTGGGTTAGGACTCCGGAGTCTTCATTCCAAACCCAGAAAATAATAGTTTAATAAAATAAAAAGAAAAGAAAATGGTGAAATAAAATAATATTTAATTTAACATACTGGGTGAAGAGTAAAATTTTGAAAAATGTCAAAATGCCACATAGCCTGTCAAATTCAAATTTTATGGTTAAAATTTGACATCTCCTTTGGAGATGCTCTAATAAATGTTAAATAAACTCTTCATTTTAACCAATATTATAATTTAATAGTAATAAATTAAAACTTCTATACTACAAATAGTTCTTTATTTTATTCACTTGAAGGTTTTGAAGGCTAGAAGCCTAGAAAACGTAGTATAAATTTCTTACATCAAATTATTTGGTTTACTATTATATAACTTTATGTAGGCAACAGAAGATTAAAAATTTGATTTCGTAGTAATAATTTTAGTTTAACCCACCAACCGAATAATTCCTAGCTACACAATTGATTGTAGCAAATACATAGACGATTTGTAATGCTTTTATCAATTCAGTTCATCTTTTTAATATAGTTCGTTGACTAAATGACTATAGTTTTAATAGATTTTTCTGCAGAGGTAATTTTTATAGAATGATAGATAATATGAATGATTTTGACCATAAACACGAAGTTCTATAAATCGATAATGAGCAAATTTAAGTTGAAACTCTTACTCATCCCTTGAGTAGCAAAGTACTATTCTAGACGTGGCAAAAATGTAAGTATAAATGTTATTACTTTGAATTTCTTTTGGGCATCATATTGTTATTTATTCAACCTGCATATAGGTGAAGCACTCGCTCATACTTGGATCAAGACAATGACATTGGAAAGCAAGATATGCATTGACAGTTCAAGCAACATGCATATCTAAATAGTTTCCCGAGAAATATGGTGCACATGCACGAATGAATCCAAAGATTTTGGAGCCACCATCAAGCTGCCATTCATGGAGCATGCCTAAGCAACATGTGCTATAAAGAAAGGTAATTGAGGAAAGAGATCTCCTGATAAGTATCCTAAAACCAAAGGACTGAGGCTGTAAAACCTCATGAGGATAAGACTATAAAAGTAAATATATTATGTCTATATGCCCCTCCCTTGTTTCATTAAGTGGTCAGTTCCTTCAAATCAATGGCCTCTCAAAAATTCCAAGGGCAATAATAATAGAACAAAACTAACCAACTGAGAACAAGGATCGGTGTATGTATGTATGTATGTGTGTGTGTCTGTATATATATATATATATATATATGCACACACACAAATGTATATATAAGATGGAGTAGAGCCAGCAATATTGGAGCTGTTTATCTCTCTTTTTACACTATAGATATAGATCCACAATTAATAATTATCCACAATTGATGGAACAAGAGAGATCCTATTTGTCTTTTATGAGTTTGATATGCAAGATCAGAGCTTTTGTCATGTCAATGTCATGCAAACCAATTTTATATGAATCGTCAAATAGTTATTTACAGAGTTTTATGTAATTCCAACTCCAACTCCAACTCCGGACTACGTATTGGGATTGAATATATTCATTGAAATTCAACTTTAAAACCCTAATTAAGAACCAAATATAGGTATTTAGATCTAAGGAAATCATATTAGGTAATTATGGTTTCGCCAAATCATTACTGACATCGGTCAATTCTACTCACGATTTTGATCCTAACTAAATCAAACGGAAATGTGCCCCGAGTGCTAGTGTTTTCTTTTGTTGCTTTGGAAGGTTGTTAAATACTTTGTATCGGATATAAGTAAATATTCAACACTAATTTATACTAAAAAGAGAAAGAATAGTTTGAATTCAGAATGCAATAAAGTGAAGAGAAATACTCTAATAACCAATCAATTCATCACTTATAACCTTGTTAACTCATTTCTTGGCCACGTGACCAAGTCAAGGGTATAAAAATGTTGGGAAAAGGATCCTTGCCGGATCCCTTTATTAGGGATCCTAGAGATTCCATGATTATAACCATTCATCGTACATCGTGCGATCAGAAATCATTTTAAAATTTAAATTTTAAATTAAATATAAATAGTACCTAACAAAAACTGATCCTTTTTCAAAATGTTGGATTCACGTCTTCAAAATTATATTAAATCATTCTTAGGTTTAAGTAGTAAGTACATTTAAATATTAAGCTTTGATTAGCCTACATTTAAATATTAAGCTTTGATTAGCCTTCGGGCGAGTTCAACTAGCAAATCTCTTGGATGGAATGGGGATATTCTCTTGATCCTCAAATCGTGTCCGTTCATCGTACATCTTGCGGTAATAAATCATTTTAAATACTTTTATTTTAAATTAAATATGAATAGTACCTAATGAAAACTGACCGTACGATATACAATAAACGGACAAGATTTGAGGATCCCCAAGATCCTCATAAAGAAGATCCAGAGAGGATCCTCCTAGTCTTAGATGTGCCATGGTTTAATGAGGAAAAGTCACTTCTACGCAACAAAAATTGTGGTTTTAGCTGTGACTCACTTTCACTACCACAAATTTCAAAAGAGATTATATTCACACACCCCAAATTACTTCCCTCACACCTTTTTGTTTTTTTAATATTTTTTGACACACTACTAACACTTGATAAATAAATAAAATAAAATAAAGTTAAAAAGGTGCAAATAAAATAATTTGAAGTATGTGAATATAATCTCTTTTTGAAAAAACAAAAATGAAAATAACTCCTTGATTGGTGAGCCAAACATGATTAAATAAGGTAATACTAAGATACACAAATATTGATACAAATTCTATGATGTTCTAGAGGAACCTAAAGCCTAATCCACCAAGAAGGAACCCTAGGTAGCTCTAATTTCCGGAAAGGGATCCTCTCCGTATCCCTTCCACCTAATTCTTCTCATCAAACAATCCAGACCCTTGAAATTTGATCCAATGGCTAAAGTTATTATAACTTTAGAGTGGGCCCATGTTTTTAGCCGTTGGATCAAATTTCAATAGCCCGAAGGATCCCTTTCCCTACTAGGTGGAAGGGATCCGGAGGATCCCTTTCCCTACTTTCCAATTGATTGGGATGACTATTGGGGACGATGTATAAGCTTCAGTTTAATTAGTCTAAGCACGCCTTTCGTAGTATTATAATTTTTTTGTTCTTTTCCAAAAGTTCATCTTCTACGCTTGCCTTATTTTTTTTTTTTTTTTTTTTTTGAACAAACAATATTATTACACTAAGGGGGAGGAGTTGAATTAGTCTCACAATGGGCTAGCAAGTAATGTGGCTCATATTCGCCTTTGGCAAGAATCGAATCTAAGACCTCTCATTTATAAGTGAAGAGGAATACCAATAGACCCTAGTACTAAGTGACACCTACCTTAATTTCATGGGACTAGTTTTTCTTTCATGGAACTAGTTGGACTTGGACTCTCATGCATAGAATTGGCAATTTCTTACACGACCTGTTTATACGACACAAAAACGACATGAAAATAACGGGTTTTGGATCAATACAATAATTAATCGGGACATTATCGGGTTACACAATAAGAACAGGTTTACACATAGGTAACCCGTGGATAACCCATTTCAACACGTTAAGAAAAAAGTACTTTTTTTTAGATGAAGTACGATATTCATTGAATAGTGAAATACATACAAAATCGAGGATAGGGTGCTAACAGTGGCCTCAATAAATCCCTTGCCGAGGCTTTCAACCCTATCACCATGAGAACCTCACCTTCCACCTGCACGCGTTTTGTACCCCAGTTTCGAGAAAACATAGCTGCTGCCCTTGCAGTAGCAACCTCTTCATGCATCGTCAACCGACCCTAGTCTCCTAGACCACCATTGCAACCATGAAATCTCCTGATGAATTTCTTACCACAATCCCCATACCTCTATACGAACCATTCTCATCCCAAGCAGCATTAGAGCTACACTTTATCCAACCAGAACCTGGGTACTGCCATTTCTGAACTTTTAAACTTATAAAAAAAACTTACTATAAATTACAATACCCATAGTGCATATATTGTATATTAAATATATATTGTTGTATTGTTATTCTATATAAGTTAAAACAAATTAAGTTTTTATTTATTTATTTATTTTTATTATGACAGTTTCTTGTTATTATTACTGGAATAAATTTTACTTGACATGTTGTGTAAAATTCAAATCAACTAGTATAATATAGGCAAAAGACAACTTTCAATTTTAAAGTCAACGACATAACAAATATTTTTACTCTTTCTCTCTCTCTCTCTCTCTCATTCAGTCATAGTCATAAATGTTTTATCATCTTAAAACTGAGATATTAAAAAAAAAAAATATATATATATATATATATATCTAACACATGAAAAAAAAATTATAACAATTAATTACAAGTGTGAAAAAAAATGTGAAAAAAATATGCAGGCCCTCATGATTGAATTGATAGGTACATCTTCATTTAAATTTTTAAAACCATACAAACCCTCATGAATAATATTTTTAAGGGAGTTCAAAATAAATAATAAATAAAAATCATTAATGTACAACTGTGAAAAATGTAAATGAATATATAAACGCTTAAGATTGCATCATCTATGCTTAGAGATGGTTATATCTTCATTTAAATTTTTAAAACCCTCCAACCTCATGAATAGTGTTTTTTATTTGAGTGCGAAATTAATAAAACTCATAATAATTATTATAGATGTGACAACACGTCCTTAATTTTAAGTTTTATAAATTTTAAAATAATGATTGTACTAAAATGCCCTTAGAGGCGAGGATGTTTGACTTTCGTTGACCATTCGAAGTCACAATTAATGTTTCCAAATAGATCTTGAAGCTACGAACGTATAGGCGAAAACCGTTTACGAGTCCGGATTATAACGGTATAGTTACGGACATTTAAAATTGTTTACTCAAATTTTAGTTTATAAACTAATTAAACTCCCACCATGTGGGAATTGTAACCAATCAAATTAAAGGGGGAAGGACCAATCAGAAATTAGAGGAGAGGGAGTTCGACAATTAGGAGAGGGGAGAGAAAGCTCCCAGCCTTCCCTTTCCGTCGACCTATCCGTGTACCCACCCAACCAAATTCCAGGGGTTTCCGCCATTTTTCTCGTTGAACCAACATCATCCAACACCTGCAATCTCTTTCACAACCTCCCCTCTACCATCACTACCCAAATTCGAAGGTTTTTAACTCCAAAACCATGTAGAACCTCACGGAGCACCAGTGCTCAATGGTGATTCCTCCGTTCCGGCTAGTTTCGCCACCCACCACCACCCCTAATCAACTCCCCTTAGACCTAGGAACAAGACCCAACCAGCGATAGATGCGTTGGAACACCGGACAAGTTGAATCAACGAACACCCATTTTAGGGTTTTCGACAGGTTTGTGGCGATTGGAGGCTTTTTCTGGCAAAATTGGACTTGGCCATATGTATAAAACTTGCTCTACTCATTGAGATCTTCATTTTTTGTGAAATTTAAGAATTTTTAGAAATAGTTGATTTTTTCAGCGAGTCGGGGCAACCGGCAGCCATGTACGGTGGCGCGTGGACCGAGGTACCCCCTGACCTTCCTTGGCTAAATTTGATACCCCAATTCTATATGTGAAGTCCAATTGATAAAATCTCATCATTTGAACATAGTTTTGATAAATACCGCCACTTAATCCTTATATGAATTGATGATCTAACCGTTGAATCATCACCAAACCTTAATACATTATAGTGCGTAATATTTTAGGACAATAGGAACCTACGGATTGGGAATTCAAAGTACGGATCTTCCCAAATTAGATTTGTAAGTTCGTAAAATAAAATGTCGGCCGCTACTTAATTTTAGCAATTAGCGGAGATCCGACCGTTGGATCATTCTGAAACTTTAGGATGTTGTTCTAGAAGCTTATTGAAACTCTTAGGAAGTTATGGATCGGAAATCCGAGGAACGGATCTTCCGGATCGAGTTACGTAAGGTTGTGGACCCTATCGTTAACCTTTGACTGACGGTTGACTTTTGGTCAATGGGTTTCAAATTATTCTAGAACGTCTTTGGGGATGTATTTTATGTAAGTTACATGTTCTATCGATAAGAATTTTGAGACGTGATTTGATAATTGTTCTAGGCGCCGATCATTTTGAGACACCTCGATATTCGTGTTAGGGAGTTGTAGCGCAGGCCTCAAGTAAATGGGTCTTTTCCTTTTTATAGTATGTATATATAAACCTTATAGTTTCCATCAATGCTTTTGAATTGATTTATGTATATCATGCCATGATTAAATAATGTTGTAAGATATGTTGCACTGTTGTGAAATGCCAAAATTATCCTACGAAATGTGCAGGTAAGTTCAGGTAAGTTTATTATATTGGTTAGAATTATTGCATCATTATGGAATGTTTATATTCATGTAGTGCTTATCATTACTGCACCCCGATGTTCGTGGTCCCATCTCATGCCAAGGCTAGTCCTTCACGTGATGTTCACCTCCCACACCGCAAGCTTGCCTTGGATCCAAGTAGGTACTAGTCCTGTCGTCCAGGTCGCATTAAGTGACTCCGACTCATAGGTGACTGCGCATAGCGCTAGTTTTCACATGATCGTATCACGAGAGCGTATATTATTACACCTAGCCCTATCGTACAAGTCGTATTAAGCGACTCTGACTCGTGTGTTAACATAGATTGATGAGCAATAGGTGCAGTCGTACAGATCGCATTAGGCGACTCCGACTTGCATGCTAGTATAGATTGTTGAGCACCTAATTTTACTTATATTACTGTTGAGATTGTGAGTTTTGGGATGTCATACCTTATTTACGTTTTGCAGGCTATGATGAGTATCTTCATACTATACGCAGTATGTATATTTTGGAAACTATACATGTTTTACAGCGAGGGTTTATAACATTTTCAAAGGTTTTTATTAAAACTTTATTTTCAGGCCCACTCACCCTTATTTTTCACCTTTCTAGGTTCTAGTAGCAGAGTTTTCGTACCGACGAGGATTAATGGCAAATCTTGGGGTAGACGGTTATCTTCAATGGTATAATTTCTCACCATATTTTACTGTATTGTACTTATGCTCTATCATCACGTGTGAATTGGGTTCATTCCCGCTCACAACGCACTCTTGTATTTAGGCACTTTTAGGTTTAAATTTTTTCACATTTCCACATCACTACACTTTATAGCTTCTTCACCCTCCAAGTGTCGGCCAACACAGCTTGATTCGAAGTCCAGGTGGACATTCCGGGTCGGGGTGTGTCAGCAGAAGTGTGAAAAATGTAAAAAAAAAAAATACAATCACTCAAGCTTTACAACTTTCATAAAGAGTTCAACTCCAAAATCCAACACCATAATCCATAAACCTTAGATTCAAATTTAACCGTCGATTATTTTTGTGACTATAGTGGCGGAATTCAGAGTTAAGTCATTCACGAAAGTTGTAAATCTCGTCATTACGAGTGTTTATATAAATATATATTTTTTATTTTTCACACTCCTACACAATTAAAAATTATTAAAAAAACCTTATTTAAACAATAACCATAGGATTTAGTCTCACTTATGTGAGATTAAATCGTTACCGTTGGATTCTATCTCACTTATTTATTAATTTAAATTATATTTCTTTTAACGGGTAAGGGTAACGGCTCGGGTCATATTACCTGTTAATATTAACGGACCGATTTTGAGTTGGGTCGTATTACCTGTTTGTTTTAACGGACGTTCATGACCCAATAAAATATTATGTATAACACGAAAACGATACGAACACAAAAAACACGACACGAATAACGACCTCATGCAACACTTAGAGCATTTCCACCGATGCTAAGGGCACCCCAAGATATTCACTATTTAATCCACCCAGTGAACAGTAACTGCCTTTTGCATCTCCATCCCTACATTGAATAGCCCTGACAATAGGCAATAAAATATTAGTATTTTTTAAAAAAATAATACAAAATAATTTTATTTGTAATTTCGGATAAGATTTTTAATCGGTCTCGTTGTACCACTTTCTATTAAAAAATTTATTTTTATTTTTTTAATTTTTTTTCTTTTCACATGGTGTAGCACACCATTTCAAAACCTTTTTTTTTTTTTTTTTTTTTTTTCCTTCTTTTCACATGGTGCCAATGCACCAGGATCAGGATCATTCCAAAAGCTTTGTGTGTTTTTTTCCTTCCTTTTTCAAGCTCAGCAGCTCTCTCTCACTTGAGCTCTGGAGGCAAGGCCTCAAACTCTGACAACATCAATAGCCGATCTGTGCAAAAATTCACAGTTTTTCACTTGGTTAAGTAGGTAAAGGATCGCCAACTGCTTAGTTAAAATCTCTCTCTCTCTCTCCCCCAAAAACAAATCCCAAATCGTGCGATCTGGGTGAGGGCGAAGGCGGTGTGGGGTGCGACGGTAGCTACGGCGAATGAGGGATTGGATCTCTCCCATTTGTTTGTGGGTGTATCATTAGCCTCGGCAATGAACTCTGGCGAGAGCCGTTGAGTTCGAAGGCTGGGTTTTGCAGTTTTTTATTTTCTATTATTTTTCTACTTTTTTTATTAATTTTTTACATTTTTTTATTAATTTTTTACATTTTTTTATTAATATTTTATATTTTTATTAATTTTATATTGTGGCTGACGTCGTCCTAACGTCAGCCTTTTGTCACGTTGCCTTCGGGCTCTCGGGCTGGCAACTCGTGCCAGGCCTCTTCCTCGGGCCGGCCCTATCCCTCGGGTTGCCACACACTGGACCAAATCCGTCGGACTTTCTGACCCTGTTCACTCGCTTGTCCCTCGGGCTCCAGCACTCTTAAAGGTCAGTGCATACTGTTCAGTAAATTTGGCAGGCCATGACTTCTGATGCTTCTAAATGATTATTAAAACTTTAGGAAAGTAAAAATAATAAGTGGGAAGTGCACCGATAGATGACTATGGGAGGTAAGAGTAGAGGGAAAGCCTATTGAAACGTTAGGGCTGATTTGATGACCAGTTCGCTTTTAATTTTTATTTTTCCGGATAGAAAGAATGGAAGAAATGAGAAAAGGGGAAGGATAAGCGGAAGTAGAGAGAAAGAGGGAGAAGTGAATGAAATTACATGAAAATAAAAACCTGTGGGTGAAAATAATTTCAAATTGTTTTCAATTTTTAGTTTTCATTTCCTACATTTTTTTCCACTTACTTTTTCCTTTATATGTGGGACAAAATATGAGAACTAAAAATTCAAGCCGAAATGGTACCGAACACGTTTTCATTGTTCATCTCTACAAATGTTTCCCAATTAAAGCTATAATGTCCATACGATCACTAAAATGCAAATTCAATTGCTTGTTTTCATTTTCTAAAAATATTCTCATAAGACATTGTCAAACGAGTCTTGAAATCTTTTCGACTTGTTATTGTTAATTGACAAGAGGGATATCACTAAATTTGGTGGTTTTGCCCTTTGGCATGTCTCGGGGTGGTGGTGGGGGGGGGGGGGGGGGGGGGGTTGTGGGGGTGGTGGTGGTGGTTGGGGGGGTTTGAATGATTGGACCTTTGCTGTTAAAGCTTAAAATATTATCCATACATTGACCGTGAGAAAAAAGCATATCCTTCACTTTTGGAAAGAAAATTACCACTAGTGACCTAAGCACAAGTTTAGACTGTTCATGTTTCTCATATACACCATGGTGTAAGGAAAATCGTAGTCACTCACCGTTTGATTTTAATCCAACCATGGATGAAAAAGTAAAACAACAGAAATTAAATGATCGTCAACCATTAAATTAAGATCGAACGGTGGGAGACCTCGAATTTCTTAAACCCCGATATCTAAGAGAACAAGATTGTTCATAAAATTTCAGTTGGTTTGGTTTGAATTGGGTGTACAATAGTCTCTCACAATTACACATTTAAACCGTCAACTTATAGCTAAGCATAATCTCGGTACTCATTAGAGCATCATTTGACATTAGCTGAAAAATACAAAGAATTTGTAGCTCAAATGGTTTACGACATTTACTCGTGTCCTCGAGGACCTATGTTTGATTCCCTTTTGCTTGTATCAAAACTAAAAACACTACCTGAGGACAGTATTTGTCTTGCCTAGCACAGATTGTTTCCAACACATGCATAGAAAGAAATCATTTGATAGCATATGAGCATCTAGTATCATGCATTGCCTCTGATAGTTCAGAAAATTCTTTATAATCTAACTTTTTCCCAACTCTCTGAACGTCGTAACGTCTTATAACCCACGTAAAACTGACCCAAACGAATTGCAAACCAAAATTGAATCGAATTGTATAGCATCTTCAGAAAAGTTTCTTTGGGGACATATCAGGAATCTCCTGATCTAATCAATCATGTAAGATTCAGATAAGAAAAAATAAATCACCAAAACCTTGTCTGCATAGTTGCTATATTCAAATAAAATCTAGTAAACAATTCGATAAAGACAAATGTAAGAATTCTCTCTCACTCTATCCCCTCGCCCGTCCCCACCCCGCCTCTCCCTCTCCCTCCATGTTCAACACTATCTGTTGAATTGAAGCTCATGTATCGTATAATTTGAAAGCAATTGCTTTGTGCCTAAATACTACTAGTTCGTGCAGTCAAATCCATGACAAATAGAAAGCCAGATTACCAAGATCAGAAGTAGGAGGATTCCAAAAACGACCAACTTTATCTTCATGTTTTGATACCACATTTTCCTTCTCATTTGTGTCCCCTTATTTTTGTAATCTTGCGCCTGAAAAATGCAACAAGCAAACTTATTCAGCACCTAAGAGTTTAATACATATGACAGATAAAACGGCAGGGTTGCACTTGCCTCCACTTACCTGAGAACGAAGATCTTCAGTCTTGTCAACAAGAACAGTCAGGTTTTCCCCTCTATCAATAGCCTGAAAAGCATGTGTAGGTGGAATAAGCATGAAATGCAACATCTACGGCCTGGTTAATTGGTGCAATGGATCATATAATGCAAGGTTTATACATCCCAGATGTTGACTCTGACTGGTTTATATATCCCAGATGAAGACTGTGAAAAAAGAAGCCATATTGTACTAATCTCACTAGAATGAATAACCAAAGTTGTGACGGGAAACTCTTTTCTGTTTTAAGTGTTTATTGGGATGGACAACCAAGAGTCTCAATTTACTAATTGTGGTAATTTGTACAATGAGAAGGATATGCCTAGCAGAAGGAACCGTGAATTCGTACAAATGCTAGTAGCATGGGGGTACCTAGTTTGCAAACAAGTAAAGTACTCAAACCACCACTAGGGTATAGTACAAACACATGGACCTCCCATACGACTATAAGAATTATATATACTCGAGTAAACTTCAAAGAGCTGACATAACAGAGTGATAATATGTATAGCACCACAGCCAGCAATGTAAATCATGACAGAAGCCCCCGTACCCCAGTCTAACAGTCTATGGCACCTGTGAACTACAAAATCACACTCAAAGAGAGAGCCAAACAAACCAACAAGGTCACCTTGTTTCTTTATATCTTCAAAAGATTCTCCGTGCATTTTTACTCTCTAAAGCTATGGATCTGCCATTTTTTATGACCACCGCCACCACCATGAATAGGTGTCACACATTAATGATGAAGCCATTTGACACCACCACTATGAGGTCACATCTCTTTCTACTACAAATAACTGCTAGTCATTAGATACCCAGTGATGGAAGGAGTCGGAGACGAATAGAGAGAGAAGATGGTTGCTTAGATTTTCACCCATTGTGTGGTCACCAATCTAATATACGTGTAGTTTATACACGGTGCTTCATATATTTTTGAAGGGTTAAGTTCAACAACTTACTTGGTTAAGGTCTTACGTGTACTAGCACAAAAAAACAAAACAGAAAGAACTGCATTTAGATGCAGACGGTATATCAATAACAAAAAGCATTTGTACTTTAACATTGAATCCACGCACTATATCTGAGAACAGACACTGTACCTTGTCAATATTCTCTAACATTATACTTTTAACTTCTGAAACTTGCGCCTTCACTTTCAATAGCTTTTCAATCTCTTCTGCATGATCAATTATATACTTCATGTGCTCTTTCATTATTGGTCTGTAATTTTCAAATTCATCTTAGTTTCCATTTGAACAAAAAAAGAATTCTCAAAAGCATAGGGTTACTTGAGCATAACCTATCATGATTCATGAATGAACATACCCAAATTCCTTGTTAAGACTTTTGGCAATAGCCGTATCTGCTTTACCACCCCCATATCTTTTTTTGAAGTCAGCTCTCACTCGTTCTAAAAATGCAATCGATATCTGCTTGCCAACAGAGTCTTTGGCAACAACACAGTATGCTGCAAATTCCATAGAACACGAGATAACAGGTTTGACCTTCCCCAAAAGAAATTTCACAGATTGAAATTATGTTGATTTGGGCACACACATAGATGCATCAACAGACTACAGAACATAACAGATTGTACTACTAATTCGTTAACATCCATTTCATACAGAAGCTAAGACTATCTCCAGCATACTGTCTAGTCTTAATACTGATATAATTTAAAGTCACACACAACATTTATTGAACCGAACATTTGTGTGCAAACAGTATTAGCATGAAACATAATAAAAGAAAAATAAGGATGTTGAAATGGCTCAACCCCAAGCTTGTGCTTTGCTTAGTTGAGCTCACAGGTAATCTCAAAGGCCAACTAATATGCACAAGGCTAGAACTGATACAACATTTTGCCTTTTTAGTTTAAGGAAGGCCAAAAGCCTAGATTTGAGAGTCCAACTCTCAGTGTATGTACTCTTACCAACTAAGCTACGAGCCTCCCCGAACTGATTCTAAATTTGATTGAGTCATATAATAGCTACCTATTTTCATAAAGTGAGGGGTCCAAAATAAGGGGCAGTCAATTAAATTCTGGGTTGCATCCTAAGGAAGTGCATGGTGTAATGCGGAGGTACAGGTTCCACTACTAAATGAACGAAAATGATGAATGTGATACCAATCCACTGTTTCTCTTCTTTTCAAAGTGAAATAAATAATTCAAAACACCAGTTGAATGAATTTTCAGCATCTCAATGCCGAAGAGCGTTGATCACATTTACTATTATTCAAATGGTATTTAAAGTACTTCCTTCTTCTTCATCTAATATTTATGCAAATATCATCAAGTTCCTTCCTTTTCAACAATTCAACCTACTCTACTCACCAAAACTCACCTGATTTCCAAGCCTAGTCAATTGAGCTAAATGCCATGTCTTCTAAATTGTTGAAAACCACAACAAAACAAGACTAAAAATTCGAACTTCCTTCCTTTTTCCACAGATTTTCTCAGCAACCAAACAGCTAAAAACTCAAACTTTACCAAAATCTCCGAAAACCAAGCAAACCCCAGTTCAAAAAGCTCACTAATTTCCAACTTCCCAATACAAACCAAGTAAAACAGATCATAAATCCTCACATTTCTCTGTTTCACATTAGATCCAGCTACTCCCGCATGCAATTCAAGCTCCCGTACTGTTTGTTTCCCGGGAAAACGAAAGAAAATCAAACCAAAACAGAACGCAAAGAGATTAGTCAGCTGGAACAGAATCGAACCACGCACCGTATCCGTCCTCGACGAGGAAATTGAAGGTGTGGTGATCGCAGTTGTAGGTGAACTTGTTATTGGAGGAAGGCAGTTTCTGGAGACACTGCGCCGCAATCGCCGGGAAGTTGCCGGTGAACTCAGTGTACTCGGCCAGGATCATCGTGCCTCTGGCCACAAAGCTGTAGATGAACGATTCCTGACTCATTTTCTTGCTTCGAGTTGGCGAGTTAGCTCGCACGGAGGTGTGGAAGCAGCAGTAGCAGACAAATCGAAGGCTCTGGTTGGTTCTGTTTCTTTGTAATTAAGTCACTAAAACAGTGGAGCCTCTCTGAAATATCTGGAACTATTTATTATTTTAATTAAATTTAGTTGACGGAGGTGCTGTTTTGGCGCCGGTGATGTTAATTTAATGATTAAGCGTGATTAAAGTGTGTTTAAGAAAATGATTATTGCTGGACTAAAAGTCGTAAGAGTATCTTCAAATGAGATGTTAAAATGTCCAAATCAGCAATAATGATAACAAAAGATAGCATTAATGTTTTCTAACCGAGAAGCCAAATCTGATGTGGCATAACATGGATTGACATCTCTCCCCATTGCTGCTAAATTTGACAGCACCTTCAGACTTTTTTAAATGCTTTTTAATAATTTTTTATTGGTTTAAACCATTATCCTTTTGTTTCTTTTCATTCTCAATGCAAAGAAAATATATATGAATTATTATTTTATGTTTATAATTTGACATATCGGTTGGAGATTAAAAGTTTAAAAGATGTCAAAGTGACATGTAAGTCTTCAAATTTAAATTTTAGGTTTAAAATTTGACATCTCCTTTGGAGATGGTCTAAAGCATCTCTCCGCTTTAACTGGTGAAGAGTTGAATTGCTGGTAATGCCCCTATTTAGGCGCAAGTGGACTCTGTGGACTGCAACAGAATTCGCTATCCATGTCTGCAGTGGAGGGTATTCTCAGAAACACAACCCATTACCAAATCAAAAACAGCCTACGACTGCGTTGCATGCACACCTAGCGTTTGCTGCCTTTCCCTCATTATTCAAAATTTTAAATTTTGGGTAAGTAGCATTTACCACAATGGTGGAAATGTGTTAAGCCCTTGCACGACAGCATGAATTTGAACTCCGTCAATAGCTAACATAACATCTAACATTTGCCTTTTGAAACTTTCTTTTAGTCTCACTTACCATGTGAAAAACTGAATTTGTCTAACATCTCTTACCATGCTAGCAGAGATGAGCTATTGCAGTTGGCACAGTATGAATCTGTAGGCTACCAGTATGGACGTAAATGAGTGAAATGGCTCGATATTGGCAATTTCAAGAGATTAGACAAATCAATTTTAGCGAAAAAAATAAAATTAAAGGGGTAGCATTAGTGTGAAAATCAATAAATAAGCTCGAGAAATAACCAAACAAAAACAGTCAAAGTTATTGAATGCTAAGAAAAGTCCACCCATCCTTGGATGGCAAGGGCAAGAAAATTGCCCAAAACCCACCAAATGTGGCTCGAGTGTATGCCTGGCAAACGGGTCATGTTTTCTGTGTTTCATATCGTTTTTGTGTAACACATGTTATCTTATTGGGTTGTGTCGTGTCACACCCGTTATTTTAACAGGTCATGTTACTTTACCCAACAGGTAAAATAAACCGACCCGTTAAGAAAAATATTTTTTTTCTTCTTTAATTTGCACATGCCACATTGCCACATAAATATTACTTTAAAACATAAAAACACATTTGTCGTTAAGTACTACATCTACACTCCAAAATGATAGCCTAATAAATAAAAAAAAGCATCAATACACTACTAGTCTACTACAAAATATCAAATCTGCAAGGATATGCAAAATGAATGAGTTTTTCTACTTTCCAAAGCCTTTTGTTTCCAAAGAAAAATGGGTGAGAAGACAAATTGGTCGATAAGGAAAAATGTTGCTTTGCTTGACACGTGGCAAGACGAGAGTTATTAAAAATCTCGTAGGAAATATAAAGCAACAATGATATCAACAACAAATTGAGTTACACAAAAAACAATTATAGTTCAAAATGAATAGTAAAAACAAAGGAAAATTAATGAAAATGGCTTGAAAACTTTCAATTTTAACGATATAGACCAAATAAAGGGTAAAGTAAATAATACCATGATTGATTTTTTTAGTGTAAAAATATAATTTTTCGTTAAAATAAACAGTACATAGGGCTTTTCATTAAAGTGTCACGAAAACAATTCAACTATCTTACCGTTTTGGTAAACACACACTTTCAAAAGTCGATCACAAAACTCACTACATTTACATGCGGCAATCTCAAAGTCCCACTCCGCCAAGTGCGTGCCGACCCAACAAACACTCAAAATTCGAAATTTGAACTTCCGCTCCTCCTCCTGTTCCTCCAAGTCCGACTGAACTGAAACCCCCAAAATTCAAACAACACACAACACAAACAAACATCAGAAAATCAGAACTCGTCATCTGATCTGGTCCCAATCCCAAATGGCCGCCGCCAACTCTTCTGATCCCTCGATTCCCTCCACTCCTCTCCCTGCCCCTGCTCCTCCACTCTCCTCCGTACGGCCGCTCCTCTTTTTTTATCTTCCCATTTATTTCTCTTTATTCTGTATTTTCTTTTTTATTTATCTTTTTAAAATGTTATGAACTTGGAACAATAATTCTGTGTGATTGCAGAGTAAGGAGAATGCGACTCCGATTGGCTCCAAGCTTGCGGTAACCTTTTATTCTTGTTGCAAATTTTATTTTATTTTATTTTTAATTTTATGTATTTTGTTTAGGGTTTTGAGAATTCTTACCGAAAGAATTAGAAAAACCCAGATTGTAATTTTGTGTTTAAAGCTGTTTTTAATTTGGTCACGATGTTATGTTTGTTAATAGGAATTGAATGAATCGAGGTCTGAGCTACTTGTTAGAATTCAAGGGTTGAAGCAGGTTAAACAACTGACCACTACTTTCTCTCATCCGATCATGGAATGGTGTTTGTGCCTAATTTTCCTGTTTACTGATCTGGGTAATTAGGATTTGCAAAGTTGGAGGTTAAAGTTAGACACTCAAGTGAAAGTCTATCGCGACGTAAGTGTTTATATAATTTTTTTATATACTTGAGCAGCATGCATTTGGATTCAGTTTATAGTTAATCTTGGTGGGATGATTTGTTTTTGCTAATGTATGTGTGGTTAATGTACGAATTGGGTGCCTCTTCTTTGGAAAGTAAGATGATTTAGTTGGAGAGTTAATTCAATTGAGGTCTTTCTTTGATCACTGAATCAAAGTTTACCAAAAGTTTTTTTTTTTTATTTTTTTTTTTATGCATTTTAATAATTAGCTTTTGGAATTCTTACGTTTATTATCTTAGTTGATGATGTTTTGTGTTGTGTTTAGGCGTGCATAGAGAGAGAGGGTGGGGCGGGCGTCGGATCGGTGTGATTCAACTTTTAACCTGTTGAGAACACTTACATGTTAGTTCAACAAACCATTTCCTTTGTTCATATTCTGAAACTCGGACAAAACCACAACTGTTGGTGTTTCCCATTGATACTTGATATCTATAAATCACACGTTTCTGATGTATAGAAGGTGATTGAAATGGCCAAAAGTACAGAAATTGGGTTGTGCTTCAAACTTGGATGCAAATAGTAAATACGAGTAAGCTTTGTTGAATGTGTTTTTTCGTTATATTGAGTCTCTCTTCTGATTGGATTGGAGCTAAAACTTGTTTGCTCATACTTGTATTGCTTTCTTCTTGCAAGTTTTGACCATGTTCAACTCTTGATGCAACTCTCTTCCTTAATGCAGGAGCTTTCAGAACTCAAGAAATCCCTCAACACTGAAGTGGATCAACTTCGATCTGTAAGTTGTGCTCCAGCAATCGATCTTTGTCAAATTTCATTTTGAAATGTGATCGTTTACGCTAACATAAGTCATTGAACTGAAAATAGGAATTTCAAGAACTGAGGACCACTCTTCAGCAGCAGCAAGAGGATGTTACAACTAGTCTTAGAAACTTGGGGGTTCGTTCTCATACACTGCTTGTGGGTGTGTCTTTCTGAGTTAAAAAAGTTAGTATAAGAGCTGGATTAACGTCTTATTAATTTCTGCAGCTGCAGGATGTCTCAGGAGAGAAAAAAGAAGCCCAAGATACCGAAGAATCAAATGTTTCAACCGAGGTGGATGAAGCCAAAGAAGCTGAAAGCTAGATTGATTTTTCCCCAGAGCATGCATGGCACGCGTTCATTCCTGAGCAAAATCTGATTCTTCGTGAATCTGTAATTTGTTATGGTGGTTTAGTTAGAATTTGCCACAACCATGTTGACTTGCTTAACGCACAACTCTTCTCTGAATAAATTATGTAGAATTTTGCTTTTATATCCTCAGTTTAAGCAGCTTTCTATCAGTTTTTCTTCTCTGCTCTCATTTGTGCTTCCCCGTTATTAATATACATCCAATGTGAGATGATTACTCCCTTGTTTTAGGAATGTTTAATATATTATTCTGATTAAACATTTTCCTATCAAAATGTATGTCTTAGAGAAACGATCCAGAGGACGACATTGCTCGTGTTATCCTGTCACGGAGATTGCGCCATCGGCAAGGTGCTTACCATCGGATTATCTTCTGGTGCAGCATATAAATGTACACCACGTGCCGGTACCATCTCATGGTTTTTCGATTTGGTTCTTTAAAGATACGAGGCTCTCTTCTTCATGCGCTAACGCAGAGTTTTCATTCTCCGATGTGAAATCTCTAACACACATCTTGAAAAAACTTAATTATACCTACAATCAATCGAGTGATGAGACGTAATAAGTGTTGTAGGAACATCCATTTCATCAAGATATCCACAGTTTCGGGCCCTTGGCTGTCGGGTCCAAGTTTGGGTCGATAGGGTTGCTGAAGGTGCTGGTGGCAACTCTTATGGTGGTGGTTAAAGGATCTGTATTTGACTGAAATGAGTTGTCCATGTCCTCAGCTAGGCTAAATGCTCATCAAGCAAGCTAAAATTTAATATATGAAGTGGGAAAGTTTCTATTTATTACTTTGGGGGTTCTGTGTATATATCCAAATGAACAATACTTGGCTACTCAAAGATGAGTAGGAACTCCTACTCAAAATTTCTCAAAAATGTTCGTTATCAAGTTATAGAATTTCGTATTTATAATCAGAACCGTTCAAATTAAAAATCTCCCTATAAATATCACCTCTACAAAAAATCAACTAAAAATAATGTCGTTTAGTTATCAAATTGTTTGAAAACAAATTAACGATATTGGTAAAAACATTACGAACCGTTTGTATAGTTGCTACAATAGATTGACTAAACGACCTTAGCTTTAATTTATTTTTTGCATAGATGATCTTTACAGTGTGATTCATAGTATGAAAGGTACTAATCATAAGCACAAAGCTCTATGATTAAAACACTAAATTTTTTTAGTAGGAACTCATACTCATCTTTAAATAGTCAAGTATTGTTCTATCCAAATTTGTTGTATATATACTGCCCTCTTCGTACTGCACATACCACTCCAAAAGCCAAACTAATTTACTATTTTTTTTTTTTTGCTTGAGGTTATGGTTGTTTGAGAGGGAAAGGCCAGAACTTGAATTCAATATGCATTGGGAAGCAACAGATCGATCATTGAGACCTCTCGCAAATGTGAATTGTGATCCACAAAGCTTGTAGTTTGGGTTAAGAATCTTAAGATGCTGTTTTGGATTAAGTTCCACCTTAATCCAATTTGATCTTCACCCTTTAAGTGTGACTATCACACCATCGTGTGATACTATCAGTTCACTTAATAATTATTTTATTATTAAAAATAAATATTGAATCCGTACAATATAAAATATGTCAATTCATTCGTTATTCTCATTATAATCTGGTATAAATATGTAGTTTCTTTAGCATTACTCTTATTATAATGTCCAAATTAATAATAACCAATAGCAACCGTCACACTTAAAAAATATCATTAATTGTCTAACACTGGTTTTTATATAATGATACTTTGTATTAGAGTTCAACCAAGTCACACAATAAAGTAACAATAATAATTTGGTATAGCACTCACTATTATGAGAGTCAAACCTACAACCTCTCATTTACAAATTAAGAAAAATAGCACTAAACCACAACATTAGTGCAAAACCACAACGGTTTGAAAGGCTAAATCTGTAAACAAAGATGGTAAAAAATTAATTAACTAACTTTTTTTAATAAAATACATTTTAACCACTGTGTTTCTCCTCGATTTCAACTTTGCTCACTGTAATTTTTATTTTTGACAATCTAGTCACTGGATTTTTATTTCTTTGACTACTAATTGTACTGCAGGTGTTTACACCACAGCGATTGACTCGCAGCAAAACAAAGTTAAGAATGTTTTATAAAATTATTGGATTTTCGAATTTTGAGCATCTTACTTTCACGTAATTCATATTTACAAAGTTCAACAAGCAATGATTGGAGTGGTGATTCGGGACTCCTCTGGACGATGTTTTGGGATCAAGAGGAGAGAGGTATCTGCATCAAGTGCGACGGCTGCTGAGGCTATCTCTATGCTTGAGGGTTGTCTTCTAGCTCGGTAGGAGAATTTGACCCAGGTTGTTGTGGAATCTGACGCCTATCATCACTTGGTTAAAGGAGTCTATTAACCAAGCAACTTGGGAGGCTTTCCCCATGCTGACCTATGTGGTTGACATTGGTGCCTCGCTGCATACATGCAGATGGTCTTGGATTCCAAGATCGGGAAATGAAGCAGCGGATTTTGTTGCATCGCCCCAGGTTCCCGAGATGCGCGATTCTATCTGGGTAAATAGGCCCCCATCTTCGTTTGCAAGAATTCTAAACAAAGACGGTTTACCTTGCCCCCGACTTAGTTTATTTTGTGTGAGGATAAGGTGACATTCTTGCTTGTTGTGGCGGTGTCGTTTGTTTTCTCTGTCCTCATGGCTATGTACCTTTGCTTGCCGGTTGCCGGCTTTCCGTGTATCATCTGCCTTTTGGCCTTGTTTATGATATGATCCATTGCAAAAAAGGGGGAAAAAAAAAAAGAAAAAAAAAAGCAATCGATATCTCACGGTAAGATGGGCAATACTATTTGCAGTTGTCACTGGAAACCTTGACATTCAGACCCTCATCAAAAAATTTATTGCAGGATGATTTCAAACTGTGGATCCAGTTGATCTCAGCCGTACACGTTCCACAGCTTATGTGCACCCGCTGCTGAAGATCAACACCAGCCCAAGAGCCCATATTTAATCAAGCCCAATCTGTCTGTGTAAAAACTTCTACATAACTCCAAAATAAGATTGTATAATGTGGAACTCTACTTGGATGAAACCAAGCCCTGCAACAAAGTAAAAGCAATCGAATGCAACAAAATAAGTAATAGAGGAGTGATAAATCATGATTAATATATGTATTTCAATGACACATCGAACGTATTGCAAGGGATTTTAAATGCTTAAAAATTTCTTCCTCTAACCTTGCATAAGATGTAGAAACTAAATAATGAGACTCATACCTTCAAAACATTGGATGCCCATTCACGGTGAGAGGGTCTCCAGTCTAGGATTCGTGGGTCAAAGAGGCAGGGGGCGGCGAAATAGGGGTCATGGGGGAAAACGTAGAGGATGTGGGAGAAGTTGTTGGGGGGTGGGTCTGGCGGAGGGCAATTAGGGTTGGAGGAGAGAAAGAGCCTACATAATTTGCAGGTGGGTTAGAGGCAAGTGGGGTGGGAGAAGGGGATGAAGGAGGTGGGGTGGTTAGAGCGGTTGAAGAGGATTTTGGCGAGAAAGATGCAAAGAGTGATAGAGAATGTGAGTGGGAAGTTTTTATTTTTTATTTTTCATTTTTAAATTATTATTTTTTATTTTTAATTAGAGATATGTTAGGATTACATGTAGGTGAGGCTTTGAAAAAAAAATGAACAGCAGAATTTGGTTGTGTGAAATTATATTTCTGCCATATTTCTTATTCATGTTCTGTTTTAATTAGAAGGTTAAACTGGTAATTTCATAGGGTTTTGGTTGACAATGAGTGTTTTATTAATTAGTAGAGATATATGAGATAATTGCTATAGTAAGAACCAAGTAAGAAGCAAGCAACAAGCCAGAAGCTAGAAATGAGCATGGATCGAAGGGAGGAATGTGACTCTTTTAGAGTTTATGTGTCGGAATGAGTGTAATATGAGTAGTTTTCTTACTTGTTTTGTCTTTCAAACACTTATATTAGAGTTGTGTACTCTAATTTTCCCAACAACTGGCATCAGAGCAGTATGATCATGGACCAACTATTTGAAGCTCTTGGGAATCGGGACACATGGTTAGTGCTGTACCGAGGCACTATTACTGTATTACTAATATGAGCAATCGGTAACCTCAAGTCGTTGGTTGTCACCACCAAGCGGCCTCCCTTTTACTCAATCAGGTTTTGTAAATTTTTCTCATCACTTGTCATGTGGTTTGAGCAACCTGAATCCACAACCAATCATTCTCGTAGTCAATATGTTCCAGACTTGTTGCCGTGAGAGCGAACTCCTGGCCCTCCATAGCGAAGGATGCTTCAATGTCCCAATCTTCCTCGTATTTCGTCTTTGGTTTCGAAGTGGCAGCATTACTCTCGACGAACATTTTGTTGCCCTCAAATCTTTTATTATTCTTGGATTGTCCACAATTACAGTGATACTTTGGAGCTCCCCCTGACCTAGGACTCCCCTCCGTCTGAGGACCTGTCAACTTGTACCCTCTGGGTTCTTGTCATTGTTATGTTCCATCATCATCGTACTCGTGCACCAATTGGTCATTAAAAGGCTAATTGGGTGAAGGCGACACATTTGGAGAATCTAAAGGTTTTCAGCGATGAAAACCCTAATGTGTTTCATTTGAGTTGTCAAAAATAAAGATCTAATGGCTAATGTATAGGAATGAATCAAAAAAGTAATTTTTATTGGTTCTACCTTCTATTTTTTATGAAGAGAATGAATCTTTAACAAATTTTTGTTGGAAATTATGTATGATAAAAATTTTTTTGCTTATTTATACCGCATCGTAGTAGAATTTTCGATTGTAGTGAGGAGGAAATAGGAGAAAATTAGAATGGAAACAAGTGGGGAAGTTTGGAAGTCCATCAACATAATGCATTTAGTCTTGAAAGGTTAGAACTAATGGTGTTTGTGAACAAAGAATCATTTATGCTTAATTGTTTAGGCATGCTTTTGCAAGATCTAAAAATGCTTTCAAATAATAATCCAAAGAGCCTTTGGTAACAGTTACAAGTGGCTCCGAATTATAATAATGTGATTTTTTAAGAAGTGCTTACAAATGTTTTTTCAAGATGCGCTAGAATTTTTCACAAAAATTTTAGCCTACTTAAATCTAATTAAAGCATTTTTATTGAAAGTGGCCATGTATACAAGTGCTTCCTACAAAAGTATTCTCGAATGGCTTGTAGGTCTCTTTGTCAAGTTTGGAAAGAATAGAATACAATCAATATATTGATTCCCTTTGGTCCCATACGAAACTGCAATTGACATTCTTTAGAAAAAGCTCAGGTCAACAATAGAGCATCCCTTCTTTATTCATCAGTATCTGCCAGAAAATATTCTTTTCTTTGTATTTGGTTGAATGCCAGAAAATGTTCTTTGAAATAATTAACTATCACCAAAAGAATAAACCAAACAAAAATCGATATGATTGATAAGAGCATAAAGGGGCAACCCAGCCAACAAGAAAGCTCCCCGTTTTGTAAGGGTATAAGGAATGTCTATCGTACCATTCACGAGGGAGAAAAAGATTATTATAATCTCATAAGAAAAGACAGAGCATAGTTGGAGCTAACGGAGAACTTGGTGCAAAACCGAATGCACTGGCGTTCTAGGATTCATCAGCCAACCCCACTTTATTTAGTGGGATAAGGCTTTGTTGTTTGTTGTTGGAATCTTATAAAAATTGCCAAAATTGCAGAAAAAATAATATAATTTATTTGCCCTTCTTGAACAAGCCTGCAGATGAATGCAATTAAGCAGTCTTTTGCCAAGCAAATTTGGTAAACTATAAACATTATCGTAGAGCAGAAGCAAAGTATATCTGACATCCACTATATACAATTTGAAACCTAACACCCTGGACTGCCAAAAATATCAATCATTCTATCACACATGAAAAATAGTCTTACACGCACGTTGACGCCTTTGTCGTGCGCTGATCTGTACCGAGCATAATCACAATTACAGTTACATCATCGTGATACTTCCTCCGCCTTCCTGCTGGAATGTTCATGAGTTCTTCCATGCTGAGACCTGCAACGAACGAATAATGTGCTTAAAGACCTGGCAAACGAAAACTATGCCAAAAGACTAAATGTAACCAACCCTGTATTGGTATTTACTTTTGGAAGACTTCAGAATACCAAATTTTGGAAGCAAATGTGAATGCATGCCTTCAGGTGTGGTGTGGTGGACGTATGCATATTCGTGTCAAATATCATCTAAGTTAAATCTGGTCTTAAAATGTTTTAATCAAATATGGTTTCAGGAAGAAATCTGTGTCAAAACTGGAGTTTTCCTACCAAAAAGTATTTACTACGTACGATTAGGAGGACATTACATGAGAAGTTAACAAACAGCACCAAATAAAATTGAGACAACTTATTTTAAACTAAAAGATCTGTTATCTTTCAACAAATGCAAGAGGTCGTATGATAATAATACCACATACACCATAGAAGCGGCATCTGAAAGCAGAGAAAACGAAAGTGAGAGAACTAAGAGCACATGATATATAAAAAAAAACTCTACCTGCAGAATTGGCTGCTCTTACTACAAGCTGCTCGAGCAGAAACTTAGCTGGATCGCCAGAGGGGTTGCTCAAGATATAGGAGTGGACAAGCTTTACTGCCTCGTCATTGGTAAAAAAGTCAAACAGGCCATCACTACCAAGTACTACAAAGCAATCAGATTTTGATATTCTGTGCACATTCAACGCTGGTTGAGTGGAAACATATGGTGGGCTTATGAGGTTACGAACTTGAAGAATTCCCATCAATGCATCATTCAGTTTTTTCTGCGCAAAAGTGAAAAGAAAATAGAATCAGTAATCACCACTAATTGAAAATATATTGATAACGACGAAGGGGCATAAGACATAAACACACCAGATAGTGTCAGTTTATCTAAAAAATTTCTTTTTATCCTACTTGGTGTTGGTGCATAATTGTTAAACAGTAAGAGTAACCACCTTTTTCAAGTAACCAACTCCAAAAGCTCGAGTGACCTTCAATTTCCCCTTTACTTTTCCAGCCACAACGGTCATGGGATCGTCAGGATGTTCACACAAAACTCGCATTCTCTCACTTTCATCATCAACTGTATGACTATCAGTGAGCTGGATAGCTTTTAACCTATCACTCCCACTCATTAAATAACCATCACCATATGTTGCCAATACAGCTCGGCTGTCACCTAAATTAAGTGTATACAAATCCTTTCCATGTAGAAGTGCAACTAAAACACAACACCCAACGGAAACTAAATCTGGGCGATCCACCATTTCCTGGTCAACCATGCATAGAAAATCATTCTCGGCCTGACTAAGAGCTTGTTGGAGGCTATCAAGCACCCCATGCCTAAACGAATCAGTTAATGTTTTTACTTTTGCACATGGAGTATTCTTAGAGGTATTGTCAAAACTTGAATCCTTGTGTGCATAAATTCCGGATGAAAATCTTTCTCCACTAATAGTACTATGATCTCCTATATATGGAAGGGACTCATCTATATCTAGATCATTAGAAGCTTTGATGGATTCCTGACTTGATTCCCAGTCTAATGAATTAAAGTGAAATATGATGGTTTCATACAGTGTCCCAGCCAGAAAATCAGCTGCGTCTCTTCCATTGAAACCGTCATAAATTGCACAAAAGAGCCACCCATTTTCTTCAGAACAAACAGCTTGGACCCTGTCTTCACCAGCAGCTCCACCTGCCACTTGCACTTCCATGCCACTAAGAAAACTATCATTTCTGGAAGGACTCGTGGATTTCATTAAGTAAGAATCAGAATCAGGTGTAGATGGACTGCAACTTAAGTTCGATATACTACTCTGAAAAGAAGATGATAATATATCCAACCTTGACATAGACGGTGAAGAGGGAACTCTACGAAATGAATTAGGAGAGTCCCAACTAGGAAGTATTTCTGCCCCTATCAAACCATTGCAGATATTTGTGTTTGCCAGAGTGGCATTTGCACTTAAGGCAGCACCAGACAAGCAAGAGAAACTACTGTTCCTTCGGAATTCAGGCGGGATTTCATATTCATCAGAATCCTCACAAAAACTGCCTCTGTTGCTATTGCATTGATAGCCAAAGCTTACTTTTAGCTCTCCTTCAGGTTTAACCATAGTTTCTCCTAGCATGATCTACAGATGAAAACATACAAACATCTAGGTTATTCATTAACTCAAACGTTTGCAATGTAACAACTTGGAATTGATTTTGGCCATCTTTATTGCCCAAATACCAAATTTTCTCCAAATAACATGAACTTATAATTCATAACTGAACCACTGTTTTCCGAAGTGCGTTGTTATAGTTTTAAATGGTGATACATTGGAAAACTTGAAGATCCGTTAATATAACTACAAAAGAAAAACAATAAAAATACAGCTTCTTAACTTCAAATTCTTTTATCTATGACGATGATGTAAAAAGTGTGTGCCTTTGTGTGGATGTGTGAAACACCGTAAGTGAATTTTCCGAGCTATAAGCCACAAGAATGCATAGATCTCCAAGTTCAATGATCAATACTAATAATTCAAATGCTTACTCACAACAAGAAAATAAATTGAGTTGAACACCTAAACATGGAGCTTATGGGGGCTAATAGCTCTAGTGATCAAGAACCTTTACCGTTGCACGAAGGCCATAGTTTGAAACTCCGTCCCCTTCCATAAACTAGATGATTAAAGAAAACAGAAGGAAACTAAAAGGTTGGAACCAGGCAGTGTGACTGGTCCGTTGCATCCAAGTTTGAATCCCCCCTCCCTTACATTAGAATTGTTTAGAATAGAATATCGCCGCGTGAAAAAAGAGAATGAACTAAACTTGGAGGTTAAGGAAATTAGAAAATACAGAAATTATGACAATTCAAAAAAGAACAAAAGCAATCATAATATACTTATATCCTCATTACTCCATCGAAAAATCAACACTTGGCAATAAACATACGGTTCCAAAAGTGATTCTTTTAATTGCAGAAGCAATAAAAAAAACCCAACAGGGTGAAACAACAAGCAAACTCAATCAAATAAAAGGTTCAGAAAGATAGAAAATATGGTTCAAGCAAAACCCAATAACTATTTGTGAATTGTAATTCACGTATTCATACATTTATCAAAGAAACACAAGAAGAAACGGAGTTGGGATTGAAAACCCACCTGGCCCAGTTGTCCTTCAACAAAGAGGCCCCCAGAAGAGCAATGGAAACAACCCCAGAATGCGGCTAGTGTTATACAACATATATATGTGTAAAGGTGTATGTATAAAAAGAGTGATGCGTTGTTGGGTGGTAAGAGGGAGTGATAAAGGGTATGACTTTGGAAAGAAAAAGCAGAAAAGCAAGCAAACAGCAGATCTGAGAGAAAAAGAGAGACTTCGAGAGAAAGAGAGAGAGGTGTGAGTGGAGTGGAGAATCTGTATCTGGGTGGTACATCAAAGGGGGGAGGGGGAGGTGGAGTTGGAGGTGCGATGGGGAGGGAGAAGGAAATGGAATGGAGGGAATGGATGGTGAGGAAGGGGCTTTGCTGAAATTAGCGGAATTTGTTTGGCTGGCATTTTGGCTTTTTGTCTATTCGTGCTCTTACCGGTAATGCCGTTTTCCCAGTTCCATTTGAACTCTGCCATTCATCAATTGTATTATGCTTATTATATTATTCCTTTTTCTTTTTTTTAATTAATGATATTATTTACACTGAACAGAGAAGTGGGTTTTAGGGCTTAGGGTTTAGGATAAATTACCCTAAATTTTTGTTTAAATTACGAGGAAGAGAATTCAAATTTGAGTGCAAAAAGGAAGCACGTTACTTTAACCAACTTAATCAAGCTTAGCAAGTCATGATTATACATCATTTCCGAGGCCGGGATCAAAGTCAAGCAGACTCATCAGTTTGGAACATAAATGCCGGGACCTCCCACATTTTTTATTTATTAAATAATCGTAATCCGCGTCCTTACTACTGGACCACTTGTTGCGGTTGTAAGTAAGATGTTATTCATATAATGTTTTAGTTGGCCTAGCCCACGGATCACATCCAAAGTACATGCGTGGTATTTTGTTATGTTATTATAATTTTTCAAATTAACAATTTAATTCCACGGATAAAGCTCATTTCAATTTCTTAATTTGAAAATAATTGATTATCTTCATATTAATTTGTTTTGGTTAATAAAAGTTTAGATAGAGAGGAGTCTAGCTCATTTTAAAGTCAGGATATACCACAAGCTTCTTTATGAGATCTGTATGTTAATTTTTTGTTAACAAACAATAAAACAGTCCACATAAAATTCATTTATCCTATTTCACCAAAAAAAACAAAAAAAATTAATCTAAACTATGAAAAAAGAAATTGATTTGGATTTCGAGAAATAAGGACGCAACTCTAACCAATTTGCCTAAGAACATCTCCAATGAAGACCTTAAATGGAGTTTTTACAATCGTATAGTCCTTAAATATAGGTACAAATCACTTCTAATGGGCCGGAATCGAAGTCCTCAAAGTATCTAAATACATAGGGACTCGCTGCATACATCAAAAGAATTCTCAAATATGAGGACTATATATAAATACTCAAATAATGGACTTCATATTAATTTTGAGTGGGAATGGTGCTACTCTTTATGTTTTTTTTTCCTTGTTTTTTGAACCCAACCAAGTGGGGCAACTTCTCATTTGCCTTTTTTTTTTAATTCTTAAAAAATCAATGTTAGAAATAGATTTTTATTTTTATCAATAGTTACAATATTTCAATAAAATAAATAATATTTTTTTAGTTCCTATATTTAGGGATTATATTATAAAAAAATTTCTTTGTAAATAATATTCTTTTAGGGAATCGAATATTCCTCTAAAACTCCTTAATGAATCCTTAAAGATGATGGTATGAGTCTTAAGTAAGAACTCTCATTGAAGATACTCCAAGACGGTTACTCAACCAATGTCTCCATCAGATGATCGATTTTGGCTGAGTTAAATAGGTCATCAGATGCGATAGTCAATGACCGAGAGATGGCTTCAAACTTCCCCAATCAACCTTCCACGTTTTTCAATGGATTTGACCTGGTCAAAGTCCTAACGAGAAGCCACGTTTCAACCCAAAAGAAAAGTTGAAGCCAACACAAACATTTTGACCATATTTACCAGTTCAGACAAGCTAACTAAAAGAACGTGCTACATTTCGATATTTAAGTTTGAATCTTCGTTTTTATAATTTAAATAAATTTATATAATTTCTACGATGTTATTGTTTGTCAATGAAAACGAAAGTTTTAAGCACCCAAATGGAAAAACAAAGTGTAATCCAAATTTTTGTACATTTCCAATGATTTTGTAAGTGTATCCAAAATGTAGGAAGATTGTGAAACTTGAAGCGATTCTTTCCAAGCATTTTCTGATACGGCCTGCGGACCACACAAGTACATCTCCTAGGACACGCCACAGGAATGGCATTGGCGATTTCCAGCTGCCCGATAAGAATTTCGAGTCTTAATCGAAACTTGAAACCAGGGAATCCAAATGAGGATGGCGACGCTTTCGACTTGTTCGTGCGAGACAAACTGCTCTCCTTGTCTATGCTTGTGGAGTGTCAATGGATTCCGAATATACTAATTAAACGGAACTATTTAAAAAAATACTAAATACACGCACACAATACAAACAAATTACAATCATTGCTTCGCTTTTGGCGGAATTGTAAAAAATCCGAAAAGATTTATAGGTTTACAAGAACACGCTATGATAAAAGTTATATAAATTGTCAAATTTTACACAATGATCCAGATCTTTGTATCAAATATTACACAAAGATTGAGGACCTGAGTCACCCGATATTGTAAAAGACCTTTGGCGGTCCTTTCTATGTCCATATTTCAGTAACCTGAACAAGTAATAAAATAACTCACTTGAAATAAGAGTAGACCAACATATTCTTGCTTTAAACATTCATTTCATGCTCCTAAATTTGAGAAAATTTTGAGACATCAATCAGTGCATAAGAACATCAAAGCAAATCGATTCTTACCATAATACTCTTGATCTCTGATATAACAGAAACATAGGTACCACCATAATACTCTTGATCTCTGATATATCAGAAACACGGGTACCACCACATGGGCAGCCTATACTGTCACTGTCCCCTAGCTTCACAATGCGAGGAATGCTATCCTGCAAACATTGGCAGATGCATTGAGGGGCAGAGGGGCAGCTAACCCTCCGAATTTGAGTAAACGTCTATGGATACTTTGGATGCTGATCCTTTGAACTTCAGTGAATGTTCATGGGTACCTTAGGTCATCTCCAACCGAACAAGAGCCAGAGGGCTCGTTTTAGCCCTCTGGCCTTCCAAGATATTAATATTTTAATGAACAGTACATAATCATATTTGCCTTCATCTCCAACCAAGGGTCAAAGGGCCATAAGACTCGTTTTAACCTTGTCACAAAAAACCATCTCCAACCGAAGGCCAAAGGGTCATAGGGCCAAACATAATTCATTATTTAAATTTAATGTTATTTAGTGTTGTTTCATATTGTTTCATATTACTTAATTTAATTTAATGTTGTATAATGGCTTAGGAAGTTATGGGAAAAAAATAGAATTTATAAAAAATAAAAAATAAAAAATAAAAGGCCTACCATTCCTGTTGGCTATAACCGACAGTAATAAATACAATGTTGTCGGATATAACTAACTAGAATAATGAAAAGTTTGGCTAGCATGAGGCTGGCTAGCTGGCTGAGTTGGGCCAACCAGTTGGCCCTTTGGCACATTTTTGTCCAGTGGGGCCCACGAGCCCTTTGGCCTAGCCCTAGGTTGAAGATGGTTTTTGGCCCTCTGGATCCTTTGGTTGGAGATGGTCTTAAGTGCTACCTTTTTGAAGATTAGAGTTAGCTTTATATATGCACTCCAATTATTTGATAAAATGTCTGAAAGAAGAGTGAATGAAATGGTGATCTCAATGACTAACAAAGCATCATCATTCTTGGACAAATATATTATTGAGATGCAATGATATCAAACATTATTAGTGTGTTCAAGATAAGTGTGTTTCTTTGTTAAACATTCATATAGGAGCAGCCTTGAAACATGTTAGTTACCCACGCACATGAGGCATTAACAGGTGTGTAGTATACCTTTCCAAATGACTTTAGGTCTACCAAGACTCGTTGAAATGGTGATATGCATGTTATTTCTGGTAAAAAAAAAAGTTGTGCGCTGTGCACGCCTATTCTTACTGACCCCCTTAATATTATTTCCTGGATCCGCCACTGCCTGCAAGAGACCAGAGCTGCAAAAAAGTAAATGCAATTAATAGTTAGTACTGGAATATTTTAAGTACTAAAACTTTAAGGGGGCGTTTGTTTACCCTCTCTAACTCTCATTGGATTGGACTGGACTAAGGGTTAGTCCAGTCTCGTGTTTGGTACCCGCTGGGACTAACTTTAATGACACTAACGTTCACTTGCCTCGACTAACCATGGGATTAGCCAGTCTTGGTGAAACCCCTCAAAAACTATGGGATAGCTAGTCCCATTTTCAAAATTGTCTGCATGTCGTATGAAAGCTACAAGTTTGCAAGCATGCTTCTGGGCAACTCCATTTCCCCTCCCATGCCCAGATTTGAAACCCAAACCCACTCACAACCTTAATCTCAAAATCCAATCACCAAAATCCGAAAAAAAAAAAAAAAAAAAAAAAGCAAAACAATAATATCAACAATCTCAATAGAAAAATTCTACCTTATTTTCGAAAATTCCCATAAAGGTTCCCTTTTCTCCAGAAAATTCCGGAGAGAAATGGATAGAGAAGGGGACAAAGTTGGGGACAAAGAGAGATTAAGAGACAGAGAGGGAGGAGAAGGTAGCCTTGGCGACGATTTTGCAGGAAACTTGGTTTTGAAGCTTTTTACAGGAAAAAGATGGGAGGAAAAGAAGTATTGGGGACAGAACCAAAGTGGAACAAAAGTAAAGAACTCTCTAGAGAGAGGTAGAAGTGCGTGTTCGAATTTTTTGGGAAAAAAAAGTTGAAGTAATAATAAAATATTATTATATATATATTAAATAATATAATATTATTATATATATATATTAAATAATATAATATTATAATTTGTTATTTTATCCAGTTTTTTAGTCTGACATTGCACCAAACGCTTCACTAAGTTAGTCTAGTTTAGTTTAGTTTAGTCTAAGCCAGTCCAGCTTAGTCCCTAAAACTAGTCCAGTCTGAGATAGTATGGTGTAACAAACGCACCCTAAGGGTCCGATATGAGAATGTATTTGAAACAGGTCTAGAATAACCTTTGCAATATAATTGGTAAGGTAATCACCACATAACTTACATGCTTCTTCATATGGTAACAAGGCAACAGAAATCTAAGAAAACTACGGTAACGTATTAGATCTAAGGTCATCTTCAACCAAATGGTCCAGAGGGCCAGAGGGTCGAAAATAGCCCAAAAACCGTCTCCAACCGAGGGCTAGGCCAGAGGGCTCGTGGGCCCCACGGAATCTGAAATGGCCAAAAGACCAAAGGGCTGGCCCCTTCCAACCAGCCAGCCATCCCTGGGTTGGCCAGAATTTTGCTTAAAACTGTCGGATTTATAACCAACACGAATAGTAACGGCTACACAAGAATAATTTTGATTACTTGCAATTGACACAAATAGTATGACAAATTTGAATACAACGGCTAGCTGAGTCAGCTAGCTGTTGTATTCATTTTTTTTTTTTTATGAATTTAAAGCTTTGTTTTTTCTATTTTTTTTCTATAACTTCTATTTTACAAAATTTGTTTCATATATTTTTTTTTAAATTCTATTTTTTTTTCCTATAACTTCTATTTTACAAAATTTGGTTCAAATCCAACGGCTAGCTGACGTTACTTAGCCGTTGGATTTGAATTTAAGTTGTAGTTTTAAAATAATAAATTATGTTTGGCTCTTTGGCCCTCGGTTGGAGACGGTTTTTTGTGATATGGCTAAAACAAGCCTTATGGCCCTTTGGCCCTCGGTTGGAGATGGAGGCAAATATGGCCCTATATTGTTCATTAAAATATTAATATCTTGGAGGGCCAGAGGGCTAAAACGAGTCATCTGACCAGCTCTCGGTTAGAGATGGCCTAATATACCATACCAAGCATGCAAATTCAGATCAGATAAATATTGCAACTCACTTTTCCTCCTCTGGATATTAATGCATTAGCTTCTACCTTCAACTCCTTTTGCTTACTTGCTATATCTTTTTGCGGAACTGTGCTTTTATATTCCGCATATGGCCTGGAAATAAGTACATTATAAATTTATAAGTACCAAATCAGAAGGATATGCGAACAACAACATCGTGTCTAAAAGACAAAAAAGAAAAAGAAAAAAAAAACTGTTCACATCTCAGAATACTAAGGCCGATAATGAACTCATATGAATTTGAGAAAAACTGGTGAAGGATATGTTGCTTCAATCTGAAGCATGTGCGATCACTTATGCCACAGCGGGTTCTTTTATCTATTTAGGGGTAAAAGCTCCAGCAATATATGCTGACACCCAATAGGTCCCCAATTCAGAGGAACACTTTTGACCTAATTGGCTCTAAGTAGCATATTTATTTGGTGGCTTATATCGGTAGACAAAACCCTTTCCACAAGGACCACATAACATACCGGAGACTTTATGGAGGAGGTTTGGAGGCCTACACAAGGCAGCTGCTGCCTAAGCCAATTCGGTGGGGGTGGGCTAGGCTACACTCAAATCCTTGTGTTTACATGTGTGACTCTGATTTGGCCGTCTAAATATATCGATCCAAATTCACTTACGGGATGGTAATAAGTTTTCACTTTAAGGCTCAAGAGGAACGATCATTGTGCTGTTTGCCACAGATAAATTGACTCGTGGAAAGTTGAAGTAAGAGTGAGCTGTTACCACTTCCTACAATCAAAAGGAATGATCATTGTGCTGTTATGTGGAAAATTTCTTGGACAGCTCACGTTTACCATATCTAAACTCAGAGTGATCGTGCCTTTATGCTTATTTTAAATTAAGAAACGCAATCGCCAATGAACGAGGATTGAGGAAACAATTAAAAAGAAGGTTCTTGCCGACTAATAAGTTCAGTTCCCTGATGCTAACAGAAGATTTTGCAACACGAAAAATGCCGACACCTTCTAATATAGGCTTAAAGCAATAAAGCAGAAATAATCATACCCCGGAGGGAAATGGTAGCCTTTGGTTGGCTCTAAATCGCCCAATCACGCATTTCTCGTACATGCATGCATCCAGCAAATGCCCGGCCGAGTGAAGCCTGCACAAAAACAACTCCACAATCAATCATCAAAATATGAAATATGAAACAACGAGTAAGCAAACGAGCTTCGGAGTATTTTGGCCGAAAATCGATCTTGGAGTTCGTTGTACAATAATAGTTTAATCAAAGAACAAGCACAGCAACTTAAATGATAAACTTAAACAATCAAATGAGTCAATTTCTTCGAGTATATGCGTAATTAGCTTTTGCTTGACTCATCCACACACACCACCACCGCTTTACCTTTCTGAATTTCGGACTCCGATTCCTCGCCGGAACTCTCAACGAAACCGTAGTGGAAAACCTAATCAAAATTGGGTGAAACCGTGAAACACTAATAAAAAAACATAATTTTTTTATTGGGATACTTTGAATGCAGTTCCTAATCCTTAACATTTTTTTATTAAAACATAGTATTCAAAGTTTGAACACCTCATTATATTAATATTAATATTAATATTTTTATAGTTTTGACATTAATTTTTTGATATTTTATGAGATTTATAATCCTATAAATTTAAAATCCCTCATTATAATACTATTAGAAACGGTTACAATAAAAAAATTCAAACATTTTGATTGAATAAATGAATAAAAACTATGTAAAAATAAGAAATAAGAAATGGCAAAAGAATGTATCCATAGTGTTAAAAAAATTGGTACATTTCACATATAACAAAGTGGTACATTAATAAAGAAGAATGGGTACATTATAAATAAAGAGGAAACTTGATTTAGGTCCAATTTTTTAAGCCAATAGTAGGAATAGTATAATTTATTAAACTAAGTCCAATTCCTTAAATCTTATTATTTTATTATCAATAATTATCTCTTAAATGATAAGATTTCTTATAAGAATCAAATTTCTTCCTAATTATCTCTTTGATTATTTATTTATTTTTGTTCTTTCTTGTTCTTTATCCCTTTTTAAACCCCATTTATAGATTTTATTTTTTTTATTTTTATAATCAACCTATATCACAGGTTAATTACATTTATCTATCTATTTGACAAATTCTTTTTTATAATCAAGTAAGATTCATGTGTCTTACTTGTAGATATATTATGTTTTTTCTACCTTTTAGTTAAGTTTCATATCTTACGTATAGGTATGATATACATTCATATATTTGTTACTTGAGTTAGGGTAGAATGATTTGCAGATAGATTTATGTCAATATATATTTTTTTTTTGTTATAAGATATTAATTATATTTTTTGGGGTTGAAAATTCATAATATTAGAAGATTTTAATTGATTTTTAATATTTTTAGAAAATATAAAATGAGCATTAAAAAAATAAATACATATAATTAGGTAATTGGACTCACTCCTACAAACCATCTATGTTTTTGGACCTGGATCTAAAAGCCCCATAAATAAATTAGGGTCCAGATAAAAGATTAAAAATTATGAGTACAAATGAATTTTTAAAAATATAGGCGCTAAAAAAAATTAATACGTGGGTACAAAATAAAACTAAAAAGAAAATACTACAAATCTAAAAAAAATGTTGCAAATTAAAAGTGGGTACAAACTAAAAATATAAATATATGATACAAAGTTTAGGCATAAAACATAAATATACCATATGTAATTTTTCTATCATTGATTAAATATAAAATGTCACGTGACGGTATACACATGGATACAAACACAATTAAAACTTTAAAAAATATGGGCAAAAAAAGAAACTAATATATGGGTACAAATTAAAAATGAAAAGAAAATTGATACAAATTAAAAAATATTTGTAAATTAAAAATAGGTACAAACTAAAAATAAAAATATATGATAAAAACTTTAGCCATTAACATAAATATACTAATTGTAACATTTTTAACACTAAAGGAATATATTTAAAAATAAAAAATATTTTATTATTCAAATAATTAATGATGTTATTAATACCCAAAGACCTTGATCAAAAATAGAAAATAAATAGGATTTTAATTAATGGAGTAACAAAAAGAAGGATGTGAACCTAATTTTCTCTTTTTTATTTTCTTAGCAAACATTTGAAGATTAAGGAAGAATAATATCAAGTCATCAACAATTTGATTACTTACTATGCCGTCTTTGCACCGCACATCTTCAGCTACGAATTTGATGCCGGAATCGGCAACGGCGATGACGCCTGTATCGGCAGGTTGACCACTGCCTTGCGGATGGAAAAATCGTCCGCTTACCTTGCAGGTTCTCTCGGGAAAGAAACATAACAGAAAGGAAAGGACTGAAGAGTGTGAAGTGAAAAGCAACTGACTTCAGATAAGGATAGCAATGTGGCGGTGGATTGGAGCTTCCACATGTCGTCGAAGTAGTCGAGATTTGTGGAGCTCGAGCTGCTCGAATCCATTTTTCGTGCCGAAAACCGAATGCCGACTTGGAAACTGAGCGGCCGCCGCCGCCTCAGTGTTCGGAACTCGTAAACAGTACAATGCCATGTTTGTTGTAAGGGGTGTGATATTCCTTTTCATTTCTCACGCATTTTTTTATAATTTTTGTTTGTCGGATCTAATAAATTGAATAAGATCACACAGACAAAAATTAACAAAGATACGTGAGAAGTAAAAAGGGATGTGGATAGCACATCCCTTATTGTAAATATTATTTTTTACGTGATTGTTCACATTTAAGTATATTCAATGTTTAAAATATTGCAAGTGACCATTTACTACAATGGTGGAAAGGTGTTGAGCCTTGCATAACAGTGTGGATTCAAAACCCGCTGGTAGCTAATCTAACATCTAATCTAACAAAATATATCGTTTGGCAAAAAATTAAGATTAAAAAAAATGTTTAAAATATTGATATTGGTGAAAATATTGACGTATATATCGAGTATATCACAAATTTGTATATCCAATATCTATATAGATATCAGTTGCATTCTATAGATATTATGGAAATTTAAAGTCAAACTTGGGATTGTTAAACATGGATTTGTACAAAATATAAAAGTTTCTCCAATATATAAAAGATGGGTCTGAAATATCAAAGATATTTGTTGATTTTTAGTCTAAACTAAATAGTTTTTCCGATATGAGGTGAAGTTTAGACTTTACCACCCATTTTCATATCTGTCTTTGATCTTTTAGATATTTTATGAAAATATCGACCGTATCGAATAAATTTTAAACACGGATAATATGTACTTAGTTAAAATAATTTCCATGTAAATTTTAAGGCCAATAAATAGATATTTAAAGGCTTTTTTTAGTAGCTTCAATAAATGAGTGTTATATTAATATATTAAATTTTTACATAAATTTATTTTTATAAGACCATCTCCAACCCTTGGAGTAAAACCTAAAATTTTGAACCCTTAAAATTTAGGTTTTAACCCAGAGATAACTTTTCTGTTCCAATCCTTCTGACCTAAAATTTTAGCCCAAGATTATTAAAAAAATAAATCTCACCTGTTAGATTTGAAGGAGATGGAAATCTATGCCGTCTAATAGAAATAAAGGAGATGGGATTGCATATTGGTGGCCGACAACCCCATCAGGTTGGGCCCCACTTCCCCTCAAAGTGTCCCATTTTCCTTGCTCTTTCGCACGTTGCCATGGTTTTCGTGCATTAACTAGCGTGCTTTCTTTTTCTTTTTTTCATAGCGCGTCTACACACACAGTGGGCCATGATATTTAGCCTAGGTTGGTTTCTTGGCTGGTGCTTGAGTTTTTTTTTTTTTTTTTTTTTTTTTTTTGTTTGAGTTTAAGCACTTAACCCAATTTTAGAACAAGGGTTGGAATGAAATTTTGGGAGGGGGGGGGGAAAAGGTTGGAGTTAGTCTAATAAGCTAGAAAATTTGAGGTGATACAAATTTATTGTACTCTAATAAACTTATGAGTGTCATATCGATATTGAACTAACAATGGCTCAAACTCAGGCGGCATGATTCATATTTCCTGTATGTGTATCACACACACTCAAACTACTTTGAAATACCTGATGAGAAAGAAAGCAGGCTCTGATTTATTCTTCCAATATCTCTCTTATCACTCTTTTGTTCTCTTCCTCTATATTTTATTTCTAATACTTTATCACTACAAGATGCTATTGATTTCAACGTCAAACTAAACAGACAAAATTGACTTTGAATTCATGTATTTCTTATTGCGTATTTGTGAGCTTAATCAATATCTTATAGTCAAATATTTTGATCAATGACCTAGATATATCTACAATCTACAATTTACGTCATTCGCCATTATTATTTATTTCTTAAATAATCCAATCTGTTTTACGCTTTATATGCTACCAATTTATGGTTAAGCCTGACAATAATTGCTTACTTTAATAGTACTTCTAGTTCTTTTCAAAAGCAACTTGTTGCATATTTCAAATTTCAAATTATTTTGTGCATGAATTTTATCTACTAAAAATATGACTTTAGCCCTTGAAACTCAAGTTTCTTTACATAAAACCCGGCATAGTCTTTTTATCTGAATAAAACCCAATGACTAGGCTCCACATAAGTAAATTCATTAATTTTGTTTGCCTTTACACATTTTTCATTTTTTAGATGCCTAAAATACCCCTAATTACTGTTTTGATGTAGACATTTAATTCTATGCAGATTTGAAGGGAGAAATTAATAAAAAGAAATGTATTAATGTTTAAAATCATTGCATTAATATATCAAAACAAATTGTATGTTAAGGCAAAAAAGAACTAATAATGTTATACTTTCCTTAAGAGTTTGTAATTGTTTTTTAAATTTGCATAAATTTAGACAATTTTAATTTAATCTTTTCATTTTCTTACCAAATGAAAATTTGGAAGAGCACTATAAAATAATTTACCTATATTTAAAAAATATAAGTAAATTATTTGGACATGTGCATTAGTAATAAATTTGCCCTATATATATAATGATACATGCAAAATAATTTACTCCAGGGCACCCTCTTGCATTATTGTATGTCGTCTTCTTGACATTAATAAAGTCGCTATCATTTCAACTCAAAAAAAAAAAAATTAAATTAATTATAGAATAAAAAATGTTATTTGATTCAAAATAATTTTATCTATATTTTATATGATAATATAGGTAAATTTTTCCACACATATATATTAGTAGTAAAATATGCCCAATATATATAATAATGCATGAAAATAATTCACCAACAAAAAAAGGAAATTTGATTAAAAATTAATATATCTACTACTTTTTGTTTATGAATTTCAATTCTTTTTTTATATTACAAACATAATGTACCTACAATATAATTTACCTATTGTTTAATCTTATAAGAAAATAATGTATCTACTAGTTTATTTTATTTATTTATTTATTTTTGTTTTTGTCGAATATGTACTGTTTTATTTTAATGGAGATAATTTGTCTTGGTTTAATTTTTACGAAATTATTTATGCACTGTTTAACTTTCCCAAAATAATGGAACTACTATTTTAATTTACCTACAAAATAAATACTATTTGATTCAAAATTAATTTACTTATATTTTAAATATAAATATAGATAAATTATTTTTAACAAGCATATATGATAACAAACAAAAAATGCCTAATGTATGTAATAATCTAGGTAAAATAATTTACCTACAACATAAAAGAATATTAATTGGTTTTTTGTTGTTTTATAAAACAATATTATTATTTGATGCAAAATAACTGATTGTACAAAGGATTTTTCTTTCCAAACAAAAAATGTGCCCATAAATTGTTTATGAACATAGCTAAATTTATATATATATATATATTCCTAATATTTATCATACAAGAAAGGTAAAATTTTCATATGGGGTTAATTGCTAATCATAATTAGGGTGGGTAATAATATTTATTGACATAACTAGAGTTTTGTGGCATAAGTTGTAAATATGTGATGATAATTGGTTACATATTTGTCTACATGGTACTCTATTTGAAATTTGGGTTTTATTTGGAAGTTTAATATTATGTGGGTTTTTGTTTGGAAAATAAGAGTTTCAAGGGTCTTTTTCTAAAGAACCCTTTTTCGACATAATGTTTTGGTCGTAAGAAAATCATCGCAAAAAATAGATGTCGTGTGACATCCCACATCGCCCAGGGGAGTGATCCTTAAATGTATATTCCCATCCCTACCAAGCGCGAGGCCTTTTGGGAGCTCACTAGCTTCGAAGTTCATCGGAACTCCGAAGTTAAGTGAGAAGGGGGCTAGAGCAATCTCATGATGGGTGACCCATCGGGAAGTTGCTCGTGAGTTCCCAGAAACAAAACCATGAGGGCATGGTCGGGGCTCAAAGCGGACAATATCGTGCTACGGTGGTGGAGTGGGCTCGGGTTGTGGTGGGGGCCCGGGCCAGGATGTGACAATTTGGTATCAGAGCCTAACCCTGGCCGTGTGTGTGCCGACGAGGATGTCGGGCCCTTAAGGGGGGTGGATTATGACATCCCACATCGCCTAGGGGAGTAATCCTTATATGTATATTCTCATCCATACCTAGCACAAGGCCTTTTGGGAGCTCACCGGCTTCGAGTTCCATGGGAACTCCGAAGTTAAGCGAGTAGCGCGCGACAGCATTCCCAGGATGGGTGACCCATCGGGAAATTCTCGTGTGAGTTCCCAAAAACAAAACCGTGAGGGGGTGGTCGGGGCTCAAAGCGGACAATATTGTGCTACGGTGGAGTCAGGCCAGGGAAGTGGTCCCCCTTGGGCTGGGATGTGACAATTTGGTATCAAGGCCTAACCCTGGCCGTGTGCTGACGAGGACGTCGGGCCCCTAAGTGGGGTGGATTGTGACATCCCACATCGTCCAGGGGAGTGATCCTTATATGTATATTCTCATCCCTACCTAGCACGAGGCCTTTTGGGAGCTCACTGGCTTCAGGTTCCATGGGAACTCCAAAGTTAAGCGAGTAGCGCACGAGAGCATTCCCAGGATGGGTAACCCATTAGGAAGTTCTCGTGTGAGTTCCCAGAAACAAAACCGTGAGGGCGTGGTCGGGGCCCAAAGTGGACAATATCGTGCTACAGTGGTGGAGCGGGCTCGGGTTGTGGTGGGGGCCCAGGCCGGGATGTGACAATTTAAGCCCAAAGCGAACAATATCGTGCTACGGTGGTGGAGCGGGCCCGGGAAGGGATCCGCCTCGGGTCGAGATGTGATAATTTGGTATCAGAGCCTAACCCTGGCCGCGTGTGTGCCGACGAGGACGTCGGGCCCCTAAGGGGGGTGGATTGTGACATCCCACATCACCCAGGGGAGTGATCCTTAAATGTATATTCCCATCCCTACCAAGCGTGAGGCCTTTTGGGAGCTCACTGGCTTTGGAGTTCATTAGAACTCCGAAGTTAAGCGAGAAGGGGTTAGAGCAATCCCATGATGGGTGACCCACTGGGAAATTGCTTGTGAGTTCCCAAAAACAAAACCGTAAGGGAATGGTAAGCCCAAAGCGGACAATATCGTGCTACGGTGGTGAAGCGGGCCCGGGAAGTGATCCGTCCCGGGCCTTTGGAAAGTATATTCAACGACCATACAAGTATTTGCGCCCACACAGACATGTCAAAAATAAAATAATTTTGTCATTTTGAAAAATCAATTCCAACTAAAAGATAACTAGTAACGATAAGCCACAAGCGTTGTAAATGAAGCATTTTCGACGACTGGTAAAAAAAAAAAAAAAATATTTCCAATGGATCAATTTGCGACACCCAACAAGGGCTTTTTCCTGTCGTAAATAAGTAATTAAAGGTCAATGAACACAAAATAATTGGATGAGCCTTGTTTATAAGATTAAAGTATAGTCATTTTCTAAAACTAAACTTTTTTTTATATATTTTTTAGCTAGTCCACCAGAGTTAAATTTTCTAGCGCCGCCTTGAAGATACATCCATAAAAAGTGTATTACTTATAAAGTATGCTAGTGTTGGAGTGTGACACGGTTTAACCTCGTAATTCATATTATTTCATAGCAATTCGAATTTAAAATATTTTTCAATATTGAATGGCCAAACACCATTACCCTCCTCTATGAAGTAATTTTTCTTAGTTAGTAGTAGGGCAAAAGATTCTGTATTAGCATGAAACAAATCCAATACCGATTTAGCCAAGTTAACCGGTTATTAATAACAAATCCAAGTATTTAAAACTCTATAACCTCTTTTGACCCAAAAAAAAAAAAAAAAGAAAAAAACAAATCCAAGTAGTATTAGTAACAAATCCAATTCCGATTTGGCTTCGGTTGCTTCTTGTCCTCTTCCTACAAGGATAAAGACTGCATCTGTTTGACTATATATAATCGCACTTAACGTTGTATAATTGTTTCTTGTACCGGCAGCAAAGCAAACTGATTTCGTTGTCTCCTTCGCAAGTTCTCCATGGTTCGGTCTTTTGTTCTTATTTCAGGCATCGACAACGGCGCCTCTCACGGGATCAAGAAGAAGAAGATGAAACCTCGCAACGCCTCCTCGTCCATTCAATCTCTTCCGAACGAGGTTCTGGTCCAAGTACTCGCGAAGGTCGCTTCGCGCTCCTTCGATGATCTTTATTCAGCCATGTTAAGCTGCAAGAATTTCAACGAAAGTGCCCAAGATGATCACATATTCGAGCACGTCGACATTAGCAAGTTCCCGCTGGTTTCCTGGCGCCCAAGTGAAACACACACGAGGTTTCTGAAGCGGTGCAGGGATCTCGGCAATGCGGAGGCCTTGTACAGGCAAGGGATGCGCGACCTCTTCACAAGCAAGAGGATAGAGCCTGCGGGGGTCGAGTCTCTGAAGAGGGCAGCCTCAAAGGGTCACGTAGAAGCAACATACGTGTACGGAGCAATCTTGGTGTGTTACGGGGGCGATTCAAGGCAGAAAGGACTCGAGCTTCTGTATTCACTCAACCGCCACAAATCGAGAGGGTTAAGCGTGACAGAATGCCGAGAGAGGATTAAGGAATTGATTTGGAACACAATGTGGGTGAATAGGGAAGTAATAGGTAGAATTGTAGAAGCACACGATGAGAACACTGCCATGAAAGCATGCAACGACTGTGGAGATCCACAAGGTCCGTACACAATCGAACAAGGATGGGATTTCGATGACCATGATAAATTCAGTAGTTGCAATTCATGCAGATGGCATCAGGAAGTAAATATATTTTGTGATATATTATGTCGCAGTCGTACAAATTAGGATTCGATAGTGCTTGGAATTTTAAGATTTAAGTCTCATCGGATTTGTATTTGGTAAATAATTTCTTTTGTTTATTAAGTGGTTAATTACGGATTTTAATTTTAATCACAAGTGGTTAATTCCTTAAATGTACGCTTGCAAACATTCATGTTCATGTTCGAAGTTTTCGACGAGTGACAAGATTACATGCAGATGTAAACTTGCGTTGCTTGCTAGCAACCTTTTCGATATTTGAAACTTTGTTTGAAAACGGCGAATCCTCGAGATACTTTTCACTTGTAACTGACATGACATAATCTATGTCGATACTAAAAGAGTTGAGAAACATCGAGGTCACTACAACGTATATAGCCATGGGTATACTTTTTGACATATATCATAAGATAATCATGCATTACGAGTGTAAATCATTTCAAGAAACCAGGAATATATTTAAAGTACTCAAATGAGTAGAAGTTTCACTACTTAACAGTCAAAAGAAGCCCAATTCAAGAACACCAAAACATCGGCAACTACTTGCGACCAGCAGCACTAATTGAATAAGAAAAACCCTCAACGTCACGTTTTACTTCAGAAATTAAACACTTCCATCACCAAGAACCGAAGGTTCGAGGAAGCAAGAAGAATCATCATCTCTTTCTACTGTTGTTTAACTTCAGTTTTCTTCTTCTGCCAGAGTCGGTCCAAACCACTGTCGGCCTCTCCCTGAAAAATGAAAGCATGCAAAGGAAATCAGAGACGAACAAATGGAAAGCCAAATTGCAAATGACGGATTCAAAATTAAAAATACACGCTAATTAACTTTCAAGTTCGATCGAAAACCTAATCAAACAACCCCTCAGTAACGCAATATCAGAATAATCGAAAAACTTCATCCTTCGGTTTAAAATCTCTCGGTAATTGAACAATTTCAAAAACCGTAACTGCAAACTTGCAATTGAATCCTGATGTAATAAAGAAAATCACAGCTGAAAAAAAGGATCCTTGTTTTGGCATAGTTTACGATTTTCGGCCGCAGCCAGTCATTCAACGTGTGAGATTTGTATGTTACTTTTCTCCTTGCAGGTTTTGAATGAAGCATTAGTAATATAGTGAAAACACAAAGCAAATAAGCAAAAACCAATGAAACTAATATAATGAAAACACAAATACAATCAATTTCCGCAACCATTCTACACATTCTAATCACACATTACATTCACAAACGTCCAATAAAAACACAAATATTACCACAATAGCCCTGTAAATGTACGAATGAAAGAAGGCGAACCTGAGCACGGACGTAGCCGCATAGAGCGAAGGTGGAGAATTGGCCAGTGTAGATGCCATGCTCATCCAAATGCCCAACGTTGATCTGAACAGAAGCATGGTCCTTGGAGGTGATCAGCCTGTTCGTCGCCGAGCTGCATCCACACACAAACACCACTAAATTTAATCCAAAACCCTCAAGCTCCAATCCCCCAAAAAATAAAAGACAAAAAAAATCACAACAAAAAATCGCCGATTAGATTCGATTGAGTACCATTTCCTCGGGATGTAGAGCTCGGTGATGATTCCTTCCTCGTTTTGCATCTTGGCGATCGAGATCACAACCCTAGAAACCAAATCGAATATACATAGAAACGGATCTGAGAATTTTCTCGAATCGGCGGAGATTATGAAGACTCGGAATGTAAGGAGGAGAGGAGAAATCTATACCTCTGGGGAAGTCGGAGTGGTGGCGGCAGCTGCTGGAAGTGAAGAGCTCTGCGTTCGTTAGGGTTTTCTAAAATCTGAAGGGGTTTTTGCTTTTATACGAACGGAGGAATGCGACAGTGATAACTATAAACTGGGCCTATCAGACGAAACCCTATTCGCCCAAAGTTATACGCCGCGGTTCGGCTCGTGTATTGTTCAGGACCCGTTACGGGATTTGGGCTCGGGCTAGACCAGTGACATGAGACTCCGACACAATACTTGAAGGGTTGAAAATCTTTGTAGGCATTGTATTTTAGAAGATGGGTGATACTATCCACACAATGCTATCTACACTTTTTTTTTTACATCTTTTTTAATTTTTTTGTTGGTAGATCAAATAAATGAAGATGGTTAGCGAACGAAAACATAGGGTGTGTGGAAAGTAAAAGGAATGTGTGAATAGCACTACCCTAGAAGATAGTCGTGTGTAAAATGTCGTCTCTCTAAAATTAGGTGGGACAATGGCAGTTCCATTAAGGGACCAGTTGGGTTCTAGTCTCCCATGACCCTAAAATACAGGAAAAAACTCAAAAGGTTTTTCATGAACTCTATGTTAGTTTAGCATGAGACCTGGTAGTACTCACCAAGTACTCAATAAAATGCATGTTCATCATATTTCGACAAAGCTCGAAACGTGATACTTGATGGGCCTCGACATCATTGTTCAACATACGTTGGCAAGGCTCGAAAACATAGCTCGACAAAAATCAATAAGGTCACCAAATTCTTGACAGAATGCCTCAGTGGCAGAACTTCGTAATAATAGACAAAACTTGATTTGTTTAAAAAAAATTTTGAATTTTTACATTATGACTTACGACCATAAAAAGATGGGACCATAAAGTAGAGACGAAAGAAATTGAAATACACCAGATCCCCTTTTTGTATGTATAGCTGCACATACACATAATCTAATAGGCGAACACTCAAAATTTGCCTTGTTTTAACAAAAAATGGTACATGTTTTTTAAATTTAGCCAATTTCATCATTTTGTTGTCAAACATTACCAATTTGATATTTCAAATAACCATAAACTAGGCATACAACGACCAATATAGATTTCGATTTCAATCCAAAACATAGTGATAAAAAAGTTTTTAACTCTTCATGTAAATTTCTAATAAGCATGGTCTAAATAGAATTTACCATAAATCGTTACTTTTCAGTACCTTATATTTAAGCCTGACATGTAGGCTTGGAAGCCTAACATGTAGTTTTTGCCATTTAAGACTTGGGCTGGAGATTTCCGAACTTATTAAATTTTGGTTTACAAGTTGATAGATGATAAAGAGATTCGTTAAAAAATGGGACTCTTCATGAACTCTCTGTTAGGTCATTTTTTTGGCACAGTGTTTTATAATATTGGTATGAGAATTGACGTTAAACTGTGAGGTAACAAAGAGTTCATGAACAATTCCACTTTAAGATAATTTTCTTAGTATTTTTCAAACAAGTTTGTTGGCTTCCGTCTTTTGATTTGAATATTTGAATTCAATATTATGGCAATCTCCATTCTTTCTTTCAGGTATTGCAGCAAATCAAACTAATCACTTGACAGATTTTATATATTCTCCAACAACCCAAACTCATTTGAAAATGGTTATACACATCTTTTAAAAACGAAATACTTCATCGTCTGACATAAGACGTTTTCAAAATATTCCTTCATGTGTTTTTGAACGTCGAAGCATTTATTTTCGTCCCGCCGAACACTCCATTTATTACGATGATGTTGTTAATTAAAAAGAATATAAATGTGTCTACCAACCCAAATTAAGAAGGAGATTGGGCATTTTTTGCACAATAAGAGGAGTGGTAGGGATGGTTCTTTTGCTTAAGTTTGATCTTAGTAAAGCTTATGATCGAGTTGAATGGTGCTTTCTTGAAGCTATGATGGAGAAGTTGGGGTTTGCTAATGAGTGGATTAAGATGGTGATGGCGTGTGTTAAATCTATGTCGTATTCTTTTCTAATTAATGGGCAGCCGTTTGGATATTTGATTCCGTCCCGAGGGCTTCGGCAAGGGAACCCATCATCTCCATATCTATTTTTATTATGTGTTGAAGGCCTTTCGGCACTTATTGCACAGAAGGAGCAAGTAAGGGAGTTGAGTGGCATTCGACTATATGGGAAAGCACCCACGATTCACCAACTTTTGTTTGCTGACGACAGTTTCCTCTTTGGTAGAGCGAATGTGGATGAATGTGCGGTGATTCAACATATTTTAGACATCTACTCTCAAGCTTCTGATCAATCAGTGAACTTTGGTAAGAGTAGTATTGCATTTAGTGCGAATGTGCTTTAATATGATCAACAAATGTTAGTAGGTTTCCTTGGCGTTCAGTTGGTGGAACGACACGAGAGATATTTGGGGTTGCCAACATGTGTGGGGAGGAATAAAAAACAAATTTTCTCGTATATCAAGGAGCGAGTGACACAAAGGCTTAACGAGTAGAAAAGTAAGCTCCTGAGTAATGCGGGAAAGGAACTTTTTATAAAGGTTGTTGCTCAAACCTTCCCTTCTTATGCGATGAACTGTTTTTTGCTCCCGAAGACATTTTATGAATAATTACATCAACTTATGCCATGGTTTTGGTGGGGGAATGGTTCGGAGGATCAGAAAATTCATTGACGGTTGTGGGACAAGACGTGTAAACCCAAAGCTGACGGTGGGTTGGGGTTCTGTGATCTCTATGCTTTTAATATGGCAGTGTTAGCTAAGCAAGGGTGGTGGGTGTTCCACCATCCATCGTTCTTGGTTGCGCAAGTTTTCAAGGCACGGTATTTTCCGAATTCCTCATTTTGGGAAGCGGAAGGCTCTGCATCCTCTTCGCATTATTAGCAGAGTATTATTCAGGTGAAAGAGGTACTGGTTCGAGGGTCTAGGTGGGTGGTGGGATATGGCTGGACAATAAAGGTTTGGTAGGATAAGTTGTTACCTCGGCCTAGTACTTTCAAGGTAATCTCGGCACCTCCCCCAGAACGGATTCAAATGAAGGTTAAGAAGTTGATTGATACTTCTACATGGGTGTGGCGTACCGATTTGTTATCAGAATTTTTTAGCCCGGTGGAAGTATCTCTAATTCTATCTATTCCTATTAGTTTCCGTGCTCCGAAGGATAGGTTGGTGTGGCACTATGATGAGCGAGGTCTTTTCTCGGTTAAGAGTGGGTATTGGGTGGCTCGGCAATGGCTACAATCCTCTGATAGTAGTTCATCCTCCTCTACCAATGTAAGTGTGTATGGGAGACTTCAGAAGCATCTTTGGAAGGCTAACATTCCTCCCAAAGTTAAGAATTTCACTTGGAGGGTGTGCCATGATATTCTTCCAACCAAAGTGAATCTCCGTAAGAAAGGGGTGGAAGTGGAGTTGGCGTGTGAAGTATGCCAAGGGGAGGAGGAAATTGCAGAACATGTGTTACTTAAATGTCCATTTGCTAGAGCAGTGTGGTTTAGTTCTTCGTTCGGTCTCTGGTTCTTTAGGAGTATTTGAATATCGCTTAAGGATTGGCTGCTTGTGGTGCTAGAGAATAAAGAGGTGGACTTTGAGTTGGCTTGTTTGATTATGTGGGGTACCTGGCAAGAAAGGAACTCAAGGGTGTGGAGGGGTTCCCAAGCATTACCTATGGTTGTGTTGCAGAAAGTTTCTTCTTGGTTATCAGCGTTTCAGTTGACGAATTGTGAACTTGCTAGGTCGGGGGGAGTGCCCACCGCACGATGGTCTTCTCCTAGCCAAGGGTGGGTCAAGATTAATACAGATGGGGCGATGAAAGGTCATACTAATATGAGGGGTGTTGGAGTGGTGATACATGACTAGAGGGGGGTTTTTTAGCGGCCGAGGAGCAGCAGTTTCCAGGCGTGACTTCGATGCCGTGCAGTATGTGCGGAGTAAAAAATAATCAAGAAAATTATAGAGGCAACACATGTACTTTTGGGTGAAAAGGACAAAGTTACCCTAGAGCCACACCGAAACTCTCACGCCTAAGTAGCGGACAAGCACAACTCAATCAAGGTCAAAAGTGATCAAAATAGGTATTTATTCAAAACATATTTCATCCATCCTCATCAAATCCTCCCCACAAGGTAACCCTCAATTATTCATTCAAATTAGGATTAATTACCTAAATTAATTGATTAATTTCCTAATTAATTAATTAATTTTCTAATTAATTTCCTAATTGATTGCAAGATATTATTTTGACATAATATCTTGCAATTACACCCAAAAACCACCATAAATAGCCAGACACATTTTCTCCAAATAGGGGCCGCCCACACCCCCTATAAATAGCTCCAATTTCTCCCAAAAACCTAAGTCCAACTCTCTTGCAAAATTCTCCAAATTTCTCTAAACATTTTTCCCTCAAATTCTAACTTTGACATCGGAGGTTTTTCGCCCAAAGCCCCCCCATTCATCGTGGGCACGAAGAAGGCGGAAATTTGCATTCACAAATTGGTGCTTTCATTGAGAGTTTGAGTCATATGCTCGTAGAAGACTCTCGTATTCAAGGTTTTTCGTTTTCTTGTTCATTTGTAGATTTTTCGTATGTTTTTACTCTTGGAATTCTTATTTATAAAAATTCTTAGATAAAACGTAAAACAGAAGTACAATGACAAGAGATTCAAAAATCTCAATAAATGGAAATTTCAATGTTCAAGAAATAGGACCACGGCGATCCACAAAACTTAACATAACAATGAGTGGAGCGGCACCACTCTCATGGGGCACCACCATTCAAGCCCACACAGGCCCAAGCCCAAGGCGAGCCGACCCGAGCCGCTCAAGCCCATCGTGAACCCTGGCCTCGTATCCACGTGCGCCGCACTCCGAGCAGCTCACTCATATAGCCTAGCATACTCCCGTGGCCTTCCAAGCAGCCTAAATAGGTCCAAAACTGGTTCAACTGTCCCAGCTCCAAACTTTTGGGTTAACGATTGAACCAGGGGCATTTTCACCTCATTTCCCAACTCAAATCTCATTTCCGAAGACTACCACATTTCTACTGCTCAAGGAGACGCATTCCTTCCAAGCTCTGCCAACCCAAATGGAGAATAACACTTGTCTCGACAAGTCGTAGAGTTGACAAGCGCCCTCGCACATCAGACGACTTTGGTGAATCAGCTCTTGCAGCACACCAAAATGTAACATGCCCTAGACAAGGTGTCCCGAAGTAGGACAAAGGAAGACGAAAAACCTCTCTAGTAGCGTCCTGGCAAGCAGCCACTCAACCAACCACGAACCAAACGTTCGGGCAGTGTACATTATCGACTGGGCCCCCGAGATAGCGTATACTCTCGTCTTATCATGCGGAGGAGCATGCACTCTCGACTAGGCCCACGGACGAGCGTACATTCACGGTTGGGGCCATACTCTGATAGTCAACATGAGCAACCTTCCAGGCGAAGTGTTCATTTGCGGCTAAGCCCGCAAGGAGCATCCTCCACCTCACATCGAAGCATGCAACACGAAGAATGGAGATAAGCAGTCACTTAGTCTAGCTCAAGTTCAACCAACAGCTTGCGAAGAATTCCTTCACCTACTAGGAACAAACCACAAGCACCGCCACTACGACATAAAGAAACTGAGCATGTAGAAAAGCAGCCTAGACCAGCAGGTTGAGATTGGGGCAGTTGAGAGCTCTGCTACCCCAACAAAAGCTGATTCAGGAAGAGGTAGATATGCTCTTAAATGAACGATTGCGTGATTTCCAACGCAACAAAGTTGCCAACGAAACGCTACTACGAGAAATGACCAATATGAGCAAGTCACCCTTCACGGATGAGATCGAGCAGGCAAAGCCTTCATGTAAGTTTGGCATGCCATATTTTGCAACCTTCAAAGGAGATAGAGACTCGGAAAAACATTTGAAGTACTACTGAAGCACAATGGTCCTTTATCAGAACAACGATGATCTTATGTGCAAAATATTCGCCACCACTTTAGATGGTAAGGCGCAAGATTGGTTCCACACCTTACCGCCACGATCCATCTGGAGTTTTGATGATTTTTCCTTAGTTTTCACCAAAGAATATTCATTCTACCGCTCAATCAAGAAAAAGTCCGACCACTTGTTCAACGTGAAGAAGAACCCAAAGGAATTGCTTTGCGACGATATGAAGAAGTTCAAAGTAGAGAAGGCAAAGATAGTCAGATGTAACGACTCGATAGCTAGTGAAACCTTCCAAAAAGAACTCTCAGCAGCCCACCCACTATTCAAAAAATTGATCATGAAAGAATGTCTAACTTTGGTAGACTCTTTCGCTCTGGCAGATAAGCATGCACTTTGGGACGAGGCTCACCGATGAACATTCCAGGCAAATCCGAGCAATCTTGAATATGAAATCCCCCACTATTCTAAATGAGATTCAAGGTCTGACTAGACGAGCAGCCGCATCTGAAGCAGCAATAAGCTCTACCCTCATATGAGAAGAGCTGGGGGCCCAACTACCTGTATTCCACAATTCAAAAGCTCACATCGATGCAGAAACCAACTACCAAAAATTCAAAAACCAACTTTGGTGACAGCTGTTGCAACCCGGAAGCTCAAATTATACCTTCAAACGCACGCAATCATCCTCATGACGCACTATTCTGCCAAATCCAGACACCCAACGATAAAGGCGCGAACACTGGCGGTGTAAAGTTTTTTTTTACTAACACAACAACTGAACCCAAAAGGCACGCCAATGGCAGACGAACACTATAAGGACACTCGGAAACAAATTTTGTCCTCGTTGCCCCAGAAGATTCTATATAGGAGCAACATATACTGGCAGTTAAGCATCATCTCCTACTATGTATCACACTGCCCCAGCTGACCCTTGAGCCATAATTAAGCTCTAGAGCAGTCTGATACCTGCAGTTGAGTATCTCCTGTTACGTGTAACATGGCCCCAGCTTCACAACTCCCTACCACGTCTTCACGCCTAGCCTAGGTGAAGCAATAAAATGACCCAACGACGCTCCACAATCAACAAATGCCCCGGGAGCAGGCGTCGCCCTTGTCACCCTAGACAGTTTGATGCTCGAGCAAGCAATCACTCTAGGCTTCAAAGCATCCAATAACGAAGCAAAGTACGAAGCCCTACTAGCAGGCCTCCGAATGGCAAAAGACTTGGCGATGAAAAAGCTTGCAATTCATTCTGATTCCCAGCTAATCACCAGCTAGAGTAATGGGGACACGGTGAAACATCCAGCGATGGCACAATACTTAGAGAAAGTGCCCAAGCAACTTAAAACATTTCAGACTTACACCTTCACTCAAGTTCTGTGGGTAGACAACGCCCACGCGGACGCACTAGCAAGCTTAGGCTTCGTCCTCGACCACCAACTCAAACGAATTATCCCGGTAGAGTATCTAGACAAGCCAAACATAGAGGTGGAGCCAGCAACTAAAGTGTCACAGCTGAAGTCTTCTGCATCATTGTAAGTAAAACAGTCTTCATATACTCGGTCGTGTGCTTCGCAAAGGAACTTAGGCAAACAACCTTTCTAACACCATCAACAAACTTGGCACAATTGTCCATGTCTTCAAGCAGATCTGGTTTCAAAAGTGCATAGATCTCAACAGCCTCCCTAGAAGCAAGCTTAGTGGATTTCTCACAGCTGCCCATGTGAGTAGTCTCCTCCTTCCTAGTAAGCGAATCTGTTTCAACAGCAGGGGGAGTAAGCCTTGGTGTCACTTTAGTAGCAGAGTCCACCTTATCGCTCTTCATAGTAGCAAGTCTCTTCAAAGGTGAACCAGACTTAGCCCCCGAATGACGTTTTAGCACAAATTTTGGCATTTGGGGCATGACGGAACTTCTACAATGTGCAATCTTATCAGCAATCGTATTGGCCACCTTTGGCACTGCAAGCGTCACTGGCTTAGATCTAGCAACCTCAGCTTTCTTCCCCTTGGAAGAAGTCAAGTCAATCACAAGCTTATCAGTAGTAGGCGGACCCTTATGAGCAGTGGAGGAAGTCTTCGACTTTTCTTGAGCAGGTGGGGAAGATCTTTTTTTTTTTCACCTTCATTCGTCCACGACAATGATAGGACGAGCCAATGCATCTGCCTTGATCTTCTTTATCTCATATTTCGAGAACAACCCATCTTTCTCTTAGCAAAAATGACTAAGCAGCCAACGTTATTCACGATACTCGGTAGGAAAGCTCAACCTATGATGGCTTCTCCCTCATTTTTTTCTATCAGACTAACAGGCAGGAGGTCTGCATGCCTAATATTCCAACAGTCCATGAGGTCCACGACCTCCTCATTGCTCTCAATCACCGGGCATGGTCCCCGTCAGGTCCAAAAACCCCAAAGACATGAGCCATGCAGCTCACCAGCACTGTGCCCCAACACCTTGATCCACGGCCCTAGCCACACAACTACCCTTGGCTTTAGCTAAGCCCAGCATCCCAAGCAGTGATCTCTACCACACCACCTCATTGGCTTATGCCAAGCCGACTCCTGGGCCCTGCCAGCCTACGTACCACACCACCCTAACGGCTGCTCTATGGCAACACCACCCAAGAAGAAGAAAAGGAGAATTAAGTTTTTTTTTACATCAGTGCGGCGCGGAGAAGACAAACAAATCAACGGGAGACGATTCTTTGCACGGGCAAGCAAAGAAGAGTGCTAGGGGAACAAATATCCTCTAGTGGGACTTATATAGATTCATCGGCTCTATGTATGATCGCAGAAGATGTGTTGCAGTTGGCTTCCACTTTTACTATGGCGGGATTTATTCATGTCTCTCGTTTATGTAATAGGATTGCCCACCATCTTGCTAAGTTTGCTTTGTCTAGTAGCAATAATCTAGTTTGGATTGAGGAGCCTCCTATTCTCATTTACGAGGTCCTCCTCGAAGACATGTAACTCTAAATGAGTTTATTTAATCAATACAACACTTCCTTTCAAAAAAAAATATATATATATATAAATGGCAGTTTTATTAATTTCCCAAATTAAATGCACAAATAAGGTCAAAAGTAGCGTGATTAGTGGGCGGCCATAAAGTCATTGACTTTCTTACAAAGACGGTCAGTCAAGTGGCATCTTCCCGTAATTACTCCCAAACCCAGTGGCATTTTCTCTCCAACGATCACTATGTTTATAAACTCCCAAACCATTCTGCAAAACCACTGCCTCTCAGAAACTTGAGATTTTAGACAAAAACCGAAATAAAAAAAAATGGGAATCTCAAGCTCAAGAACTCCATCACTCTTTGGCTGCATCTTCATCTGCGCAATCCTGGCCGCCCATTTGGTAGTGATTGCTTCAGCTTTGGCCGTTGATTTCATCAGGGGCCACCAGCTGGGCGAGCTGAGCGGGGGTTCGACGAGATCGGCGGCGGGGGGACTGATAGCTGACGAGGACGAGGATGCGGAGATGCAGATGGACTCGGAGATCAACCGGCGCATCTTAGCCACGAGGACGTACATTAGCTACGGTGCGCTGAATAGGAACACTGTCCCCTGCTCGCGACGTGGCGCGTCCTACTACAACTGCATACCTAGGGCTCCGGCTCGACATCGGTCTCCGGCGAATCCCTACCGTCTCGGCTGTAGCGCCGTTACTCGCTGCAGGCGCTAATTTCAATTTTTATTTTTATAATTTAATTTAATTTCCTCCCATTTTTTTTGTTATTATTGTTAAAAAAATATATGGGTCTAGTTGGTAATTGTGTTATATATACCGAAGAGATTTTAATAAGGAAAATTAATAAAAAAAATTTGAGTTTTAACAATAATGATAGAATAAAAGATAAAATGAATAATACTATAATTAACTTTTTAATGTAAAAATGTTCGTTAAAATGAACAGTACAACATGTTTTTAGTTAAAATTCTCGTTTAATAATTGTTATATTGTCATGTTAAAATACCATTTTGCCACTCTCTTTTATGTATTTATTTAATTATTTGTGTGTGCATTGTTTTTTAATTGGTATTCAAATGATTATTTGTGATGAAAATTAGAGAAAATAATGATATTGTTGTTGTGGTCTATCTTTAATTGAGGGTAGGCCTAGCAAACAGATCATGTCGTTTTCGTGTAACACCTGTTATTTTAACGGATCATGTCGTGTCACACATTATTTTAACAGGTCCTTAACAAGTCGGGTAAAGTGACCTAAACCGTTATTACCCGTTAAGATTTGTTTTTTCCCTTAAATTTGCACATATCACACATTGCCATATAAATATTACTTCAAAACATTAAAACATATTTGTCGTTTAAGTACTACATCTACACTCATATTACAAAATATTAAATGTGCAATGATATGCAAAATTAAAGAGTTTTTGTTTTCAATATTGTGAAGGCTTTCTCAAAAGTTTAAACCTTACGAATGGAACTTAAAGCTTGCATGTTATTTCTTTTACAAAACCCTCAATTTTTATCGATCATCATGACATAAAATTTTGTGGTATCCACTAGTGTAAATATTTTAAATTGAAAATCGAATTCATTCATTGTATTCATATATGATCAAGGAGTGTAGCTGTAAAAAATCATCAAAATCAGAGTTAAAATAACTGTTAAATCGTGATTGTTCGTTGATAACCGTTGAAAAGTTTTGTCTTGTTACTTGATCTCTAAATCTCTTTTTTCTTTTTTTTTGCGATTTTTTACGTATGCGATCTTGAAGTATATACAAACAAGTTTGACGGTTTGATCAGTTGAAATTAGTTTCGTAAAATACGTATCCATCAAAACGACAGATCCACTAACACGTAAAGTTTATTTATACTTTCATTAAGTATAACATAAGATTTTGTGGTATCCACTAGTGTAAATATTTTAAATTGATGATCGAATTCATTCATTGTATTCATATAGGGTCAATGAGTGTAGCTGTAAAAAATCATCAAAATCGGAGTTAAAATAACCGTTAAATCGTGATTTTTCGTTGATAACCGTCGAAAAGTTTTATCCCGTTACTTGATCTCTGAATGTTTGTTTTTTGCAATTTTTGGCGTATGCGATCTCGAAGTATATACAAACATGTTTGACGATTGGATCGTTGAAACTGATTTCATAGAATGCATATCTCATCAAAACAATATATTCACTAACATTTGAGAGTTTATTCATACTTTTATTAAGTATAACATAATATTTTGTGGTTTCCACTAGTGTAAATATTTTAAATTGAAGATCGATTTCATTCATTGTATTTATATAGGGTCAAGGATTGTAACTGTAAAAAATCATCGAAATCGGAGTTAAAATAACAGTTAAATTGTGATTTTTCATTGATAACCGTCGAAAAGTTTTGTCTCGTTACTTGATATCTGAATGTTTGTTTTTTGCGATTTTTTGCTAATGCGATCTTGAAGCATATACAAACAAGTTTAACGGTTGGATCGTTGAAATTAGTTTCGTAGAATATGTATCCCATCAAGTTCAATGGTGTATATATATTTATTAAGTAAATTTAAATTTATTTATTTTGTACGTATAACACTTAAGAAATTGAATGGTAGATATATTTAAGCCGATCCAATGGTCACCAATTTTTAATATTTAATTTAATATATATATATATAATTATTATAGTTTTTAGGGGTATAAAATTGTTAATTAATATATATAATTATTATAGTATTTTTTTTAGGGTTATAAAATTATAAAATTAGTATTTTGCTTATTGTGTATCGTGTTACCCACGTATATACCCAAACCAACCCGTTATCTTAACAGGTGCTTATCGGGTTACTCGATTTGTTATCGTGTCGATCCAAACACCTGTTAATTTCGTGTCGTGTCGTGTCAGGAATTGCCAGGCCTAACTGAGGGGTGTGGCATAAAGAGAAAGAGAGTGGAGAATAGGTTTGAGGAATTATGTGTTAATTCCCCAGTCTTTGTGCCTTTATTTATAATAATAAGGAGAAAAGAAACTTGATCTTCAAGTAAGACAAAGTCTATTAGGAAAGATCTTTTAGATCCCAAATGATTCATATTCTATCTCTACTTAGGATTTACACAATCACAATATTGATAAGAACATATGTCAAAACATTCCCCCTTGAGTGTGCAAATACTCAAGTAGATGGCGCATCAGATCTTTAGGCAAATGTAGAAGCAGTTGATGAAGTTGTCTTGTCTAGTCGGCACAGGTAGCGAAAGCGAGTCTCAAAACAAATGGAAGAATGTATGGGTAGTAAAACTCACAAAACTTCGTTATGGCAAAACCCAAGGTGGGACAAAAACCCATAGTCAAAGGAGAAAAGTGAGAAGTTGCATTAAGTTAAAACTATACATCTTCGGGATGCAAGTATGACATACACAAGGGTATAACCAACCCATGATGGGTGTCTCGTTAAAACCTAGTTAGGTAGGAAAAACCCAGTGGGAAAAATACTCCTAATCATAGGAAAAAGAGTACATTAAGGTCAAGTGAGTATACTTCTAGATACTTCCCTTGAGTTTGACAAAACTCCAAATGAAACTACAAGCATAGCAAGTGAGAAAGTTACGCATACCAATTCCTCGGACAAGCTTCTGGAAGGTATACTTCGGCAATGACGTCGTGTAGAGGTTGGCAAGGTTGTTTGGGATTGGACTGCTTGACTTCAATATTTTGATGCTCATGCTGATGTAGACACAATATCCTTGGTGTTTACTTGTTGGATATATCATGATTTGGTCGATACATATGGTGTTGTCTTCATAGATCATTATTAGTACTTAACGATAGATGAAAATTGCAGAGATTTTGAATATGCTCAACAAGAGCTTTTGACCATATCTCTCACATGATGAGATACATTGAGTCTTGAAACGATTCAAAGGTTTTGCAACAAAGGTCTATCTGATTGACCTCCAAAATATTGCGATGTTCTTTAATGGTAAAGACATAACCATTCGGGAACGTACCTTGTGCGGTCAAACAGATGGTCTGATTCAGCGAATCCCACAAGGTAGGCATCCTGATGAAGATCAAGGGAGTGTGATATATTCTGAGATGCATAAGGATAGATAAGCCCAAATCCGTAGTAACGGAAAAACGTCTTTAACACCAAATTGGTGATGGCGTGTAGGCGCAGTGCTGCTTTATTCCAAAAGATTATCAGTACATAAGATGTCTGATCTAGTGCATTGAGTTTAAGTACAACAAATGCCAATCGTACTTAGATATGGTTGCATCACATTCCAATATGGAACCTTATGCTCTATACCCTCCGTAAATGTCTCATTTGCATCTAACATACAGACACTAGGGTATACTCAGAAGTAACACCTTTTGGGTCTAGTTCGAGTGGTGGACCAAAATACCATCAGAACTAGCTTGAAACTTCAGGTTAAGGTAATGTCGAGTTTTCCCAAGATCATTCATCGTAAAGTTCGACTTTAGGTGCGAACCAGTATTCTCGACTCTAGTAATTTCAGATTTTGTACACGCATGGGCATATATCCTAACTGATCAAATATTCACTTAGATGGGTATACCACATCCGCCCGGATAATTCTGCATCCTTAAAGTGAAGGCCTCTTGAGAACCGAGAGGGTGTTCTTATGGTCTATAACTATTTGAATCAGTACATGTAAGTCCTTTGGAAACTCCATGTATGTTTTGTATCAGGATCCCAGAGATACTACAACCACGTTTGTAATGCTGCAATCAATCACATGGCGTATGAAAGAAACCTTGCGCCATAAGGCATCATATCGCACTATTTCATTAATCTCATTCGTCATAGATTGATCCTTTTAGTTAACCAATCAGTTCTACATTGACACTAATTAACGAAACGTGGTTCATTATTGTCACTTTTCATTTATGTCGGTAGTTAGCATATAAATGAAACTTCATCTATGGTAATCTCATTCTAATTCCATATCTCATCCAAACTAGTATACTGGCAAGAACTTTAGGAGTCGGGAGTAATCCGGATTTAATCTCATGAGATGAAAAGGATTGAGACAACGATCGAATGACAGATTTGTTTGTGCCACGTTCCTCCACTTTTGAGGAGGTGAATCCTTGAATTGAGTGATTTGCCAATTTGCTAGCGCATAACAAGTTGATTGGCTAGCCGCCAATGTACGAGGGTCGGCCACAGTAGTGGCGTTCCTGCTTTCAGGATGAATGTCCGTTGTATATTTGGTACATATCTTTGCAGGCACATTTGCAGCTGGTATATGTGATTTCGTCACTTTTGCTAGATCAGAGGAAGTGTCTGGTTATACTCTGACGATTTAAATTGGGATTGAAATGAGACATAGTGGGGACGTCCACGATAATTCGCGTTGTTCTTTAGGAATGTTGACGTTTTTATCTCCCCCTAATAGCAGGAAGACTGTCTAATAAAAGTGACAATTCGTAAAATGAGCGGTAAAGAGATCGTCTATCAAAAGGTTCTAAGTAATGAATATTATAAGGAGAATCATAACCGACATAGATTTTCATCCTTCCCTAAAGACCTTCTTTTTTTTCTTTTGTATGTAAGGGCGGCGCAAAATGGCACATAGACCGCACAACCAAAGACTCGCAAATGCGATATGTCGGGTTTATATCTAGTAACCAACTGACACGCGCTTTATAAGGTTAGGTCATGACAGGCCTCAGGCAGACCAATATTGTTGCTTGCAATATTGCATAACCTCAAGTAGAGATCAGGAACTTGTATGACCAGTGATTGCGCAATCATTTGAAGACGTTTAATGAATGCTTCTGTTGGGTCGTTTTGGGTATGAACATGGGGTACTTGATGTTCAACTTCAAAACTCAACCGACATGCAATATCCATCAAAAGTTTTTCGATGTAAATTCTCCAACTTATCCAATCAAATAGGTTTGATCAGATAATCAGGGTGGTGAGCCCTGAGCTTGTTAATCTAAGCCACCAGTGTGGAGAATGCAGATTGTGGATAATAGCCACACGTGTAGAAGCATCAACCAATACTATGAAGTATCTCAATGGTCCGAATGGTGGGTGAATCAGTCCACAAATGTCCCCTTCAATCCTTTGTAGCAAAGATGGAGGGTGCTGAGGCATGATATGCTTCCAAGTATGATGTTTTTACTTCTCATAAAAAGATGCCGAAAACGGCACATCACGGATCATCCTAGATATCCTAAACGTACATCTATAGCAAAAATTCCTTTGGAATCATGAACTTCTGGCCACATAGTAGGCCTGAATGGGTGTAATCCACTCGTTAAGTGTTCCATCTCCTCTAGAATATGCTTCTGGCTATATTCGTAGGAAGTGCAATATGGTAATATGCCAAGGAATTTTACTCCATTTTCTACATTGGTTTCAATATGGTAATAATATTCTCAAATATCCTTAAAGCTCAAAAGGCGTTCTTTCGAAACGAGTGAGTATAAGGCTTCCCTTTATGGTAAAATTAGTACCATTGGACAATATAAGGCAGTGATATGCCCCACAATCAGGTTGGATAAGCCTGAAAGGTTGTCAGGGGATGATTAGGTATAAAGTTAGCATAGAATCAGACTGTTAACTTCCCCACAAAACATACCTAAGCATGAGTTAATTGTATTAGTTGTGGTAATTTTTTGTTAATTAACTCTTATTCGAAATAATTGTGACATTCAAACACCAATCTTAAATTTAAGAATAAAATAAATTATTCACAAAGTAAACCAAATATACAAAGGGGTTCAGCCAATATGGCCTTTCATGTCAAACTTTGCTTGCATAACCAATGATATGTTCCGTCAAAACGAAGTTAAATTCTGCAGGGTTGAGATTCAGCAAACTTTGAAATTTTAGGTGCCAAGAATCATACTTCGGGCATGATACCACCTCTTGGCAGGCTTGATTCTACCATATATTGTAAAACAAACTTGAAATAGGATTAGGAGAGAGAAATGGACCCAAAGTTGAGTTTGGTAGGCTCCAACCGAAACTAGATGGGTCTGTTTGGTAGGCCTCTGCCGAAGCAGAGTAATACCGTTCAGTGCACCTCTGCCGAAATAGAGCATGCATGTCAGTGTATCCCTGCCGAAGTAGGGCACCACCATTCGGTAGACTTCAGCCGAAACTAGGTCTATATCATTTGGTAACTCCTAGCCGAATTGCTAAGGTAACTACTTCAGGAACAATTTAGATATAGAAGGACGAGAAAGATTTTCTTCCAGTCAAAATTTGATCGGATATAAACTTCATAATTGTACCAATTCATAGACGTTAAGGTTACAATCATGTTTTTCTTCGGGCAAGAATTCATCTTTGCATGATTTGAAACGGTCCATAGTGAGTCAAAGAGTCATGGAGTCCTTGACAGTGAGGTATTTCTATTTGATATGCTTCAGGCATAAATCTTTGAATGACTTATTTAGCTCTTTCATACAATAGTTGGCTACAATGATTTCGCAACTAGTTATAGTCAAGCAAGGTGTCACGTCTTGTATTCACATAAAGTAGTTTCTTGTTCGAAACTTACAAATCAGTGAAATCGAACTTGTTAAGGTTCGACAATACGCTGAAGGGTAGAAACAAGAATGTGATTAGTGTTTTAGGAAATAAAATTTCCATAAACATAAAAGTTAGAACATTCAGGTTCTAAGACATGGTTTGGTTTAAACGGATTTAAGCATGGAGAACTTCTGGTCCCAACATGAGTGTTGCGCGTTCAAAAATTATTATTTTAATTGGCTTGGCTGCAGGCCAAGCAAGAAAAAAAAAATTGGGTTAATAGAACCCAGGCCCAAATATGGGCTAAGAAAGAAAAAGTAAAAAAACAACTCCCATTAAATAGGGCAGTTTTTCATGAGCTAAAGTAAATAAGCCCAAAAGAAAACATTTTTTTTTTTCACACGAATTGGACTGCAGGTCCAACTAGGAAAAAATAGGCTGAAAGCCCAAAAAAAATAGGAGAATGAACGTCAAATTCGAGCCCATTTACGATGGGTGAAGGGTTTTGTCGGGAAACAATGTAGGTCGACGGCATCACAAGGGATGGCAGTGAGCATGGATCACGGAGGTCGAAGCCGTTGCCGGTGAATCTTGAAAAACAAGACGGCGGAAGACGACTATAGAGGCTCCAGGAATCGCAATGAACGTTTAAAGAAATTTGGCAAAGTGTTTGGACCGAGAAAATTAATCTCCGTCATCGAGATCGATGGTGGTGGACAACTTCTGGCATCACCATTATCCTGTAATCACCGAGATTCGGTGATGGTTGTGGCTACGGGCACAGTCTTCTATTCCGTTGAGGTGCAGGGGCTAGAGGAAGAAGAAGCCATGAACGACGTTGTTTGTACGCTGAGGCCAGGAGCTGCTTGGCTTAACTGGGCTTGGCAGCTTGGTGCAGCCGTGGGCTTCAAGCCATGGTGTAGACACAGGTGCAGCGCGAGCTCAATGCTCAAGCACTAGGAACCCATAGATTAGGCCTAAACTGAAACATATATATATATATATATATATATATATATATATATATATATATATATCCATGTTTCCAGGCCCTATGTCACATCCTAGTCTCGACTTCGCCGTAACACGATATTCTTCGCTTTTGGCCCTAACCACGCTTTCATCTTTTTGTTTAGGGGGTGGGCATAAAAACCACCAAACTGGAAAACCGAATCAAACCGTGACAAAAAAAACCACATTGACCAAAAAAGTCAAAACTGGAACAAAAACCAAACCAACCCGTTTTAAACAGTTTCGGTTTGGAAATATTAATAACCGGAGGAATCAGACCGAACCACTTTTAATATAAATTATTGTTTTATTATTATTTTTATATAAATAAGACACTTTTCCAAGAAGGCCATGTGCATAAGCCCAATATTTTTCTTCACTTCTCTCCCCCTCCTTTGTTGTTTTATTACTTTTCTACCCCCTACATTATTTTTCTCCATTCTTTTCCAGTATATTATGCATTATGTACATTTTAGTTTTAGCTTAAGATCTACACTTTGGTCTTAATATGAGCCTTTCTTTCTTTTGATTTATATTTATATGCACACTTTCTATCCTTTGGTCACAAATCTTGTAGATCTAGTAGTGGAAACTCAAATTTACTTGAATTTGTAGTTGAAATATGTGTTTGGTATTAGAAGTAGAAAATTAGAAAAAAAACATATATATAATTTTGGCTAGAACCGTAAACCGGCATGAACCAAACCGTACAGTTTTAGTAATAAATTTAAGCAGAACCGCATCAAACTGAATCGTTGAAATTTTCCGATCTAATTCTATTTTGAGGGTGAAACCGGACCGAACCGGACCATGCCCACACTAGTTTTGTTTCTGGGAACTCAGATAAGAACTTCCTAGTGGGTCACCCATCCTAAGATTGCTCTCGCCCAAACTCGCTTACCTTCGGAGTTCCGATGAAACCCGAAGCCAGTAAGTTCCCAAAAGACCTCTTGCTAAAAGAGGTGAGCATGTACATATAAGGCACATCACCCCTTCTCCGTTGGTCGATGTGGGATGTTACAATCCATCCCCCTTAGGTGCCCGACGTCCTCGTCGGCACACTCGCACCGAACAACAAAATGGCTCTAATACCATGTTGTCACATCCCAGTCTCGACTCCATCGTAGCACGATATCGTCCGCTTTGGGCCCCGACCACGCCCTCACGGTTTTGTTTCTAGGAACCCAGACGAGAACTTCCCAGTGGGTCACCCAAACTTGCTTAACTTCGGAGTTCCGATGGAACCCGAAGCCAGTGAGTTCCCAAAATGCCTTATGCTAAAGGAGGTGGGCATGTACATATAAGGCACGACACCCCTTCTTCGTTGGTCGATGTGGAATGTTATACCCTAGTCGAGTTCTAAGGTTTTCTTTTTTTTCTTTTTCTTACTTATTCACAAATATTCAATTCACATAATAACAATACTAGCCTTCATGCACGTGCTCACGTGCATGCAGAAGACATTTTTTAAATCACGGCATGCTACGTATGACTTACATGTTTTAAATGTATTTATATGCGTAAATTGACAAAAGAAAAGTCAAATATTTGAAGTAGATGAATAATTTTAGATCATGCTAGAAGAAACCCCTTATAAACCAATTAAAGCAACTGAATTCACATAATAAAATCGGTTTTTATAGAATTTACATTAAGAATAGAGAAAATAATATTCAGTAAACAATTGATTGAATCACATTATTGTTAACCCATTGTGAGGCTAACCCATTTGTTAAAAAAAAAAATCATTTGACAACTTCTTTAATCCCATTATTATCCGCATCTGAATGACCATATAACCGGCATTACACGCCTCTTAAGATGTTTTAAACACAACATTCATGATTTTTCTTATTTTTTATTATATTTTTCTTTCTGCTTCACGTGGGCACCATCGACTTTCACTTATCCTCCCATTTTTTTATTCTTTTCTCTCTTCCCACTTATATTTATATTATATTTTATAATGACCAAATTACCCATGCATTATTTGATATATTATATTGGGCTTCTTTTGGATTTTTTTGGTTGAAGGGCAATTTTGTCATTTTAAATTTGTTGAAGCCGTGACCCCAAAGTGGGGCTCTGACTTTATATATTATATATTATAGATATAATGCATAATCAATTGATGTAAAATTTAAAATTCGTAAAACTTAAAGTTGGGTCATGCATTATGGTGAAGGTTCATGCAATTAAGGCTGAAAAAATATCGAGATAAAAACCATTGTTTTAGAAAAACCTGGATTGCGTGATAAATATTGTGAACGGGTTTGTAGGAGTTCTTTCATCGGGTTTCGGCCCTCCATCTTCAAAACTTATATCACGTTTAACACAAGAAAAATAAATTGAATCAATAAAAATATATGAATCCAATAAAATCAAAATTTAATCAATTAAAATAATTGAAACGTAATACTCGCTTGATTCAAGATGAATAAATTCTCTTTAGCACAGCGTGAAGAGCGTGCTGATAACGTGTTGTGACCTATCTTTAACTGAGGGGTGCGGCATAGAGAGAAAGAGAGTGGAGAATAGGCTTGAGGAATTGTGTGTTAATTCTCAGTCTTTATGCATTTATTTATAGTAATAAGGATGAGAGAAACTTGCTGTCCAAGTAATACAAAGTCTATTGGGAAAGATCTTCTAGATCCCAAAATATTTATATTTTATCTCTACTTAAAATTTACACAATCACAATATTGATAAGAATATATGTCACAACAATTATTGGTGATAAAAAAAAAAGTAAAAAGCCAGATTTCAGAAAACGCGTAATGGGTTGCAAAGGGTATTTGCGGGATGCGACTTTTGGAAGGCAATAATGGGATGTGTGATCTTGCAGTGTATAAATGTCTTGCTATGGTGCAGACAAGAATATTACAACATGATTGGATTTTTTCACAAAGCAAATGAAACTGTGATGCAAAACTTTAATTTCGGCTGTGGTTTTTTTAGTGGGATATTTTGAAAGTATTTTTAGAGAAAATATTTATGAGTTTCTAAAGCACTTAAATGCTTTCTGATTTTTTGCAGGAAGAACTTCAAGTGCTTTTTCAAGATTCACTTGTACTTTTACTGAAAATTAATTACAAAAAACATTTTCACAATAAACGCTTTTAGTTATTTTAAAATCAGTTTCAAAATTTTCATTGTTAAGATTTGTCTTTAGATTTGTTGAGAGTTTTACAACATGGTTATGGATTTTTTTTTAGTGGATATATTCAGAGACATTTCCAAATAAGGTCAGATAATTAGCAACAATAATTCCCACCTGGAGGAGGTATTTTGTGGGCAAGTTGACACATGGTGCTATTAATATTGTATGAGAAATTTTATTTGGACTTATATAACCTTTTTCTATACCGAACTTAATTTTAAATGTGAACTGTTTTTTTTCCCTATTGCATAATTACCATCAAGTACAAATGTAATTAACAATAAAATTAATATTTATCAATAAACCCACTTCAAAAAAATAAACCCTGCCATCATACAATGTTTATTCTACCTTCATTTCAGCTCATTCTTTCATGCAGTTTGGTTTCCCCCTGCCAATTTGGTTTCCTCGAAGGTTTATGCATTAACTACTTGCCTCATCTCTGTCATCCATTTTTTGCAAATATTATAATTTCACGTTTCTCTCATCTTTTCATGCAGTTTTGGCAAATATTATTTTCTTCCTCCTGTTTTCTCCTTTTTACTAGATATATATATATATATATATATATATATATATATATATATATATATGGAGAAGTATACAGAGTAGCAATGACATTGAGTAGGTGAGGATGGAGGCTGAAGGATTTTTACCCTTTTAACCTAATATTCTTTCAAATTCGACAGAAAGAAAAAAAATAAATAAATAAAAAAAAACCCTAATATTATTTCTGGATATATTTTTAATTAATTTGAACTTTGTTTTTAACTTTTTTGCCATTGCTGCACATCTAGTCTTCTCAACAAACACAATAGGCCATACAATCTGGTGGGGAAACTAAAAAAGAAATTATTATTAGTATATGAAAGATTCATAAACAAGTAGAAACTTCACCAAATTATTCAACTTGTCCACAGAAGTCGAACTCCAAAAAGCTTTCATAATTCCCATAAAGAAACTTCACCAAATTATTCAATTTGAGATTTTCTTTTCTAAATGGGATTAAAGATAAATTTACATTTTAACTTGGGTTTGTGAGGTTAGTTTAGGTAGTAAATTTGGGTTTAAAGAGATATTAAGTATTTAATTAAAAATAATATGAGTGTAGAGAGTAAGTTGGGTGTAGAAAGAAGTTATATGGGTTCAAATAAAATTTTTCATATTGTATTGTTGACAAGTAGTATATGTCATGTCGATTAACGATGTCATCAAAACTGGCCAAATTATGTGTTAAAATATGTTCTTTGTACTAAAGTGTAATTTGGAATTATAAATTTGACAACTATATTTCTACTTGTAGCATGTTTACTCAGTAGGAATGAAAAAAAGTAATAAGTTGTAAAATTTAGAAATAAAGTAAGTAAGAAAAGAAGTCTAATCAACTAGTACTTCATAGGTGATCTGATTCATGAATTTCATGTATTGGATTATGATTTTTAAGCAAAAAAAATCCACATTTTTTTCCTAATTCTATGTGTGGTAAACCCAAGAAGAGCCAGTACTTTAATGATTTCAAAACCCATATCATAGAAAACAAAGCTCAAGAATCATAATAATTTCAATTCTCATTACCTATAAGGGACATGTTTAGTTTTTTTATATGATAAATTACACTAAATTTATTTGAATTACGAGGATAATAATTCAAATTTGACTGCATAAAAAGAAATACATTATTCTAGCCAACTTAATTAAGCTTACATCTTTGTAAGTAACATGGTATTGACATATAATGTTTTAGTTGGCCTAGCCCACAGATCACATCCAAATTACAAGTGTGGTATTTTGTTATGTTATTATAATTTTTTGAATTAATAATTTAATTTCGCGGATAATGCTCTTTTAAAATTCTTAATCTGAAAATAATTTATTATCTTCGTATTAATTTGTTTTGGTTAATAAAAGTTTAAAGGGAGAGGAGTCTACTTCATTTTTGAGTCAGGACATACCACAAATCTTTTTAAAATTTGTAAGTTAATTTTTTGTTAGCAAAGGATAAAATAGTCCACATAAAAATTCATTTAAACTATTTCACCAAAACGAAAAGAAATCATTTAAACTACAAAAACAAATAATTTTGATTTAAATTCGGAGAAATAAGAACACAACTCTAATTAATTTGGATAAGACATTTTAAAATAAGTAACTTTTGTCCTTACTTTGCTTTTTCATTTTCATTTTTCTCACTTGGCTAATGTCGACCAATGTCTCCATCTGATGATCCACTTTGGCCAAGTTAATAGACCATCAGATGTCATAGCAAATGACTGAGAGATGGCTTTCAAAATTCCCCAATCAACCTTTTGCGTTTTTCAGTGGACTTGACTTGGGTCAAAACCCTAACGTGAAGCCACGTTTCAACCCAAAAGAAAAGTTGAATCCAAAGAAAATAAGAGCCAACACAAACTTTTTGACCGTAAACACGAGTTGAGGCAGGCTAATTAAAACAATGTATTACGTCTTGATATTCAAGTTCGAATATTCATTCTTGTAATTTAAAATAATTTATATAATTTCTATGATCTTATCGCTTGTCAATGAAAACGAAAGTTTTAAGCACCCAAATGAAAAACAAAGTGTAATCCAAATTTTTGTACATTTCCAATGATTTTGTAAGTTTATCCAAAATGTAGGAAGATTGTGAAACTTGAAGCGAAGCTTTACAAGCATTTCCTGATGTGGACTGTGGACCACATAAGTACAACTCCTAGTACACGCCACAGGCATGGCATTGGCGACTTCCAGCTGCCCGATAAGTGTTTTGACTCGTAATCGAAACTTGAAACCAGGAAATCCAAATGAGGATGGTGACGCTTTCGACTTGTTCGTGCGAAACAAACTGCTCTCCTTGTCTATGCCTATGGAGTGTCGATGGAGGGTCTCTTTCCGTATATACTAATTAAACGACAATACAAACAAATTACAAGCACTTGCTTCGCTTTTAGCAGAATTGTTTAAAACCCCCGAAAGATTTATAGGTTTACAAGAACAGTATGACAAAAGTTACATAAATTTTAGATAATGATCCAGATCTTTGTATTACACAAAGAGGACCCGAGTCACCCGATACTGTAGAAGACCTTTGTCGATCCTTTCTTTGTCCGTATTTGAGTAACCAGTACAAGTAGTAAAATACCTCACTTGAATAAGAGTAGACCAACGTATTCTTGCGTTAAACCCTCATTTCATGCTCCTAAATTTGAGAAAATTTCGGGACGTCAACCAATTCATAAGAACATCGAAGCAAATGGATTCCTACCATAATACTCTTTTTCTCTGATATATCAGAAACATGGGTAGCACCGCACGGGCAGCCAATACCGTCCCGTAGCTTCACAATGCGAGGAGTGCTGTCCTGCAAGAGACCAGAGATGCAAAAAAGTAGGTGCAGTTCATAGTTAGTACTGGACTATTTTAAGCACTAAAATATTAAGGGTCCGATATGAGAATGAATTTTGAACAGGTACAGAATAACCTTTGCAATATAATCGGGAAGGCAATCACCACACAGCTTACACGCTTCTTCAAATGGTACAGGGAGGTTAGTTGGTTTTGTAGCCATTTCAGCTCGAGTTAATAAGTCTGTAGAGGTGTTCTACGTCTAATACCCTAAAACCTTTGTGGTTTGGGAGTCATTGACCTAAAGCTCGTTACATGGGTTGGATCGAAAGCTTAAGGAAACTGACATTGCACGACCACTACTTTTACTAGAAAAATAAAATTAAAAAAAATCGAAAAAAAAAAAAAAATATATATATATATATATATATATCAAATTAGTATGTGTGAAGTCTTAAATAAGGAGGACGAAAGGTAAGGATTTTAGTCGAGTCTTCCTAACTATGTTGGTTCACTTTGCACCAAGCGAAGTTCATGAATTCTTTTCTAATTGTTTCTAAATGGCTTAGACTTTATAGTGGGATTGGTTGGAACTTTTGGAAAGATATTTTAGTTTTTAACATTTTCTATGGATTGCAACTTGAAGATGAAAATTTTGTCTTAGTTGAGTTTTAATAAATTTGTAAATATCATTGTTTTTGAGTTTTGTTTTGCTTGAGGACAAGCAAAAAGTTAAGTTTGGAGGTATTTGATGGGTCCATATTATACTATATATTTTACCCTAATCTTAGTATTAATTTATTGGTTATTTTGTGATATTTTGATACTTTGTTGTACATTTTCAATGTAGGACATTCAATTTCTCTATCAAGAATTTGGCACCGTTGCCCAGCTCCAGGTCCTGTCTTCAAACCCAGGTGTGTCCATTCCCTTTATTTTCTAGTAAATTACTACAAAATAAATGGTCATTTGCAAGGGTCAAATGTCATCGGAAAAGGCATTTTGTCATCGCAAATACTTATTTACGACAAGAAAAAGCCCTCACTGCGCGTTTCAAATTGATCCATTGGAAATACTTTTTTTTTTTTACCAGCTGTCGAAAATGCTTCATTTACGACGCTTGTGGCTTGTCGTTACTAGTTATCTTTTAGTCGAAATTGATTTTTCAAAATGACAAAATTATTTTATTTTCGACATGTCTGTGTGGTCGCAAATACTTGTATGGTCGTCGAATATACTTTCCAAACGACGACATCTATTTTTTTGCAATGATTTTCTTATGACCAAAACATTATGTCGAAAAATGATTTTCCAACAGTAAAATGTTGTTTACAAGAGCGCACAATCGGTGCAATTACGATTACCGACAATTAAGAATTGTCAAAAATACGCACAAAAACATATTTGTGAGGGTCAAGAGTCGTTGGAATTATACATTTCCGTTGATCCTACTTTGTCGGCAAAAATAAAAGGATACAATACTTTTTTTTTAATTTAATAATATTTTCAATGCCAATTTTTATTGAAAGAGCTTTTTTATATTAATAATCATATATTCAAGGGTAAATTACATTGTGCATCCTCAGGTTTAGGTGCTATTGCAACTTCATACAACATTTTTAAAACATTTCAATCTCATAAATCATTTATTATTTCATTTCAATGTCATACATTCGTCAAAATTTTTGTTAATTTTTCTATTATCTGCCTACATGGACTCCGTAGGCTCCACAATATATGTTCAAATCCAAATTTATAAAGAAAAATGATAAAAATATGAAAAACATTCAACCTTAGAACATTGGCCGAAAAACGGTGGTCTTGTGAGTCTGGGAGATGAGGATTAGGTGTGGATTTGAGTTTTGTTGGAATGGATCTCTTGGGTTCTTGAATTTTCGGTGGTGAAACAGCAAGTGACATGGAGAGGAGGCCATGGATTGCGACAAAGCGATGGAGAGAGAGAAGCTACAAGAAATTTTGAGAAACGAAGGGTGAAGGCTAGGGTTTTGCTTCTGAAAGAGGAAAGGCAAAGAAGTTGTGAAAGAGAAATGAAAATGAGGAGAGAGCACTAAATGGCATTCTCTTTGAAAATATAGTTTAGTTTTTGGGCACCATGCCAAAAACACTTTTATGATTTAATTGCTAGATTAAATTCAACAGTAAGGACTAAGGATTTAATCTCACATATATAAGATTCAATCTTATAGCTGTTATTGTAGTTAAGATTTTAATAGTTTTTTAATTAATGTAGAAGTACAAAAAAAATATGCAAATGCTCGTAATATCAACCTCAACAACTTTTGTAAAGAGGTCAATTTCGAAATTTGTTACGATAATCTCATAAACCATATATTAAAATTTAACTGTTCTTGTAGAAGTACAAAAATGTATAAAAAAAAAAAAATATATATATATATATATATAATTGCTAATATCAAGCTCAACCCTATAAGAGTACGATGAATGAATTCAGTCTTCAATTTAAAATATTTGCACTAGTGGATACGACAAAATATTTTTGGATACGACAAAATATTTTGTTCTACTTAATGAAAGTATAAAATAAACTCAAAATGTTTGTTGAATCTATCAGTTTGAAGGAATACACATTCTACAAAATTAGTTTCAACGATCTAACCGTTAAACTCGTTTGTATATGCTCCAAGACCGCATACGTAAAAAATCGCAAAAAACAGACATTCGGATATTAGGTAACAGGATGAAACCTTTTGACGGTTATAAACGAAAACTCACGATTTAACGATTATTTTAACTTCGATTTTGATGATTTTTCACAAATACACTCCTCAACCCTATAAGAGTACAATGAACGAATTCGATCTTCAATTTAAAATATTTGCACTAGTGAATACCACAAAATATTATGTTATATTTAATGGAAGTATAAAATAAACTCAAGTGTTTGTTGAATCTATCGTTTTGAAGGAATACACATTCTACAAAACTAGTTTCAACAATCCAACCGTCAAACTTGTTTGTATATGCTCTAAGATCACATACGTAAAAAATCGCAAAAAAGGGACATTCAGATATTAGGTAACGAGACGAAATCTTTCAATGATTATAAACGAAAACTCACAATTTAATGGTTATTTTGACTCCGATTTTGATGATTTTTTACAAATACACTCCTCAACCCTATAAGAGTACAATGAATGAATTCAATATTTAATTAAAAATATTTGCACTAGTGGATACCACAAAATATTATGTTCTACTTAATGGAAGTATAAAATAAACTTCAAGTGTTTGTTGAATCTATCGTTTTGAAGGAATACACATTCTACAAAACTAGTTTCAACGATCCAAATGTCAAACTTGTTTGTATATGCTCCAAGATCACATACGTAAGAAATCGCAAAAAACGGACATTTAGATATTAGGTAACGGGACGAAACCTTTCAACGGTTATAAACGAAAACTCACGATTTAACAGTTATTTTAACTCTGATTTTGATGATTTTTTACAAATACACTCCTCAACCCTATAAGAGTATGATGAACGAATTCGATCTTCAATTAAAAATATTTGCACTAGTGGATACCACAAAATATTATGTTCTACTTAATGGAAGTATAAAATAAAGTCCAACTGTTTGTTGAAAGAAATTTGTCAGAAAAAATATGATTACTTCCGACAACAACTAATCACCCTCGAAAATATAAAAGCATTACCAAGAGGACTTTTTTTTCCCTCAAAAATATAAAAACATTACCGAGAGGACATTTTTTCCCTCGAAAATACTAAATCAATTTCATCAACATGAGTAAACCTTCGGAAATAACCATTCTATTTCTAATAAGAACTTTACTCGTCGTTAATACAACTGGAGTCAATTCTTCCCGCCAAACAAAAGTGCATTTCCGACGAAATTTGAGCCTTTTTCTGTGGGCATTATGTGCGTTGGTAATAAAAATTTGTTTCATGGCATGTTTCCGACGACCCATATTTTATGGTCGCAAAATATGCTTTTTTAGACCATTTTTTGGGGCCCTCGAAATATCTTCGTCAGTAATGACTACTTTTTTTGTAGTATAAGGTGGTTGTTTATTTTTATTTTGATGTTTTAGTTTATTTTTGCTTTTCTTCTATTTTCCACACCTTGACAACAATGTGTGATTTAAGTTTAGGGTGGTAAAAATCTCAATCACCTCTCTTCAACATCTAGCATTTAGAATCCTTTTCATTTGGTCCCATCCTTCACAGCTCATATCTTTGCCACGACCATTCACATATTTGGAAAAAGACACAATGCCTTGAGCATCTCAAATTCTTCCTCATAAAGAAGTTTTAATCCATGGTCATCCAACTCCAATATATTGAAACCGAGAGACACTTCCCTCTATTATTCTATTTGAGATGATTTTTCAAATACGTATATAAAATCAAACCTTTCATGTATATGGATGTGACAATTCAGTTCAACTATAAATATATACTCTTAATGTATTGTCTATAATGACATTAGTCAGATGTCTATCTTGTTAGACTATAAATTGATCGATCGATATGCAATAATACAAATTACCAATCAAGTGGTTATACAAGTCTGACAAGAGAGCATCAAATCATTCAATATCGTTGAAAATGGAATATAAGTGTCACCAAGTGAATTGATACCCAAATTCAAAATATTCCACTTAAAGGTATATGAGGTAGCCAGGGTCGGCCCTGAGGGTGTGCAAGTGGTGCCACCGCACAGGGCCCCCAAATTGGAAGGGCCTCCGATTTTTATTTTTTTCTTCAAAACCAACGATATTATTTACGCTAATGGGAATGGGGTGGGCTTAGCCTCATAATGGACTAGCAATGGTGTGATTCAAACTCGTCTTTTGCGAAAATCGAATCTAAGACCTTTCACTTATAAGCGAAGAAGAATACCACTAAATTGTAGTATACTAAGTGGTTGGACCTTTAAGTAATTAAGAAAAAAATAGTTCACCTTTCTGTCAGTTGATTTGTTATATTTGTTTGTGCTATTAGAATTTATAGAAAGCAAAACTAAAAATTGAAAATAAAAAAAATTAAATTCGTAATTTGAAGACCTCTAATTCATTTTCGCACATAGTCCTTAAAATTTAAGAGCCGAGGTAGCTTACATAGGCAAGTGAATATAACACCATGCGTGAACTCTCCCTCAAAACCCATCAACATCCAATCGCGTTTAGCCGATCCCCGTACAAAATAAGGAGCTTTTAGTTTAAATACAAAATTCTTTTGAATTTTAACCTAGAATACCGTATTTTCAGTTTACGTACTAGTTGAAAAGTCAAACTAAATTTGCTAGTGTAATTGACAATACTGTCCAACCCTACCATCATAAGGGCCATGGCCATTAACCTTCCCAATGTGTTCTGACAAATATGCATGCATAAGCGGAAAAAGAATTGACTACGTTAATCTCTTAGGGCGTAGAGTCTAGTCCCCAGATTTTGGGCTCCGCTCAAAACCTGAAACATACACCCCAAGCCCTGAGCTCCTCCTAAGAACATTGTAAACCCTAAACACAAAATGCAACTTCTAAAACCCTAAACCCTCAAAATCAACTATGGACTATAAGGGGCCTTATAAAATCTAAAAGAAATAAGCTCTCGAGGATAAGATGGTAATCTTCCATGTCTTTTATTTAGTTATAGGTTTTTTTTTTGTGGGTTTCAACATAAGGTGGTATATAACCCAAAACTAACTCAATAAATTATTACAAACAGTTCGAGTCCTAGAGACTTCGATCATATAATCAAATAAATGAGCTCCAAATCATTTAGATGAATTTTCAAAATAACATCACCCAAGATTTATTTTATAACTCAAATTGGCAAGGCCATCTGGAACAACATTCTTAAAACATATGCTCAACTTGGTATTGAATACAAATATTGATATATCCATGTATTTATGCCCCAAAGCCAAAATGTTCAAATCATGATCATTTTCTATTGTATCGGTATAGCTTGCTAATAAGCTTTCTCGAGAATAAGTCTCCATCCTAATATTTTTCCACAAGCAAAACAAAGATTCCCAATGTGGGGTTAAAGCCTTAGGGAGGAAAAAAATTGAAGAAATAAAACACAAGGATTCTCCTATCGGATATATGAAATGCCCACACTTAGATAGGTGATTGCTACTGGTCCATGGCTGCATGTCCCAAACACCTGATCCTTATTGTATTCTTACAAAGGGAACCGGATCCCCTCCAGATTCAAAGGAATTGAGCCCACTCATCAAATGATCTGGACCATTGAAATTTGATCCAACGGTTACAACAGAAGGTCCTCTAAAAGTTATAATAATTGTAGCCATTAGATCAATTTTCAATGGTCCCGATCATTTGATCCTTGAGCTCAGTTTCTTTGGATCTGGAGGGGATGCGATTCCCGTACAAAGACTCCCCCACAATCAAGTGGAACCTACACTACTATACCCACATCCAAACATGCCCATATGTAATTTCATCTCTCCAAAATTTAACCTCACGACACTTCATTTTACCTATAAATACACGTACTCTACATCCCAAACTCATACAAACAACACATTCTCACTCCTCCCTACGAGCTTTTTCCTACTTAGTTGGTTAACCTTCTCATCACCAAACATGTCTGGGGCTTGGGTTTTCAAGAATGGCGTCGTCCGGTTGGTGGACGGGACGGATTCCTTGCAAGGCTCCAACGCCCGGCCGCGTAAGGTGCTCGTCCACACTCCAACTGATGAGGTCATCAGCTCTTACGCCGTGCTTGAACGCAAGCTGTCCACGCTCGGTTGGAAGTGATACTACGACGATCCGGACCTTCTTCGGCTCCACAAACGATCCACCCTCGAACTCATCTCTCTCCCCATGGATTTCAACAATTTCAAGTCCATGCACATGTATGACATCGTTGTTAAAAACCGTAATGTGTTTGAAATGAGGGACACGTAGTCCTTGGACTAGTTTGTGCAGCGTGCTGGAAGTGTTTGTGTTGACTTTGGTTCTGTGTTCATTTGTGTGCGTTTGTATGTTTCTGCAGGTTGATTTTTGGTTTGGTTTGGTTAGGGTTTAGGGAAAGCTAATTAATTAAAGTAGTCGAAGGGTTTGTTTGGTGATTGACTGTTGGATAATACTCTGACAGTCTGTATAAATTGTTATCATTATGCAATAAAAATTGGGTCTTGACTGTTGTGTTGTGTTCTTTGTTCCACAACGCACTCTTGTTTCCTTGGGAGAAAATCAAAACAGACAGCAGTTTCACTCCCTTTATTAATAAACCTTTACCAAAAAGATAGACGAATTTCAGTAATGTTTTTAGAGAGGTAAAGTCCACAGAAGATGCTTTGGCTTCTCTTGGTCACTCCCTGCAATCTCCGATCGCGTGTGCATGCATGGAATCATGATTTTCGGTCTTCCTTGATCGTTCTGGCTGTAGTTATGGCAGGAGCTGGTAGATTAAGAACATTTATTCTTGTATATGAAGTCATAGGTTTAATTCCTCCTTCCCATAATATTAAAATATTGTTTGTACATAAAAGAGCTAGATTAATCCAAAATATTCGAAATAACTATATGTTCCACAAATATCTTGCGGATGAAAAAAATTGATCTAAAAGGTTGGAAGTGATGAGGAATTTGATTTGGCATTATATGTAGCATTCTTGGCTTTGATGGATGCCTTGTTGACTGGACTAAGAGAGGAAAGGGTAACGCCTACTCACTTAATTTGCTTTGTATTCTTTCATGATCTGTAAGATGTGTCTAAGATCTTTTATTTATTCGTTCAATACAACGAGATATTTTTATTAAGTAATAAGTCAGTCATAATAATTTGGTTAAAACATGTATTGGTGAGAAATAAATTTAAAATATTTAACTTACAAATAAATAAATAAAATAATATTAAATTATATATATATATATATATATATCACAAGTTTTATCAACATAGACATGCAGTGTTTTATGATGAAATTTTTCTTCGTGACTGAATATCAATTTTATCAATTTTTTATTTACGACCATTGCGGTTTATCATGAATTCACGAAAGGCCAAAATCATTTGGGCATACGAAAAAGTGGATTACCTCCGGCCAACCATTTGCTTTGCTTACCAACAACGTGGTGCCGCAACGTGTATAATTACAAGTGGCAGGGTCCATCCACTCAGTAAACTGATGCAAAATGCCGAAACTACCCTGTTCAAAAAGAACAAGTGAAGGCACATTATAGGGTTGTCATAGGGCCAAAAGTGGAATAATAAAGCCAGGCATGCATAAGAAGCCAAGCAACCGGCATAATTTGGGTGACACAAAAACAAGACTCTCTTAAAATATCTTAGAGAAGTGTTATTGGTACTTCAAAATTTTCATTCTACACTTCTTAGACCATCTCTAATGGTTGGGCTAAAAGCCAAATTTTTTTAGCCCGGAAAATTTAGCTTTTAGCCCAGAAACAGCTTTTCTGCTCAAACTGTTCTAGCCTAAAATTTTGGCCCGGGATTATTAAAGAATGAACTTAGGCTATTTTTTTTGTTAAATTAAATTTAAAAAAAATATATATATGTAGACTATCATAAATTAATTTTACGAACATTTTAATCTTAAAAAATTTAAATTCCGATAAATATTGGGTAGAGTCCACTCCGATTTCTGAGCTAAATTTTGGGGGGAATTTGGCATTGGTTTAGCATTTAGCATTTAGCCCAAAATTTCCCATTGGGTTGGAGTGGGTTTGGGGGGAAATTTTTGGGGGTAATTTGGCTTTTAGCCCACCATTGGAGTTGGTCTTACAAGTGTATTTTTTTTTCCTAAGAGCAACTCCAGCGTGGGAGCCCTCCCCCCAGGCTATTCACTATTTAATCCACCTAATGAACAGTAACTGCCCTTAATGAACAGTAACTGCCTTTTGCATCTCCACCGTTGCACTTGAATAGCCCTGGCACTAGGCAATAAAATAATAGTATTTTTTTTATTTAAAAAATAATAGTATTTTTTTTTCACAAAACTTGTCTTAACAGTTGCATCTCCACCGTTGATTTCATTTGCTGCTGCTGCCTTTGTCTCTGCCGAAGTGGGTCGACGGAACCCTTTTGTCCTCCCCCACTGGCTTCCTCCGCCAAGCATGCATCCAATATCACCCCAATTCCTCCCACCCTCTGCAGTGCCGAGCTATGGAGCTCTGCTTCAGTGTGGCTCTGGAGCGGTTGCTCACTGCCCAAAACATGAGTCTCGGCATGGAGCCCCCCATCTCTAATGCTCTCGTGGCCGCCTTGAAGCGAGCTCAGGCTCACCAGTGCCATGGCTGCCCCGAACAGCAGCAGCAACCTCCGTGGCCTTCAAAAAGCGTGGAGACGTCGTCCTGACGTTAGATTGCCTTCGGGCGCTCGGGCTGGCACGAATCGACGGGCCTGGCACTCGAGCCTGCTCGGGCTCCCTCGCCAGCCAATGCTGGACTTCCTCCCTCGGGCAATCCAGCCCTGTTCCGGAGCCCGTCCCTCGAGCAGGAGCTCCCGCTGGAGCTGCTCTAATATAGAAAATTTGGAGTGTATAATGAGATTTTTGAAATATTAATAACAATTCTCATATCTTATCTGGATTTAGCAAAACCAACTTTGACTCAAAATGGAAATTTTGCCAAATATGGAAATATACATGTCAAATACCACAAAATTTGTTTTGAGTATTGACTTGGTAGCAATGCTTGACTATGTAAAAATTAATAACCATAATGTACATGTGGGCAATAGATAAAATATTTGGTTGTTATAAGTTGGTTATATGGATTAATTTTGTTAAAAACTGGTGTAATATAAGAAAGGTAGTATTGTAATCCTGTTATAGTTAGTTTTACTACAAAAACAAACTTGTAAGGCATTTGCTATTCATCTTGTAATTTCTTTCAAAATATTCAATATAAAAGCTTTCGCTTTCTTTCTTCTCTCTAAGCTTCTCTTAAATTTCTCATAAGGTTTTCCTTTGATTTCCATAGTTAATATGGTATCATCTCCGGAAATGGTTCATCACCGATCCGATGCTGACTTGTTCAGCTGCTATTGATGCTTGAGTGATTCGTATTGGTGTTGTAAGTTGCTGCAATTCATCAGAGTTGTTCTTGCTGTTGTGGATGTAAATTTCTTCCTCCTTATTCTTGGACAAAATTGCACCTACAAAACAAATAACACCTTAGGTCAAGACCAAGAGCCTCAGGCGCCCACGATGAATTTTGGGGGGGTAGGGGGTGTGGCTTTGGCCAAAGTTAGAATTTTGAGGGAAAAGTGTTTAGAGAATTTAGTAAGAGAATTGGAGTTAAGTTTTGGAGAGAATAAGGGGGTTTATATAGGGGTGTGGCCGGCTCCCTTGGGAGAGGAAGGACCGACCACTTGGATGATTTTGTGGGTTAGGTTCTTGATTTGTAGCTAATTAGTAAATTAATTGAATAATAAATCAATTAATTAGCTAATTAAGGAATGATTTGGAGGTTACCTTGTGGAGAAGATTTGATGAAGATGGTTGAAATAGGTTTTGAATAAATATGTATTTTGGACACTTTTAACTTGATTAAGGGATGATTGCCGACTGCTCGTGCGTAGGAGTTCTGGTATTAATCTAGGGTAATTTTGTCCTTTTCACCCTAGAATCCACATGTCGCCTCCATATTTTTCTCGATTATTTTGTGCTCCACAAATGCCCCACACCAGTTGGGCTGCTCGCAAGAAGGGGCAGCAGGTGTAGAGATCTCTAGTTTTGATGCAGATTTGCTTGGTCTTGGAATTAGATTCTTCTAGGAAAAGGAAATAAATCGCCTTCAAAGCCAAAGCCTATTTAAGCCTACCTTAAGTAAGGAATTAAATCAACCTCGGAGGGCAATTATTTATCCCTACAAGAATTAAAGAAAACTAGAAGATATTTGTTCCCCCTCCCCTAGCACTCTTCTTTGCTTACCCGTGCAAATGACCGTCTTCCGTTGATTTCTTTGTCTTCTTCGTGCCGCACCAATGTAAGAAAAACTTAATTATCCTTGTCTTCTTCTTGTGTAGTGCTGCCTCAGGGCAGCCGTCGGGGTGGTGCGGCATGTCGGCTGGTAGGGGCCAGGAGTCGGCTTTGGCTTGGGATAAGGAGGAGGTGTGGCAAGGGCCATCACTTGTACTGCTCGGCTTAACTGAAGCCAAGGACTAGCTTGGCATGGGCTAAGGAGGTGGCGTGGCATAGGCTACGATTTGTGATGCCTCGTTTGAGCTACTTTCCAAAAATGAAAAAATTGCTTGAGTTTGATTTCTCAGTTGTCACAGATGGAGCAATCAAGGATAGAGCTACCAAGATCGAAGCTTTTGAAGATGAAGTGTCAGATAAGCGAAAGTGCGAAGTGGTTGATGCCCTCTAACCATTCGATGCGTAGTTGGTGTTCGAGCATTCGATCTTTTGAGCTATGTGGCCTTCTCTCACTGGAGGGCTTACCCAGATGGGTGTCGGGGAATTAGTTTACCTTCTCGCACTGGAAAGCTTACCCATATGGGTGTCGGGGACTTGGTTTACCCTCTCACACTGGAGAGCAATTAGTTTAACCTTTCGCACTGGAGAGTAGACCTATATTGGTGTCGGGGAATTGGTTTACCTTCTCGCACTAGAAAGCAATTAGTTTAACCTCTCGCACTGGAGAGCAGACCCATATGGGAGTCAGGGAATTGGTTTACCCTCTCGCACTAGAGAGCAATTAGTTTATCATCTCGCACTTAAGAGCTTACCCGATGGGTGTCGAGGAAATGGTTTACCCTCTCGCACTGGATAACATAGAAGTCGTTGTCATGAGTGCAGCTGAGGAAAGTTGGACTGCTAGACAACTGAAATAATCCTCAGAATGCGAGGTCTTGTTTGGCGAACTACTTGTGAAACCCACGTAAAGGTGTAAGTGCAGTGAGCTGCTCCAAGAATTATTACGCCATCATTAGATGTTTCGTTATGTGCCATTTTGAGGCTTGGTTGGCGCGAGCCACAGGGCAAAATCGGCACGGCTAGAAGTCGTGGTGCAAGATTGGCACAGTTATGAGCCATGGTGATATATCAATGGCTGTCGGGAGCCGTGGAACAGATAGGCACGACTATGAAAGTAGAGCTAAGGGTGGCTTGGGCCAGGTTATGCGCAGTAGGAGGAATTGGACCACTAGGTCTGTGATGCTCGGCTACTAGTAATGTGTTGCTTCAATGTTGAATCGTCTGGAATGTTAGGAACAAGACCTACCCCCGGTTTTTGGTAGTTGGGCTAGTGTATCATTCTGGTACTCGTTTACCCTCAGCACGCCATTAGGCTGAGCTGCTACCATTGTCAAAACAGAAGTAATCTTTGTATTCGACAATCTATATGGGATAGTCTCGTCTGCTCAATCTTGTCATTGAAAGATGACCCGCTTATGTTGGTCATGTCTCGTCAGAGCGTTTCGTCAGTAGCTTCGTTACGTTGGAAATCGCGCAATCGTTCGGTTAGGAGCCTCTCAATTTCTTCCTGAATTTATCTTTGTTGGGTAACGGAGCTCTTGGTTGCCCCTGGTCGTGACCTGTTAGTATAAGCTATTCTTCCATGTGTTCGGCTCGTCTATGTCGCAACTGCGGTGCATGTGGTATGTTCTTAGCAGGCGAGCAAGTAACTCACAGGCTGCTGGTTGAAACTTAAGCCGAATTGAGTGACTGTTTCTCTCCGTCCGCTGTGATGCTTACTCCAATGTGAGGTGGAGGATGCTCTTTGCAGGCATTGCTGTGAATGAACATTTTGCCTGAAAGTTCGCTCATGTTGATTATCAGAAGGTGGCCCCAACCGTGCATGTATACTAGTCTGCTAGCCTAGTCGAGAATGCACGCTCTTCCGCGCGTAAAACGGGAGTATCTACTATCTCAAGGGCACAATCGAGAATGTAAACTGCCCCAACGCTCGATTCGTGGCTAGTCGAGTGGCTGCTTGCCAGGACGCTGCTGGAGAGGTTCGTTGTCTGCCCTTATCCTTCTTCGAGACACCTCGTCTGAGGCAAGCTGCATCTTGATACGCTGTAATAGCTGACTCACCAAGGTCGTCTGTTGCACGAGGGCATTTGTCAACTCTATGACTTGTTAGGATAATGTTGTTCACCATGCGGGATGGAAGGGCTTGGACAGAATGCGTCTCCTTGAGTAGCGGAAGTATAGTGGACTCCGGGTGTGAGGTTTGAGTTGGGAAATGTCAAATTCTCAAAGAAATGAAGTGAAAATGCCCCCGGTTTAATCGTCGGCACAAAAATTTGAAGCTGGGACAGTTGAACTAATCTTGGACCGACTTGGGCTACTTGGAAGGTCACGGGAGTAGATTGGGCCGCAAAAGCAGACTAGACCATGGAAGCAGGCTGGGCCACAAAAGTGGGCTGCTCAGCGTGTGGCGCACATGGGTGCGAGGCTAGGGCTCGGCTTGGCAACGCTTTGGATTCGCGTCGGGCTTGAGTGGCTAAGGCCGTCTCACCTTAGGCTTGGGCCCGTGTGGGCATGAATGGGATGGCTTGGGCCGTCGTTGTAACGCCGTAGGCCTTGCCAAGGGTGCCCACCGTGGTGGCTATCGTGGTGGTTGCCACGGTGGTGCCCTGTAGGGGTGGTGCCGCTCCACTCATCGTTGTGTTGAGCCTTGTAGATAGCCGCGGTCCTAATCCTTGAACGTTGGAATTTTCGTTCATCGAGGTTTTCGAATCTCTTGTCCTTGTACTGTTCTTTTACGTTTTATCAAAGAATTTTTAGAAATAAAAATTCCTAGAATAAGAACGTACAAAAAATCTACAAATAAGCAAGGAAACAAAAACCTTAGATGCGAGAGTCTTTTATAAGTGTGTGACTCAACTCTCAATGAAAACACCAATTTGTGGATGCAAATTTCTTCCTCCTTGTTTTTGGACAAAATTGCACCTACAAAACAAATAACACCTTAGGTCAAGGCTAAGAGACTCAAGTGCTCATGATGAATGGGGGGCTTTGGCCGAAGAACCTTCAATGTCAAAGTTAGAATTTTGAGGGAAAAGTGTTTGGAGAATTTAGATAATTTAGTAAGAGAATTGGAGTTGAGTTTTGGACAGAATGAGGGGGTTTATATGAGGGTGTGGCCAACTCCCTTGGAAGAGGAAGGACCGGCCACTTAGATGATTTTGTGGGTTAGGTTCTTGATTTGTAGCTAATTAAAAAGGAATTATTTAGAGGTTACCTTGTGGAGAAGATTTGATGAAGATGGATGAAATAGGTTTTGAATAAATACCTATTTTGGGCACTTTTGACTTGATTGAGGGATGATTGTCCACTGCTCGTGCGTAGGAGTTCCGGTGTTACTCGAGGGTAATTTTGTCCTTTCAACCCTAGAATCCACATATCGCCTCCATATTTTTCTCGATTATTTTTTGCTCCACAGATGCGATTTCTGACGATGTTGTTGGGAACTTTAATTCGTGGGAAGATATCTAGGTTGTCCATGGATTCTGCTATTCTTTCAAGTGTTACTGTTCTTAGCTCTTCATTAGTTTCTTGATTTCGAAGCATATGGCTGATTTCAGCAAATTCTTGATCTGAGTTGTTTTTCATGATTTGGGATGTTTCTGTTAATCTATATATGTTAATTCATATCTACTGCGATTGTTATTATCGTTCTTGTGAAAGTGTGCAAGGGAAATCTGAGCAGAACAAATGGAATGCCAAATTGCCAATGACGGATTCAAAATTAAAAATACACACTAATTGACATTCAAGTACAAATGAAAACCTAATCAAACAAACCCGCCGTAACCCAATATCAGAATAATCGAACAACTTCGTACTTAGGTTTAAATTTCTCAGTAATTGAACAATTTCAAAAACTGTAGTTGCAAACTTGCAATTGGAACTTAATGTAATAAAATCATAGCTGAAAAAATGGTCATTGTTTTGGCATAGTTTAGGATTTCCGACCGCAGCCAGTCATTCAACGTGTGAGATTTGTATGTTATTTTACTCGATGTGGACTTCGAATGTAGCCTTCGTAATACAGCACAGAATGCAGCCGTACAAAGCAAATAACGAAAACCAATGAAACTAATATAACGAAAACACAAATATAATCAGAGGAAGGAAGGCGACCCTGAGCACGGACGTAGCCGCACAGAGCGAAGGTGGAGAATTGGCCAGTGTAGATGCCATGCTCATCCAAATGCCCAACGTTGATCTGAACAGAAGCGTGGTCCTTGGAGGTGATCAGCCTGTTCGTCGCCGACCTGCATCCACACACAAACACCACTGAATTTAATCCAAAACCCTCAACTCCCAATCCCAAAAACAAAAATCTGCGTTCGTTATATGCCGAGGAGGAGTGCGACAGTGATAACTATAAACTGGGCCCATTAGACGAAACCCTATTGCCCCAAAGTTTTATGCCGCGGTTGGGCGCGTGTGTTGTTCTGGACCCGTTACAGGATTTGGGCTCAGCTAGACCAGTGACATGAGAGTCCGACAAAATGCGTAGAACGTAATTTATACATACTTGAAGGGTTAAAAATCTTTGTAGGCATTGTATTTTAGAAGATGGGTGATGCTATCCACACACATTTTTTTACTTCAAACATCTCTCTTATTTTTTTTGTCGGCGGATCGAATGAATGAAGATGGTCAACAGACGGACAACAAAGGGTGTGTGGAAAGTTAAAAAAGGTGTGTGAATAGCACCACCCTAGAAGATAGTCATGTGTACAATGTCGCCTCTCTAAAATTAGGTGGGACAATGGCGGTTCCATTAAGGGACCAGTTGGGTTCTAGTCTCCCATGACCCTAAAATACGGGAAGTAACTCGAAATGTCTTTCATGAGCTCTATGTTAGTTTAGCATGAGACCTGGTAGTACCTACCAAGTACTCGATAAAATGCATGTTTAGCATATATCGACAATGCTCGAAACGTGATACTTGATGGGCCTCGACATCATTGTTTAACATATGTTGGCAAGGCTCGACAACATAGCTTGACAAAAGTCGATAGGGACACCAAATTCTTGACAAAATGTCTCAATGACACAGAACTTCGCAATAATAAACTAAACTTGATCAGTCTTAAAAAAAAGTTGTGAGTTTTTACACTATGACCTACATCCAAAGCAAAATCTGGACATACATGTAGTCTGACAGGTGAAACCTCAAAATCTACCTTGTTTTGAAACAAAAAAATGGTGCGTGCGCTTTTAAGCCAATTTCATCATTTTGTTGTCAAACATTACCAATTTGACATTTCAAATGACCAAATTAACTAAATTGGGTATACAATGACCAATATAGATTTCGATTTCAATCCAAAACATAGTGATCAAAAAGTTTTTAACTCTTCATGTAAATTTCTTATAAGCATGGTAAGCATGGAATTTACCATGGATCATTACTTATTCATTACCTTATATTTAAGCCTGGTACGAAGTTTTTGCCATTTAAGACTTGTGCTGGAGATTTCCGAACTTATTAAATTTTGATTTACAAGTTAAGAGATGATAAAGAGATTCGCTCAAAAATATAACTATTCATGGATTCTTTGTCAGATTATGTTTTTGGCATAATATTTTATAATATTAATATAAAAATTGAAGTTAAATTATAAGGTAACAAAAAGTTCATAAAAAGTTACATTTTACGAGAACCTCTTTAGTATTTCTCAAACATGATGGTTGGCTTCAGTCTTTTGATTTGAATATTTGAATTCAATATTATGACAATCTCCATTCTTTCTTTCAGTTATTGCAGCAAATCAATCTAATCACTTGACAGATTTTATATATTCTCCAACAACCCAAACTCATCTTTTAACACACGAAATATTTCGTCATTTCATCGTCTGACATATGACGTTTTCAACATATTTCTTCACGTATTTTTTAACGTCGAAGCATGTCTCTTCGTCCCTTTGAACACTCCATTCATTACGATGCTGTTGTTAATTAAAAAGGAATATAAATGCGTATACCAACCCAAATTAAGAAGAATATAAATGGCAGTTTTATTAATTTCCCAAATTATATGTACAAATATAGTCAAAAGAAGCGTGATCAGCGGGCGGCCATAAAGTCATTGACATTCTTACAAAGACGGTCAGTAGAGTGGCATCTCCCCGTAATTACTCCCAAACCCAGTGGCATTTGCTCTCCAACGGTCACTAGGTTTATAAACCCCCAAGCCACTCAGCAAAACCACTGCCTCTCAGAAACTTGATATTTTAGACAAAAACCGAAAAAAAAAACAAAAATGGGAAGCTCAAGCTCAAGAACTCCATCACTCTTTGCCTGCATCTTCATCTGCGCAATCATGGCCGCCCATTTGGTAGTGATTGCTTCGGCTTCGGCCGTTGATTTCAGCGGCGGCCACCAGCTGGGTGAGCTGAGCTGGGGTTCGGCGCGATCGGCGGCGGGGGGACTGATAGCTGACGAGGACGAGGATGCGGAGATGCAGATGGACTCGGAGATCAACCGGCGCATCTTAGCCACGAGGAGGTACATTAGCTACGGTGCGCTGAGGAGGAACACTGTCCCCTGCTCGCGACGTGGCGCGTCCTACTACAACTGCCGACCTGGGGCTCAGGCAAATCCCTATCGTCGCGGCTGTAGCTCCATTACTCGCTGCAGGCGCTAATTTCAATTTTTATTTTTTATAATTTAATTTCCACCTTCTTTTTTTTGTTATTATTTTTAAAAAATTATATAATTAATGAGTCTAGTTGGTGATTGTGTGTTAAATACCTGAAGAGATTATTGTTATATTGTAATGTTAAAATACCAATTTACCACTCTTGTTTACTTATTTATTTAATTATTTATTTGTGCATTGTTGGTCATCCATTTTTATATTTTAATTGGTACCCAGATGATTATTTGTGATGAAAATTAGAGAAAATAATGATATTATTTGTGATAAAATTCGGATTCGAGTAAACGCGTAATGGGTTGTAAACTTGTAAAGGGCATTTGCGGGATGTGACTTTTTGGACGGCAATAATGCGGTGTGTGATCTGTATCTTGCAGTGTACAACTGTCCTGTTATGGTCCAAACAAGAATCTAACAACATGATTGGATTTTTTTCATAAAGCAAATGAGACTTTGATGCAAAACTTTAATTTCGGCTGTTGTTTTTTTCGTGACGTATTTTCTGAGTGTCACGTGTCAAATAATAATGTACGCATGATTATACATAACTAGTGATACCAGTCAATTCTATTGGTAAAGGCGTGTTTGTGGTTGATCTTTAATCCAAGTTTGATTTATGCGGATAGTAATTTTCGTTTGTGCACGATCCATAAATTCATACGTAAAATTATGTATCATGCGTATGTCTTTTTGTCTTGAGATTGTGTGTATATTCTAACGTTGACAGTGAGAATAGCCAAATCTTGCCCTAAACTTAATTTTGAAAAAAAAAAGAAAAAAAAGAAAAAAAAAAGAGGGAAATGATGGGAAATTACCAAATTTGGGTGGATATTAATTAAAGGGTAGGTACTTTATTTGTTGGGAAAATGTTAGTACGAAGGGTCATGCGACCTTCACCAAAATGAATTTATTTTTCATACCAGACAATTTGACTTCATTTATTCATCTAGTTAGTTATCAAGAGAAATGTTTTCTTTCGAAAACAAACAAACAAACATTTGATATAAGCAACTGCTATCAATACTCTAAAATAGCTATTCTGTATTTTGGACTATTAATGACAGCTCTTTTTATACATTAAATTTCAAAAGTAGGACAACAACTGGACGATGTGATTTCAGTGCTCAGTAGTACTGAAGGGTGTTTTAGCCATTAAATTTGATTTTCACGACTGTTTAATATTTATTTTCAATCTCAATCATTCAAGTTTCGTATCGATTAATTATAAGCTCCATTGAAGAAAACTGGATCACAATTAAAATTGTTATTGTCAAAGCATTAATCATATGATGATAGTGTTTGCCAACGGTCACAAAGCCAGCGCATTGTAATTGGCATTTTAATACGATGGTATGGAAAGGCAAAGGATCCCCGGATCCTAAGCATCCCGTGATCTCATCCGTTCATCGTATATCAAGTGGTTAATTTTTGTTAAGTACTATTCATATTTAATTTTAAATTTTAAATTTTAAAATGATTTCTGACCATACAATTTACGATGAATGGATGAGATCATAGAATCCATAGGAAAATGATCCTCACCGGATCTTTTTCCGTATGGAAATCTCATTGCCATCCACATGCAGTAAAGCACTCGAGGGAGGTCGAACTCGGTGACAGTGAGAGCACACAATTGTCAATTATGGCGATGATTTAAGCCTTTTGTGAGATGCAATACAATCTAATCAAATCGACACTTCATATGTCTTTGTCGCATTAGCCTTCCATAAACCACTATAAGCATCAGAGGAAATTGTAGCAATGATGCTTTAACTTTAACTCAATTAGAGTAATAGTCTATCAACTAAAAATTATTAACTATTAGTCTCTTAACTCCTTAAAATGTGCAGTTATGGTCATTTTCATCAACACCCTTAGAACTTTCGTCAAAATGAGTTATGTTGGAAGAATTATTGCTACAATTGGGTTCAGGGAACATTGCTTCAATTAGATTAAAATTGAGGGACCATTTCTCCAATTGGATTAAAGTTAAGGAACCATTTTACAATTTTTTTCATTTAGTTTTTCATATTTGCTTCTTGATTCTAACCTTACGTGCATGGCGCACAACTCATTTTGATGAAAGTTTTGACAAAGTTGACGAAAAATACTGTAGCTATATGTTTAGTTGAGTTGATAGATCAATAGTCATGAAATTTTAGTCAATGAACTATTACTCCAATTGGATTAAAATTGAAGAATCATTACTACAATTTTCTCTAAGAATCAACATTTGGGAATCAGGACCACAACAATCAATTACGTTATGGTGGAATAGTTAAAACCCAAGATTACATTATTCGTTTAAAATACCGTACGCACCACATTTGGATAAGTCCTACAAGTTGTGTGATATAAAATAGGATACTCCAATAGTATTATAATAAAGGGGATTCGATCGTGTGAAGCACAACTAGGTGAGTCCTAAGAATTACGCTAGACACCTCACGCCAGGGCTTTCAAATATAAATGGGGAAAATTCAGGCAAACGAGCCAGGAATTCGAAATTCGAAGACGGACAGAAAATGAGAATCATTTGGTCTTGTTCACAAATCCATGGAGTATAGATCTGCTCCGAGATATCATCTATACAGGATAGTTTCGAACCAAAAACAACAAAACGAACACTCAAAATCAGGCGGTAAACACATCCTATCGATTAAAACAAGTACTAACACAGCATGACATAGTTACTCCTTGGCTGAATCATCCGCTGACTTGGGCTCTATATTTGGCTTGGACGAGGCTGAAGGAGATGGTGATCCTTCCACTCCAATCTCAGCTCTGAGGTCATTGATGCTCTGCTCCAGCTCGTCGATCCTGCTGCCCATCTCATCAAGTGCATCAAGGTCAAGGAAACAAGAACCAGCTTAATCCAAAGCAATGCGATCTACGAAGTTACAAGTCCCGCGCAATGCACATAGAATAAATCCAATGTGATAAACAACTAGATAAGGGTCAAACGGACATGCTTCCCGCAACAATTAAAAGAACACATCTAACCTTATTAATCAAGTCTAAATATGACAGGTATCACCAATCACAAAGTCCACCAACTGAAGAATTTGACAGAAAACACGAAAGATGATTGGATTAATCATAATCTATAACATTCCTCAAGATTCTTATGTGATGTTCTCATACGCTAAATCTAGGACAGCCAAACGGACCAAATTCAAATGCCAGCACCAACTTAATAATTTTCCTCTCTAATATCATATAACAAAGCTACAATAAAATACTTCGTAAAATCAGTGTAGAATAATATCAATTTTGAAATTAGTAAGCAAAAAGGATATTCTTTGTAATGATGGAGTCGGACATTGTCTGGAACCTGGATTGCTGCAAATCTCAAAACATAAGCCACACAGTCCATTGAACTTCATTTCAAATAAAAAACGTCACAAATGAATAACAAACTCACCATCTGTTGAAGAAGATTTTGTACCTGAAAAAAACAAACGAAAGCTTAAGCAAAGGGTGGGACTTCGATTGCAGTATAAAATTCTGCTATCATACTACTACGCAAATGGATTGACAAAATTAATGTACACATACGGCCATCAAAGCCACCAAGTATACGGAGTAAACGCAATAATTGAGAAACAAAAAAAAAACCCCTCTTAGCATTGCAACATATGATAGTTTTATGAATAGTGGGAAAACCAACAAATTAATCATATTAACTAACTGAAAATATCTTCATCATTCAATTCTAAATATATTTCTGCCGTCAAGATTCCCATTACTTAGAGCCACATACTCATCAGCCTCAACATGCTCAATACTCATCCATATGGGCAATAGAAGTAGTACAAACTAACATGAATAAACAAAAGAAAGTACAACCAGAACTCACAAAAGCAGTCATATCAGCAGTGCTTTGTTTTGGGTCATCTGTATCATCCTGCCAAAAAGAAATGGATGAGCTACTTCACCAAATTGTCATCAATAGTATAACAATTGTACATATTATGGTGCTTAATTAGATTAAATATATAGTCAGTTCATATGAAGGGAAATTTATCAGGAAGAAACCATTCTCAGCTGATAAATGTTAAGGGACTGTAGTTTAACTGCTTCTATTTTGACCCCCAAAGGCAACAAAAGGGCTGCATGGTATGGGCTCTTTTATGCCCAACTGGACCTGTCACTGACATGTAAGCCTAAATCTCGCTCCAAACACACCCTCATATTATATATTGTGCATACTATATTTCATCTTCATCCAACAAGTTTACGAATGTGACCTTGACATCCCATGTACCAAAAGAAAGATGAGCTAAACTCCACCTTTGTATAACATTCCGAAATTCACCAAAGACACACATGTTCCAAAATCTCCATCAACCAAAGAATACAATTGTGTACTGAAACTCATACAAAGATTATTGAAATTCTTACCAACATGCATATCAATGCAATCATCTTTAACCATAACATGGTAAAAGTACTTGTTTCATGGCTCTCTAATCCTTACTCAACTCCACCCTTGTATAACATTTCGAAATTCACCAAAGACACACATGCTCCAAATCTCCGTCAACCAAAGAATACATTTGTGTACTCAAACTCTTACAAAGAATATTGAAATTCTAAACAACATGCATATCAATGCAATTGTCTTTAACTATAACATGGTAAAAGTACTTGTTTCATGGTTCTCTAGTCCTTGTGTGTCAAGCTTCCACAATGAACATCCATTATTTTCTCCACACACATGCATGCATTATGAATAAGTTTGCAAAATCTATTACACTCTCAAGATGACAATGGTGTATCTCAAGCCACTGACCCACACCATTGTAGGGTTATCCAGCCTTTACCAGATCCTCCTTACTAAAGTAGTTAAAGACGTGTGCGAGACACTACTGAGCTTCTCTCGTTATTTTTACCCCCACTTAGGGCTGGTTTGGTATTGTTGTGCTTTGAAAAAAAAATACTTCTGCTGTGCTGTGAGCATAAGCTCATTTTTGCTGCTTCACGTTTTCAACTTTTTCACTCAAAATTGTGAACATAAGTTGTTTTTAAGTGTTTACCAAACAACTTTTTGAGCTTAGCTTTTTTTGATACCCACTTTTTATAAAAGCACCTCAGTACCAAACCAGTACTTAACAAGTCTTCTACTAGTTACAATTCAATGAATACCCGATAAGCTAGTAAGATTGACACAAAACCCAAACGATCCAACGAAACATCATATAGTAGTAGGTTCCTATAGTTAAGCACTACCATATTATTTCAATTTAACATTGTAATTTCACATCATCAAGGAATGCCAAATGTATGTTTGATGAACTGATAGTGGGCAGCAGAAAGTGAATTTCATCACAGCATATAGACATGCTAGCGAAATACGAAGTACAAATTGGTGCATAACAAAAAGAGAAAATAATCAGAAGCATAACATCAGTGCTGCTTCCAAGACCCTCTTTCGAGGACTGGAATTGCTATACTATACAAAATGAATCTTCAAATTAAAGATTTCAGAAACAATGCAGATATTTCAAAACACATCAAAAGTTATTATCTTCACTAATTTTCTCGAATTTTCTCAGCAACCAAACAGAATACTGAATAAGCAACAAAAAAGACTCGAAAAAATCGAAAATATTCAAAGTTTCAAGGCAGTGAAACAGCACAAGCTTACTAAAATTGAAATATACAGCATCGAATAACAGATCGGAGTTAATTAGCAAGGTACGTTCTGGTAAATAATAATATAATTTTCAAAACCCTAAGGGATTCAATCTGCATATGATCAAAATCAGTGAAAAATACACAATTCGTGGGGATAAAATTTGACGAGTAAAAGGGAAATTACCATGTTCGAAGGCTCTGTTGCGAAGGTTTTGGAGACCCTCGGTTGTGCAGTGCAGTGAGTACAAGAGAAAGGTGTGTATATTATGTGCGGTATTTGGTTGCAACTTGGAAGAGGAGGGGAACTGGAACACAAGCCTTGTGAAGCTATCAAATTACCATTTTGTCCCTACTGCTTATTATCCAGTTTCTTTTTTATTTATCCGGGGACGAATTTTACTACTGATATTTTTCTCATTTGTTTTTGTAAAAATAGCAAAGAAAAACAGAAACAAAAAGTTTTATGCTCAAGTGAAAATAACCATTTTAATTCAAGTAAATGTAGTTATTTATTACTACGGTCTAGTAATATTCTTCTTCGATCGTTTGTTCAAAAAAAAAAAAACTCAAGTAAATGTACGGGAGTTTCTTCAATAAGTATTTTTATATAGGCTGACGTAGGGGTGAGTTCATTGTCATTCGGTTCGGTTCAATTTTCTTTCAGTTTTTTTTTCGATTTGGTTTTATTCGGTTCGGTTTCGTACAGTTTCGGTTTTTTTTTTTGTTTTATAAACCTTGATCTTTTTTAATATGGAATTTAGAAAAGAGGTTTGCATTAGTAGACTAATAATAAGAAATTAAGGAAAGTGGGAATGTGGGAATGTGGGAAGGTAGTTGTACACATACAAGATCATATAAACCAAATATATTCTATCAACAACCTCAATTGCAAAGAAAAATGATTACCGTATCCATTCAAAAAGCAAACAAATAGAGAAACTTTTCCAAAACTTTCCTTTATAACCAATGAAATATTCTCCCTAATTGAACCAAGTATGCTCCTTGAAAAAGCCCTAGGTTTAGTTTCAAACTTGGCAACAAAGTTTCACAAAAGAAACATCATGGGCATACATTCATAAAGTGTAAAGGGATTCAGTTTGGTTCGGTTCGATTTGATTTCTGAACCTCCAAAACCGAAACCAAATCAATAAGGTTTGGTTCGGTTTTTTATTTTCAATTCGGTGTTTAGTCTCCTTTTTTTTCCTTTTTTTTTTTCTTTTCTGTTTTCAATATTTTGAACCCACCCTTAGGCTGATGTATGGAATTATTTAATTCAAAATGCATAGAGTAAAGTAGAAACCACTTATGCTAATAAATGTTTCTGCTAGAAATGCGTTTTACTATAAACATGTTAGGAAAAAAATAAAATAAAAACCTAAATGCTTCCCAAAAGTACTTTTTCCATAAAACGCTTATAGGACCTAAAATCACGTTTAAACTTTTATATCAAACATAATCAACAACCCCTTGGTTGTAGGAAATTAATATAATCAACAACCCTTTGGTTGTAGGAAATTAATTTTAGCCCCGTGAATGCAATCTCAAACCTGCCCTCATTGTTCTCCACATTCCTCATGGGACTCTCAGCATGGCTTGTTTGGCCCGACGGCGGATTCCATGCACAGTCCAATGCATTGCTCAAAATTCATAGACCATTTTGTGGGATCCTGTTGTGCTCCGGATTGGGGCTGCTTGGGTTGGACAATTCCTTTGTTTGGTGCATTTTGGAGTTCTTTTCGTCTGCTAAAAAGTACTTTCGGCGTGTGAATCCATTTGACAAGGATCTTGTAAAACCTTGGTCGGCTTGGGTGGCCTATCTTGCCCTTGTTACTTGTAAGATTGTGTGTCTTGGATTTTGATTTGTACACACCAAATTATGAACATGGTTAGGTTTTAGGATCTCGGGGAAGAAATCTTGTCATGAATCGTCGTATATAAATACGCAGTTGGCTTAATTACGCGATACAATGGGAAGAATTCTATGGTGCCCTCGGGAAGATATCTTGTCCAAAATCGTCGTATACAAGAAAGCTAGTCGCGTAATCTTTTATATGCTAGTCGCTTAAACTTTGTTAAATACACGTTGTATACAATGGTTGTATGCAATAATATATCTATCCTAAGAGGTGTGAAACAACATATATACAAATTTGTTTATTTATTATAGTTTGCAACACAACAAAGTATAAACTTTGTTTTAATAAAAGTTGGTGCTCCGAAGTATGCAATACTCTAAAATTTTTAACCATTAGCTTTTCGGTGTGTTGTCCACACACTAATTTTTACTTTCTACACAAATTTTTGTCATTTGGATATCTTTAATTCATCTGATCTAACGATCGAAAATTGAGAGAATTGTGCTATAGGACCATCCTCACTTTTATGAGAACATGTACTCTAATATTTGTCCATATAATTTTTTTTATGAAATTATCAATGTTGTAAGTAAAATTTTTGGAAGAAAATTTAAAGGTTTTCTGTACGTCGATGCCATAGCTCGCTTCCTCAAACAGAGTACAAGAACGTCTTTTTATTAGAATAATTCAGACGCAGTAGCTTCGATCTTAAAACCACATTAACAAACGAAGTGATGTGACAACTAATTCAATTCATAGCTCAGGACATTAAAAATATATTAAATGCTAACCCAAAACTCCCATGCTCAGTTCCTTATTTTCAATAGGGGTGTGTGGATAAATTATTTCTTATACATCCCTTATTAATTTATATCCGTTGATTTTCTTTAATTCATTCGATCCGACGGTCGAAAATTAAAAGAGTGTGTGAGAAGTAAAATAAGATGTGTGGATATCACACCCCTTTTCAATATTGGGGATATATAAATGGAACACATTCGTGACATTATTTTTCTACATAATTTTTTACAAAGGTTTTGTGTGCCTTATTCCGTAAATTTATTTTAATGACCCGAGTCATTTATATTTTAAAACAATATTCATAGATCATTCTTGAAAAAAAAAAAAAGACAAATCTAAAATGATTAAAATATTCATTTGCGGTGAAGAAAATTAATGAATTCGGTCCTACAAAAAAAAAAAAACCTAAATCCTTAATCCAACAATTATATGATTTCAAACTTGTGTGATTTTTCGTAGACCTAATCTTTAAGAGATGACTTAAAAGATAAATGGTTTGGATCATTTAAATACATTATGGAGTGAGCCTTACAAAATATTTGTAAGAAATTGTGTAAAAAAGGTAGTGTCACATATCTATTCTCATGTATATAAAATATATTTGGAATGTTATTTTTCCGATATTGTGTGTACCCTCACATGAGCTTTCTACATCCAATGCCAACAGATCTCTCAATATAACAAAAGACATGAATTGAGTAAAAAGATTAGTGAAGAGAAAAGATGATTAAAGAGTGCCAACTCTTAATAACAGGTAATAAGAAACTTCCACTAGAATTTATTTAATTATTTTATTGCATTACTTTATACTATTTTATATTATACAAGAATTTTGCATACAGACGTCGAGGTTGAATTAAAAAAATAAAATCCAATCACCAAAACAATTCAATGCTTGCAAGACTAGAATTATCTTAATTATCTAAGTTAGAAGAGTACATTTTTACTCACCATTATTTAGTGTGATGTATATTCATATTCTATTTATCATCGTTAGATGAATTTGAATTTTAAGATTTGTTCATATCCACTACATGAATATCGAAATTCAAACTTATCTAATAATAATAAGTAGAATGATAAGTATATACCACAATAAATGACGGTGAGCAAAAATACTTAGGTTAGAAAGTGAGTGAAGTCGCGTAGTGCTTGGCAGCTGCCACATGTAGATTTGCAATGGAATAAAGAATTATCATTGTGAAAACTCGGTTTTGTCTTGATTAAGTTGGGTGGAGGGCAGGCCGTGTATTTCTCACATCAAACACATATTAGCTGTTAACTCGTATTATTAGCTGTTATTAGAACGACACACGCGGACATCCATGTGATGTGATGTGATGTGATCAATCTATATATCTACGTGAGAAGAGGATTTTTTTCCAAATCCACTTCCTAGCAAATCCTATTTTAATCGTTCGTCGTACATTGTACAATTAGTTTTTGTCAGATATTATTTGTGTTAAATTTTAAATAGAATAAATTAAATAATTTCTGATCGCAAGATACATAATGAATAACTAAGATATGAGAATCTCTTAGATCCCCACAAAATGAATCCGAATATGATCCAATTCCATCTACGTGAAGTCAAGCTCAAATGGCTCACAACACATGGTTTGGTTTTCTTCACTTAATTTGGAGTTTGATTTGCATCGCATTACGTCAAACTGTCAATTGAACCCTCGTGATCTCTACGTAAACAAATGTGGCCTCATGATTTCTTTCGCTGGGTCTCGTTTCCGTGGTTGCTTGCAAGATTTTAAATAACGGATATTTCTTGTGGTTGCATACGAGATTTTAAATAACAGATATTTTGAGTGGTTACATGCAAGGTTTTAAATAGTGGATATTTTCGAAAGATATTTTTTATATTTTATAAAAGCATACCATTATACTAAAAAACATATAATATATTCATCTATTGAAATATGAACCTAAAAAATGTGTATTGTTCTATTAAAACATATAGTATTCAAATCACCAAAACGGAAAATAGAGCGTTTTATTTTTGCTCAGCACCTAACAAAAGTAAGAAAATATATGAAATTATTGTTAGATTTAATTAATAACCACGCCAAAAGTGGAAGTGCATTTAATTGTTAGATTTAATGCAACTCGTGAAATCAATAATGATCACCCAATTTTTCTGATATCAAGCTCAAATATTACCCGTCACTTTTTGATGCTTCTCTTTTGATAAACTTAATTGATGGCAATTTTTTAGGTACTATATAGTGGTTTTTCTTATATATGTACTAACATTTACCTATACACTTTATGTGACATCCCACATCGCCCAGAGGAGTGATCCTTAAATGTATATTCCCATCTCTACCTAATACGAGGCATTTTGGGAGCTCACTGGCTTCCGGTTCCGTAGGAACTCCGAAGTTAAGCGAGAAAGGGGGCTAGAGCAATCCCATGATGGGTGACCCACTGGGAAGTTGCTCGTGAGTTCCCAAAAACAAAACCGTGAGGGAATGGTAAGCCCAAAGGGGACAATATCGTGCTACGGTGGTGGAGCGGGCCCGGGAAGTGGTCCCCCCCGGGCCAGGATGTGACAATTTGGTATCAGAGCCTAACCCTGGCTGCGTGTGTGCCGATGAGGACGTCGGGCCCCTAAGGGGGGTGGATTGTAACATCCCACATCGCCCAGGGGAGTGATCCTTAAATGTATATTCCCATCCCTACCTAGCACGAGGCCTTTTGGGAGCTCACTGGCTTCGGGTTCCGTAGGAATTCCGAAGTTAAGTGAGAAGAGGGCTAGAGCAATCCCATGATGGGTGACCCACTGGGAAGTTGCTCGTGAGTTCCCAAAAACAAAACCGTGAGGGAATGGTAAGCCCAAAGCGGACAATATCGTGCTACGGTGGTGGAGCGGGCCCGGGAAGTAATCCGCCCCGGGCCGGGATGTGACACTTTATGTGTATGAACACATTTTTTTTTTTTTTTAGAAAATGAGAAGGGGAGAGAGAGAGAGAGAGAGAGAGAGAGAGAGAGAGAGAGAGAATGTGGGGGAGTGAGAGGTTTTTATTTTATTTTTTATTTTATTATTATATATATATATGTTGTAGGTATTTTAACATTACCTGTAGGTGAGTTTTCAATAAAAAAAAAGAAGTAAAATTTGGACCTGTGAAATTACATTATTGCCCATCATTTTTTTTTGCGTGATAGAAGACTAATTTGTCTTTTCATCCTCTTTTGGTTGGCAAAGAGAGTTTTATTAATTAGTAGAGATATACTACATTGTTGAAAAATGGGAATGAAATACGATTTATGACACACCCCGACCGAAAATCAAGGCGTGCTGACCATTACGTGAGAGTGACGTAGCCACGTGCACAGTGCGGAAGTATAAATAATAATAGAAAAGTGAATAAATAAAAAACCAAAGTACTAGATACCCAACCCGAAATGTCCACTAGGATCCCGAATAGAACTGCGCTGGACGACACCAGGAAGGTGACGAAGCCATAAAGTGTGGTAGACATAATCAGAGCACAAAAAGCCTAAGTGCAGTCCAGCGCAGCTCGATTCGGGATTCTAGTGGACATTCCTGATCGGGATGTGTCAATTTAAATCACAATATGAGTTGATCATAATAATTTAATATAAAACTCGTTAAACATAAGACATCTTAAGTGGAAAACAACTTATTACATGATATAAATATTAATTAAATTCCTATCATTAAAGTAAACAAAAAAATCATTGGAACTTTATCTCTAGACGTAACGATCCGGTTTGATTATAATATTGACACAAATATTAAAGAGTATATTTAGAGTTTCTTAATTCCAAAAAACTCAAACACAACATAAAAGATTAATTTGGCCAAACTAATTTTCATCGTACAAGTGGATCTAAGGGTGAGAAATGCACGAGAATAACCAAACTCAAAGGAACACAACGGCGCTCCAAAGATACAAAAACTCCATTTCTCATGAAAATGTAAAAGCTTCGCGAATTAGAATGTGGATTTTTACACACAGAATGTTGAATACGAGTCCCGACCAAGTCGACCGCAGAGTATTTTTCCCTCCAACGTGATGACGTGCGAGAAGAGCGTAAATAAAACATTACAAATAATTTCAAAAAATAAGGAAACTTGTCAGAAGCAATACATTTCTGATATTCTTTCCCCCAGACGCGCACCGACGCTTGGTGCTTGTCGTTCTCACTAGTCACTTCTTTAAAAGCTCACTCCTCTAAACGCCCACCATTTCCCCCATATTTACAGTCCTAACCTCCATCAAAAGTACAAAATCCTGCGGGCTGAAAGCGAGCAGCCTCAAAAGCTCCAGTTTTTCCCCCGATCGACGTTCCAGTTCAACTTGGGCGAGTCAGAATGCTGGACCGGTTCTTAGGGCCTCGCCGGGCCCGTCAGATCCAGAGGGCGCTGCGGCACGGAACGGTGACTTTTCTGTGCTTGTTCTTAACCGTCGTCGTCCTGCGCGGCACAATCGGCGCCGGGAAGTTCGGAACACCAGAGCAGGACTTCAACGATATCCGCGAACACTTCTACACTCACAACCGGCGCGTGGAGCCCCACCGAGTGCTCGAGGAAGCCACCCCCGAAACCAACCAAAAAGACGCCGACCCGGCCGGCCAGTCCAACAACTATGCCGAGTTCGACATATCCAAAATCCTCAAAGACGAACCGGCAACCGACGACGAGAAGCGGGACCCGAACCAGCCCTACAGTCTCGGCCCCAAAATATCGGACTGGGACGAGCAGAGGTCCGATTGGCTGAAGAAAAACCCGGGCTTCCCTAATTTTGTCGGACCCAATAAGCCCCGGGTCCTGCTCGTAACCGGGTCGTCGCCCAAACCGTGTGAAAACCCGGTCGGCGACCACTACCTATTGAAATCGATCAAGAACAAAATCGACTACTGCCGCCTCCACGGGATCGAGGTATTTTATAATTTTGCCCTACTGGACGCGGAAATGGCCGGGTTTTGGGCCAAGCTGCCACTGATCCGGAAGCTCCTCCTGTCCCACCCGGAGGTGGAGTTCCTCTGGTGGATGGATTCCGACGCCATGTTCACCGACATGGCGTTCGAGGTCCCCTGGGAGCGATACAAGGATCACAATTTCGTTATGCACGGATGGAACGAGATGGTGTACGATGACAAGAACTGGATCGGATTGAACACCGGGTCGTTCCTGCTCAGAAATTGCCAGTGGTCGCTCGACATTCTGGACGTCTGGGCGCCGATGGGTCCGAAGGGGAAGATCCGGGACGAGGCGGGTAAGGTCCTAACCCGGGAGCTCAAAGGCCGACCCGTTTTCGAGGCGGACGATCAGTCCGCCATGGTTTATATATTAGCGAAAGGGAGGGACACTTGGGGGAAGAAGGTGTACTTGGAAAACGGGTATTATCTCCACGGTTATTGGGGGATTCTGGTGGACAAATACGAGGAGATGATTGAGAACCACCACCCGGGGCTGGGCGACCACAGGTGGCCGCTGGTGACGCATTTCGTCGGGTGCAAGCCGTGCGGGAAGTTCGGGGATTACCCGGTGGAGCGGTGCTTGAAGCAGATGGACCGGGCATATAATTTTGGGGATAATCAGGTGCTGCAGATGTACGGGTTCGAGCATAAGTCGCTGGGGAGTAGGAGAGTGAAGAGGGTGAGGAATGAGAGTAGTAATCCCCTGGAGGTGAAGGATAAGCTTGGATTGCTGCACCCTGCTTTCAAAGCTATCAAGCCATCATCATCATCTTCCTGATGCTTTTTTTTTTTTGCTTAATTTTTGTTTTGTTTTTTTAATATTTGTTGGGATTGAGTTAATAACACGGTTAATTTGTAATTCACTTTTGATGGTTTTTGTTAAGTATTTTGTGTTAGAAGGAATTTTAAACTTTGAACTTTTGGTATCGGATTGATTCGTGTATTTTTAGGAGGAATGCATTTATAGAGATTATGTGAACGAAGTAGTGTTTGTCTGGTTTCGAGGAAATGCAGTGTCCTAAATCTAATAATTCACATGTTATAAGTGAGGGACTGGCAAATTTACACTTAAAAGAGTATAATGCAAACAAATGTACATCGTTATAGTGAGAATTTCTATGCAACATGAACGTTTTTGTGATAGCAATTCAAGTCAATGGCACACTAATATGGATTAGGCACAAAAGCCATCTTCTGTATTGTAGGTTTGGTTGTGTCTTTTGATGTAGAGAGGTTGGGAGTTGGGTTTCAGTTTTTGGTGTTTGATAATGTATTACGAGCATAAACTATACACATTCGTTCTTGAATGAACTAGTAACACCATGTTCCAGTTTTACAGTTACGAACAAAATTTACCAAGTAAAAAATCTCCCTTGTTCAAAACACCAATTACTCTAATTTGCAACAAGTTCGTAACAATTTTACAGTGAGACAAAACAAAATTTACCAAATCGATAATCTCCCTTTTCAAAACACCAATTGCTTTAATTTTACGTGCTTAACTTTACTTATTCTAAGTTTTTGGGCTATCATTCCCGACCCGGCCCGATACAATGTGTTGTTTTAGTGGCGGTGGGTCCAGCCCACGGACATCCCTTGGGTCCACAACCGAATCCAACCGTCTCAGACACCCCACGTCATCACCAGCGCAATGAAGACGTCAGGACGTGTTCCCCGTTTGAACCTTTCACTGAAGTGTCAGGAGTGTGTGTGAGCTCTCCCTCTCAAAAGCTCGACTCTCCTCAAATCTCGCTCTCTCACTATAAAAGCCCAACAGCTCTTCTCTTTCTTCTCCTCTTTTTTCGCTCTGGCGGCTCTCCAAATTCTCCAATCCCTTCCTCCTTTCACTTTCTCTCTCTAGCAAACCCTAATTTTCTCACTCTTCCTCCACTGTCTTCGAATAACCAGTCGCTGCCCTTTCTTTTTTTCCTATTTTTTTTAAAATTCTTTAGTTTAATTAATATTCCGATTGAGGTTGGAGAAGGCGATAATGGAGGGCTCTGTAGCAGAAGCGGCGAAGAAGCAGCAGGAGTTTGCTTTGGCATCCGCCTCCGAGCTCGCTTCGTCGTCGTCTTCTTCTACTCTTGCGCCGGCGCTGGCTCGGTTCAGCGCCGAAGACGGAGTTGCAGAGCTTCGGTTTCAGCAGGAGGCTGAGTCCGTTGCTCGTCTCAATGTCGATCTCCTAACTGCTAAGGTTTGGTTTAAATTTGGAGTACGCTGTTTTAGTTTAGCTTTGTAAGTTAAGAAGTATTAAGTTTTTTTTTGGTTGCCGAGAAAGTGAAGGAAGATAAAATCTCATAAAAAAGAAAAAGTATTAAGTTCTGTTTGGTTGCCGAGAAAGTGAAGGAAAATAAAATCACATGAAAAAGAAAATCTAGTCGATAACAGTTTACTCTGTACGTGGTGTGTGCTTACTGCTTTGAAGATTTAATCATACATAGATATATGTATATGCAGATTTTGCTCCGTAGTAGAATACTTGATACAATGTTGTAATTCAGTCTGTTGTTTGATTTTGGTATGTGTTTTTCCGTCTGCAGCTATTCAAGTTAGGTCCGGTGCAGTCAATTTGCATAACGGAAGGTTCTGATACTGACAAAGAGGTAATCGAAATAATTCATCTTTACGCGTTTGCATTTTGATTATTTTACTTTGCAAACTTTTACAGTGCCAAATATGTATCATAGCGGATTTTCACGTTGATTGTACTTTTTTGTGCAACATTGTACGTTGATTGTACTTTTCTGTGCAACATTGTACGTTGGTTGTACTTTTATGTGCAAAATTGTTATACAGTTAATTAAATTTCTGCCAGATGTTTGTTTCCGTTAACATTGCTTTTCTTGAACCAGAAATCGTATTCAAGGGGAGTCACTATTCATTTTAATAATGAGGTGGAGAGTGGAGCCTTCCACCATGCATTTGAGCAATGGAAGAAGGTTGATCAAGGTGCTGTTCCAGAAGTTTACTTACAACTATTTTAACTATTTCTTTTGTTTATGGATGAACTGACCGAAGAAGTACGAAATGAATATCGTTGCACATCTAGAACATAGCTATACTGTTGTGACATGATTTAAGTTTGTCTTATGAGTCCTTCCATACAAATACTCGTATACTTTGACTGTCTTGCTCCTTGTCGTGCAGCGTTGCATGCTTGTCAATTACTCTGCTTTTGTTTACTCTTGCAGGACAAAAATTACCAAATGGAGAACTATCATCTACCAAAAGCAAGTTTGACGACAAAATAGAGCCATCTTCTGCTAAAATGTATTTCCATTACTATGGACAACTGCTGCATCAACAGAACATGTTACAAGATTATGTGAGGACAGGTTAGTTCACTAGTTATACTCTCTTGATTATTTTCAACTTCACGGTTCTTTGAATTTGGATCAGAGAAGTTTTCTAGAGCTTTAAACTCAATGCTGTAAATTTATACCAAATTTGTTAGTTTGCAGTAAAAAGTGCTATTAGTTGATGTTGAATATGTTAGTGATGTCCTATTTATCTTTCTTCAGGAACCTATTATGCTGCAGTCATAGAAAATCGTGTGGACTTTAATGGTCGTGTGGTTGTCGATGTTGGTGCTGGTAGTGGTATTTTGTCATTATTTGCTGCTCAGGTACACTCTGCTCTTTGATTAACTGGATATTTATAGAAATCATTTGCTCTTTGTTCTGGCATACGTATTTTCTCCTTATTAACAGTCTTCTATTTATTCTCTGCCCCATATAGGCTGGTGCTAAACATGTTTATGCTGTGGAAGCATCTGAAATGGCAGAATATGCACGCAAGCTAATTGCAGGGAACCCTTTACTGGGTCAAAGGATAACTGTGAGGCTTTTGATGTAATTTTTAACTTTCCTGCCCTCTTTACTTATTATTCCTGTCTTCTAATGGGGCCATGTGTCATCTACATATAGGTAATCAAAGGTAAAGTCGAGGAGGTTGAATTGCCTGAGAAAGCAGATATCCTTATCTCGGAGCCGATGGGTAAGCCTTTATATATTTTCTGTAGACATTCACGAGCATTTTATCCTGCTCTTGTTGATGTTAAACTCATATTTTTCTACCTCTGCTTTTGTTCTATTTTTGGCAACATCTGCTCTAATGATACTATACCTAATATAACATTTTGTTTATCATGGCTTTAGGCACCTTGTTAATTAATGAAAGAATGCTGGAAACCTATGTGATTGCAAGGGATCGGTTTCTTCAGCCAAATGGAAAAATGTTCCCCACATTGGGAAGGTAAAAACCTATATTTTTTACAGCTTACATACTGAGCTCCAATTCCACCATGAAGCAGTGAAATTGACTGGTTGCACCATTATTAACGGGTACTATGTATTTATTACGACCCAAGTGCCTACATCAAAATATCAACATTAGTTTATCCGGAAAAAAAATATATATATATCAGCTTTGGAATATTTAGCCTTTTTATTTTCTTAGACAACAGATCTGTTCCCAGCAATAAAAAATTTATCAGTGCATATCAGGACTACTTAGGAAATTCTTCCAGTGCTTTAGTCACTATTCATGACAAAATATTCTATATAGTATTACCTACATGTTGCCTGATCATGTTATTTTTCTCTTGGGTTTGGTGATGCAATATGAGATTCTTTCATTTATATCTTTTCCTTTTGTTTTTCTCATAAATTCAAGTTGATGCAGGATTCACATGGCACCTTTCAGTGATGAATATTTGTTTGTTGAAATTGCAAATAAGGTGCGTATGTCGTCATCATTTTCTGTTAATTTATACAAGGAATGACATTATGTATGGATAACCATTCAGGAACATGTAACCTACGAGCCATGTATAGTGCAGCTGATCTAAAAGAATATTAGATCGGTGTTATGAATGTATAGCGCATTCACTTTCCTTCCTTGTTTGATGTATATTAATGTTCTTGTTTTGCATGTATACAGGCCCTCTTCTGGCAGCAACCAAATTATTATGGTGTTGATTTGCAACCATTGTATGGATCTGCATTCCAGGGATATTTTTCACAGGTCTAATATTTCTTATAGATTCCTAAAAAATATTGCGTTCACTTATTGGTTGACGAATGCTTATTGTCTGCAACTGATATTATGTGCGCACATCGAGATATTGATCTGGTTTTGCAACCGTGATTCACATGTCTAGGGTAAATAAGGTCTCGAGTAATAGAAGTTTATCCTTTTTTTAGATTTACTTTCGAAATTTGTTATATGAAAATTTTGTTGTAGGATTTCCTGGTATCTTCCTATCTCCTTTTCCATGAAATTAGGCTTTTGAAGCAAAGAGGATTTTGAAATGAACATTGCCTTTGTTTGTTTGTTTGTTTGTTTTTTTTTTTTTTTTTTTCCCGAGAGAAAGCAAATTGTACCCTTAGAGGGGCGTTTGTTGCTCGCAATAGGCTTGTTTTGGACCAATTGTAGGGACTGGTCTGGATAGGCTTGGCTTGTTTTGGATTGGGCTTATTTATGGCCCACCTTTTAAATGGCTTAAATTAAGCCCTGTTTAGTGAAGGTGTAATGGTAATTAATCCAGTTCTTAAATAGCACCTAGTTTACACCAACTTACATTGGGGTTAATAACCCGATCCCAGTTCTTTTCCGGTTAAACAAACGAACCCTTAGAGGACAAATCAAGTCAAACTTGACAAGTTAAACTCTTGGCATGCTCTTCACATGTTAAACTCTCTGCATTTCCCATTCTCTCTTATCCGGTTAAACTCTTGGCACGCTCTTCACTGTCCATGATCTTGTGAAATAAGGGATAGCTACAACCCTATGCCATCACAATTAAAGTACCTTGTCCCTTTTTAGTTGATTGGTATAATGTATCGATTTGCTTAGGCCTTGGAGCTACGGGTTTATGAATCCAATGGACATATGCCGCATCAATATTTGTATTACCAAGGCTTTTCCAATTCCCTTAGACTGATATGGCTGAATTGCCTTGTTGGGTGACCGTTTAGCACTTCAATGTTTTAAGATTATGTCTACAAAATGTTTGATTGGTGGTTGTTTTGGTAGCTCTGATTTGGTGATGTGCTGAATTATTCTGTTTTATTCTGGTACAGCCTGTGGTAGACGCTTTTGATCCAAGATTACTGGTGGCTCCTTCAATCTCTCATGTGATTGACTTTACCAAAATAAGTGAAGAGGACTTGTATGAAATTGATATACCGCTACGGTTTACAGCTGCAGTGGGCACTAGAGTGCATGGGTTAGCATGCTGGTTCGATGTCTTGTTTGATGGGAGGTAATCATCTGAATCAATGAATCAATGATCTTGTGGAATCAATATAATCTTCTGCATTTCATTTATGAATACAAATTTGTGGGTCTCATAACTGCTTTAACATTGCTTACTTACAGTACCGTACAAAGGTGGCTTACCACTGCGCCTGGTGCACCAACCACCCATTGGTACCAATTACGTTGCGTTCTCGCTCAGCCAATTTATGTGATGGCGGGACAAGAAATCACTGGCCGACTCCACATGGTTGCCCACAATGCTCAAAGTTACACAATGTACCTCACATTGGCAGGTCAATGTCTAATATAACACTCGTTTTGGCTTCAGATTTCTTTTTTCCGGTTTTCTAACGAGTTTATGGTTTCACTCTTCAGCTAAAATGTGGGGCCCTGGTGCCGAGCAAGGAGGAATAATTCAGCAATCTTCTTGTAAACTTGATCTCAAAGAGCCCTACTATAGAATGTCCCAACCGCAAGCGTACACAATTGCCCAAGATCCGCAACCACATCAGCAAATACAGACGCAGGTAAGGGGCTATCACCGTCAACTGGACCCTATCCTTCTGATTTATTTGAGTTATTGTTTTTCGGGTCAAAGCATAATGATTAACTAAATCACCAGGGCCTCTATGAGCAACATAAAAAAGTATACATACCAGGTTTTGTCCTGCAAACGTTTACTAGAAAAAATGCTCTTGCTCTGCCTGTCAAGAGAGTATGCTAATGCGGTTTATGTTGTTACAGGATATACCCATTCAGTCCCAGGATTTGGAAGATTCTGAATTTTTTCCACAACCACCATCACCGACTTCAGGAACAAAGATCTTACTGGAAGAGTTTGCCAAATCCGCGGGGGCTTGGAAGAACGTTTGATCTCTGTTTGTTTGTAACATAAACTGTTTTAACTCTAGCAACTGCTAGGGACCCCTGTTAGTCGTCCACCGCATCCTGTTTAACTGGTCTCTCACTCCCTCCATGTCTTAGGGTTTAACCCCTGTAAATTAGATATTCATTTGAGTGGCTTGTGCAGCAGATTTATGCAAATTTTATCGTGCTTTCACCAGCTTATGAATGAGACTCGGTCTGTTTTCTAGGCGATCGACCACCTGCAGATACGCTTCCTAACTGGTTATGTCAATTTGAAATGCCAAGGCACCAGTAATGTCTCCGTTGCGAGTTGAAGGCTCAGACAACCTGTACCGTCGGAAACTGAACCCAGAAAGTAAGGGATTGGATCCACTGATTTTGTCAAAAGGAAAATCTTTGAAATAGCTGCGTAGACACTCGACGGTTCAGTTTTCTGGTATCCGCTTGGGTCGACGCCTGAATGTTGCGCAAAGTTTGGTCATAGACATTTTGAAGCCTTTTGTTTCCAAATTGATTTCATGGTACGTACCACTTACTGGCGTGAAATATTCACAATTAGATGTTGCACATAGAGATCAAATGGACCTTTGCAACGGTTAGTTTAATCTCGCATAGAACGTACTATTATCGCCGGACCCCATGGTTTCTTCAAAAAGGTTGGGAAATTTCCATACATCATGTATTGGTTGAAATATTCAACAAAATCTTCAATTGGTGCTCTGTGCAAATGCAGCTCTAAGCAATATGCTGTACAAAAGCTACTTGTCTGCTCAACCCGAAAAGAAACGGAATCCGAGCAAATATCGTACAGCCGGAATACAACATAGAGAACAAATCAACTTGTGGTGAATAATTCTTATGATGCATATCGTATCGACTAATGTTGGTTGGAACGTTTCAGATTTTGCAGTTGAATATCAACTGACCACAGCTACAGCTGGAGATTGAGACTGTTGAATATCAACCACATTATAACAGCGGCTGCAAAGGGTGTTGTGCTCTGGAAAGGAACCAACTTGAGGTGAATAATTCCAGCATCTTTCGCACTTTAAGCCCTCGGCGCGAGACACTCCAATCCAGACTTTGATGTTTTCTTCGATGAGGTACTCTCCTTTGTGCGGTATATTCGCAATCAGCTCCTCCTCCAAGGACGAGAGAACCTCTGCCTGCAAGCATATAAACATATAATTCGAATGTGCACATAAGTAATAATCGAGTTCCTCCTCAACAATGTAATTATTTTGTTCTTGACCATAACGAGAACCCATTGTATGCTGAAAACATCAATATACTTACTTGAGATGTAATGAAAATCCGATTCAATGTGTCTGCATCGTTGTTGGCTGCAGAAATTTCAACTAATCTAGAGGCCAGACTGGAATCAGAAGTGTGGAGGTAGACCTTGGCATCTAAACTAGAGCCAATTAGCTTTTCCGTACGAGCAACCTCCAGAACTTTATTCACCTCAGTTCTCAACTGGTCACAAGCGCATACGCATTAGAAACAGGTTAAACACATCGAGACAGATATCAACACGTCATTTTTTTTTTTTCAATGTTCCAAGAGCCATCTTCTAACTTAAGAATCTAGATTTATCTGCATTATTTCACAGGTGAATACATGTTTTCAATAGAATAAACAAACAAGAAGATCTAAGTTTACGATATCGATTATATTTTGAAAGAAAACCAATAGGCACAACAGTTTAAAATTTTCAAGGTTTCCCTTTAAACAATTCAGTTGTAATATAGCACAAGGCCATGCACTGTACGAACCCCAAATTGTACTAATGTGTGAACATTAAACAGAATGGTGATTACCTCAAGAACTTTTTCCCAGAAATCAGTTTCCTCTTTCGAAAGAGAGAGCCATGTGTTGTTCAAAGCTGGCCATCTTGATTCAAAAACAAATTCAGCAGCAGAGCCATCTTCGTCAGTGTACTGGAACGGAAGGTTTTGCCATACATCTTCAGCCAAATGAGGTAATATTGGAGCAATCACTCTCACTACAGATAGGAGAAGTGCTGCAAGAACTGTTTGACAACTTCTCCTAGTAAAACTTCTTGTGCCCCTGAAAACGATAAACCATGCGTTGTCACTAAATCTGGGATTAAAACTACAAGATCGCAAGCCAACGTTTGAAGGTCCACAGAAAATGAAAACTTGCAATGTAAATGCATATGAATATCACGCGGGTCATAGAATGAGGATACAGGAGTTAAGCACATGCATAGAACTAGTACATTGAGCAAGGGAAGAATTACCCAACATAAAGGCGATCTTTGGCGACATCAAAATAGAAATTTGAGAGGTCAACAACGACAAACCGCTGTATGATCTGAAAATAAGCAGAAAGCTAATTAAATAGTTGCAAGAAAAGTTCTCCAGCTAAATTAAGGGCTAAGTTGACACAGAATCAGGAATCAGTAGCAACAACCCCTGAGAGACTATCTACTGCTGCGCTTTTTAAACGAATTTTCCAGTGGCTCAGATTGGCATCTCAGTATGAAACCAAGAATGGTGGATTTATTTCTAAGCCTTCTTTCAAAGGGGACATAACCCACCATATATTTACAAGCTTTTCTTCAAATTATTTGGTTTATGTACCAAACTGTCAGCCATACTGGCAATTGTATGCTGTTTTATGAATTGGCACAATCTCAGTTTCAGTAAATCTCTGTGATTTATCCTTTCTCATTCAACTCCCAATTTTCAGAGAGGGATGATCTCTAAAGTTGCTACATACATGAGTATATATTCTAGGAGCCATTTCAAGAAACAAAGTCTCACTTACAATGCTATCAACTAATTGAGCATAAAAATGTATGCTTTAAACAGAAACATAACTAAATCAAACCAACAAGAATAACAAAAAGTTCACCTGAAATATCTTGAAGAATTGATAATTTTCATAGCACTCTCTACTGTTCTTCACAAAATTTTCAAGCTGAAACAGCGCGTACTGATCAATCATGGGAAGATCGTGGTATGCGATAGCATTATCAGCCTGCCAAGAGGATGTAGTTATATATAAGTGAAAACAACAGACCGAGATAAAACTGTCTGAAACTGAATTCTTACTTGCAGCATAAACATACAAAAAGAAATAAACATCTTTTAAATACTAGTTGATGCATGAGAGAGAGGGAGAGAGAGGACAATTACAATATTTCAATGAAATATATTTATCCAGCAAAAGGTAGAAAAGATTGAAAGTCTTAAGATAACAAAAGTGTAGAACTTTTAATTGAGTGAAACTTGTTAACTCAAAAGCACTAATTGTGAATGTTGAACATACATTCCAATCATGAAGATTTCCCAAAAGGTATCTCAATGTTCCTCGCATCTTCCTATAAATATCTGACATTTGACGGAGAATTTGGGTGCCGATTGTTACATCGCCTGTATAATCTACACTAGAAACCCAGAGACGCAGGACATCGGCTCCATAGCCATCCTGCCAGAAGAAGAACAAGACTTTAGTATCCAGATACCGTTGAAGATTGGTTCAGGTGGTTACTGAGTAGGTTTAAATTTACTTTACTGACCTTTTGGTTCTTGCCTCCTTCAATCACAGTCCGTGGATCTACTACGTTACCCAAAGATTTGCTCATTTTCAAACCCTTCTCATCCAATACAAATCCATGTGTTATAACACTGGAATATGGAGCCTTTCCTGTAATGAAGAAAAGTAACAAATTCATGTGGTGTCACTGTTTGAAACAAATACTTCTCTGTAAAATGAAATCAGCCTCCGTGGCTTAGAATCCATACATAAGAATGAACCCCTGCACATAAACAAGTATATGCATTGCTTAACTCTTTCAAATTATATACCATTTCCCTCTACGTTCAACTACTGTTGTTAGAGAGACTAAAGGCTACATTGTACTCACTACAATGCTGCAGTCAAGATATTTAATTCCAAAGATATAACTTATCAACCAATCTAAGTCTGGTTCGCATTCTCAACATACTATTCTTATTCAACTATGATGCCAATGCTGAAAGAGCAAGGGTATGAAGATAATGCAATGGAAGGATTAACGTGGCCTTTTAACCATATTTATCCTACATAAATCATGCACCCAAAAAAAATCGCATATGTTTCCTACAACATATGTGATTCTTTTTTCCGTCAAAAGACTCAACTGCTTTACATAACAGTACAAACTACATTAGGTATGGGTGACAGACAGAACCACAGGATGTTTTGTCTTAAATAAAGAACACTACTTCCAATGAAAATGTGTGCGACTTATCCCCAAAATTAATAACAATTCAAACACAAGGAGTAATGCACAAATGTGCTACTTAAACAAAATAAAACGAAAAATAAAACAGCCAGATTCATTGTTATATTGCATAGTGAAGATAAATGAATATGTCCTGATTCTCATTACCTTTAGTAGCAATACTTGTTAACAAAGAACTCTGGAACCACCCACGATGCTGATCCATACCTTCAAGGTACAAATCTGCCGGAAGACTATGGCTATTTCTTTTTCCCAATACTGCAGCCCAAGAAGAGCCTGAAAATAGAATGTTATCCATTTACTTAAATCCATGTAAAGAGATAAAAAATTAAATTAAATTATAGCACTGAAAAGGTTAGATGCAAGTTATGTACATACATCCAAAATAGTAAACACATACCGGTCCCAATATAGAATATGGTAAGGGAAAAGGCAAAGTTCAATTATATTCCGGAATATTTGACCCTAAAAAAAATATGTTCTGGAATAGGCAAGGCGATTATACATCAGAACCGACAACTAACCATTATATGTACCACATACCAGCAAAACAATCAATTGTGTTTCAACCAAACAAGTATAACTACATACATGAACATGATAAAAATGACCATGGCGATACAAATGGATTGAGATGCAAAATGAGATATTTCAAGACTGCCCATCTGTAAGGAAAATATAAACACCAATGATGAAATTATCTATATGTATTCATAGCAAGCAATAAAGAATATTCTTATAAAGCAGCGGAAGATGGAGTTGACAAAGGTTAAATAATTACAACAATAATACCTGAATCAAACCATACATCCATTGTATCAGTCCCCTTTTCATATTCAGATGCTTTATCACGATATTTATCAGGGAGGAGATCCTCCACCTTCATGTACCACCACGCATCACTACCCTTTTCGGATATTATAGCTGCAAAAATAGGTGACTTGACAGAATCAAAATACACCATTCATCTTTAAAATTAAAAGTAAGCTAATCAATTGAGCAGTCTGTTTATATGGATATTGATTGATTGATCTATCTAGCTATCTCCTTATAAGTACTAAAATAACACAAATACACACCCGTGTGGGCACAGACGGACAGACATGCATTAGCAAAAGTGAGAAAACCCTCATATCATATGCAGTTAGATATATCCCCTACTGATGCTCAACTAAAGCACATATTAACTTCTTTAAGATCTTCATTAGACAATATTTTTGGCAATGAGTAGACAGAAAGTGAAGTGATATCTATATGGCTCTTACACTTGATATACTCAATAGTCTCTTCATTCATAAGAGGTTCCTTTGAATCGACATGATAAAAGACTGGAATTGGAACACCCCATGTCCTCTGCCGCGATATACACCAATCAGAGCGGCTAGAAGTCATTGCAGATATTCTGTTTTCTGCCTGAACAAACAATGGCCATGCACACTAATGTAAATCCAGAACTAAAAATAATGTTTAATTCTACAACTGTTAAATCGGTAAAACCCCTAGGGAAACATAATACATAAGCTTCATATTTCCAAGCACATTTTCCATCTAGGCAGGTGGAACTGGATCAATTATTAAGTTTAATGAAGGCGAATCAGGTTACTTGTCCTAAATATGAGTGAAATATTTATTAAACTTAGTGTAAGTTGAGGAAATGCAGTTGAAGTTGTCATATCAGTACTGAGAAACACTGCAAATACAAGAATTCAGATTCTGCTAGATGATGAAGCAATGTTGAAAACAAGAAGCTAGCAAAGGGCACAATTAATTATGTAAGAGTCCAAGATAATTAATATGACCTTATTATTTATATAATAAATAGTCAAAGAAGACTAGTCCATTATGCCGTCCTGACCAATACCTTAGATGGAATCCATTTTACACGACCAATTGCATCCATAACAGCGTCACGAAACCCTTCTACTGAAGCAAACCATTGCTCAGTTGCCCTAAATATTGTTGGCTTTTTTGTTCTCCAATCATATGGATACTTATGTTCTGCATAGCAGAAGGAAGAGCTTATCACTGACTCAGCTTGGTATAACCCGGAAGAAAAAATAATAGGAAAGTTCCCTAATTATCCGCTCAAGTGGAAGGAAAGAAACTTACTGTAGGATTCTTCCATGATAATTGATAAATGTTCATCCAAGTATTTCACAACAGCAATATTACCATCCGCAAGCACATCAAGCCCACAAAACTTTCCAGCTTCTTCAGTGAACTTTCCATCATCATCTACAGGAGAAAGCATAGGTAGTCCGTACTTCTGGCCAGTGACATAATCCTCCTGACCATGTCCAGGAGCTGTATGGACCAGTCCTGTTCCTGAGTCCGTTGTAATATAATCTCCTCCAATGACAACCGGGCATTCCCTATTAAATATTGGATGGACATACCTGATATGAAAATTAGATATCACAGAGTCAATAGTTTTCAGTTTCATCTGTGATGGAAACAGGGAGATAACTATGTTAAATACATCTTCATAGGTATCTTTTTAAATTCGTAACCTGCAGTTTTCCAGATCTGAACCTGACACCCTCTTCCTAACAACAAGCTTCACACCCCATTTTGCTTCTAACACTGGCACAAGATCTGAAGCGACAATTAGGAAAGGCTTCTTTTCTTCCTTCAAAAGATTTCCAGGCCTTCCCTTTTTATTTCCATCAGATAAAGAATCTTCTGGGACTGACTGTACTTCAACAATGGCATATAAAAGCTTGGCATTCACTGCAACAGCTGTGAAATGAAACAGGGAGAGTAAAATTATTACTTAGAATGATCAAGGCAGTTGCTCATATCTACAAGTGAGAATGCTTTATTATGTAGGAAAGAAAACACATATTAATTATTACGAATTACTAGAAAGATGAGAATTCTTAATTACGTAGCAACTAGCAAGTTCTATTATAAGTGAGAAGTGGCAAAGATTATAATGGTACATTCTCTTCAAAGTCCGTTCATCCAATATTCCAAATCAAGCTAAGGCTTAATTACAAACAGTTAACCTTGTCCCATACACAAGGCATAATGTAAACAGATTAAGAAAAAAATTGACCGATTAATAATGACTAAGATCAAGAAGTTTGTACTGCAAAATCAAAGCCGAAGAAATTTAGCAAAATAACTACAGGCAGCTTCAGTAAACAGCTTATTTATAGAGTATAGAGATGAACATAAACATAGCGCTTTCTATTTGTAGAGCCTTATTCACACACAATGATATACCACAGTTGTGGTACTTTTCTGATGAGTTTTAACAAATACTTATGCTTTAGTAGGCTGCTATTGCCTTGAAATCCATAAAAATAAAAATAAAAGAAACTACTATAATTAATAAAAACTGTAATAATATGCTGCTACCAATATTTTAGCAATTTGAAAAAGGCAGCAAAGAAACTCACCAGCATTGGCTGGAATAGTCCAGGGAGTAGTTGTCCAAATGGCCAAGCACACATCTGGGAAATACTCATTTAATAAGCCACCTGAAGTAGGAGAGGCACTGACCAATTTGAAAATGGTGTATATGCTTCTTGAAACATGCGCCTCCGGATACTGTATATAAAAGTTTCAGTCAAGTAACAGGAACTAAACCAATACAATGTAAGAAAGCAAAATCAGATAATACATGATAAGTGACGTCCTTTTACACAAGAATCACAGAAAAAGTGGATTCACCTCCAACTCAGCCTCTGCAAGAGCAGTTCGTGATGAGGGGCTCCAGTGAACTGGTTTCTTGCCTCTGTAGATAAAACCTTGAAGGACCATCTGGCCAAACACTTCTATCTAGGAAATGATATGACACAAGTGAGATAAACTTGTATGGACTCAGCAACATATAGCATCAATATCCTTAACAGAATGATGAGCAAGTTTAGGTCATTTTTCATATATTACTTCTTCTTTCTTTGTAATTTCTGTTAGTAAAAGAAATGCTATATGAAGTCTAGAAATCTCTTTACCACAGTATAGGATTGTTGACAATCTTCTACAAGTTACATTCAGTTTAATTGTCTACAAACAAAGCATGAGCATTGTGACTACCTGAGTAGCTTCATATTCTGGATCAAGAGTGAGATAGGGATTATTCCAATCTGCCCACACTCCATAACGCTGCAATCAGATGAAACAATTAATCTTCAAGAATATTCCAATCTGTTTAAATACTAAATCCTTTATTATTCTTTTTCCTTTTCAAAATGAAAACTCAACATCCTAACAACATAACTAAATTGCAATTTATACCTGAAAGGGCAAGAGAATCATCTCCAAAGAATCACTCTAATAGAGCCAAAACACAGACAAATAATATGAGACATGATAAAGGGTATTTACCTTAAATGATTCCATCTGAGTTTTAACGGTTTGCTTGGCAAATTTGGCTGCCTTTGCTCTCAACTTTATTGGTGTTAGATCCTTTCGAGCAGCATGATCAAGTGATTGAAGAACTGAAATGATCAAAATGATGCTGAAGTCAATCATCACATGCACCAAGGAAAATAAACCTATTGTACTTAACTGGATTTTTCCACTTCTCTTTCAAATAAAAAATAAAAAATAAAAACCTTGGTTTCTACCAATGAAGGCAAGTTTAAGAGAAACCGAGAGGATTTTACGCTTCTTCAACTTGTTTTCCCTCTAAAAGTGGTTTTCATGATACAGAAATGAATATGAACGAAGCAGTACTTGCCTTTCAACTCAATTGGTAAGCCATGACAATCCCAACCAGGCACATAATGAACTTTATAATTTTGAAGAAGCTGCCCACAGAAAAAGAATACAGGAATGAACTTTACTTATTTTTGTGAAGGGGTCGTTGAGTTTGACAGCCAATCAAATGTAGCTTAGTTTGCATGTTTAAAGAGGACAGGAGCTGGGTTTACGAAACTAAAGCTGTTTTGTTTTATTTCTTTTAGTATGTTAAGAGAATAATTCATCAAAATATTAGTTGAATAAATAACTGTAAAGCAGCATGAAATTCTCATGCTTTTTTATTTTCTTAACCACCACCCAAAGTAGAAATGTATAGACCTATTCTGATACTTAAAAAGAACTGTAGAACAAATGAAATCCAGATATCACCATGTTATTCAAATGAGAGCTAAAATTGTTGTGCAAGCCTTCAATTCATTTTGTTGTTCAAGACTCAAGAGTGCTAGAATATTAACATTAGCATGAATACGAAAAGCTAGCAAGCAATTGGTGATCTGGAACAATCATTATTTATTAATTAAAACTTGGTTTACCAATACTATTCAGTTTCCAAGCTGTTAACAAGGTAATTTTCTTTCTGTTGGGTGTTCCCACCCCCTTTGTTTACTAAAAAGGTTGTTTTGTTTGTGATGAAATGCCAAATATATGTAAACGTATCATAGTGAATGGATAAGTAGAGGAGGAATATATACCTTATAACGATTGATAAAATCCTTTAAAATCTTATTTAAAGCATGGCCTATGTGAAGATCTCCATTGGCATACGGAGGACCATCATGAAGAATGAAATTTTCCTGACCAAGAAAGTAAAAGTTTGCCATTAAGTCATGCCAGGTCAAAAATACCTAAATCCAAGAAAGGCATGGCATGAAACTCACCCCTGTATTTTTACCAACAACTTTCTTGAAAACTTGATTGTCATCCCATATTTTTTGGATTTCAGGCTCTCGTGTTAAAGAGTTTGCTCTCATGCTAAATGATGTCTTTGGCAGTTCAACCGTGTGCTTGTATTTTCCCTCTTCTTGCTTTTTCCCTAAACAAAAAAAAGGAGTATCGTGTTTGGCTTTCAGACAAAATTTACAACTAGTTCGGTTTTCGGACAAAAAATTTAAATATTTGAAAAGGAAATCTCTACAAATCATGTGTTAGATCAACACTATAAGCACCCAATTTCAAAAAAAGAATAATAACACACAAAACACCTTCAGCTACTTTCTTTGCGGCCATAACAGGTCCTCGAGATCTTCGCTTTGAGGAAGAACCAAACTCATCATTGGAAAAAGCAGAGTAGTGCGCCATGTTAAAGAGAGAGAAAACTTTAACTGAAGACCTGTCTCTGAAATAAAATAAGCCAACAGAAGCTGTGCTCCTAAAAGATGAGCAAGTTCTTTGTGACAGAACCTGATCACGTACAACACAATTTAAGATGGAGTTAAATAAGATACAAATCCAATGTTCAAATGACCAATTGAACTCAATTATGAATCAAACAGTTTATTCAAGTATAACTATGTCGAAAGAAATTCAGAAGAAGAAAAGGAAAGAACAATTCAGAACTCTGAAGGTCATGTAAGACGTGTGGAAGGAAATCTAAATTTCTTTGTTAATATTAAGTCACAATTTAGTTCACAGTTAGTTATTTGCACCAGTGATTCAGTTCGGTTGTCGAATTCCAATTAGAAGCTAAGAGAATTTATAGTGTCTTTGCACTCTGTCATATAGAAAGAAAAAAAAGAGCCAGTTTCCAGATTTAGGAAAATCAGTTCTGTCTGCTCTTATTTTTAGAATTTAAGCTACAAGCAGCAGAAATTTCATAATCTTTTCCTTCTATTTGCATCAAAATTCACTTAAAACTCCAACCATGGAGAACACAATCGAGACGTCTCTCTGTGACATTCCATCAAGCAACTGGTGCACACCACAAGAAAAGAGCCCAAAAATGCCTCATACTCCCATATGCCGGTAAAAATATTAACTTTATGCAAACAAACACACCGGAATCGTAATCCACTTTCGGGCACAACTCAAACTGAAAAATCCGAATTCAAGCACATTATCACTTCATAACCAGAACCATTTGACAAGCAAAAATTACAACTTTAAAAAGGTAACACAAAAACAAGACGCTTTTGATTTGTTACTGATCCGGAAACCCTTTTCAACTACTTCAGAACTTGGTTCGAAAAGAAATGTTGGAACAACACACAAAGCTTGAAATGTCAAACCAAACTTCCAAGTCTCTCTAATTTTTCCCAACACCTTCTCGGGAAACAAACAGAAAACTGCGAGCTCAAAACAAGTGTTTGCGTGTGTGCGCGTTTATATCCAATACAGATATGTATATATATGTCTCGTGCGTGTATATGTATATACCCTGTAGGGGGAGGTCTGAATCACAGCCATGGCGGCTTCCCTGGGTTGGAGCGCCCAAGAGTGGGCGGCGATGGATTTGAAGTTCATTGGAAGAGCAGCTTCTTCTCCATTTTTGGGGACTGGGACTGAGGAGTGTTAGCAGAAAGAGGGAAACACCATCCGGAATGCGGATAAAACCAGCCAAAACCTTGCAAGTTACAGCCGTTTGTTTTTTCCGGTTCGAACCCGTCAAAGAAACGGGTAGGGTGGACGGCTCAACCCATTTTATTTTTAATTTTTAATTTCTCACATATTCTTTCTCCTTTTTTTTCACCTCACATATGGTTTCTTAGTAGTACGGTTTTTTTTCCCCTTACAGCTTTTTTTATTTTTAGCTTTTGAATTAAATAAATCAAGTAATTAGTAGTACGATTTAGAGATACTTCTTTTCATGAAAAGTCAAATTTTATTTTCGTTCATGACAAGTTCGAACAAAATTATTACGGCTGACCCATTATGTGACTTGAATAAAACACATACAACACGCAGTGTAAATATATCATTGAATTATATAAGTCACAAAGCAATTAAAAATCATGAGACAAAATTTAACATGGGTATGCATAAAATAAATCCTTCTATTCTCCTAGCTTCATTACAGTGTCTTTTAATACAAACAATAGTCTATACTAAATTAATCTATATATCATGAGAAGAGAAATTTAAATATGGTACATATTGCATATCGACTTGGCTACACGCTTAAGTCTGTTTATAAAAATTTAAACATTTAATTTCTGAAAGAAAAATTGAGTGGTTGTCATGTCTTACAAGGAAGTCGTTAGCTTGAGACTCGTTTGGCAGGAAAAAAAAAATATATATATATATATATATACTTTTTTATTGTGTTTATGAGCAAAAGTGGTTCATAACTTACCTAAAATATTAAAACCCAATTGCATAATGAGAATCGATCTATGATATGATACCGAATTGTGTGCCAAGTGCTAAGAGAATTTAGAAGAATTTGCAAAAGGAACCAACAAGTAAATGAGAATTTGAAGAATTAAGAAGAAGAATTCTTACACGTTTTCTATGATTGGGAATTGGGATTTGAATCTTTAAAGCTTTTCAACATGAATAATGGTGCATTGAAAGTTGGTTTATATAAACAGAGAGCTTGTTCATTTCAATCATTTTTAATTAAGAAAAAGGGCACATTAATTACTTGGGGTGCAAGTCTGAAAAGATAGGGCAACCAAATAGAAACTTGGAGTGCAAGGCCGAATAACTTTGACCGTTTACTTTTGAAAGTTGAATTGAAACGATTTATGCGTTGATCCTTGCTGATGGACCATGCTAATCTTTTCTCTGTCGTTTCAGTTCTATCAGATGTCCTCGAAGAGACGACAGACAGAGTAGATAACTTTGGGAATGACTGAACTCAGACATGATGTACAACAACTTCAATACGTAGTTTTGGTTTCATAAACATAGAGTGCTAGACATTGAAAAGTAGTGACAAGTACAACCAACAGCAAAAGGAAAACTACACCTATTATCTTGAGTTTTGAACACCGAATCTCGGGCGAAAAATCCCAAAGATTGAAGCCGCAACTGAAAGAATCCCAACAAGTGCAACTTGGAGTTGGTTTGAACTGCCCGTCTTTATAGCAATTTTGCCCCTTTGCTTGCTGTCCAGTACAACATGAACAGCCATTTGAGAATTGCGGACAGAGAACAGAGACAGTATGTCGGCTGTTAGAACAAGACCACCTCCCCACTTCATCAGAGACAAACCCAAGCTGGTTGGGTCCTGCCTTCTAGGGAAATCCTTGTCGTTGAGACGCACCTCCAATTTGGCTCCATGTGCTGTATCACCTTCAAATTGCAACGCTCCAGCACTTCCGGCCAAAACCAATTGCTCCCCAATAGCCAACTGGTCCTCAAACTTGAGTCCGGTGACCATATTTTCATCTGAAAGTGTTACAGTTACCTCAGCTGCTGTTCCATTTATGCTGAAACTTTCGACTTTGGTCTCATCCCTAAAGATGCGACTGCGTGTCGCGGAGGAACTTGGCGTGACCAATTTAAGGAAATCCCTACACAGTGCATATTCAAATCTGTCACACTTAGTAGCTTCAGACAAATCACCATTACGCAAACATACAATCTCCTGAACTGGATTTGGCTCTGAATATGTCGTTGAGTCTCCAATTTGATCTTTATTCCCCTCAACACCAAAATCAGTTCTTGAATGCTTTCCTCTTTTGGGTGCCTCAGAACTTCCACTAGAATCAACACCACTCTTTTTGCCATTAGTACAATGCACGATTGATTCATCTGCCGCATACTTGCCTTTCTCTGGTCCTCTTTCAAGTCCCTTGTTGATCTCAGTAGCAGGAAGACCATTATCTTCAATCCCTTGCGCTTGAATAGACCGTTCAATGACCGAGGACTCTTTTGACAGCACCGGCCCCGATTCTTCTCCTTCAAGAACTGAAACTCTAGATGTGATAATAATCTTCTCCCCAAACAGACCGAAACTAATTTGTTCTTTCTCTGTAGGGAATTCCTTCTCCTTGAAAAGCACTTCCACTTTGGCTCCATATGCTGCTGTTTCACCTTGAAATTGCACAGCACCAACATCTTCCGCCCCATTGTTGCATAAGAGAGGTACAGATAGCGAACTCAGTGTGATTGATTTAAGTAAATCACTACAGAGTGCATTTTCAAATTCATCATCCTTAGTAAGTTCAGATAAATTACAATTTTCCAAATACAAACTCTCGGGAACTAGATTCGGGTGCGAATTGGTTGTCAAGTCCACATTCTGATTTTCATTCCCCTCAACACCCAAATCAACACCATTACTCCTGTCGCTATTCGGGCAATGCACAAAGCATTCTTCTGCCACATACTTGCCTTTCTCCCCTTTTTCCGATACACTAACGCTCAATTCCGCAGAATTTCGACCGTTATCTTCAATCTCAGCAGCAGCAACACCATTATTTTCAATCCCACTTTTGGCTTCGAAAAAATTATTCAAATCCGAACCCTCATCAGCTTTAAATCCCTTTAAATTTGCAACAGGTTCAGCTTGTTCAACCACCAAAGACTCTTTCGACTTCACTAACTCATCTTCTTCTTCTTCTCCTTCTTCAACCTCGAAAACCTTGACCCTCGGCGCAACACTAAGCTTCTCCACAACCCCATTACCCGGAAGCTTAACCCGAACCGAAAACTCCCCGTCTTCCACTTCACTCAAAACCCCATCACTACCCACCACACCATCATCATCACTCTCCCATGACAACTGAGCAACGGGCATAACCCTCCCCGAGTCACCCACCATAACTTTCTCAACAACAGGCTCGAACCCATCTTCCGGGTCAGCCACAAAAGGCCAGGAAAGCTCGTATCTTTCGACAGGACCGAGAAATTCCTCATCTGGGTCGGCCAACAGCGGCCTCTCCGACGCCGTTTCGAACTCCTCCCCAGTCACGAAGGCCTCGGAATCAGATTCACTACTACTAATATTACCACTAGAGCTATAACCCAATTCTTGGAACTGGGAATCGTAATCGGAATCGGAATCAGGGGTAGGAGGAGCTCGGATAGAGAGCGAACCTGAGAGTGAAGAGGTGTGGGAAAGAGCAAGCTTGTGCGGCGGCGGGTTGCTGGATTGGGCGGATACCAGAGTCCCTTGTGCTGCAGAAAGACGGACAGAAGGCTTTGAGGAGTCCATAGATTCGAGCTTCTGCGCTTGCAAAAAGCAAAAAGATTCAGCAGCTGCCAAAAGCCAAAAGGGCTTTTGCTTGTTGGGTTTTAGAAATTTGGATTTATCTTTTTCTTTCCCTCGACGACTTTTTCAATGTGTTGTTCGTGTCTTCTTTTCTTTCGACAATTTCTATGTTTTTAAATTGTGTCTTTGCAAGCAAGGCTAGCAGCGTGTGACACATCATATCCATACCAGCGTGTGAGCAAGGCTAATTAGCTTAAGCCGCAATGGGCGCACGCCTAATTTTGATGATTATCGTCCTCATCGTATAGTTACATCGACCTACCAGGCTACTCCATTAACAAATTGTGACTAACGAAAAAGACAGTCGTTTGTAAACAGCAAGCATTTACTTCCACGCTTTCTTCCTTCCGTCGATACGGGACTGAAGACGCTTTGTTTGTAAACAGAAAAAGTTACTAAAAGGGCCGAGTCCAAATAGCCGAACCATTGAATCTGTGACTCTCGAACAAACAACCAGCATGAAGAAATCAGGCTGCAGATACATCAATTTGTCTACAATGCTAAAACAAGCATGGCTGCTTTGCACTTAGGCGGAAGAGGTAGCCCCTCAGATTATCAAACGGGTTCCTTGACACTGACCTAAATTCCTAGCATCTAAATTAACCATTCAACCCCATCTGAGCGTCAGTTCGAAACAGATACCAGTTGAGGTCATCTCCCGTTCTGCAAGAATAAACGGAAAATTGTTAATCAACCCTAATTACCACCACTATATAAGATAAATATATATTAAATCATCTTTCATTTCAATTTAACTTACTACTCACGCAGTTACTCTCTACCCCGTTCACATACATCACTAAAGTTTTAACTTAGTTTGGTGGGGTGTGCCAGCCCGAGCAGCAGTGCAACGCTTGGGCGACACCCGAGGATCCCGGCAGCAAGCTACCGTATTGGATCCTCCCCCTAAAAAAATAAATTTAATATCGTGCGGACCATTGGTCCACGTATCAGATATTAAACTGATAAGAACAGATACTACACTTGATCTTAGCCAAAAGGCCGAGAAAGGTATGCTTTCTTCATCTTTGGAATGTGGATTTTATACGCCTGTTTGCTTGCTCACTTCTCTTGCGCGGCCGATGTGGGATTCTAACCTTACAAAAAACAAAACGTCTTGCCGCGAGAGCTGCTACTTGTGAATCATCTCTGGCTTGAACTACATTATAGCCAGATTGAATTTGGGGTTATACATACATATATTTGTGGACAGTGATCAAAAGTTAATTGATCAAACAAAGATAATTTCTACAACTTGGCAAATAAAAAGGTACAATCCCTCAGCTTCCTATCAACGGAAAAATTGTTTATGATGATGCAAGTCCTTTCCCTGGATATAATTTCAAAATACGTAAAAAATTTGACATTTACTTTATACGAACTTGAAAAAACATCATTAGCACCCAGATTAATGTTAGGTCTTCTCCAATGTGTCGATTTTCGGGTTGTTAATTGCTATATGCTATAATATGGAACTTGAACGTCTACAATGCACCCTAATGCATTAAAAGTTGGAAGTGCAAAATTCGGTACAATATTCTGTCATTTTATTCACTTCCTATTTTCTGATACCCTAAGCAATTTGATCATGTCTTGCCTTAGTTCATTTAGACATCTCACATTTGGCTTGAAATATATTATGGTACCCCAAATATAGTATTACTATTAGAGATGCTAAATGTGCATTTATCCTTGTATTATTCATAAAATAGTGAAAATTCCTCTCTTAGATCTTAAGTGCCCCCCTTTTTTTTTTTTATTTGTTTCTCACTCACTTGTGTCTAAATCTTGTCGAGTTGCATATATTTAGTTGTACGAATGAGCAGTAAATTGTTAATACAACACTTAAATCAAAAATAGACAATAGAATAATAAAATTAGGCATTTTGTAACTATTTTTTTAGCATTCGTAAAAAAATTAGCTTTATTTGTCACAATAAAAAGCTTAAATTTTTTAAGATGTCCCTCTTATTTAAATTTTTGGTTTCATCTCTGATTATTTTCATACACGACATTATAAAATGTTTAAAAATTAGAATGGGCTTACCCAGAGTGGAAAATAAAAAATTGGACCACAATCCAAATAGTTGCTGAAGATGTTTGTAAACAGCAAAAGCACCAAGTCTAAATAGGTGAGCCATTGAATCTGTGACTCTCTAACTAATAACGAGCATAAAGAAATAAGGTTGCTGATACATCAATCTGTCTACAACGTCAAGAGGTTAGAGATTAAACCAAGATATTGAATTATAAAACAAGCATGGCTGCTAGCAATTTGGGAAAAGATGTAGAGCCCTGGCCTGGCATAATTTGTATACCCCTCAGCTTATCAAACGGGTTCGTTGATAATAACCTAAATTCCTAACATCTAAATTAACCATTCAAACACCATCTGAGCGTAAATTTGAAAGGAGAATCCGTTGTCGTCGTCACTTTGTCTGCAAGAAAAACCGAAAAAATTGTGACTCAAATTGTGGGCAGCCACAATAGTGAATTAGAACTTCTGATGGTTAATTGCATTTGGGAACTCGGTCTAAAACATTGCAGAACACCAATGTTAATTATATCAAGGGGAGGGAATATGGTTTGTGACAATCTTAGCACCTCACAAGCTAGTGAGCAACTGCTATCTTTTAATGGGTTCTAGCGTAGTGCAGCGAGTGACACGAGAATATAAAATCGAATTTGTTACGATGAATAAGGATAATGAACATTTCCGATTAGTGGCTTAGTCAAGACACAACCATTTTTAATTGCAGTTTTATGAATAACAAATTCAATCACTTAGCTTAAATATTATGACGTAATAAATTTTGACATTTTCTTTTTGTCGAAATAAGCAAACAGGATTGAGTTAATGAGAGTTCCCTTACTTAGAGTTTATTACTAAATTTGGTGTCTGAATTTATTTATTTCTAACTTTTAATTTCTTTATTTTTATCAAATATAATGTTTACTTTCGTTAAAACTACTAGCAAAAACATTAAAATAAAATTTTAAATCTCTAACTTTGCTATTCATAACATCTAACTTCTTTTGGTGGGGTGCGCCCGCCCGAGCAATAGCGCGACGCTTGGGAAACACATTAACATTCTAGTAGCCAGCTACCGTTGGCCCACGAACATCCAAATAACAAAGCTACCAGCGAACCCTTCCCCCTAAAGAAACAAATTTAACACGGTGTAGACCATTAGCCCACATAACAGATTTTTTACTATTAAAAACCGATACCACAATTATTCCTTGCCAACTTCGTAAATGTGGCATTTAGAGGATTGTTTGCTTGCTCACTTCTCTCGCGCGGGCGATGTGGGATTCTAACGCTTACAGAAACCAAAACGTTTGGCCGCGAGGGCTGGTACGTGTGAACTTGTGACTCGAACTAGGTAAGAACCAGATCTAATTTGGGGCCTTCTATCCTATATTTGTGGACAGCGATCGAATGCTAAAGATTAAACAAAGATAGTATGTTCTACTGCTTAGCAAAAAAGGCTACAAACCCTCTGCTTATCAACAAAAAAAGACAAGTCCTTGCACTAGATATACTTTCAAATTGCGTTGAGCAGCAACCTGATATATGTATTCGGATGAATTATAAAACAATTGACACACTCCTGGCTTCCAAAATTCAATTCTTTTACTTTATATAAACTTGAATAAACATAATCAGCATCCACATTAAAATTCAGTCTTATTCAACGTATTGATTTTCGATCGTTAATTGATATACTATAATTTGGAACTTCAACGCCTAGACGCATGCTTATGCGTAAGAAATTTAAAGTGTCAAATTCGGCACATTATTCTTCATCATTTTATTCACTTCCTTTTTTTTTTTAATATCCTAAATAAAACCTCGCAATATTTAGAGCAACTTTGGCAATGTTTTGCATTAGTTCATTTAGACACCTTACATTCGGCTCGAATTATACTTTGGACAGCCCAATCTTCCTATTAGAGTTGTAACTAGGTAATTGAACACTTAATACAAACTTCAAAAAACTTGGCGGTTCTACAAATTACAAAAGGTTTAATTTGTTTCCTATCATTATTTCTACACATGACATTACAAAATGTTCTTCTGAAATTCTCTTTAACCGTACTTTTATGGAGCCATTACCTCAAAGAGAATATAACATGGTTAGGAGTTAATGAGAACCAAGTAAAGTGACGCGCGAGCTTCATCTTGAACTTAAAAAAGAAAATTTCTTGAATTCACCACCTAACTTGATTAAAACCGGATCGTCACAAAACAAAAGTTATCAGAATTTAGAGTTCCAATTCCTCAATCTTGGGGTAAAAATAAGGTTCACAATTTTCTTCTAATCCTTCCGCCCCTCCTTCGTTGGTTTGGGGTTTTTTTTTTTTTTTTTTTTCATTTTTATTCATCAGGTCTTCCATTTGCTTTTTACTGGAAGAATTATATGCTTCTTCATCGCATTCTGTTTTCTGTTTCCATTTAAGAGCTCTTCTTTCTGTGTCTTATTTGGTGTTTGGGTTTTGTCTCCAACCAACCATGAAATTGTTATGTATTTTCCTTCGTTCAAGTCATCAGTGTTAAGATGATAAAGGGACTTTATGTTTTGCAGGAACTTCGCGACGCCATAAAATCAGATAACATGAGGGTGATTTTTGTGAAGAGAGCACAGATTCAGCTGTATGCCGGGCAACCTTTTGAAGAAGTTGAGATTGCGCTGCGCTCTCTTGTTGAACAAGATTGAAGTGCTTGAAAATTGACTTCTTTCCTTTTTCGAGTTCTTCCTCCAGTCAGGATTGCTTTTGGCTTGGATCTCAGTTATCTCAACTGAAGGTATCCTCGTGGTTTTGGTAGATGCGAGGGATGCGATGAATGAGCCAGTTGTAAGAAAATATAGAGAAGGAGGCAGTGATTGCTTGCAGAGAGATTTTCGTATTTCTCTTCTTTCAAATGAATAGGAAATAGTTCAAATGTATGAACCCATGTATTCGTTCGTACTGATAAACAATATATCGTGGGAATTATATTGATCTTCAAATTATATACATGCTATTTTATGTGGCATGTTCTAGTTGCAGACACCAGAACACAGCTGAAAATTTGTTTATAGAAGTCACTCTACATAACCACCCGCTTGTTTCTCTGTCCGTATGTGTATGGCACGCTGGCTCAGAGATATTTTTCCGAATTTTCAGAGGGGTTGGTTTGGTTACTTGCATTGCTGGTATATTACGATTCTGTAGCTTTTTCGTTAGCTCTTCCATTATCAACAATGAAAATTTTATTAAACGACGAACTTCATCAGCATAAAATTACGTAAAAACAGCTTTTAGACGAAGCTGGAAGATGTAAACTCATGGCACTCTCAAAGTATATATGCTGCTATACGGCTACCAGCAGAATCAGAAACCAAACTAGCACTCCCACTATAGCTTCTACTACCAGCAAAACACAACCCTAATCATAGTCTTCTTTCTACTGAGACGAAGTAATTTTGACCATGGACTGAGCATGGATTGTTGACAAATTAGACTGGCAAAAGCTTAGCCAAATCTCCTGCTTCTCCGGCTTCTCCTCTTCATTCTCCCGCAGCTTCTCCTCTTCATTCTCTGTATAGGCATTGTATACCGACATCACAATTCCCCGTGCTGCTTCTCTCGCCTCAGGCAGCCTATCATTCAACAAGTCTGCAGCCATTTTCACCAAAGAAACCACCCCATAATCCTTCATTCCTTCAAGCCCCTGAAAATCGGTACCAAAATCCCATTTTTCGTAACAAGGTTAACAAGAAAAATGGTATTGTTCAAAGTCATAGCTCAAGAGAACATTTTGGTTTCATAGTAAATACCATCTTGGCGACGCAAGATGCGACGGAAATGGCAGCTTTGGCTCTGACTCTAGGGTTGCCATGGGAAGCGTAGGCTCGAAGCTTCTGAAGCAGAGGAAGAGGGGTCAAGGACTGCACCATTGAGCTCAGTGCCCTGTCTGCTTCTTCGCACACAAAACGTTTGTCTTGAGATGACTTCAACAGCAATTGCAGCAGCTGTGAAAAACGCATCGAACAATCCAAGCCGTTCATCAGAACATAAAAAATTGAAAACTAAACGAAATGGTTGTCAAACGATCCTTAAAATTAAGAAGAAAAACAAAAAACCGTCTGGGTTACACACCAATTGATCAAATACATTAGAGGCCGCGGACTCAAGTAAACCATCACCAAAGGCGGTGAAGATGTCGGAAGAAGCCATAATCGAGGTCTTGATCAAGGCACTTCTCGGATTCTTTATTGCCTTGACCAGCACCACCATAACTTTCTCTCTGTGCATACAAAAATGACGTCGTTTTAGTGAATTTACAGCAGAGAATCGGAAGTTGATACTGAGAAGAAAAGCACTTACAGGATAGGAGCCAGAAGGGCAGAATGGTAGAGCGCAAAACGCCTGACATTGTTCAGAGACTCACACACCTTCACCCAATCCTTTGATTCCAATCCCTCATTCAAGCTCTGAAATTTCAAAAATTATTAAAATTTTACTCCGACATTAATACACCAGTAAGCAGAATCGAGCTCAAGTGCGAGGGGCGACATCAATCGGGTTTTACTCAAAGTAACAGAAAGGGAAAAATACCAATGAGATGGAGAATTACCTGAATCTTGAGATCAGGGTCTGAGATGGGTTTGAGATTCTCGGAAGATATGTAGTCGATGGCGGCATCAGCGGTTGCAGGAAGCGGAGCCTGGTTTTCGTCATTTATGAGGCCGAATTCGGGTTTCTGCTTCTGGATTGGAACAGCAACTTTGGTTTGCTTTTTGGGTCTTTCCGGTGTGGTTGAGAGAGCATTATCGATGGGTCTGAGAGCCATAGCCATTGAAATCGGAGACGGACACGGCAGTGATGGGGAGAGAGAGAGAGAGAGAAAGAGATGTGAGACTGAAAATCTTTGGGTTTTCGATGATGAATGAGGGATGGTGTGATGGAGATAACGAAAGTAGGGAATAAATTGTTGTCTACCTTTTTAATTTATAATTTTAAATTTTGAAAAGCCGTAGAAGTATCCGTTGGGCTGACCCTTTGTAACGGTTACATTCAACAAGGCGGATCATTCTCTACGGTGAGGTCTGGTTTGGTACTGAGGTGATTCTGAAAAAAATTGGTATAAAAAAAAAACTGAGAGCTGTTTTTGTGTTTGGTAAACATTCAGCTTTAGTTTTTTTTCACAGTTTTGGGTGAAAAAAAATAAAAAACAAGAAGCTGCAAAACTCAGCTTTGAAAAACCGGTTTTTTTTCACATTTGTTTACATAAAAGTTTACCAAACACTATAATACTGATTTTTTTTTTTTCAAAAACACTTTTACAAAAAAGTTTGCCAAACACTATGCTGCTTTATTTCACAGCTGCTTATTCTCACAGCACAGCAGAAGCAGCTTTTTTTCAAAGCACAGTAATACCAAACCAGTCCTGAGTCTGCTCTATTAAGACACGTGGCATGAAGGTGATGTTTTCTACCATGGAAGTCTTCTTGCCCACCAAAATAAACTATGGTGTATGCTCATCACTTTATTTATTATCGTTAGATAAGTTTGAATTTCAAGATTCGTGTAGTGGACAAACACAAAATTCAAAATTCAAATTTATCTAACAGTGATAAATAGGGTGATGAGCATTACCACAACTTAAGCGTGGTGATACAAAATGCACTCATGAGAAAGGTTATTGACGTTTGGGGGCCTAGGGTAAGAAGAGATTTTGACGTCCGACGGTCGGATCAACATATTCCTCCGATTTAGATACAAAAAGTTCCCTAATTCTGCCTCTGCATGGAAGGAGAAAATTTCAGGTCCACCATGGCCTACTCTCTTTTCTCACCTCATGTCTTTCTTTAGTCTGATGTCTGGACAATAGACCCTCTCACACGTAAGGCCCAACCTCTTAGGCCACACATCACAAGTTGCGAAAAAAAGTGACCATATTCTCAGTGGCAGAGCCATAAATTTATAGCAATAGGGTCAAAAAATAACTTTTTAAAATCGATCATACTTTCATTTAAAATTTTCAAACTCAAATCTGAAATCCCACATACACTAATAGCTCTCACTTAAATAAAGAACAAGTAGAGAATACGAAAATACATAACAAGTTTCTCTAGCACCAATACTAGTGATTTCTCAAAGGAAAGCAAAAAATGAAGCAATCCAACGAGAACACCAAAGCAGCAACTGCTGCCTTCTCTAAATAATGCCCCATGTTTTTCTCACTCTCTGCATCTATTTCTCTCTCAAAATAGTAGACCTTTGCACTCTTTTTCAAATGGGAGAGCATTCGGCTCTCCCTGGTGTGGCTTTCATCTCTCTCCTCTGCTCATAAATTGGAGTTATCGATAGACAGCTCTTCTCTCTTATGCTGCTGCTCAAAACTAAAAGGCACAGAAAATGCCTTAATATATATATATATATATATATATATATATATATATATATATTGGATGCTGCCAAAATAAAAGGATCTACCTTCTCTCCCATTATAAAACCAAAGCCATCAGCCTTTCTTCTTTTTTAGTCTTCAAAAAACCAAAGCAATGCCTCTTCCCATTTTTTCTCTTCTTTGCACCAAAAGAAAAAGAGTGGCCCAACAAACTTATTGGGGTCAATGAATCACATTGCACCCCACCTTAGCTCCGCCAGTGCATATTCTACTCAGTTGCCACCTAAGGTAGGTTTATGAAGGGAAAAGGTGTGATTATTCACCACTAAGTTTGTAATGTTGGTCAATACATGTAGAAATTACCTAATCAAAATTTTAAATTACAGAAGATGGGCGCCCAACAACTATATCCAACATAGGCAATTTGCCATACAGCAAAAAAAATTGTTCTCTAGGTCAAGAGTTTGATATCGTATACTGTATAAACAATAAAGGTCGTCTAATGATTGGGGAGGCCGGCGTGCATCTGCAAGTATTTAGTCAAGCACCTGTGGAACTTGAGAAATTATGAAAAAGGATACATATGAGTTGCAAATAGAACTCTTGCAGCAGCATCATTACGTGAATGTTTGTTTTGAGAATTTAGAATCACCGAAATTGAAAATCTGCCAGAAGCACATCAACAGGAAAAATTGGAAAGAAAAAAAAATGCAAATATCTGCCAGAAAGATTGCATATATATTTCACCCAGCTTTTGTTTACCTTACTATGTATAACACAGTAGAATCCAATATTTTAAAAGTTACAACACTAACATGTTGGCATGCTCCCTAAAGTCGTGACGCATTTTGCAGAGACATGTATAGAATTTCAGTAACTCCATTTGAAGTCATGAAGCTATTACCTCCGTAAAGTACCTTGTTAGGACCCGTCTCTACCCATATGATATTTTATTTTGAAAGGTGGGAATTTACCAAAATCCCTTAGAGGTGAGAATGTTGACTTTGGTTGACCCTCATGTCGTGACACATTGAGTTACTATTTTAGCGTATTCGGATAGTATTTGTCACTACGAATGCGTGGACGCAAACGAAATTGAAATCGGGTTAAATGAAGTGAAAATATCTAAGTTAAAATTTATAAAATATTGATAAGATGATTAAAAAGTAACAAAAAAATATTTAAGTTCTAAAAATAAGTTAGTCATTGACTTAGGCTAATACTACACCAAACGCGTCCTTGACTTAGGCTAATACTGCACCAAACGCTTCATTCTTATATTACTTGGTTCATGTCAAGCCAATCCAACCTAGTTTTTTAGGCTAGTTCAATCCGAGATAATTTAGTGCAACAAACGCACCAGTATACGTGGCCAGGGTGGGATGGATCTGACCTTTTTCAGTTGGACCTCGACTGGACTAGGACAGTATCAGAAAATTCAGTCTATAACCTGGTCATATGAAAAGCTAGGTGGAAGGAAGGAACCAAGCCAATGACATCTAAGCTCTTGTACAACTGAGTTAATGGCTGCAAAGAGGAGGGACTGCTATTCACATGGGGCCTTGGTTTTCGAGAGATTGTGATGGAAATGGATGATCAAGGTATCGTGCACGAAATAAATTCTCGTGCAAGAGTAAACTTTTGAAGTCGACGTGCTCCAACTTTCTTTTGTCGATGGCAACAGAGCGCGGGAGTCCAATAAAGCTGAAATTTTATGGGAAAATTTTGTTATTTTCTTCTATATGACTTTATGCAAGAAAAAAAGGGTCAAGCCAAGTGATACTATACAATATATCAGGTAGGTGAAATTCTTCATAGTCTCTCCGGATTTAGAAGGGATGGATAACTGTGGATTGCCACAAGTTATCTCCCTTTTTGAAAAAAAAAAAGAAGTGATACAATATAGCTAGCTTTCGGTCACACTAATAGAGGAACCAATAGTGTAAGAATTCGTAATTTTCATATAATGAAGTGTCATTTAGAAAGAAAAAAAAAAGACAGAAACCAAACTATTACTACGTACTAAAAGCCTAAATTAGGATGGTGCAAGGTGAAACTAAGCAAAGTTGCACCATTGTTTAAAATTGTATTATCTTCCTCAATAATAGGTTATAATTGTGATTTAAAAAGTCAAATTAATCAAATATTCATACCGATCTCATCGTAATCATCACAAGCTTGTTTTTGTAGTTAAAGAATTTAGAATTGCCTTGTTGATCTAATTATTTTATGTGATGTAACATGGCCAGTGTGATTAGCATTTGATTTTCCATATACTGATGATCCCACTGTCACTATGCCGCGGTTGCACATGCTGCTTTGAACACTATTCTTATTCTATTTTGATTCAAAATTATTGACCTTCCTGTGTTTGTGGAAGTTCCCGCACAAATAAAAATATACGAAAAATGCTGGAGAGATCAAATGTTTAAATTATATGATGTGATAATAATAGCTGCACTTCTGTTGATCCTAATATGCACTTTGTGGTTAGGGTTTATCACTAAGTAGTGAAAGCCAAACGTTTGATTTACTTTCAAGTAAGCAAAACCCTAATTATGTGAAACTTTTTGAATTAGTAACACTGTGAGGAAGTGAAAGTAAAAGAGTCACATCCGAGAAAGGATAAATCTTGTATGAGCTTAAAAGTAAGTTGAGTTACTCCTCATATTGGTAATTGGTTTCATGGTAGAACCTCAACTTCCTTTATATTATCAAAGCCAAGTTGGCCCACGTGTGAATCCCAACGGCCACATGTGCTCCACTTCGCCCAATTTATGTTGTCCATGTGTGTGTTGTTTACGTGTTTGACTTGAAAATCCAGCACACATGAGGGGACATATAAAGATGTGAAGGTAAAAGAATCTTACATCGGTGAAAGAAGAAACCTTGCATGAGATTATAAGTGCATTATTTCCTATATTATCAATTGGTTTTATGATAGAACGTCAATTTCTTTCAAAATACTACATAACACATAAAAGCCGCAGCCGCCGCATTTAACGGATATTATATGTTTGGGTTTGGTTTGATAATTAATGTTAACAGCTTAGCTAAATAAAAATATGTCCCTTTAGTTTGATGTCAATTCTCATGTTCAACTCCTCAACCATAAGTTTCGCTCGTATAATAAAATACCGATTACGTACAGCGTTACAACCTTGCAAAGCCCAAAGTTTGATGCTTCTGATTCCCACGTTCACATCCCAATTCCCAGCTATTTCGTTTGAACTTGACGCCACCATTTGTGGTAATGGCTGCAACCTGCATTCTGCAGGTACCTTCCTAGTCTGGAAGCAACAAGTTCATGCATTACTTTTTCTGAGAAACCATGTCACTTAATTAATAATTTACCATAAACAAATATGTCACTTTAACATTTATTGAAAATTTGGAATCGAATGTAATTTTCTTCTGCGCACCATATGCTCTTTAGCTTGATATTTTCTCTTTTTGCTAGATAATGGTTTTAGTCTCTTTAGTTTGGATAAAGTTTGACTTTCATTCATATAATTTTCATGACACATGCTGCTTACTATAGTACAATTTAAAGACAATAAATGAATTTTTGATAAAACTAAAGCATGCGTTACAATAAAATAAACTTTTACATCTATACAACAAATATGTGCCCACCTGTGTTAATTTTGTTATATAAAAAAAATGAGTTATTGTCCTTTAGTTGCAATAATTATGATTTTGTAATTTAAAAATCGTGAAAACGGAAACTACATTGACAAAAATAATAATTCTAAAGTCTTTTTCTTTGTCTAACCAAAAGACATAATATAATTTGGTCCTTTTCTTTTTATAACCAGAAGACAAAATCGACCAAATAAAGACAAAAAGAAAGTTCCATCATCATCAACAACCCATTTAAAAACTCAAACGTAGATCCAAGAGTCACCCAAATAGCAAACATATAATAACACATGCCATCCTCATCAACCTACTCATTCTCCAATCACTTCTTAGAAAAGCACTTCACACCCTCAGCCAAACTCGTCATCCACCCTAGTTTAATCCTCCAACCCACCAAACCAAAACACAAAAGTCATATACAAACAAAAAAACAAAAAAACACCGCCACCTATAGCGACGGCACCGGTCTTCTTTTTCGATGAACTCACCCAACACGCGTTAGGGTGTTTTTTTGGTCAGCCTGAGCCCAAAACTAGGTATGGTACCTTCGCCCGCTACATCTCCTTCGCTCGGCCCATGAACAATAGCTCGTGGCTATTGTGGAGTCAAAAAGATCTCAAAAATTCAAAAGACGACATGTGGACTTTATCCCCAAGAAGACAAGATTACCCTTAATAAATAGGTAGATACACAAATAGTCCCACATGCCCACATGCAACTCAGCATCCTTGGAAGTTCAAGCAATGGACTATGACTGTTCAAAGCTCCCCTTCTCATGGCATGGAAAAGTCAAAGACATTGATAGGATTAATCACCAAATCTTATCTTTTATACATTCATAGTTGAAGATCAATTATATGTAATTTAAGGATAATAAATTTAATTCCGATAAAATTAAAGCATGTGTGACGATAACATAAACTTTTACATGTAGATAGCACCTTGATAGTTTCTTTAAAATAAAATATGAGTTATTGTCCTTGAATTGCTACAATTATCATTTTGTAATTTCCAAATCGTGAAAACTGAAACTACAGTGTCCAAAATAATAATTTAGTCATTTTCTTTTCTTTTTTTATTTTTTTTATTTTTTGACAGAAGCGATAGAGTGTGTTAATTACTATGAACAACCAAACACGAGGTGCCGGATGGGTACAATTTCTCCAGTGACGAATTTTTTGATCTGGAGATAGTTTGCACAAGATACAAATAATTTTAAACCCCTAAACGTCTACACAATAGACAACCACGAACATGAGCCCCGGGTAAAACTGTTACAAAGACGGCAGACGCGACAATCCTAACACCGGTACCTGACATAAAACCATCGACAACGAGACCACATAAATCGCATAAGCGACACAAATAAATCACAAGAGCAAAACAAAATTACTAACCTAATTCAGTCCTTTTCTTTTCTTTTTATAACCAAAGACAAAGAAAGTTCCATTTGAATTTTGATTGTTCCAATCCATCATCGTCATCAATCCAAATAAAAAACTCAAATTTAGATCCAAGAGTCACCCAAATAGCAAACATATAATAACACATGCCATCCACATCAACTTTCTCAGTCTCCAATCACTCCTTAAAAAACTACTTCACAAGTCACAACCTCAGCCAAACGCGTCACAGCCACCCTATTTTAATCCCTCCAACCCGCCCAACCAAAGCACACAAGTCTTACCAAAAAAAAAAAACACAACACACAAAAATGATACATCACAAGAGGCACGCCGGAACTGCCCCCCACGGGATTCTACTAGCGGCGGTGGTCGTGGCGTTGATCGTGGTGCCGTCCTATGTAGGTGAACAAGTGGAGGCCATAATCGAAGTCTTCAGCGCGCTTTTGAACCAGTTGGGTTTTCTCCTTCTCCCCATTATTCTCCTCGTGATCATCATTCAGTTCCTGTCTTCCAATAGTGGCTCCTTCGTCTCCTCGTTCTCGACCGGGGATCCCTACACCACCCACAGCATTAGTGGCTCGCCGTCGCCGGTTGGGGTTGCATTGTTTCTCTGCCTCGTTTTATTCCTTCTTTACAACAAGGTTTCGATCTTCGGTGGCGGCGGCAACGACGAAGGGGAGGAGTAGTTACGGCGTGGATCGTGCCGAGTTTTAATGCTTGTAAGTGTGTATTTATTTACGGAGAATTATACAGCTTAGAATGGATACAGGAGTACTAGTATTGGGATACGTACTTGAACTTATCATGTATGAATAAACATGGAGTGGGGTTGAATTGTAATTAGTGGGAATAACCAGGTGACAAATGGAATTTTAAGGGTGATGATATGAGGATATTTTGGTCATTGAAAATAGTTGAGGGACAGTGGCGGTGCGAGGTACGATGTTGCCTGCCGTCTTTAGCTCCGTAGACTTTACTTTTCATCCTTTGTTTTAAGCTTCTCTTTGTGACTTGTACTTTTGTGTTGAAGGAAGTGATTTCTGTACATTTATTTTTACGTTTTGAACCTCAACTGGACTAGGATAGTATCAGAAGCTTCAGTCTATAGCCTGGTCATATGAAAAGCTAGGTGGAAGGAAGGAACCAAGCCAATGACATCTAAGCTCTCGTGCAACTGAATTAATGGCTGCAAAGAGGGACCGCTATTCGCATGGGGTTCGAGAGACTGTGATGGAAATGGATGATCAAGGTATCGTGCAAGAAATAAATTCTCGTACAAGATTAAACTTTTTAAGTCGACGCGCACCAACTTTCTTCTGTTGATGGCAACAGCGAGCGAGAGTCCAATAGCGCTGAAATTTTATGGTAAAATTTTGTTATTTTTCTTCTATATGACTTTATGCAAGAAAAAAAAAGGTTAAGCTAAGTGATACTATACAATATATTTCTGCTTGACTGTGGTCATGGGTAAAGTGAAATTCTCCATAACCTTTTCGGATTTAGGACGAATGAATAATCGTGGATTGTCACCAGTTGTCTCCCTTTTTGAAAAAAAATAAGTGATACAATATAGCTAGCTTTCGGTTACACTGATAAAGGAACCAATAGTGTAAGAATTCGTAATTTTCATATAATGAAGTGTCATTTAAAAAAAAAAGACAGAAACCAAACTATTACTACGTACTAAAAGCCTAAACTAGGATGGTGCAAGGTGAAACTAAGCAAAGTTGCACCTTTGTTTAAAATTGTATTATCTTGCTCAATATTAGGTTATAATTGTGATTTAAAAAGTCGAATTAATCAAATTCTATGAGCACAAATTCATACCGATCTCATCGTAATCACAAGCTTGTTTTTGTAGTTTAAGAATTTAGAATTGCCTTGTTGATCTAATTATTTTATGTTATGTAACATGGCCACTGTAATTGGCATTTGATTTTCCATATATTGATGATCCCACTGTCACTATGCCGCGGTTGCACATGCTGCTTTGAACTCTGTTCTTTTTCTATTTTGATTCAAAATTATTGACCTTCCAGTGTTTGAGGAATTTCCTGCACAAGTAAAAATATAAATACTAAAGAGATCAAATCTTTAAATCATACGACGTGATAATAATAACTGCACTTATACTGATCCTAGAATGTATTGAGAATAAGTTCCACATTGATGGGAGGAGGAACCTTGTATAGGCATATAAAAAGTTGGGCTACTCTCCACATTGCCAATTGGTTTTATGATAGAACCTCAACTTTCTTCATGATATCAGAGCAGATTGTCCCACGCGTGAATCCTAATGGCCACACATGTTCCACGTCGCCCAATTTGTGTTGTCCGTGTGTGTGTTATTTACACATAAAGGATGTGTGAGGTTACGAAGGTAAAAGAATCTCACATCGATGAAAGGAGAAACCTTGCATGAGATTATAAGTGCGTTATTTATGGAACATCAATTTCTTTCAAAATACTACATAACACATGAAACCTGCCACATATAACAGATATTACATGTTTGGTATAACAGATATTACATGTTTGGGTTTGGTTGAATAATTAGTTAACAGCTCAGTTAAATAAAAATATGCCCTTTTAATTTGATGTTAATTCTCATGTTCGATTCCCCAACCATAAGTTTCGCTCGTATATAAAAAAATACCGATTACGACCAACGGTACAACCTTGCAAAGCCCACAGTTTGATGCTTCTGATTGCCACGTTCACATCCCAATTCCCAGCTATTTCGTTTGAACTTGACGCCGACATTTGTGGTAATGGCTGCAGCCTGCGTTCTGCAGGTACCTTCTTAGTCTGGAAGTAACAAGTTCATGCATTACTTTTTCTGAGAAACCATGTCACTTAATTAATAATTTACCAGAAACAAATATGTCACTTAACATTTATTGAAAATTTGGAATCGAATGTATTTTTCTTCTTGCGTACCATATGCTCTTTTATTTGATATTTTCCCTTTTTGCTAGATTATGGTTTTAGTCTCTTTAGTTTGGGCGAAGTTTGACTTTTATTCATATAATTTTGGTGATACATGCTGCTTACTATATTACAATTTAAAGACAATAAATTAATTTCTGATAAAACTAGAGCATGCGTCAGGATAAGATAAACTTTTACATGTATACAACAAATATGTGCCCACCTATGATAATTTTGTGAAAAAAAAAATGCAAGTTATTGTCCTGAATTACAATAATTATCATTTTGTAATTTTAAAATCGTGAAAACTAAAACTACATTAACCAAAATGATAATTCGGTCTTTTTCTTTGTCTAACCAAAAGACTAATATTATAATTTGGTTCTTTTCTTTTTATAACCAAAAGAAAAAATCGACTAAAAAAAAAAAAGACAACAAGAAGGTTCCATCATCATCATCATCATCATCATCATCATCATCATCATCATCAATCCATTAAAAAACTCAAACGTAGATCCAAGAGTCGGCCAAATAACAAACATATAATAACACATGCCATCCACATCAACTTTCTCATTCTCCAATCACTTCTTAGAAAAGCACTTCACACCCTCAGCCGAACTCGTCATCCACCCTAGTTTAATCCTCCAGCCCACCAAACCAAAACACAAAAGTCAAACAAAAAAAAAAAACAAAAAAAACACACGGGCACATGTAGCGGCAGCACCAGTCTCCTTTATCAGTGAACTCACTTGGCACGCACTAGGATGTCATTCTGGTCGACCTGAGCCCAAAACTAGGTCTGGTACCTCCGCCCGCAATAGCTATAATTTAAAAATAATAATAATAATAACTATTAGGCCCGCCTGCAGCAGCCCGCTGCATCTTCTTTGCTCGGCTCATGAACACCAACCCGTGACTATTGTGGAGCCAAAAAAATCTCAAAAATTCAAAAAACGACATGTGGATTTTATCCCGAAGAAGACAAGATTGTCCTCAATAAATGGGTAGACACACGAATACTCCCACGTGCAGCTCAGCATCATTGGAAGTTCAAGCAAGGGACTACGGCTATTCAAAGTTTCCCTGCTCATGGCATGGAAAAGTCAAAGACATTAAAGATATGATTAATCACCAAATCCTATCTTTTTTACATTCCTAATTGAAGATCAACTACATAAAGTAAGGAATCCTCCTTATAACCAATCAAGGATACTTCCACCATTATCCCAAGATATTACCTCATAATTAATATCTTGGGAATTTTCTTCCTCATTCATCCAATGGATGACACACCTTGGTCAATAAGATGCCGCCATGTGTTGGGCAAAACTCTAGCACTATGGTCGGTCACCTCATCCTATAAATACCTCAATTTCCACCAATTTTTGGTAAACTTTTGATGCGCATACAAACCCTAAATGTGCAGGGCAAAATCCTCATAGCCACGCCTACCTGCTCTGCGGTTCCCGACCACCCTCAATCTTACACCACGGCTCCTAGTTGTGCCAATCATGCACTACGGCTCCTTGTCGCGCCAAATCATGCTCTATGGCTCCCCATCATGCGGACTCATGCTCTGCAACTCCCAGCCGCGCCGACTAAGCATAGGACACTCTAGGCTTCAAAGCATTTAATGACGAAGCAGAACACGAGGTTTTAACCAGCAACCCCCTGGCTAGCGACAGACTTAACAGCGAAGAAGCTTGCAATCCATTTAGATTCTCAGCTGACCACCAACCAAGCCTTAAGAGAGCACACGACGAAAAATCCAAGGATGCCGCAATACTTGAAAAAGGTCCAGGAGCAGCTCATTGCATTCCCCACTTACACCCTTACGTGGGTTCCACAAGCAGTTCGACGTCTTAAGTAGATCGTCGAACAAGACCTCACAAGTTAAGGATTATTGAGTTTTATTACTTTTTGTCCATCACTCTTTATTGGCCCGAAGCTCAATAAAGGAAAATCATCAATTCATAAAATTATTGTTGTAGGCCCTAAAGACCTACATGCATTTATCTATTGCATACTTTTATGTATATATTGCATTTCCTTGCAGGAACCCATGAACCTGAAGTTCATATATTTTTCGAACCCAAAGTTTTTGAAAAATATGCTTTGAAAACCCGATGTTTTCTTAAAACATTACACCCATGAAAACTCGAAGTTTTTCATGAAAATTTAAGCCAACACATGTCTAATAGAACCCCGAATGTTCTACTTCTACTTCTATGGGAATGGATTGATAAATTTTGTCTCCATTGCACAAAGCACAATCTTGTCAATTTGTGTGACATGAATGTCGAATTTGAACAAACTCGACCTTACTGCTTTAGAGGTCTCCCGGAGAAACTATCTCAAATGAGTCCAAGATGTGAAGCTCCACTTAGCAGTCCCTTGAAATCCCAATGTTTGACGCTTTTGATTCCCACATTCACTTCCCAATTCCCAGCTCTTTCGTTTGAACGTGACTCCTACATTTGTGGTAATGGCTGCGACCTGCATTCTGCAGATACCTTCCTAGTCTGGTCCTAAACAGTGCGAACCTTCTTCTGTGCAATTCACAATTTTGTACGCGGATTCGTCACTCGGTTACTCGATTAGGCGAATAAAATCAAATATTACATTTTCTGAGAATTTCTTACCACACAAAAAAGTAGTCTAAAACCGCAATTCCATACAGGGACTCGCCATCCGGTTACCCGGTCAGGCGAATAAAATCGAATTACAATCCATTACATTTTCTGAGAATTTCTTACCACATAAAAAAGTAGTATAAAGCCATGTATCTTAATTACCAATTGACAAGAAACAAATATGTCCCTTAACATTTGTTGGAAAATTGGAAAGGAACGTAATTTTCTTGTTGCGCACCATATGCCTCTTTTATTTGATATTTCTATTTTGCTAAATTATGGTTTTGGTCACTTTATTTTGGGCGGTGTTTCACTTTTATCCATATCATTTTCGTGCTGCATGCTGCTTACTAATATTGTAATTTAAGAACAATAAATTAATTTCCGATAAAATTAGAACATGCGTGAGGATAAGATAAACATTTACATGTAGATAACACCTTTTATGTGCCCATTTGTGATAATTTTTTTTAAAATAAAATACGAGTTATTGTCCTTGAATTGCTACAATTATCATTTTGTAATTTCCAAATCGTGAAAACTGAAATTACAGTAGCCAAAATAATAATTCAGTCATTTTCTTTTCTTTTCTTTTCTTTTTTATTTTTTGACAGAAGCGATAGAGTGTGTTAATTACTATGAACAACCAAATACGAGGTGCCATATGGGTACAATTTCTCCAATGACGAATTTCTTGATCTAGAGATAGTTTGCACAAGATACAAATAATTTTAAACCCCTATACGTTTACACAATAGACCACCACGAACATGAGCCTCGGGTAAACTGTCACAAAGACGGCAGACACGACAATCCTAACACAGGTATCTGACATAAAGCCATCGATAACAAGGCCACATACATAAGCGACACAAACAAATCACCGGAGCAAAACAAAATTACTAACCTAATTCAGTCCCTTTCTTTTCTTTTTATAACCAAAGACAAAAAGAAAGTTCCATTTTCCAATCTATCATCATCATCAACTCAAATAAAAAAAAAATTCAAATTTACATCCAAGAGTCACCCAAATAGCAAACATATAATAACACATTCCATCCACATCAACTTTCTCAGTCCCCAATCACTCCTTAGAAAACCACTTCACAAGTCACAATCTTAGCCAAACGCGTCACAGCCACCCTATTTTAATCCCTCCAACCCGCCCAACCAAAACACACAAGTCTTACCAAAAAAAAAAACACAACACACAAAAATGATACATCAGCAGAGGCACGCCGGAACTGCCCCCCACGGGATTCTACTAGCGGTGGTGGTCGTGGCGTTGATCGTGGTGCCGTCCTATGTAGGTGAACAAGTGGAGGCCATAATCGAAGCCTTCAGCGCGTTTTTGAGCCAGTTGGGTCTACTCCTTCTCCTCATTATTCTCCTCGTGATCATCATTCAATTCCTGTCCCAATAGCGGCTCCTTCGTCTCCTCGTTCTCGACCGGGGATTGCCCGTGGTGCCGTCTTTAGCTCCGTACTTTACTTTTCGTCCTTTGTTTTAAGCTTCTCTTTGCGACTTGTACTTACGTGTTGAAGGAAATGATTTCTGTACATTCATTTTTACGTTTTAAACTCCCTTTTAATTTTGGTTCTTGATTTTTATTGGATTTGTTCAATCGTTCGGCTAAAAAATTGTGTTCAAAGGTGATAAATGGTGGAAAGAAATTACCTCAATTGTTCTTTCTCTCACGCGTGTTCGTGGACGCTCCGTTTGATCTCATCTCTTTTAGTTTTGAATGCATTGGGCTCAAGATTGATGATTTTCTTTTTAAGTTCATTAGTTTTTAATATATCAATAAATTAAGTAGTGAAGAAATGGGGATCTTTGTGAATCTGAGATCCTGAAGAAAGTGAAGTGGAACGTGATACGAAATTCAAAATTGGTGGGGAAAGAAGCAAAAGATCATTCCTTCTTTGAACTAAATTATAATAGGTTTTTATTACAAATGGTTCCTGAAAATTATCGTCATCATCTAGATGGTTTTTGAAATTGAAAATCAATAAATGTAATCCTTGAAAATAGGTGTCGTAAATTAATATGGTTATTCCGTCACAATGCTGTTAAAAATTTCGTTAAGTGTTGATGTGGCATATAAATGGATCCCACAAGATTTATGGGTTTTTTTTTTAAATCACAAATAGTTCTTGAAATTGACTCATATCATTAAGATGGTCCCTGAAATTGACCCACACCATGGTCACTAAAATTGAAAATCGATGAATGTTGTCCTTGAAAATAGGTGTCACAAATCAATATGATCATTCCGTCACAATTCTGTAAAAAAATTTGTTATGTGCTGATGTAGATTTAATATTTAATTAACATAGTTGCTAAATGTCTTTTTGCACAATATAATTTTTTTCTTATCGTTGGACCTACAACGAATAGAGTGTCAAAGTGTGTTGATCTAGGTTGCACAATGAAATTGACCCTCACCAAAGGTGATCGCAATCTAGGTTCAATTCGGTGAAAGATGTCGAAGCGTGTAAAGATTAGTGTATTGAGATTTTTTTTTTAGAGAATAGACAACAAAGGAGGTAGAGAAATGTGGACTGAGATCGGAGGTGATTGCAGGACTGGGTTTTTGGGTTCATAACTTTTTATTAACTATTAAATTATTAAACGTATTTGTAATTTTTTTTTAAATTTAATTAAACTTGTGTAATTTTTTTAATTTGGAGTTATAACGAAAGAGTTATTAACGAATGAAGTCGAGAGCAAAATTGTAAATTTATTATTTTCTGGAATACTCTAGATTTTTGGAGCAAAATCTGGAAAGCCATGTGTGTGGTCTAGATTAAAGGGAAGAAAAGATGGGCGATGGAGATAAAGATAAAGGAGAGGAAGGAGGATGGGCGCTGCCCAATCTGGTGAAGAGAGACGAGTGAGTGATCAATGGGAAGAAAGAGAGCAAGAAGGGAAATGAAGGAAAAAGAGATAGAGGAAATCGGTCAGGTTCCTCTTAACCCGCATGATGACCCGATCTCCTTGAAGTTTCCCGATGGTTTTCCGCCCAATTTTCCGACTTTCTTCAACCTTCCATCACCACCAAACCTCATCACAACACGCCATCACCTAATTCTAACCAAACCCGACAAAATTTAGCCCCAATGTGGTGAGAAAACCCACCGATGGGTTTGGGTGGGTCGACCTTGAATCACCATTTGTGAAACGATTTCTATCAATCTTTACCACCATTAGACTCTCCTTGAACCCATGAACAAACCCCAACCAACCATAGAGGCAGCGGAGCACCAGAGGAGTCAAATTAAAGCACACCCAAATTTAGGGTTTCGAAGGGTTTTAGTGAAATTAGGGATTTTTCCGACCAAATTGGCCTTGGCCTCAAGTATGAAAGTTGTTTCTCTCATCTAGATCTTCATTCATGTAAAATTTGGGAATTTTTGGAGTTGTTGGATTTTTCAGCGAGTCGAGGCGGCCAACCGCCACGCGCAGTGGCGTGTGGAGGAAAAACCCGAGGTTCCTCAACGTGCCGAATCCGAATCTGCCATCCGTTTTCCCAAATTATAACATTTTAGTATAGTTTTACTAAAAATTCCCTAATTGTGTTTAGGCGCGTTGCAGGGAAGTGACATCATCCTCGCTAGTTCGAGCGGTTCTCGGGCAATAAAATCAGTGAGTGGACCCCTTCATAACTTATATATTTTTATAAAATCTTAGCCTAGCATGCATTTCATATTTCATGCGTTTAATATGTTTTATATTATGTTTTATGGATTTCTATAATTATGGTTTATATAGAATTCATGATTTAATTAAGTTGCTTTACGAAATATTATGATTTATTGAAAATTATGTTTTTACGAGCAGATATGAATTATTGGATTTGGGTATATGGATTTCTATGGATTTCGATTATGATTTATATGATGGATTTACGGATATGGATTCATTAGATTTATATTGATGAATTGAGCTAGAAAGTTTCTATGATTTATAAGATTAGACTTTGAGCTTTCGAGCTCCAGATTAGACGTGGGATTTTGAGATATGTTTTTTGTGCTTACCTAGTGGGTTATCATACGGCACATCTGCACACCACAAGTATTATGTCTATGGCCATAGGACACAAATGATGGAGGAGTGAGATATGATATATTATATACCCACAGCTTCACCGTCGAAAGCAGTGTCGGACAGCTTCACTAGCCACTACTAGTGTTGGTGTGGATGTTATGCTATTTGATTCAGCTTCACCTGCGGGTGATGGACAGGTTATTCCGCTGCACCTTTGGGTGATGGACAAGGTATACAGCTTCACCTTCGGGTGATGGACATGTACCGCCTTCGAGCGACTATGATACCCCTAGTTGAGTACTTCACTTATGAGATTTATGGATTTGCCTTCGGGCGATGTTTTCAGCATTATTGAGCATGGTTTTACATGTACATGTTTTACGAAGGTTTTGCGTGGCATGCTAGGGTTTTTATAAAACCTATATGTAGTATTATATATGTTTTCAAAACAGGGGGTTAGTATGTTCACAAAGAAAATGGTTTTCCTATTACTAGTATTATTATTATAAACTTTGGTTCACTCACCTTTTCTGGTTTTGCCCCCCCTCAAGAGTTAAGATTGAGGCACATGATCCCGACATCAGGACATTTCAACATAGGTATCTTAGAGTCTTCGTGGTACAAGTCTCATTCCCTTGTTCGTATCTTTTCTTAGTAATTCTTTCATATTATTCTTAGTTAGTTGTATGCTCTGAACACGATCCTACTTTGGTAAGCATGTTCAAAATGCTATGAACACAATCCTACTTTCATATTATTCTTAATCTTGCTAATTACATATCTTTTATTGGTAAGCATGTTCAAAATGGATTTGTCACCCTCGGGTGTTGGCCAACACGTGCCTACCCTGGTATGTGAAAATATCAAGGTTGGGGCGTGTCAAGCACATAATAGAATTTTTGATAGAATTGTGACGGAATGACTACATTGATTTGGGACACTTACTTGAGGGACTATATTGATCGATTTTCAATTTCATGGACCATTTTAATGTCGTAGTTCAATTTCAAGGACTATTTTGATGTCACGGGTCAATTTCAAAGACCATTTATGAGAAAAAAAGACTTATGAGACTCATTTATGTACCACATCAGCACTTAATTGAATTTTTAACATAATTTTGAAGGAATGACCACATTGATTTGCAACACTTATTTTCAAGGACTACATTTATTGATTTTCAATTTCAATGACCATTTGTGATAAAAACCCAACTATAGTTAAGTGAGTTTTACTACGGTTGGTCTCTAAAATTGACCATTCCAATTAAATAGTCTATGAAATAGGAAATTCATCAATTTGGCCTTGAAAAATGGCTTTACAAATTATTCTGGTCCTTCCCTTAATTTTATGTCAATTTTTTTTGTTAGAGTGCTGATGTGACACACAAGTGAATCCACTTATTTAACCAAACGACGACACATGGCTTAATCATAAAACTTTTTTTTTTAACTTAAAAAAAAAAAACACACAGAGAACAGCCACCCAGCAATGCCACCTCTCACTCCTCATGGCCCACTTCTCCTTTTGGGTTGTGTCGATGACATATTTGAGAAACAAATTTTCAAGTGCCAAGGGATTGATATCAAGTTAATAATGAACAGCTGACAAAATGTTATATGTGAAAGATTAGAAATGTATCATATAAACATTACAAAGGCATGTGAACGGAATTCAGACCCAAAGACCCTTAATCGAATGAATGGTCGAACTTCGGCCTCCGAACGGGAAGCTGCCCATTCTTGCCCTAACGTGCGTCCGCCCCTGCTTAGACGGATGACCCGAGCACAGTAAAAGAAGTCAGTTAGGAAGGTATCTCAATTTGTGATATTGAACATCTCATGAAGTTGGAATGAACAGGAGCAACCATGCATTTTCATTCAAAACTAAAACTGTAAAGATATCCTATATTCCCATTAGAGATGTTCTTTAACTCATCCATAGGACACCAGTGCCCTTCTGTTTTGATACCCTGAACGACTCCGAGGCAAGCAGACTCTAGCGATATACATCACATGTATCCTCGGAGGACAAGGACTCGTCTATGAGGTACATGGAGCTGGGAGTCTGCGACACTGAGGATTAAACTGTTCTCTAACAACTCTATTGAAAATCAAGACACTGACATAAGACAATAGAGCTAAATCAAAGCAACATAGTTTCCTCCATACTATATGCATTGGTCAAGGACAAGATATGCTTAACAGTCAGCTAAGAAACGAGATAAATTCTTCGAAACAACAAATAACGAACGATAAGGGCTGATGCTTAAGCTGCACGGCTCGCTACTTGCATATAGACATGCTTAGTATCTGAACCAAATAAAACAAAACTGTAAACAGCAACCGCATAGTCTGATAGAAAGAATACATGGAAAATGTAGTGTTATAAAGCGAAAATAATCACAATCACAAACCTCTTGCTCAACTTTTCATAAACTTTCGTAACTAGTATTGACCTTCCAGGTAATTTCAAGAGTTGTGTACACTATTATTTCTAGCCAAATGATATGCCATTAGGGTGCTGAAAACCCTCGCTACCACTTTCCTGGACGTCATTCCTGAACAGCTGTATGGCCAGCAAGTCATATTGGAGAGGATAAGCAATCCTTGGTTACTTTCAAAGAAGTCAACCGGAGCATTTACAATATCAACCCTCTGAACTTTGAAGTCTAGGCTCAACATAGTGGCACTCAACATCCACTTCAGCCATATAGCCTCTGCTTGATAAAAAATCAAATACAGAATGTCGTTAAAATGGTTAACTTGAAATATGATACCAAATTACCAACCAACAAAGAAACAGGACACTTGGATTCAAATTAACTTTTTTGGCCAGGGGTAGAAACAAGGCTGGGAAGCATATACAGTTCTACACTAAAATGAAAGCACTCAAAGAGTACTCACACACGGAAAACTGCTTTTCGTGTTTGGCCCTGCAACTTAGGTATTGTCCACAACTTATGCTTCAAAGGACTTAAATTTGACAACTTTACAGTTGCTGAGAAATAAGTAGGGGTCAGTAACTTGTGCTGAATATGAATTTGTGCTGAAAACACACATAGCACCAAGAGGAAAGAGCAACGTTAAACTCCCTTGCAGGATCATGCAATTCATACAATAGGTTAGGAAAACCTAAGGTTAGGAAAGTGGAAGACACGTTTTTATCAAGGACACAATGAACAGAAAACATTGGCACCATTTGACACAACGAACAAGTAAAAGTTACAGATCTCTTTTTTTGAGAAAATATCACAACTTACCTTCATGCTACTCCAATCTTATTTAGTTTGTCGCAGTGAGGAGTAGGCAGATTCTTACTCCAGTGGCGTCTTTGAAGCTCAACCCGACAGTAGTGTGCAAGCACATTTTTGTAATCCTTGATAACACTGCTCTCAATGTTAACTCGACCAGCACTTCCAATGGGATAACTCTCATCAAATGCTTGCGATTTAACAAAAAATTCCACTCCATATTTCTCTGTCGTCTTGGGAATCTGGTAGTTATAAATCTTCTGCAAAGAGTAGACGGGCTCTGAAAAGGGCAGATATGCCAACAACAAAATTACCAAGAAAGGTAATATTTGAAGAAGAAGCATGATGTTAGGTCCCCCTCCCTGAGACTCCTCCCTCTGATGACCAGCTGTTCTACTAGTCCTATAAACATGACTTGACCGAAACATGTCTGATCGACCAAAGAACGCCCTGAATATGTCATCGGGGTCAAAATCATCGTCAAAAAAGTCATTCCCACCTCTCCTCCTCCTTCTCCTCGTATTATTGTGCTGCTGGTTGTACTCAAATTCATCAACCAATCCAGTCTGATCATACTGCCTCCTTGAATCCCCATCACTCAAACACTTGAAAGCCTTGCTTACTATCTTAAACGCTTCTTCTGAACCGGGAGCCTTGTTCTTATCAGGATGAACTTTCAATGACAACTTCCTATAAGCCTTCCTAATGTCCTCGACCGAGCAAGTCTTCTCCACGCCAAGAATTTCGTAATAGTCTTTGTTTCTCTTAATCTTCCTAACCAACTGAACATGCTCTTCGGTATAACTAACTTCCCCATTCAAACCGCGGCCCAATTTCTCCACACCCGGCTCATTCCTAATCTCACCAGCACCCTTCTCATCAACAGAAGACGCGGAAGACCCCGAATTAATTGCCTCACACGCAGCCAAAAGTTCATCAACTTGCAAATTCTGATTAAGCCGTTGTGCAATCTTAATAAATTTAAAGGCACGCCCTTTGTTGCCGGAAGCAATTGCTTCTTCGGCGATCCGAACACACCTCAAAGCCTCATCCTTATTACCTTCCATTGTCAAAAACCTACTGCTAATTCAGCAATTCAACAAAACCCAATTCCCAAAACTCGATAACAAGAACAATAAATGCCAGCATGGACAAACCAGCGCTCGAATTGGGCAAATTCCAATCTCAATTCGAATCCACAAATGGGGCTTTCGGTTCCGATTATCCAGTCCGTGAATTCAATTCGTCCTAAATAAAGGGAATAATGCAGATTAGATTCTGATGCAGACATACATATACAGAGATTGAAACAAAATTAGGGTTTTAATTGATGAAAAAATTACCTGATAAATGGATCGAAACCTCGAAAGGTGAGTGCTTGAATTCGTGTGAGAGACAAGGTTTCGAGTTTGGGACACGAACAGCAGAGCAGTGGCTCAACAGCGAGTCTCATTTGATTGCCACCATGAATGCTCATCCGTCCAATCAGACCACGCCACGTAGGTACATGGTGCAGAAGGACTTGAATTAGGTCTTCCTCTTTTCTTTTTCTTTTTTTTTTTTTTCGGCCAAAATCCAGGGTTGGGTTAAATAGGGTCTTCACCTTTTTTCTTTTTTTGACTAGGTCTAGGGTCTTCCAAAAATCGAAGTGAGTCGAAATTTTCGGTTCAAACAAATTGTACATTGATATCGAATTAAAATTTTCAGATTCTAAAATCCGGTAATATAAAAAATTATTTCTCTCTCGAAAGAATTCTGATCCTTAATTAGGTAAATTCAGACTTCTAATTCAACAATCAAACACTCTAATTTGAAATTTCTCAATTTCACACTTTTAAAAAACTTATCTTGAATCCTTTATATAATTGAAGGTGAAAAATTGGAGTTGAGGTGAATTTCCTCCCAAACCAGGATTTGGTTGGTTTTAGAGATGGAGGAATAGGTTGGAGATTGAGGGAGAAATAGAGTGTTGTTGGTGCAACGGTAGTTGCTGATTTAAGAATGGAATAGACGAAGTTATAATAGTTGACCCGTCGTTTAGAATAAAAGGAGAATGGCAATAGAACTTGCACGTCGAGAAGATGAGAAACTAGAAAGAGAATTCAAACAAACGGAAGCAATCAACCGGAAGCAATTCGCAAGTGGGATAAAAAAACTGATTTTACGTTGATTAGGATTTATTCATAATCCAACTTTTTAATTGAATCAATCTTGTTTATATTTACATTGAAGTACAAAGACCAAAAAAAATAAAAAAACGTAAAACATCAACTTTAGCAGCCTTTTATTTCATGGGCTGGTGTCCTAATTTAGTTCACTTCATCAAAGTCAAAATTCTGCCTTCTCCTCACAGATTCTAACACATCTAAGGGCCGGTCACTGCGAGCGCTGCGTCCTCCTTCGCATGTCTTGAGTTTAGGCACGCTCAGCACGCTAAGAGGGGGCGACTGCAGCCCCCTGTTCACTTCCTTCAGCACTGACCGTGCGGTGGCTTCAGCAGCAGCATCTGCCATTGCAGAAGCCAGTTGTGTGTCGCCTTGCATTTTGCTACTGAACTGGTTTTGTGCATGTCTCACGCTAGCAATCTTAGACATGCCGGGGGAGTTGAAGCTGATTGCTTTTTTGCTGATGGCAACAGCCTCTGCAGCTGTTGTTTTGGCCTTTGATGCTTCGTACTTCTGCATATCATATACGAGCTCCTTCTGGAGCTGCTTGTCAGCGACTAATATGTCTTCGATCTCATTTTTGTAATCCTTGAGAATGATTCGGAGGCATTCCATGAGAGAGCCGATGAGGGGGCTGTTTTTGCTTTCCAGTAGCCGTTTCAGCTCTATAAAGATGGGTACTGTGTTTTGGATGAGCCCCTTTTTGACTGCTTGAGTTATCCTTCCCTTAGCAGATGCCCCACTGTTATCACCACCATCTTCGTCCATTTCTCCAGTGTCAGTTGATGATCCGCGGTTGGATGGGATTCGGATCTCTTTGCAGGCAAGAATTTGGAAAGCATCCTGCTCTCAAAATTAAGAAAGCACGTATAAAAAAGGAGATCAATCAGAAATCTAGAAATATGTTACTAAGAAACTCAATAAAAAGAGTCAAAAGGTTAAGCTGGAAGGACACAGAATGTATAAGTTCCATTACATACACAAATGTGTCAGTATAACGTATTACAGTTATACATATTCCAGACAAACGGAGAAATATGAAAGAAGTTTTTGAACATGTGAGGCAGCAAATACCTTCAGAACAGATTGTCCGGTAACATCATCTGCATTGAGCATACCGTCGGATGCTGCAGCGAGAATCTCTGCGCATAACTTTGCAAAGGTAGCCAATAAGTGCTCTGGAGCCATTTGTTTTAGCAAAGTAACATAGATCTGCATTCTTTTAGACCTCGAATTTTCATCATTCCCCCTGGGGACAATAACATGGACTATATTTAAGATAATCTCATTTTCATAGTTTCATACTTTCAATTGATGATAGACACACCTTACCTGATGGAAAAAAGTCGGCTCTCTGCTCGTGATACTTGAGCATTACTGTGTCCATTGTGGGCATGGCAATCATTCAGAACAAATATTGCTTCTACAAAACTGTTATATCCTAGAAGAGGTGCCTTCACTGAAAGACAAAAAATCATACAGAATGGTCAAATCTCATTGACAAACACATCCGCAATTTCACAACTGGAAATTTGATTAGTGAGAGAAAGCCTTTTAACCTTTCAGAATATTGTTAAACAGAAAACTGGAAAGCTGCCTTATCTTTTCTGACTCATCAACAATTGACAAGAGAAATCTGAGGAACATAACACCTCTCCACTTCACGTAATCCCTCTGAATATGCCAGCACAGAATAAAACACGGAATTAGTTATATGCTTAGATTTCAATCAAAATGGAAATGTAAGACGCAGAACCAACATATACCTGCAATAATCTCGAGAGAAGTATAAATGTCTGCCTTCTTACAAGTTCGCATGGATCACGGAGACACTTTGTGATCTTTGGTATATAACTGTTGATTCAAGAAAAACTATTGAGAAACTTATAAAGCAAACAATAAAGTTTCAAAGGTAAATGTCAAAGATATTACTCAAGTTTTTTAAGGTACAGTTTCACAGGTCTTACCTATCAACTAAAGCAGTGTAGCGAACACAAAAATCTGCCATCACCACTATCAGATTGTTGCGGAGTGCAGCACAATCACTCTTTTGAAGTTCCTATAAAATGTTGTGAGGTTTGGAACTCAATTACTTATATAGACACAAGAAGCAAAGAATTTAAGAATGAACAATTTTGAAACTGCTGACACACGCAGATATGACTAATATACATATATATGAGTATATGTATGTGAGAATAATTGATAAGGGTGTAAAACTGGTATGCTGCAGGTGAGCACAATTGTTAGCAAAACAGTTTCTAGGTTTTAGGTACCCTAGAAATCTGAAGCATTTTTTCATGGCCACGTGTCCATGAGCTCTTTCCAAAAAGCATTTAAAGAATGTACAACAGAAAAAAATGCAAAGTCAATGAACATACCTGCACAAACAGCGGAATATAACTCTTTGCAATTTTTCCATCTGCAAGGCAGATCTTCCCCAAAGTCAGCCATGCTTGAATGTATAACGAAGGGGCTGTCTGCTTTAGAGAGACTTCAGGCCCGGTTAATTTATTAACTTTTGGATCAGGATTTCCGGAAGTGATGATAGTGTACAGTAGTGGAATGACAGTGGTCATATCAGCAGATGGGTAAATGATAACTACAGACCCAATGGTGTAAACTGCTGTGACTGCTTTTGACAATGACCCGGACATGGCCAATACTCTCTTGCCCTTTCTAGTCTCACTTCTAGGTGGCGTAAAGAAGTCAGCTTTTCTGACTGCATCTGAATCACCCGAAATATACTTTTCTAAAATCGTAGAAGCCTCTGTGATGAGCCTGTCCACCCATTTCTCAACAAGAGCATCAGCCTCCTCTGGGTTTGAAGCCTTCCGCTTGCACAATGTTCTAAGTGCTTTTACATGAGCATTAACCTGTCATTACATAAAGCAACTAAATAAAGGAGCACATTTTAACAATATGCTCACACCAGCAGATATTACCTCTGTTGAATGCATGTTGAACTCATGAATTCTTTTAAGCATGTTGTGAGCTAAGTCTGCTGCAAGTTCAGAGGGCAGCTCAACAGAAACATTAGAAATTGTCTGCAGGAGAAAAACACGATCCCCCGCCCAAGCAACGGAATTGGAATCAATACCCTCTTCCTCTTCATGTGCATATCCTTGAGCCGTAGGCCTTTGAACCTCTCCTCCCACTCCATAGTTGTCAAAGAGCTGCCAATGATGATGAAGAAACTCCCAGTCCACTGCTTTTGCAAGGTATGCTGACACCTCTGATAAAAGAAACCAAGAACCAGGTGGGGCTGTCCATTTCTCTATTGGCAAGGATTGACTGAGCCAGAGAGACTCAGATGTTCGTATGATATTTTGAAGTGAAACAGCAAATTTGGGCTTCATCAGTTTCTTCTTTCCCAGGTTTGTGCAAATTTTCTTCACCCAAGGTGTCACCTCTCCATTGCAAATCTCTTTCAATATACACAAAACACCTTCAGGAAACACCGAATCAACATCCATTTCTGTGCCTTTTGCTACAGATTCATCATGAAGTGAATTAACCGAATCAACAGTAGATACCCGTTCTAATACCAGCTCTAGAAACAAGTTCTCACATTCTTCTTGAATGCTAGACTCATTATCAGCTATTAAACGTGGAACAGAATGTAGCCACTCAGTTGCCACCCTTTCATCTAGGAATGTTCTGAAGGCCTAAGAGGTCAATGCAGAGGTCCAACAAATAATATCAGGAGTTGCACAAAAATAAGTCCATTACATGTACAAGTAAAAAAGAACACGTAAAGTGATCACGAGCATATGCACTAACTCTAAGGCAGGCATCCATATGGTTTTTCAAGCCAAATAATTTCCACGAAGAGAAACTTAATGAAGCATATTTCTCATTATCTATCTGATTTGATCTTTAGTTCAGAAGATATGTATCTCATTGAAACCAATAAAATGTCATTTGTTTAGCTTACCCATCAGCCAAAAGTGTACACTAAAAGAATATTATAACGACTTGTAAAAAATTGTCAGCAAATACAGATGTGCTTCTACAAAGCAGTTGACAGAAATTTAATTGAGACTTTTCTGTCAAATAAAAATTCGGATTTCTGAAAGTTTATATACTAAGAGAACCATTGTGAGTTAGAAATTGTGGTCCTGGGGCTGGTAGGAAGTTAACATGGCAATCCTTTTGATAAACTCAAGATAAGTTCCCAAAAGTATACATTTTTTTAATGGTTTATGGGACTTGGGAAGCTAAACAAAGCATTCCAAGCCAGTAATATGCTCATAATTTCGAACATTAACTAACTACACAAAATATATAAACCAATTAGAAACCATAACCAAAACATTTGGTTGATGAAGAACAATGGGAAACTTACCACTGAAAGAGCTGAAATTGCCGTCTTGCGTATGCTAACAAGTGGATCAGAACAAGCCATTCCCATTGTCTTGAGCAAGGCTCCATCAAAGCCACTGCCTAGAATGGCTATCAACTTGGTAATCAAAAGAAGTGCAGCCTTCCTCACACCTGCCTTCTCATCCATGCACCTCTTCATCAAAATTTCATTTACCCAACTGTCAGGCCTCTGGTCACTTGCATTGCCAAGCCCCATAACTTGTTTCAGCACATGACGTCCCCTCTCATCACTTGACAACAAGCCCACCAGATGTGACAAGTTTGATAAAGCACGACCTCGAATTCCAGCAGTTGCATCCGAACAGCGTTGAATCAAAGCCTCCAAGCATTTGAACCCCAATGAATCAATCACTTCACTTTCCGAATTCAATCCCAATGTATCTCTCAATGATGTCACTAGTGCCAGAATAAGGTCAACCGCCAAGAGCCTCAAGCTCGCCTTACCTTGAGTCATCTTCACTACATAATCCACAAATCCAATTTGGTCCTCAAACTCCATAACTCTTACAACCTCCATTATAGACTCCACAGCCAAAGACCGAGGCTCTGACTTCTCCGGCGACTTCTGTACCAAATACCTTGGAAAATTCACTACTGCTTTCTTGACACCTTCAAGTGTTTTAGCCACACTCATCATCTGATTCGTCACAAACCCCAACGCAAAAAACCGAACCTGCAACTTATACTGAAGAATCATTGGAGACAATGACTTCAACACCTCGGCTGCAATGTTAGCTTGGTCGCCATGCTCAGGTATGAACACTTTAAGCAAAATCCGTGAGCACAAATCGGTTAGTTTGTTATAGCTACCTGAATTACCGCAGACTTCGAGCCCCATTACTGGAATTTCAGCCACAGTTTGAACCAAAGACTTCAAACTATCTGGAAACCGGTCCAAATGAATCAAACCAATTACAAGTTCTAACCTTTCAAGAACAGTAAACAAGACCCGAATTTCAAATTCCCTCTCTTCGCCTTCACAATCCTCATCAATAGCATTCTTGGCACAATTCTTCGAACCCTGATTTATGGCCCGGCCCTTTCTCTTCTTATTACCGGCAACGTAGGACCCATGGCTCGGTTGACCGGCAGGACGATGCTTGAGCGACCGGCGAATTGACTGGAGGAGAGAGAGAAAGGCCATGGGAGTGAAGAGAGTGCAGACGGGGGAATTGGGAGAGAGGAGAAGAGAGAGGTAGACATTGGAAGCCGATAGAGCGAGATGGGCACGGCCCAAATCCATGGCGGAGGCGATAGGACGGACGAGATTGGACAGAGAGATGGACTTGGAAGAGAGCTTGTCGTGGAGGCGGTCCATGAGTTCTGGGTCATCGTCGGAGAGGGCAATGTCTAAGAGGGTTTGGAGATCGGAGATGGTGGAATCGGATATGGGTTGGATTTGGGGGTCGGAGGGATTGTCGGAGTGGCGGAGTTCTTCGAGCTCCGTGACTATTCGGGTTATGGTTTCCTCCATGCCTGCTTTGATCTGGAGGTCTCCGTGAAAATTGGTGGCTGAATGAAACCCCTTTCTCCCTGGTTGGACCTGATTTTCAAATTTTGGGTTTCCCGCTTAATTGGGTCTTCATTTTTCTCGGGAAAATATAAAACTGAAACCGAACGTTTTTTTTTATCTTATTTACCCCTAAACTTGCAAGACATTGTAAATTTGCACCATCAAGTCATTTTAGCTAATTACTATATTTTTTTTTTTAGTCCAACGATAGTTTTACTTATGGACAGGCAGGCAGAGTTCGGCAAGCCACACAATGAAAAACTAAATTTGATATCGAATTTACCATTAACGAGATTCAAACATAAGACCTAATTTTTTTAACTATAGTCAAATCTCATCATCTACAATAGCTTGGCAATTATTTGAGGCAAAGTTATTAAGCCGCCCAAGAAAGAGAACCAAGGCCAGTAGCCCTGTTAAATGGTGGATTCAACATAAAAAGCTAACTTCAAAGTAGTTTTGACCGATAGTTATCCATCCAACAAACATATCAAAATTAAAAAAAGGAATATTGATGCGGTCCTTATATGTATTTATAGCCTTCAAGGAGTCGTTTGAGGTGAAAATCTCATGTAAGGTTTTGTAATAACGATGATAACAATGATTGACTGATATAGCATTTTGTCTAGTTCATTTCTCTAGTTAAAATGACTAGCTAAAGGATAATGCAAAATCGATAAGCCAATTCTTCATAATCCAAAGTGTGTCAATACATGTTTTCATTAACAAAATACTAGTAGGGCCGCAAAATAGCCTAAAGAAAATGATGTTTTTACCCTCTTAAATGGCGATTAGTGTTAAACTTTATATATTTCATAAACAACTAAAGACACTAACCTAAAATAATCCATAAATTATGCTCAATTGATAAAGTACTGGAAGTCTACATGGCATGTAGGAAAGATGAACAGTCTTTGATAGAACCATGCGGAATAGGCTCAACCATGGACTTCTTCTTAGGGGGAAATCGTATTGGAATCCTGCGGAATAATGTGTTAGTAGACCAAAGTCTTATGCACACTCAACACTCCTTTATACTCATAACTAATGGGGCGTTCATATGAGTTTTCTATGTGTTGTCAGCAGGGACCTTAGCCTTGTATTTATATGAACTTAACCCTAATGAATCTTCCCATAATAATGTCATTAGGATTCCTTGCAATCCAAGGATAATTGATAAACCAAATCTCATTACGAATAGGATAGAATTAGGAGCCCTTATTCTCCGAGGAAATCTGGAATATATTAACTTTACTTGCAATACGAGCTATAGCTATTAACTAAATCCTAATCTTAATTATTTATATTCCAAGCATTCTTTAAATTAACTGTGTAGACCTATTAACCGTTGGATCATGGTCCAACGTCCAACAATTAGTACTCGTTTGGGCTCGTGATTAGGAAAAATTAGAAGGCTAGTTATAGGATAAACATGGCGAATCCGGGGCACATGGTGGAAGGATCCGAAGTTCTATCTTTTGTTTAGCCGTCCTTCGATATCGCTCGTATCCAAAAAAACAAATGGACGACTTGGAGTTGAAGTTAGAGATTTTGAGAGATATTTCAACATATACTGTTTTCACTTTGGTTGCTTGCATAAAACAAGCATGAAATAACAACTTCATAAACTATATCTATAGTTTTGCAGTTCATCATTGAAGTTTATGCTTCTCATAGAAAGAGGCAATGCAGCTGCGGTAATAAATTTTTGACGGGGTAGCAACTCAGGCATTTTCTGCTCCGATATCGGCTTATTGATTCACTTCAGGGAAAAAATAAGTCAGAGGACCCGCGTCTTCTGGAAAAAGATGGAAAGGTTGGACCTCGTTTCCTTCCTGGACAAGGCGATGGCCGTTGGTTGCTGATTCCGACAGGCCAGAGTTCATGTTGACGAGAAATGAATTGGAGTCTGCAGCCTGTTCAAGTGAAGGTGCTGGCTGCCCTGCCCGATGCCAGTCCATCAAGCTAGGTTGCACGGACACTCCAACTTCCATCAAGCCAGGCTGCCCTGCCCAACTTCCAAGTGAAGCCGCGTCATTTGATCTTCCCATGGAAGCTTGCGCTGCTTGTGAAGGGAAATTGGTTGGCGACTGCTGCATCATTTGGAAGTTGGGAGGAAGTGGATCATTGCTTCCTTGATAAGCAAGACCAAATGGAGATTCATAACTGGTTTGAACACACATGCTACACAGAAAAGGCGCATGCGATTAAAGATTCAGTACGCTATTTAAGAAAAATGAAAAACATCGAACAAATCCATCTTTCAAAATGATTTGGGGGGCTTTAAATTTATCAAAAGCTTACCCGCAGTCAGCAATTTGAGGAACAAATGGTGCATTTGGCATGCCGGTAAAATCAACCCCAGAACTCAAGGTTGCGGAGGGAACTGAAGACCAATTAGCACCACCAGTATAGCTGCCCGTTGGAAACAAATTGGTATAGCTATCACAAAGTAAAGGTTCGGGTCTCCAGTCAATCCGGGAAGGATTCGAAGGCAATACCTCGCTGGGTACGGGAGGGCCATTCCATTGATTGTTGGTATAAGGATAGCCAGGAAAGGCCGAATAGGGGGCAAGCAAATTCCCTCCGAAATGTGGTTCTGAGCCTGTCATGAAACTAGTTTTACATCAACTGGTAATTTGAATTTAAGGTGAAAAAAAAAAGAAAGAAGATGAACTTACTGCGATGGGTAGGCGGTAACCATCCCATTTCCCTGCAAGTTTTGAAACATACAGATATAAGACAAAAAGAGGCACCAATCATGATGTGAAGTTCAATGAACTGCCTGGAAATATATGTGAGTTTCATGATCGTTCAAATCCTAGGACAATTGACGTTTTCTGCACAAGTTAACTTTTTTTCCGGTAATTCTGTTTCCGCTCAAAGAGCAAACGGAAATTATCTCTAATCTCTAGAGAAGAATCGATTCATCAATTTGAACATTGCTATCAAAAGGAAAGAATATTAGCAACCGCTTACTGAAGTAACGGGACAAGAGTTAATTTAACATATCAATCTGACCTATTAAATAAACAGCCTAAACAACACGAATATACACAATTTTCACATGTCAGTAAAACATAACGATTTTGTATATTCCGGTGACACTTAAGGTCGTACAAGAGCAATATCTAACACAAAAATGCAGCGGAAGGAATGTAAGGAACTTGCACAGTAGAAACAATGCTTACCATTCACCATGATAAAAACGGCGTAACATAGTTCCCTGTAACCCCTGAAACAGTCACAAACGTACTTACGAACTAAAAAATGGATGAATTTTACAGTCTAACAACATAAAATGGTTTTATCCGTTTACAGATCTATAAACCACGCGCATAGTTATTGCATCTTGTTATGCACATTGTGTTTTATATTGGCCATACTCGTGCTTCACTAAAAATCAAACGACCTTCCGCGAAGCTTGTTTGATTTGACAAAAAAAAAAGAGAAATTGAAAAATGTTGTCATTGCTTTTACCATGTCAAAGAACTCCATAGGACCGTTCTCATAATCCATCTCGTCCTCAGATACGTTGAGCTCACGGTCAGGGCTACCAGATATAAAGTACCTCCATACGCCATCCTCAATCTCGCCGCAGATAGGGCATTCCATGATTCCCTTTACGTTGAATGCAGAACCAATGCAATCTATAGCTCCACCAAGAAAAACGTTAAATCTTATAATTTCTAATTGACTCAATTTAAACTACTTTAAGTTCTATGATTTACATCAATGCTGTTAAAACAGTTAGTTCGTCGAACAGCCTAGGCACACAGAGTCACAAGACAAATTTCAGACAACCCGATTTTTCGAAATCCTCCAGTGTTCTCCTGATCCTTATTCAAACAACACAGAGAGTCTTTTTTATGAATTGCAGGATATCAAATTAAGGAAAGTGATTTTTGTACGCTTTTTTACTCTTTCTACACATCGCGGTTTCTTTTTGTTCATTGATTAATTCTTCAAACTCAGTTCGATTAAAAACGCGCATGCATGCGAAGAAAAAAAGGGTGTGAAAATCAGCTAACCGAGGTGAAACAAGTCAGAGCACTGAAGCTTGACGACAGTGCGGCCACAGTCGTCGGAGACGCCCTCCATGCAGATGGAGCATTTCACGGCTGAGGGCGACGACAAAACGGACGATGTTGGAGAATCCATTTGCGCTCTGAGAGAGAGAGAGAGAGAGAGAGAGAGAGAGAGAGAGAGAGAGAGAGAGAGAATGTAAAGAGGAGCAGAAAAAGCAGAGGTGGGAAAAACTCTGAAGGGAGCAAAAATTAAACCGATTTGGGTTTTCTCCAGCGTCTACGTACGGTAACTCGTCTCATCAGAGTGGCAAGTGTATCAGTGGAGGTTAAAAGAGGATTTGATTTGCTGTGGTCGAGTCTATGGGGGTGATTGACACGGTGAAACATCCGGTTGACACGTGGAGGGGTTTCCGATATGTTGGATGGTGATTGGTTGGTTGATGTTTGGATGTGTAGGCTTGGTGTGGTTTTAGACATGTTTGAACATTTTTGAGTTGCATGGATGGTGAGTGGGCCAATGATAATCTGACGGTTGAGATTTAATCTTCGATACACTCGACGAAATACATTGATTTTTTATTTAAAAAATTACATATGAGCGTTACAATGACGTAGTGCGTTCCACACAATTGTTATTAGAGTGATAATATTAAATGTTGAAAGATATTATTTGCTTAACAGCTGACGTCTGTCAGTCAATACTGAAACACTCTATTGGCTTTATTTCCATCCTTTTGAAATTTGTGTGACAATTAAAGTCATATAATGCAATTTTCTTATTTGTCTTGGGCAGCTGGAAAAGGAAATAAATTTGGTGGTAAAAACATTAAAAATATCATTGCGCTAAGTTTTCGTTGTTGATACTAGTTTCATCAAAGGCGCAATTGAATGAGCTCGAATAACCTCAAACGGCAAAAGGAAGATATGTGACCATTTTGACACGACCAAACTCAAAATTGCACACATACAATTTGCGTGGGATGTTAAGTAAATCCTAATATTGGAGCGGTCGAGTATTTGAGGCTGCATCAACTCCAACAAGGGCGTAACGCCCCCTTATTATGTAAATGTTAGGACCGATTTGAAATCACCATTTAAGATTGGATAGGTATTTGAAATATTTTGAAAGGTTATGATCAATTTAGTGCAATTAAGGATACAAATAAGAAATATAAAGACATAGATGATATTTTAAGAAAATGGTTGACAAACCATGTTTATTGATAAACGTTCAAATTAGTAGACAATATCCTAATGTACTGCTATCCAGACACTCCTTTTTATCTCCCACACACTTCTGTTAATTTTTTTTCACTGATTGTCTTTAATTTATTTAATCCAACAGTCGAAAATGAGAGGTGTAAAAAGTAAAAATAAGTATGTGGACAACACCACTATATCCAAATGACTTTTTAACCTAGTCATTGAGATTTCATAACTCATCACTTTAGTCCCTGAGATTTGATATCAATAGAAGTGGTTCCTGAGTTTGTCCATCATCAATCATTTTGGTCATTTCTTGAAAAATTATGTTAAATAGGGACCAAATGCCAAAAATACCCTTAATTTAATAAACAATAGGCCACAATGATTTGACAAAAATTGAGGGTCTTTTGTCATTTTCTCCTTATTTAATGGAGATTTTTCAAGGAATGACTAAAATGATTGATGGTGGATAAACTTAAGGACCACTTTTATTGATTTCAAATCTCAGGAATCAAAGTGATGAGTTATGTAAATCTCATAGACTATTTTGGCTAAAAAACCTATCCGAATTAAACTTGAATTAATTGGGCCCAATACAAATTTCAACAGGCCTATTTAGGCCCAAATTAAGAGTTAGTCCGCTCCGACGATCCAGAAACCTCGTTCTACTCGGATTTGGAAACGAACATCAAAAAGGGCTTACAAGTAATTTTACAGAAAATCAAGTGCATTCTCGTAGTTGCGTAGCCTCTTGCTGTGCTCTTCCCAAACCCTCGCCTTGTATATATAATAGTTACCAGTGGCTTTTAGAAACTCTCTTGCTATCGTTGCCGCGTCGGTTTCTGCCCTCCTCTCAAACTCCGCCGTAAACTTGATGGGGCGATCCGAGAGCTCAATCATGGTGGTCTGCCAAAATCTCCTTACTGGTAAAAAATTTCTCCCCAATCTTCCGCGTATGCTTAAATTAGGGTTTCTTTTTCTTTTTTCGGTTCCAAAAGTAGGGTTTCGATTCGTCGGGACTGATCTTATGAAAAAAAATACGAAATTGGATGTTTGGTGGTATTTTGTGTATCTATTTTATGTAATTTGTTTCTGGGTGCTGTTGCATGTTTATAATTTATGAAGCTACTGGATCATAATGATTAAGAAAATATCGAATTTATATTGCTCGGCGATTTTATAGTTTTCTAACTCTTTCTGTATTTATTTTTATGTAATTTGGTACTGGGTACTTTTGCATATTAATTATATTGTTTGAAGCTTTTGAATTTTATGTTAGACTTACAAATTTATAATTTTGATATGTTGTTGGCGTAGTCCGTGTAATTTGTAAATATTCGGATTGAAAATATCTATGCAATTTTTTAACTTAATTGTGTAAACTACTTGAACAGTTGTACTTAGTAAAGTTTATAGATTTGTTTATGATGTTCTGCTGGATCTGCTTTTTTTTTTTTTTTTTTTTTTTTTTTTTTTTGTTATACGATGTTCTTGTTTTCTTCAACATATATATTTAGTTGAATTTCTTTTATCAAGTTGGTGACCAGATTCATGCGTTTATTATAGGTGATGAGCTTCTCTCGGACTCGTTTCCATACAAGGAAATTCACAATGGAGTGCTTTGGGAAGTTGACGGATAGGTGAGTTGGTCGATTCTTTGGTTTTTTTGGTCCCCCACTTGTTGAGCTATCTTTATAGTTTTATTATAAGTTTAACCATTCGTTAGAGAGATTTAGCTGTGTTCGCAATGTAATATGAAAGTATAATATATAGTTGGGTAGTCCGTTGCCTGGTCAGTATTAATCTTTTTTCCCTGCGGGGTGTAGTCAAGGTGGTGGTTATTGATCATTGCAGTTATGGGTTTATTCTTGTAAAAGGCTAATATGTTGATTGTTATGAATTGCATAGTTGATTAGCTGTAATTTGTTTGAATGATTTTTTGTTTGCAGTGGGTTGTTCAAGGAGCTGTTGATGTAGACATTGGTGCAAATCCCTCTGCTGAAGGTGGCGGTGAGGATGAAGGTGTTGATGATCAAGCCGTCAAGGTTGTTGACATTGTCGACACATTTAGACTTCAGGTATGTGGTGCTCACTGTACTGTTGCTCTCCAAGGTTCTTTACGAGTAGAAGTTGATTGTTATTGTCTGACGCTTGCAGGAGCAACCTCCATATGACAAGAAGCAGTTTGTCACATGGGTGAAGAGGTGCATCAAACTGTTGACACCCAAGTTGGAAGAAAGGGGGGGGGGGGGGGAGCCAAGAGGTATTTAAGAAGAACATTGAGGCAGCAACCAAGTTTCTGCTTGGGAAGCTCAGCGACCTCCAATTGTAAGTTTTGTTGATTCCATCCTGTATTTATAATCTAATGTTGCAAAAGTATTGCATCAGTTGAACTATAATCTGTTACTTGAAAGATAGCAGTATTGAACCGGATGCTCTTTTGCAGCTTTGTTGGGGAAAGCATGCATGATGATGGCGGTTTGGTCTTTGCCTACTACAATGAGGGTGCGACCGACCCAACATTTATCTACGTTGCTCATGGTTTGAAGGAGATCAAGTGCTAAGCAATTGGCATAGTAAGCTCCACGCGTTTGTTGACTTGGTTTTATATGCCTTCTATCTTGGTTTTAATGGTATTTCGACGTTGATTTCTAATTTGTTTGGTTCTAAATTTTGGTTGAGAAATAATAATATTGTGTTTGAAATCAATTACTTTCGTTTGTCTGCAAACAGTTGTGAAAATAGTTGGAATTGGTAATAGAACCTGATGCAAGTCGTTTTTTCCTCTTCCAATTTCACAAAGAAATCTAAATATATTTGTCAAGTAGAAGGATGTTTCATAACTATACCAGGCATTCAGTTTGTACAGAGCCTTGTTTTTCCTTGTTTACAAATATGCCATCTGACTTTTGGAGTGAGAAACTCTAGCACTACGGTTGAGTCGTGTTCGTCTCTATTAGGAAATCAGAGATTTTATGTCGACTCTCATGGATGATGATCGATGTGTTGTTTGTTTAGTGGTATGCATCTTTATTGTGTGTACTTAGCTAAAATTCTCGCACAATGCTTTATAGCTGTGAGAATAATAGTGAATAAAAATATCTATTCTTCCACTAAAAACACATTTAATTAACAAAAATTTCACATTCATGAATAATAAGGAAACCAAAATTTATGTAATTCAAGTTCAAGAATTTCATGTAGAATCCAATTCCATTTCCGGACTTGTTTTGCTCATCTCTCCTTGCCCAACCTTCTTTGGCCCATTTGTTAGCAAAATCTGACATATTTTCAACAACGCAAACAACCCAGCAGCACATCACACATGTACATACACAACAGGAGGAGGTAAGAAAAAATGATTGAAAAATCCATGAGGACCTGGCATGGAGGCCTGGAGGAATAACAAATATCAACACAAATCTAAATAAACTCAAAACTGACACGTGTTTGTGGGGTAAATTCAAAATGACCCGTTAATTAATTAATGGTAATTGACAAGTTCATCCGTTACCAATCTGACTTGTTAAGCATTCCATTAAATATTAATTCTAATTAGTGGGTTGTATCGGGTTACAGGTTCGGTCTAAACTGCCGCCCCTACCCAGCACGGAGGCGCCAAGGAAAGAGGCATGGAGGAAGGAAGGAGAGGAGGCGCCGCCGCTGTGTATGTGAGGAGTGAGGCTTGGCGTCTGGTATCGGGAGAGGGAGAGGACATAAGGATTTTCGTCGGTTTGGGCAAGAAAAAGAATTTTCACGTTATGTTGCAAAAATTCATCCGCAATGCGAGATATCGCGCAATATTATGCAATATAATCCAACAATAGATGGTTACAAAACGAACTGCAATTCATCATTCGATTACCCTGAAAATTAAAGTCCAAATAATATGGCCTATCACTATTCTTAGAGCCGAATAGCTTTACTTATTTATATGTAACGTTGAAAGAAATGGCTTAACGAGTGGCAGGTTTCTTCACAATCATCACGGAGCACCTTGCGTGATGGGCACAATAGTCGCTTACACTTCCCAGAACCGCCCTGCAAATACGTATTTGAACTGTATCACGGATTATTATCTAATGCATTTTTTATACGAGACAAGTGTTTAGATTAATCGCACATACGCACGTGAGTTAGTTATGATCATTCTAATTTCGTGAACTCGATTTATACGATTGATCATAACATTTCCACTTATACAAAGCATGAGAACTGAGAAATGGAGAAACGGACCTCTTTACGAGTCCATAACCGTGACTGCCAAGAACCAAAAGGGAGGCATGATGTTTATCCACAGCGTCGCACATAACATTTCTTGGATCGCCTTCCATTACCTCCACTTCCACATTTTCCACCTGCAAACTTACTAATTAACCTCATTGACTCGATAAATCATATTATTAGTTGATCGTATCATATGACAATCGATGTATCATTTATAGCTCTTAATCAAGTGATACTTATGAACGGTATTTACTATTTACAACGCTTCAATTACCTTTTTACTGGTACAAAAGTCCTTGGCCTTCTGCACGGTCTTACTAGATATTTTCTTCATATCCGACTCCAAGGAAGTTATAAACTCCCCAGAACCTGCATTTCAATCAGAAAATTTAAAAAAAAAAAAAAAAAAAAAAATCCTCACAAACTAATGAATCAGAATAAAGTGATTAATTAATTTAGATTAGTCTGATTGATTACCGAATCCGGCGACGCCGAGTGCGGATGAAGGAGAAGCCCTAGCATGAACAATGACGAGCTTGAAAGGATGGTTGGTGCCCTGAGCAAATAAATGATCCAAAGTCCACTCCAACGCGTAAAAGCTATGATCACTGTCGTCCACTGCGACTAGCATCAACGGCTTCTTGTTACCACCCTCCGCCATAATTTTAGTTTTGCTAATTAATCACCAATAACAAGAAGAAGAAGACAACGACGACGACGACGAAAAAGAAGATTAAGTAATTGATGTGAATTTAGAAGGTGGTGTTTGAGGTTAATTTATTGGGAGTGTGTGCTTGTGGTGGTAAGGGATGCAGTGGATAGTAGCTTGGTGGTGCGTAACCCTGGCCGTATGCACCGCAGTCAAGTGCTGATACTCTAATACATGCCTACATTTTTGGCAACTGCTTGGATGTCGTTCGTTGCGCCCCATTAGGCTCGGATCTACGACTGTCCGGCTTTTGAGATGGTTTGAGGTCCAACTGAGTGGCTGTCTTGGCCCAAGTGTAGACGTTGGTTATCTTTGCCCAACTCCGTTCACGTTCACACCAATTAAACCGATCCAAAAATTCAAACGAGAGGTTTATGGCTCAAGTGATTAAGAACACTTACCACTGTAGTTGAGATCTTAAGTTCGACTATCTGAAAGTGTTTTTATGCTCAGCTTTATGTGTACGTAGCACCTCAAAACTTCGAATCAAAAGTGTTGGCAGAAGTCGAATTTTTAAATTTTGGAACATAATTAAGTATTTATGATCTTTCAACCGCATTTTAGATACTCAATGAAACCTGCAACATATCAAACCCATGAAGGAGGAAGTTCAAACTCTTGGACACGGTGGATTTTGTTTGTGTAAAAATGAACTTGGAAGTGAAACAGAGAAATACTAAGCATACTCTCTTAAAGTGAGTTTTTTCATGGACTTCTTGTCACTTTACAGTTTTAATGTTAATTCTCATGCCAAAATAATTGAATATTGTGCAAAAAATAAAAGGTAGCAGAGAGTCCATGGAGAATTTCACTTTTGAGAGTCTTCTTAACATTTTTCAATGAAAAATTGTTGTCTTTTTAATGTTTGGGAAATGATTTTCTGACCTATGGGAAAATAGAGAAAAAGTGAAACCCTCTGTCCACTTGGTTTTCATTCTGGCAAACTAAGAGCCGTCTACGTTTTACAGAACATTTTTTTAAAATTGTTTTGTAAAATGAAAATGACAAATAGGATGTAAATTGTTTATAATTTGAGGATGTATTTGGTAGTTTAATCCAAAAATGATTTTTGAGAATGTAAACACCACAAACAAGTCTGATACCAAATGTAAAAAATATATATATGAATTTATGTTTGGTAGTAATGGTAGTGGTATGGATGGTCGTTATGACGAAAGTGGTGTTAGTAGCAATGATAGTTAGAGTAGTGGTAGTAGTGGTGACAATAGAGGGCAAGGGTGGAGGGAGTAGTGTTGTTGGTAATGGCGGCAGGTGGCTCCAATGGTGGCAGAGATGGTAAAAGTGGTGGTGGTGGCCATGATGACGGGAGGTGGTGGTGGTGATGATGGTGGCTGCGTAGGTGATACAGTGAATGTGGTGATGGACATGGTGGTTGGGGTAATGAAGGTGGATAATATGGTGACGGTGGTGGTGGTGGCGGCAAATGTACAAGTGGTGCCAAGAGTGATGTCGGTGTCAAAAATGGTGGCAGTGGTTGATGATGGTGAGGGAGTGGAGAATGTTTTGATGGTGGTGGCAGCGACGACAATAGTGTTGGTAATGGTGAAATAGATGATTTTATTTTTTTATTAAAACTCTAACTTTGTTTTATAATCTTGAGAATTCATAAATTGAAAGTTTATTATTAATTGCAATGATGGAGCATTTACAACCCTACATTTACAACAAGAATTTAATAAAGTACTTGTATTTCCGCATTTACAATAAAAGTTTGATTCTTGTCATCCCGTCCCCTATCATCTGACTTTATGTTTAATCATAATTCATGAATGCACACCTAATTCGTTTACCCAATAAAGTACTTGTATTTTCGCATTTACAATAAAAGTTTGATTCTTGTCATCCCGTCCCCTATCATCTGACTTTATGTTTAATCATAATTCATGAATGCACACCTAATTCGTTTGCTCAAAAAAAAAAAGTGTGTTTGCTTATGAAGTTATGATAGCTTGCTTTTTATTCACAACACTTAATTTACCTATAATGTAGTTGAACTATTTATTTATATATAACACCACCTTCCTCCCTATTGTCGTATTAGAAAGGGGTCCACCGGAGCCAATATTATGAAATTTGACCACCAAAAGGAAAGATGGTGGGAGAGCTAATTGGGTGTGGAAATTAATTAATATTTGATTAAACTTTAATTCAAATTAAAAACTCCACTGGATCTCAACCTAATCACATGCTTCAAATTAAAGCAAGCTTTTTTGCCAAAAGAGAAGTGTACCACAAGGGTGATGGGTTTAGGGAACCGATTTGGAAGTTCGGGGTTCTTCAAGTTGGAGATCCACCAGCATATGACTGTGGATCCAATTTACCACAAAACTTAAATTAATTAATTAATGGATTAGATTATTAGATATTAAATCATTTCTATGATAATTAAATAGGAAATTTTAATGAAAAGCTCCTGCTACTGTTTACTTTAACGAAAAACCATATTTTTACACTAAAAAGTCAATCTTGGTACTATTCACTTTACTCTTTATTTTGTCTTTATCGTTAAAACTTCAAGTTTTCAAGTCATTTTCATTAGTTTTCCTAATTATATATAGAGAGCCAAAAGTATGTTTCATGATATTTATACGAGTAAAAACTAAATTCGGTAACTAAATTATGTAAAGCAGATGACTGAATGACATCGAAGTTGATGATTTGATTATTACTTAAGCGTTGATAAACATGCTTTATTTCTGTTGATGACATATTATTTAGTTTACAAATTTATTCTACCTAACATTATCCATTTTTTGATTATGTATTAATCTTATTGTGTTCCGCATCTCCTTATATGTCCTTATTCTCATTGAGAATTGGTAACTAAAATGTTTAAGAAATCAGAATAGGACTGATACTGATTCTTTGACTACTGAAAAATTTGCTTCCAGTTTCTTTTCTCTCCCAAAATTGGAATCCACACCCTACTTCTAAAATTGATATCGCCACTCCACAATTACAAAATAATTAGAAATACAATATAATTTCTTATAGCCCCATAGGATTTAAAAAAAAAAAAAAAACACTCACAAGAACTAAACTTTACAAGTTGGAGAATTAACGTAAATGCACCACAAGGAAAAGATCATAACACCGTCTAATGCATCGTTGTCAAAGAAGCCATATATGAGTCACCTCAAAATATTGAACTTCTTCTTCATAATTTTCTGCCAAGTGCACAAACCACAACCGCTACAAAAAACCATCATCAACAAAGTCAGAGAGCATCTACAACTATAATCACAAAAGAGGTAGATTGTCTGCCCTTCTATTTGGGTGTCATTCCTTTCCCATCTTTAAACAAAGGAGCAAACAATCTGCCTCCAATCACAAAAGATCTCTTAATAGAGTGAGAAAACCATCCCTACTAAATACACGAAAGAGAAAAGAAGAGATGGTGCATGCTTTAGATTTGCGTGGAAAAGTGACTCACTAATTTTATGTTGAATTCATGTTCAGATTGAACGCGCATAGAAAAGCAAGGTCTTTTCGTAATTATATTTAATGTTTATCTCAAAAAAGTCCACCAAGAAAAGTACAGCGTTCGTTTTTATGTATAATATTTGCTGTCATCATCCTCTTTGTCACTACGTGTATGAATGATTGTAGAAACCCATAATTAATCATGCAAGTTACGTGTCACCACCAAATGGCTAAAGCTACCCTTCGGGTGTAATTATGGACAATAAAAAATAGAATGTGCTATTCACACAACTCTTTTTATTTCTCACACATCTTTTATTAATTTTTGTTATTTGATTTTCTTTAATTCAGTTGATACGACGACTGCAAATTAAGAATATGTGTATGAAGTAAAAAGAAATGTGTGGATAATACATCCCTAAATTTTAAATAAAAAATTCTGGCTAGCAATACATAATTACATATTGAGTTAGATTTAGTACAAAAAAGAAATTGAATTACATTCACTTCGCCAAATAAGAAAAAGACAGGGGACCACACACATAATGTTTTAAATTATTATTTTTTTAAATTCATACAAAGCCGGTGATATTGTTGGCCGCAAAGTCTTTCCATCCCTTTTTCCGCAGAGTCTTTCTTTTCCACTTTAGCTCTGCACAGAAGAAAGTACGCACATGATTTGGAATTTTGGATATAAACAAATTTTTATTTTACCAAAAAAAAAAAAACAATTTTTGATAACAATTTATTTTTCTATGCTAAAGATAGTGAGAAAATATATGTATAATCTAGCGAAGAGGAACACAATTTTTTTTTTTTTTAAAATACATACGATGTTGTATACATGGATGGGGGAGTGGGTTAAGTTTCGTATTGGGCTTGTCATAATGATTTCGTTCGAATTTTTCTTTAGTGAGAATCGAACTAAGACCTCTCAGTTACTAATGAAGATGAATACGATTAGACCGTAGGTTGGATGAGTCATGATTTTTTCTTTTTCTTTTAGTGTTTCGTTTTTATTTTTAAATCGTTTTATATGATTATTAATCTAGGTGGCAACATAATTGGATATATCAAATTGATTTGCAAACTCATTTTAGAGATCAAATTGATTTGCAAACTCATTTTTAGAGACCTAATTAATTAATTTTCTATTTTAAGTACCAAGTTAATTTGGAGGTAAAATTTAATTTTCAGATCCAACGTGATAAAAATCATTTGGAAAATTATAATCCACCAAAAATGAGAATTAACGGCATCGTTCTCCTCTCTCTCTCTCTCTCTCTCTCTCTCTCTCAGAGTCCGACTTTCTCTCTCCTGTTGTCGTTAGAAAAATTATTTTATAATCCAAGCAAGGCGTACAAAACTTTCTCTCTCTTCCGTGGAGCTCCTCACCATCATCAACCCCATTGCTCCGAAACCAAATTCTAACAAACCCTCCCTCCCTCTTTGCAATTAAAATTAGGGTTTTGCTTTCTCCCATTTAGCTCGCGGATCTGATCGCAATTTCAATTCTTATGATCAATTGAGAAGCCGCAGATCCTGGTTCCGTTGATTTTATCCGGTTCGGTTCGTCTGATTGCGAATGTGAGAAATTAATTGATTTTCTGCATTGCTCAGTGTGGAATTTCTGCGGTCGGATTGGATCGAATTGCAGATTCTGAGGGTTCGAAATCGCATTTCCTTTGGTTTTACTTTCATGTCCCGCTTCGAATTCGAGTTTTCTCCTCCCCGTGAGTATATTTATAGTTCCATGCAGATCATCGTGCTTTAAATCGGTTGAAATTCTTGTGCTTTTTCCGTTTTACGTGTTTATATAAACACATTTGTGTGGTGTGTTCTTTGTGGAGCAGTTGTTGGTATATAGATCTTGAAAATTGGCTCCTCAAAGACGGTCGCAGCGCCACATGGGTGGCCAGATGCAGCAGAGCAATGCCGCGGCGGCAACCGCTCTGTACGACCATGTCACTGGCGCTGCCGCGGGGCCTCTGCACAATGCAGGCCTGGCAGGCGATGCTGGTGACGCGGTCATGGCCCGGTGGCTCCAGTCCGCCGGGTTGCAGCATCTGGCCTCACCAGCTGCCACGGGCATTGACAATCGTCTTCTCCCCAATCTCCTCATGCAGGTATTGTTAACTTGTATTTGTAGCCATCGCCAAAAAGATTGCGCTATCTTTACCTGTAGAATTTCATGATGACTGACGTATAAATGTTTGATATTGCCTTAGGGTTATGGAGCTCAATCTGCCGAAGAGAAACAGAGGCTTTTCAAATTAATGCGAAATCTTAATTTCAATGGGGAGTCTGGTTCTGAGCCGTACACGCCTACTGCCCATTCTTCGGGAGGGGCTGCATTAGATGGTTTATATTCTCCAGAGTTCAGGGGTGATTTCGGAGCTGGGTTGTTGGATCTTCATGCTATGGATGATACAGAGCTTCTGTCCGAGGTATAGTTTATTAAATAATTTGTGAATATTGTGCCTTTAACTTAGCATGAAAGTTCTACATAAATTGGTTCTGTAAAATTCTTAACAAAAGAAAAAAAAAACAGTACATTATTAGCTGTCATGCCTCCCACAATCCCACCCCAACCCACCCCCCTCCCCCTCCTTCCCCTCCCCACCCCGGAGATATTGTCCAAGGATGATATAGATAACTAATCTGTGACACTGAGTGATGTTGTTTGAAGTTTCCTTATGACGCGCCATGTTATAATTTAGTGATATCTGCTGGAATTCTGACTGGTTGCACGCTTTGGAATATCAAGTTGTAACACCATTATTTGGTCTGAACTTATGGCCCAATTTTTATGAGCTAAAAGCTTTTATTGACAATTCTGGGTGGGTTGATGGAATTCCTCGAAATTCATTACTTGTAAAATTTGATGGGATACCCAAATGCTAAAACTCAAATTCGGGGTTTGAGTCTAAATTTTGGATTCGACAAGGAAATTTTTTCATTTTATGTTATATTTCTACCCCACCGTATGAATTTGTGTTATATGAATTGAAACCTAAATTTGTGTTTGGATTTGGCAAAAACCCTATATTTGGGTTTTGAGGCATTGGAGAAAAGTTTTATATTTTGACCCAAATATGTCATTTGAGTCTAACGTCTATGCTGCAGATGGCCAATATTTGATTCTATGGTTCGCATGGTCCCATTTTTGTTTCCTTTACCTATCGGTTTTTAGTTCGTGTTTTAGATTTGAGATATTTTATAGCTGCAGAAAAGCAATTTGTACCTTTGTTGGAAACTAGGAAGCGTGAGGAGTTAAATCTAACTTATGTTGGAAATGTTGTGCTCAAAGATTACAGCTATAGGGCCATAGGAAGAAAAGGACTATAATTTCTGTTGTTTCTTGTTCTGTTTCTTTCTTTGTTAATAAAGTGTCTAACTTATGTTGGAAATGTTGTGCTCAAAGATTACAGCTATAGGGCCATAGGAAGAAAGGGACTATAATTTCTGTTGTTTCTTGTTCTGTTTCTTAATAAAGTGTCTAACTTATGTTGGAAATGTTGTGCTCAAAGATTACAGCTATAGGGCCATAGGAAGAAAAGGACTATAATTTCTGTTGTTTCTTGTTCTGTTTCTTTCTTTGTTAATAAAGTGCGGTATCGTTTACATGTGCAGCATGTCATCTCTGAACCCTTTGAGCCATCACCATTTCCGTTCCTTTCTTTGTTAATAAAGTGCAGTATTGTTAACATGTGCAGCATGTCATCTCTGAACCCTTTGAGCCATCACCATTTATGCCTGGTGGTAAAGCATTTGAGGATGAGTTGAATTTGACAAGTAATAGGCAGCAAAGAGTGCTACCTGATCCAGATCCATCAATTCCATTTGCCCAGAGTGAAAAGGAGAGCACAAAGGAAAATAATGTGGCTAAGATTAAAGTTGTGGTATGTGGTTCAATTGGCAGCTGAGTGTTGTGCTTGTGCGTTGTTGGACGTGTGGTTATATCAAATTTTTGATGACTTGGTTCCTTATAATGTGTGAATGCTTTGTTTCATATATCGTTTTTGGCGTCTTCTCGTGTTGTGTGATTTGGAGGCATATGATGGATGACATGTGTATTACTTTTCATGGAAATTTTGAAAGATTTGTGTTCTAATGGTTATATTAGGTACGCAAAAGACCTTTGAACAAGAAGGAGCTTTCACGGAAGGAGGAGGATATTGTAACCGTGTATGACAATGCTTATTTGACAGTCCATGAACCCAAACTAAAGGTTTGTTCTCATCATTCACGAGGCACCAGATGCTACTTAACTTTTAGGTGAATTTTGTTTTGGGATTGAAGTCTCTTTCCTCACATATTTTCTTTGGGTTTTACTTTTTGTTCTCATATGATAGGTGGACTTGACTGCATACGTGGAGAAGCATGAATTTTGTTTTGATGCTGTACTGAACGAGCAAGTTTCAAATGATGAGGTAACTGTTAATCGGTAGACTGAAATTTTTTATGTAGACTGCATATGTTGACCTAATATTCCTTTAATGTTTGGGCATGGTCCTTGTGTGCTACTGTAGGTATATTGGGCATGGTCCTTGTGTGCTACTGCATATGTTGACCTAATATTCTCAGTTGGATAGAAAAAGTTTGATGATTTTATATTCTTTCTGGAATAGGTATATCGGGCTACTGTAGAACCAATTATTCCCATAATTTTTGAGCGAACAAAGGCTACATGTTTTGCATATGGTCAAACAGGTAGGTGGTTCATATGGTCTTCCCTTAGTACAATACGTGATTATCAGTTTATACTTTATTCTTTGTCCGTATGTGTATTAGACAAGTCATCAAAATGCAGTGTCTTTTCATTGGTAGAGTTATTAATTATACTGACCTTGTGATATGTACTTAAATAATTATAATTCTAAAAGCATATTAAATTCCTTCCTAGACTGAGTTTGAGTGCTAAGTTGGTCCTCCTTCCTTTAGCTTTATATACTTTCACAAAGTTACCTTTGGACAAAATTCAGGCGTTCATGCTTGTTAGCTCTACTCATTTTGTTTAGTAAAGGAACAATAAAAGAAAAAGGAGCAAGGAAACTGGAGTTTAGATCTGAGACGTTATATTAATGGCTTTACTTGTTGCTATGTGATCCTTTTCAACAAAGCTAAATGTCTGCATTATTAAAGTACTAATGAGATTTGAATTATAGGTAGTGGTAAGACATTCACAATGCAACCGTTACCTATCAGAGCGGCAGAAGACCTCGTCAGATTGTTACATCAGCCAGTTTACCGTAACCAGAGATTCAAATTGTGGCTTAGCTATTTTGAGATTTATGGCGGAAAGCTCTTTGATCTTCTCAGTGATAGGAAGTATATCTCTTTGCTTCATTGGTTCTTTTATTTTAATGTTATGAACATATTTAAGTTCACTGTTTCATTTGTTTCTTTTTAATTTTTAAGTTTAAATTGCTACTACATTTGAACTCGAGATCTCCTCTTTAGAGGAGGTATAGGCTTGTAGATACCTTGGGGAATAGGCTTTGTTAGTGCACTATAATTGTCTAGATGAGTATAAGACTGGGTGCAAGTCAGATTCTATGGATTTTTTTTTGAGAAGAAACTATAACATTTTATTAAAATAGAAAAGTGGAATTAGACAGAAGTGGATAAGAAATCCACCAAGAACAAAACAAGAAAATCTCTCAAGAGGATCTGATTACAAGTAGCAAAACCTCAATCAAAATCACTTTACGGCTGCTAACATATCCCACAGTATGTGAGAAAGAGAGTAATTCTTAAAATCATTCGAAACTGAAGCCCAGAGGGCTGCCCAATATCTTACTCTTCCCCATAGATCTGCTACCCCCACACCAGAATAATCCTCAAAAAATCTTTTGTTACGCTCCAACCAAATGTTCCAAAAAACTGCCGACACCAGACAACCCCACAAGTCAGATTCTATGGATGATTTGTGCAATTCTGGGTTTGACATGCATTGAGCATCTTCTTCTTTTATATGCAACACATTTCTTTGCATGCCTTTTAGATATACATAATATTGTACATGTTTATTGTAGATGTGAATTTTGGTTCTTGGTGGTGTAATTATATAACTACATTATGACATGAATGACTTCATTTCTTTGTAATAGGAAAATATGTATGAGAGAAGATGGACGACAACAAGTTTGCATTGTTGGACTTCAAGAATTTGAAGTTTCAGATGTACAAATTGTTAAAGAATTTATTGAGAGGGGGAATGCTGCTAGAAGTACTGGGTCGACTGGTGCTAATGAGGAGTCTTCTAGGTCTCATGCTATTTTACAACTTGTAGTTAAAAAGCACAGTGAGGTAAAAGATTCCAGGCGAAACATTGATGTAAATGAATCTAGAAGTGGGAAGGTCGTGGGAAAGATCTCTTTTATTGATCTTGCTGGTAGTGAAAGAGGTGCGGACACCACTGATAATGACCGACAAACAAGGTAATCTTCTGCTTTATCTTGTTTTGGGCTGTACCTCTTCCATCAGGATAATGCTTCTTAGGCTATAGAAATTAACCATTATTTTTCGCATTCATTGTAATGCAAGTCTTATACTGGCATGATGATTTACTGACAACTGCATTTTCTTGAATTAAAATGGGTTATTGCAGAATTGAAGGAGCAGAAATTAACAAGAGCCTTTTGGCACTAAAGGAGTGCATTCGTGCCCTGGACAATGACCAGATCCATATACCTTTCCGTGGAAGCAAACTCACGGAAGTGCTCCGTGACTCCTTTGTTGGAAATTCGAGGACTGTTATGATATCTTGCATTTCTCCAAATGCAGGGTCATGCGAGCATACACTTAATACTTTGAGATATGCAGATCGGTATGCCTAATTCTATTTTCAACTTAATTAACCTTAATTACTTTGCTAGTGCTTAATGATTACACTTATGTTTCAAACTAAAGGATTAATTTAAGTTTTCAAAAAAAACTAAAAGATTAATTTTAAACGAACAGGGTGAAAAGTCTTTCAAAAGGTGGCAATGCTAGAAAGGATCAAGCCATAAATTCATTACCACCAGCTAATAAGGATGTTTCATCAGCATCTTCTACACTGGTTTCTGCTGAGGTAGAGAATGTCCGTGAGCAACATCAAGAAGTTAAAGTAGCTGATACAGGTAGAAGAGCCATGGAGAAAGAAAGTGTCTCATATATCCCTCCTACTCCAGAGTTTGACAAGGAGCCTGCAAAGTCATCATCAAGTAATCCCATCAATGTCCGGGAAGAAAGTCGGATGGCTTCTGCTTCAATGGACAGGGAGAGATTTGAAATGAATAATTCTTACAGTGATAATTACAGTCAGAAGATGCCCTATTATTCCCAAAACTTGGTTGATACAGAAGAGAAAGTACAAAAGGCATCACCACCTCGTAGGAAAGTAACCAAGGATGAAAAATCAGAAAGGTTGGGTAACTGGGTGAAAAGAGGTGGCTCGGATCTTTCCACTACAAGCTCTAAGCAGCAAAGTACAGGAACCTATAACACAAGCAATGCTGGGTCCAGACAATCTGAGCCTGAACTTCCTGATGGGAATATCAATGCTATTCTCATGGTTGGTACTCGTGGTGTGTCATTTAATTGGGTAGTTCTTTTTCAAGTCTCCTGCACCTTTAGCTAATCTTTTGATCTCTTTGGACTGTTCTAGGAAGAAGAGGCCCTAATTGCTGCCCATAGAAAAGAAATTGAGGATACAATGGAAATTGTTCGCGAAGTAAGTGAAAATTTCGTCTTTTCCTTTTAAAGATATTTTAATTTGCTATTTTCAGTCGTACATAATATCCAAACTCTCTGTTATAAGTATTGTTTGATTTTGTATGTATATGAATTTTGAATGACTTTCTTTCATCTTTTCACATGGTGCTCATCCGTGTTTGGTTGCCAGGAAATGAAACTGTTGGCAGAAGTGGACCAACCGGGCAGCCTCATAGACAACTATGTGACCCAGTTGAGCTTTGCTCTTTCCCGCAAGGCAGCCGGTCTGGTTAGCCTTCAAGCCCGCCTTGCAAGATTCCAGCATAGACTAAAAGAACAGGAAATACTAAGTCGGAAGAGAGTACCTCGTTAAGGCAGGCACTCTGTTCGCTGCGCTAATGGTGGCACTATATCTTGTATTGTAATCCGAACTCTCATATATGTTCATTTTCATTTTTTAACCGCGCCTCTGGTGGAAAGGATTCATAGTAAACTCCGTCCTTGTTAACTGTCATGTTATTGTCCCGGTACAGTTACAAAGAAGGAGCCTGTGGGAGAAGATCTGAGGCATTGCAGACTCCTGACTGTTCACATCCAGACTTGTGGCTCGAATCACGGGAATGGGGAGAGTTCGTGTCTATCTGCCAGTAATTTGTGTTCTCATTTGTAATTCTTTGGTAAGTCGGTTGATGTGTTCTTGCCAAGTTTCAATGGGTTGTGGATTTCGGCCGCTGTGTAATGGTGGGTTGTGGCCGTTGTGTAATGTTGTCTGGAGATTTGATTGCACAATGTAATATTTTCTAGTAAAGAAAAAATGAAAATAGAATGTTCATTACTCCATCCTCACTATCATCTTATTTCGTTTTTGTTTTTCATTGAGTAAGCATGCAATTCCGATATAGATCTCACACACTAAATCAAAGTAGCCAAAATGTGGACATGTCAAAAGAGTTTTGCAAACGACTCAGAGCTTAAATGATTAAGAACGTTTACTTTTGGTGGTCCTACAGTTTTAACCACCTGAGGAGATTTCGATCACTGCTGATGGACCCTCACGAGGGGGGTCGAGTCCCACTCGAAGGTGCCTTGCCTTGTGAGTATTTCTAAATCTTGGAAAAGGCAAATATATATTTAATACAATTGTCATCTGACCGTCGAGATATGTATAAGTATTAAAGCCAAATACACAAGGGGCAAATAGTAGATATAGTCTACTGCCAAAATATTGGCCCGGAGAGATGAAACTTTGATATTCCTTAGGAAACTTGTCTTACAATTGTTAAACCAACTTAAATCACAGACAAAAGGCAAATGGCTAAGATACAAGGACCAAAAGGAAACTTGCAGTCTAGGACTTGTGTTCAGGTTATACCGAAAGCTTCTGAAACTCTCTGCATCGTGCTCTGATAAGCCTCGACTTACAGGACTCACCTCGCCCAGACAACTCTCAAATCATTCAAAAAATACGAAGCTGGCACGTGACTGGCATTAACGTTATATGAATAAAATGTACACATTGATTGGCACACCTACTTCCTGATGACATCTATTAGTTGCTAATCGCTCTCTTAATTGGTACTACAGCATGTCAAAAGCTAGCTTCGTAGACACAATCAGTCTGCTCTCAAATTTAGGATCTCCTTCGCTGTTCTCAATCGAAAATATGGCATGTGTTTCTGCATTGACAATAAAAACAGGGTTGAATCATACTAATTAAAAGTTGTTCAGCACAACGAGAAATGGTTGGTAGTGCAAGTTCTTCATGGAAATCTATGCAACAGCTCATCATTCTATGGCATACTACTAGGAGAGGAAAGAGCAATAAAACAGGAGGAGCCAGTACCGAGATTTCCCCCCTAGAATTATTGGCTATGATTTCCCATTCTAATGGTTTGAATGCATGTGCAGTCAAATAAATATGAATTAGCAACAGAAGCATCTCTATGCGCTTTACCTGTTTGAAACAGAGCCCAACATCCCTGCTATAAAAGTCAGCATATTTAACCATGAAAACGCCGCAGTCATACCTATTATAATTGATCAGAACAATTGATTATAAAGAGTTCGCAAAAGAAAATAAAAATTATTTGCAGCAAGTGTCAAGACATGCACACGTTAGCCTACCCATTCTCCTGCTCAGGAAGGCTGTCAACATATTCTAATTCCCAAGAACTCAAATCGATATCCTTTCCACTCTTGTCCTTCACTTCATCAACGTAGTACTTAGCCTGCCAACATACAAAGTGAACGTTAGCTGCAGCTCAATTGATTGAATGAACTTGCTACTTTTCCTACCATTTTGAGGGCCTGCCATAAGAATCGAGAAAAGGAAAAAGATGAATAAACTAACAGGTGACCCTAGTATCTCCTGGCTTTCTTTTGTCCGTCAAAATGAGGCAAATAAACAATAGTATCAGATTGATCAGCTAAATGAACAAAGGGAATATAGTCAATCCATTGGAGCTTCTAACTATGAGGTTAAAATCAAAGTTCTGACAGGCAAGACGGCCTGGTAGCCATAGTGTTCAAAGGGTTGGTTGGGAAATCATTAAGTTCGACTATGTAAGAAATGAGAAGTGTACGGTCTGCACTACTTTTTGGCCTTCAAACTTCTAGACAATTATTTTAAATATGACTTGCCACCAATTAACATTTTTTAAAATGAAGAGTTAATTTATGGTAGATGATTGATGAAATGGTTGCTCAGACAGCATGACGACAAAAATGTTTATGAGTAGAGAATGGCTTTGGATTCAATAATTTTATGTGCATATTGCATAACACATCAAGAATGCAGGGAGGGAAATTCTTCCCAAGTTCTGGCAAGGCTGACAAGATGATTTTATACACTTTTAAAACCCAGACAATTCATATAGATGGTTCAGTAAAGAGTAGCAGAAAATTATAACATACCGACTAATGGCAAAACTTTTAGTTTTATAAAAAAATGTAAATGTCCCACACCCGCTTACCACAAAAAAATAAAATCAAACATATGTTGACGAGGGCAAGCACCATGCATCAATATTTTTATCAATAGCCAAACAAAAGATGACAACAAAACGTACCAATATTCTCATCACTTGGGTATCCCTTCCTTTGAGTGAATCAAGATACTGTAACTTCTGATCCACCTTGTTAATAACTGCCAAGCACCAATGTATTTCTTTGTGGATGGGAACAAATATCTGAGAAGAAAACCACTTATGAAATAAATGTAATTTCAGTAGAATTGAGCATATAGTCCAGGGCAAAAGGTTTGAATGAAGTTACTTTGTCGCAATCAATGAGGCTGTATCCCAGCTTTCTTTGGGTAGTCCACCTTCTGACAGATTTATAATCATAGCCACCTTTCCCACTTATCAACTGCACAATGAATTTCAATAAATAAGAGCATATAAAACAAATCAATATCTTAAATTGGACAGCAATATGGTACCCAATCTACGCAAATTATTACTAGGAGTCTAGGAGTGTGAATGGGCTGAGCTGACAGGCCTTGCCTGCGGTTAGCCTAATGAGCACATGACTGAGCTCTCAACCAGCCCAATCTTCAGGCCTAAAGTTGATTAAAATGTAATATACGTAAACAATGAGAGAAACGACCGGGGCATATCGGGTCAGGCTTATATCAGGCTGATTTATCCTGAACTTCAAATCAAATTTTTTAGCTCAGCCACAACTCAGACGAGACTTGTCCTAAAGATCGATGAAACTCTACCACCATGAGACCAATTGAAATAAACTGGAATTAGAGCTTTATAAATTATTAACATTTTCTACTTCACCAAACATAAATTGTCTCATGGAAGTTTCATAAATCAAGGAGTGACAAGAATTTATATAACTCATAACAGTACGCGCTTATCTAGACAACAAACTAATGATATCAACAAATATTTCCCAAACTCTTCTGACTAAAAAAAAAGAGAACTAAACAGAATATGCATATACGAATATGTGCCGAGAACCATGAGTAAAAGATAGAAGAAGAAAGAATACATGCAAATTGCAAACCTTTTTGTAGAAAAATGTGTTGAAGAAATGACATTTTAAGAACTTTTGCGGTTCTCTCTTCTCCCTCTCTTTCAGCAATTCAATGTAGACGTTTATGACCTGAAAAGGAAGAAAGTGCACGTTATCAAGAAAATAAATTACCAGTTTGGTAAACCCGTGTAAGCCCCCCATCAACCATTAAAAACAATATCTAATGATGAAACTAATTTTTGTCATTGCTATAAAAAAAATGTAAACACGTAACCTAATAATACCTCATCATTCAACCATGCGCGTGGTCTAAGGCACTGCAGAAGTTCACCTGTTATCTCTATGTTCGAGTTCTCATGAGTTACCAAGACCCTCCTCCTGTTGAAGGAACGCCAACACTGTTATAGTTTACCATACACCAATTTCAAAATGAACCAATGTATATGCATAAATCCCTACCGGTTGGAGGACGAAAATGCTTGCTCAATCTGGGCCACTTCCTCCTTTCTAAGAGGGACAAATGGTTCAACGGGCACAACCTAAAAAGAAATGGGAATAGCATATTAAGACTCTCGAGCACATAATTCGTTCCCAATCATTACTTACAGGTTGATACAAGCTTTTTAACTTCAGAATCTGTAACAACTTCAAACTACCCAGATAACCAAAGAAATGAAAACGATATTTTATAGCTTACAACAGGTAGAAAGTTAATGCAAAACGATAAAAAAACTCACTTCCTCGGGTTTCTTCTGTGGACGCAGCGATTCAAGCATAGACCGTTTCTTCCAATGGAAGTCAATCTGGGAATCCAAATGTTTCAATTTCGGAGTTCGCCTCTCTACACTCTCAATCAACAGCTTGTATGCTGCCTTACTTGGCACACCTGCATCATGATTCAGCGACAGTGAGTCCAACATCTTCCCTGCACTGTCCACTTTGAAAGGGGCGTTCGTAGTTGTGGGCAAGTCTGGAACCACTGAAGAAGCCGATGGATGGGTAACCTGAGTTCCACAATCAACCATCTTCGTATCCAAATCCTGCCCATAATCGACCACAGAAGGCCCTTCTTGGTCATCTTTCTTTATAGCCACAACTTCTTCTATGCTCGAATCCTCAGAAACCCGGTCATCTTCAACTTTCTTATCCAATTCAATCACCTCCTTGTCCTTGCTTGAATACCGAAATGCACCGAAGGCATCGCTCTTTGCCTTGTCCAAATGGTAACTCAGTATATTGCCCATTATGTCACACGACCGCTCCTCAGGAACCCCTCTGGATTTCGAACTCGAATCGCGAAAGGACCCGAATTTTTGTGTTCTGCAAGGGGCGTGAACTCTAGGCAACGGCGGCTTTATATCGGGGTACCGAGAGAGCCTTGAACCGGGGCTTTTAGACGAGATAATGAGTCGGCTCGGGCTCTGATTCATATGAGACAATCTGTGTCGCTTCGAGCTTTGAAAATTCGGCAAATTCAGAGATGGGTGCGCACAATTGAAGCTCAAACACTCGTCCCCTCGCTTACGATTGCTGGTTAGCGCTCCCATTGACAGACCCGGAGCTCAAAAACGCTAGAAATTCACATCCCATAAATTCACACCTCATCTGACGAAAACCATGTTAGGGAAACAATCAGCTGGCGAATCTTAAACCCTAACTGTGACGCAATCGAATCCAAAATTAGGGTTTTGGGTAAGCTGCGAAGAGAAGGAACAGGGGAAAAGGGGGAAGACAATGTCTTTATTGGAGATTTGAAGGGAACAAAACCCTAGAAACGCACCAGAGAATCAGTGGAGACAAGACTGAGTGTTCACTTGAACGGAAGTGGGGAGACCAATTTTTTTATTTGAATATTTGAATTTAGTTGGAGACTAATTTTAATTTTGATGCAAATTGAGTTGGGATCTGCATTGATGCGGGTTTAACAAACGCTTCGGCTTTCGCGGTTCGTTGGAAGAGAAGAAAAAAGAAGAAAAAAATAATAAATAAGGTTTGTTTTTTTTTAGAATTTTAACGAAAAGCTCACGGTACTGTTCATTTTAACGAAAAATTACATTTTTACACTAAAAAGTCAATCCTGGTACTATCATTTTACCCTTTATTTTGTTCTTATCATAAACTCTTTTCATTAATTTTCTTTTATTTTTTCTCTTATTTGAGCGCAATCGATATTTTACGTTTTTTTTTTTTTAATAAAAGATATTATTTATATTAAAATGAGTTTATTTAAACTAAAAAGGAGGGGTATGCTTAACACTACAATAAACTAGTAATAATATGATTCAAATTCGTCATTGGCGAGAACTAAATCTAAGACATCTCACTCACAAGTGAAGAAAAATACTACTAGACCGTAGTACTAAGTGACATTGATATTCATTGTTAATCTACTCTACTTTATTCTACGTTAAAAAAGAAGACAATTCATCCCTATACAGAAAGTTTTAGAGCATCTCTAAGAGAAATGTCAAAATGTTCAAATTAGTACTAACAGTCGAATAAGACAGCAACAATATTTTTCAACCAAAATGCCAAATTTGACATGGCATGACATAATTTGGTAATCCTCACTGTCTTAATTGACAGTAGTTTCAAATCTTTTTTTAATTGATTATTAAATGTTTAGAATTTTATTTTTTGTTTTTTTTTTGTTTTAAAACATTTATTATAATAGTTTAATACAATAAATAATAGTTTAATTTGACATATCTGATACAGAGCAAAACTTTAAAAGATGTCAAGGTGTCGCATAGACTGTCAAATTTAATTTTATGTTTAACATTTGATATCTCTTTTAGAGATGCTTAACTGTGACATCCCACATCGTCCAGGAGAGTGATCCTTATATGTATATTTTCAATCTCTACCTAGCACAAGGCCTTTTGGGAGCTCACTGGCTTCGGGTTCCGTTGGAACTCTGAAGTTAAGCGAGTAGCGCGCGAGAGCAATCCCATGATGGGTGACCCACTGGGAAGTTGCTCGTGAGTTCCCAAAAACAAAACCGTGAGCGAATGGTAAGCCCAAAGCGGACAATATCGTGCTACGGTGATGGAGCGGGCCCGGTAAGTGATCCGCCCCGGGCCGGGATGTGACAATTGGTATCAGAGCCTAACCCTGGTCGTGATGTGCCGACGAGGACGTCAAGCCCCTAAGGGGGGTGGATTGTGACATCCCACATCGTCTAGGGGAGTGATCCTTATATGTATATTCTCATCTCTACCTAGCACGAGACCTTTTGGGAGCTCATTGGCTTCGGGTTCTGTAGGAACTCCGAAGTTAAGCGAGAATGGGGCTAGAGTAATCCTATGATGGGTGACCCACTGGGAAGTTGCTCGTGAGTTCCCAAAAACAAAACCGTGAGGGAATGGTAAGCCCAAAGCGGACAATATCGTGCTACGGTGGTAGAGAGGGCCCGGGAAGTGATCCACCCCGGGCCGGGATGTGACATTAACTACTCTGGTTTTTACTTTCTTAGTGTTTAAAAAAAAACCAGTAATCCTAATCTTAACCGCTAAAGAATTAATTAATTAAGAGAATAATTAGTTTCATACTAATTATGACTTGATTTATCATAAGTATATAACATGCATACTTGAAGAAATGTGTATGAATTAACTATGGAAAAGTTTTTTCTTGGTTAAATAAGATGGTAGCAAACCCCAACCAAAACTAAGAACAACATAGACAGAATGAGCCTTGGAGATCCGAGCAATCGTCCATCAGCGGTACATCTACGTTTCAGTAGTGGTTTGAGATGCTTAGAGAGCTCATAACCTGCACCCCCGGTGTTAGTGCTCCCGCCCAGAGTAGGGCACAGTCCTTCACGTGATGTTCACCTCCCGCACCACACGCTCAGCTTGGATCCAAGTTAGGTGCACAGTCCTGTCGTACAGACCACTTTAGGTGGTTCCGACTCGTAGGTGACCCGCGATTATTCGCACAGTCTTCACGTGATCGTAGCACTAGAGCGTACATATATATTACACCCAGGCCTGTCGTACAGACCACTTTAGGTGGTTCCGACTCGTGGGTAGGTTCAGTTATTGATTTCGAGATTTGAGCTCTATATGCAGCCGTACAGGTCACGTTAGGTGACTCCGGCTGCCAGATTACATGTTATTGACATGCTTTATACCTGAGTACTTACATTTCATCACGAGGTTTCGACATGGCATATCTTGAGCATGATTGGCATACCCTTGAGCATGTTTGGCATATTTATACATACGTATATGTTTATTTTCTGGGAAGTATACAGGTTTTACGGCGAGGGGTTAGAATGTATTTTGCTAAATGGTTTTCAAAGAGCTTTGTTTTTGCCCACTCACGCTTTTGTTTTGCGCCCCTCCAGGTTCTAGTTGCTTAGCAGTTTCGGTGGTCTCCCAGAGGGTTCTTCCGGCTTCTCTGACAGATACTCACCAGCGTAGGGTCACCTTCGGGTGTACTTATGTCGCAACTTTTCTTTTGGACTGCTGTAGTCTTGCTCTGGATTTGTATCTCACTTACACTAGCCCTTGTCTTAGTACTTTGTATGCTAGTTTTTAATTATTCGTACTCTTTATACTACTATCTTATTAGCTTCCGCACGTGCACATGGTTACGTCACCTTCGTGTGACGGCCAGCACGCCCTGATCTCGGTCGGGGTGTGTCAGATGGTGGGTTTAATTATAGGATGTGGATTTATTGATAAATTTAAGTTTTAGTATTAATTTTATATTGTATTTGATGGTAATTATACAATATGATAAAAATAAAAAAAAACAATTAACATTTAAAATTTAAATTAGGTGTAAAAAAAGGTTATGTAGGTTCAAATAAAATTTCCCATAGTTTTATTTTAAAATCTTAGAGAGAGAGAGATAATTTTTAGATTATGAATGATTCACCTTTGTTTGCTTTCTAACTTTTTATATATAGATTGTTGCGATGCCCATTAGAGAAAAGTAAACACTTACAAATAAAGTTTGTTTGATTAAACAAAATGTTCTCTGTAGGTAAGGACAACAATGGTTCCTTACAATTAGATTACGGAGTAATACAAAAAATGAACGGCCACGATTAAATTAAAAAAATATTATTCTTTTTTGCATGTCAATTTAATTGACATGAAGTTAAATTACCGAATATTCCAGAGTCTTCGATTATTGAAGACTTACTCAATTCCTTCACGTGAAAGAACACAAAAAAAGTGAGAAATCAATTTGAATGTTGCTTGATCGCTATAGGCCATAGGTTTAAATACACATCTAGTAGTTGAATATAAATGTATCATTAAGAACATCTCTAATCGAGACTTCACTTCTACACTGGAGACTTTAATGTTACTTTTTTACATCAAATGTATCTCCAACCGTGCGTCAGATTAGACAACAATGTCAAATGCTTCATTTGATTTTTTAAATACTTGTTACCACTTCAAAAGCAACTTATTTATCTTTCTTCGGTCTGAGGCCCACCAAAAATAATATATTTTATATATGTATGGATCGCACTTGAACAAAAGATATAAAAATCTAACATCTCTATTGGGGAAAGAAAATTTAAAGATGTTCGAGCATCTTCAAGGGAGGTAGCAAGTTAAATTTGCCATGCTACGTAAGAAAAACGCATTTCTTATAAAGTAACAACCCAATTAGCATATGGAAGCATTAGCAACTAACTAAAATAAAAGGTCAGTTGCTACTTTTTTTGGTTAGCAAATTGCACCTGCAATATATTTTATTAATAAATATTGTTTGATAAAGTTTCAAAATAAATCTAGACCTAACAAGATAAAGTTACGATATTAATATTTTAAAAGGGAAGTGTTATTGGCACTCCAAAAATTTTATTCTACACTCCTCACAAGCGATGTATTTTTCTTTCCAAATATAGAAAGTTTGAAGTGTAGAATGAGATTTTTGAAGTGCTAATAACAATTCCCTTTCAAAATAGTATAAAAATGTTAAATGAGTTAGCAAAGGACACCTTTTAACTAAAACTTTTGCCAACTCCGTTAAAGATGCGCTTATTTTTCAGTGCCAACATAGCCATCATTTATAAATTAGACATATATCTTTTGAGAGTTTCCATTAAAGATAGCTCAACTAAAGAAAAGAATGCTACTTAACTCACTTGTATCCTTTTGCATCGAAGAACGTAAAGATTGGGAATCTTCGCTGCTCAAGAAGCCCAAGGCTCGGAAATCAAATGCTCATCCGTAATTCAGCATATAAAATACAGCCCCGTTTGCTCTAGTGAGAGCCTTTACCGACGGTGTTAGTGACTTCGTTTCCGTTTTTCTACGTAGCCACCGGCTCTTGCCATGGCAAGGCCGGTGGCATTCCCTTGACTTCCCTTTGTCTTCTTCTTTTTCTTTCTTTGTCTGTTTTTTGTAATAAACCCAGCCCCGTTTCCTCCCAAATCTTCCCACGATCTCATCTTCCTGGTAACTGTTTTGCCTTTGTTTTCATCATCCCGAGCCTCAACTCTCGTTCACCTGTTTCATCCATCTCATTCGGTCCCTTACCAAATACTATCATCTTCACTTGCCTCCATTTTCTTTCCACGAATCCTAATTTCGATTCCGCCAGTTTTCACCGCAATTCGTTGTTGTTCCATGGGAGGGTGTGTAGAGCTTTGGCTCGGGTGTTTGCACCACCACCCTTGGCCCTTGTAGGTTCCTCCCATTGTTCGCCCTTGTTGGCGCTGTCGTTTGTGGGATCTCTCTTCCCGCGGGCTTCCTTTGTTCTATGGCTGCGATCGTTTTGGTGGTTCGTGGAGGATGGAGCGGTTTTCTTCTTCCTCAACTCTGGGACTTGAGATGGTGTGATGGCAGGTCCTTGTGGCGGAGATGGCTTCGACTCGTTGGGGAGTTTCGGCGGGTTTCTTCTTTTGTGTGGTGTGTTTGTATTAGGCCCAAAAGCTTTCTTTGGGTTTTGTTTTGCGTGTTTTAAGGGTCCTGTTTTTTCTTTTGCTCATAGTGTGTTTTTGGGCGCCTGTGTTTTGTTTCTTTATTGTTAATATATTTCCCTCTCAGTAAAAGTTGAGGAAGGGATATTTGACAAAAAAAAAAAAAAAAAATGAACAGTCCAGTTAGGGCAACACCACACATTGCTTACTCAAACATTCGAAAAATAATACAAAGACAATTTTTCTGGGACATATGATTTTAACACAACTTTTTCTCCAAAGCACACCCAAGGCTTGTTTCTGACCGTTAGATCGAATAAAGAAAAATCAACGGACAAAAGCAAACAGAGAACGCAAATGGAGAAAAATGGTGTAAAAAACATTTCCCTTTTTCTTTCCCTCAATACAATGTTTCTTTGCAACAATCCATAAATACAAAAATCATAAGGTCCAATTATCGCCCTTCGTACGTCGAAAGCCAAATTATTCGGTTGTGGCTTTTATCTGCAAAATAAGAAAATATATGTATCAGCAAGGAGGATGGTTATTATTACGTTCTGGATGAATTTACCACTGAAACTACCTTTGTTTAATTCATACAAGCTGCACAACAGCAGCCACTCTTAGAGCCCCGTTTTGGAGAAGATCAGCAAGCTCATTAAATAGCAGAGCCGTTCGCCATCCCCAGCCCTTGGGAGCTTTTGGTAAAAGTGTGCCTGTTTGCTTAAAACTCCCAAAAACCATAACTTCCCTCTTCGATGGGCAGATTAACTACATCATAAATGTATGAAGTAACGGAATCAGTATACCAGACTCTGGCATAACATGAAAATGGGCTAAGCTGACATTTGTTCACTTTGGAATGTTACCTGATAGCGGGCTGTAACCTTTTCGCGAGAATCAACATACATCTGCACCTGTTTTGGTCATGCACCATAAAGTATCAATTCACAACTTCTATTATGAGTCACAAATGTGAGAAAAACATACTAGTCGGCAAAACATAGTGAAAAAGGGTGATCCTTGAAATGTGAAGATAAGAAGAAGCACTCTTCTCCATAACTAAAATGATCCAATCATGCTATAAAACAATCAAGGGAAGGCTGGCTAACCTTTCTAAACGAATCAGTAATCTCTGCCTTACGTCGGTGAATAAATAATCCTGAATAACAAATATATGATATGCATTCAGCTTAAGCAACAAATTTGAAATAAAAATCAGGAAAGTAAAACAACATGTTTCCAAGGTATATATCATTTAGCCTGGAACAATACCAAGTGTGCGACGTCCTTGAGGATCTTCATCATTAAAAGCCTGAACGCTAACCTATAAATTGGAACAGAAAATCCAATCTGTCTGAGAGCATGGAAAACGGAAATCGGAAAAGCATCACCACATATAAATCTTATATTGAAAAGAACAATAAGTTTATACTCAAACACCTTCCACAAAGAACCCGCATAAAAGACTTCTGGAGAGTGCTTCACTTGGCCATCACTGAGCCTGTGCACATCCTCAAATTGCACCCTGTAGAACCAGGATTGAAAGCATAAATGAAATAGTAAAATAGAGACAAGAAAAAAAGAGGTTACTCGTAATTAGTAGGATAGACAATTGAGCATGATGCCCAATCATTAGACCCATGTTATTATATTGTTAATGTCATTTGAACTTGACCAGATTCTATCACAACCAATCTCTCTCACAACAAATCCAGTCCCAAGCAGAAAGGAATTGCATAAATAGATGTGCAAAGGTACTTATAGAAATTCGGTAATCAATTTGTAATATTGTAAAGTAGACTTCTGAGCTAGTAGATCGATGTACAGCATCCCAGTAAGAATTTTGGATTCTTAGTTTCCAAAAGAGAGTTCATAATCTGAAGCACAGGTGGACACATACTGACATACCCAAAGCGGAATGGAGGGAAGTGACTTAAAGGTGTTTTCATATCCAATGAGATGGAAGAACTGTTTGCATTATCCCACTCAATCCCAAGTGCATGGTCCGACGACTCTACCATCTGAACAGGTACACCACTAGTACTTGGCACTGACATGGACGTCCCGGCCATTCTGCTTTGCATATCCATCTCATAGCCTCTCTCTGTTTGCTCCCCATGAGCATTAGCCACATTGTTCCCTCCTTGGCTTAGCCCAACTAAAGCTGTCAATCCATCTCCAGACAGGTCCCCATTCTGGTCAGTTCTGGCCTCTGAATCATCATTGGCAACAGACTGCTGGCAATTTCTGTTGCCCATGCCAAATGGCACACGGGAAAAGACAAACCGAGTTGGGGGCCAGGCAGTTGCTGGGACAAATGTAGTTCCACGTCCAATACCAGCAAGTCCATCAATCGGACCCCTGACATGCACGCGTACAGGCCTAAAGAGGCCATTTCCTTCACCTGGAGCAGACTCAGCAACATATACATCAGGAGAATTATTCTGATTATGCTCTTGCATGCAGTATCCAGTTGTAACTCCTTGTGAGAATGAAAATTGCTGTCTGCAACTGCATGCTATACTTGGAAGACAGCAACTTTTGCACGTATCCACACCAACTTCTTCGACTCTCTGGCTTAAAAGCATCTATATGATTTTGATACCCAAAGACTTGAGTTAGTAAATAAATAAACAGATAAGTTTTCTTTGTGATGTAATTGTTATTTAAACATACAAACAAATACATAAATTCATCTCTTCAAAAGCATAACAGCAGGGCTACAATGTGTATATAGGAGAAAGAGATGCCCAACATTCACATGGTGGGAGGTGGCTGAGAGCCCTTGCAGTGAGTCTGCCAGGGCCTATAAACATAGTTTCTTAGACTGAATCAATTTATCAGCACTGTGGTTTATGAAATCAAATTCAAATGGTTAACTATACCAGTTAATATGGATAGCAGGGAAGACAGAAAATGCATAGCAATCAAAATTGCTATAAAAACTTGATAGCACCTTGTTTGTGTGCCACAACCAAAGGGTTAAGTAAAGTAGCTATAATTATGAAATTAAAAAGAAAACAGTAAAGAGAAAGAGACCTGCAGCCAAAGACCATCATTTACAGCTTTGCAGGGGAACGCCAGTTCCTCAAGTTGCTTTCGTACATTCAAAAGTGCCTCAAAAGACATGTTACAGTATAAAAGAGATCCGCCTTCAAATATATTAACAAATGCATCATATTTCTCCCCACCAACCCCAAAGTTCCCTTTAGCATAACCTTTAAGCTGTCTTCTCCCTACAACCCTGCCACCCCATGAAAGAGGAGGCATGCCACATCTTCCCCAATCATTTGGCATGAGCTCACTAGTGGAAGAGTTCATTGAAGAGCATTGCCTTGACTGGTCCCTGGCAAACCAACTATTGTTATTTAAGTGATAGCATGATCCTTCATCAGATGGCCCTTCCATAGCCACTCCATTTGCCCCCAGTCTACTTGCTCCAACAGCAACTGGCATTTTAGCATAACATGAGGTTCTCATCACATCTATTTCCAACAGTGAATTGCAGTTGCATCCTGGCTCCAAATTGGACTGAGGGTATGCAACTTGTTGGACTTGCTGTTTGGAATTTGAAACTTCGGTTTGGAAGTCAACCACACAGTCTGCAAGCTCTATCAGAAGATTACGAGCAGTATTATGTCCCTCTACATCGTCTTTTAGAGTTAAGCGCCCGACTTCAGACTCCAACCTTTTATTAGTGAAGCTATCAATAAGATTCTTTCCCTTTGCATTAGAAGAATCAGATGGAGTATCCGTTCCGGCCTCAGAACTGGAACTTCCATGATCATAGTCTTTCTGTTTGCTTTGAGCACCTTTTGCAAGGAATGTATAGAACGCCAGCTCAAACCTTTCCACAAGGGAAAAAGAAAGAACAACATCAAAAGGAACTCAAGCTGTGATTAATAAAACCGAGATAGAAGCTGTCAATGCTCCTTACCGTTTCTCTTCACTGGGTACCCAGAGCTCATCAGAGGTCAGCAATCCAAGCAGGGTTTGAGCTGAAAGTTTTGGAAGAACCTGTCCATGATCATGTCAGGAACTAGAAAATGTAGAGAGTAGGTTTGCATTAACAAAGTTGAAAAACCTTAAAAATATACTTAATCCTTATAAAATTAAACATACTGAGTCATTGACAATAGATAGATCTAAGAGAGAGAAAAAAACTGAGCTATGCTATCATAATTAAATAGAAGGACAGAGCTTAAGCCATATTTTTCTAGACTGTGGGCAAGTTTAAGCATGCTAGTATTACATAGAAAACAAATATGTTCCTTTGACAACCACTGTTTTGTCCTTCTCTCTCATATTTTCTTATGTTATTAAGATATATGATATCAAAGGAAAAGGGAAGGAGGAAGAAAATGTGCGCAAATCTAGTGAACCCCATAAGTGATTACTACAAAATAAGTTCACCATCTTTTACCTCTTTCAACTCCATGGAACCACTTTGACAAAGGTAGCCCCAGCAAGCATTTCTTACTCGTTCTCCATGTATGCCATAATCTTGGCTCTCAGCGAACACCTAAAAGCACAGTAAGACATTCTCAATTACAAAAGAAATGGGTAGCATGTGGGTCATACATACATACAGAAGCTGCACAAGCATTTCGAACCTGATAGGCTAAGAAGTTTGAAGTCCATAATTCAGATATGATGAAGTCTGTGCATATTGCACATAAATCCTGCATCAAAAGAGCAGCAACACGTAATCTAAATGCACATGAAAGGATAGAACTTCTAGATTGGAAAAGAAACCAGTTCCGTAAAGTAAAAGAAGACATCAATATGTTAATATGATACCTGAAGGTCAAGAAATGAAGCGGCAGCCAAAACATGAAATGCATTGTTATCACTCAGCTTGGGGTGGTGCCCATATAGATATGCCAAAGCCATTGTGATCGCTTCTCCGTTAACATTCTTATCATCAATATGTAAGGTTAAAACATGGGCACCGGCTTCTTTCCAAGGTCCATGAAGCATGTTCCTGCCAGACACATACAGTCCAGCGAATGAAGATTGCACAAGGTGATTACTAAGCACCTAATCAATACATAATTACGCGTGAATGATCGAAAACAAAACTGACTTCATCAAATCCCACATTGCCAAGCTCAAGCTCAATGCTGCAAATGCTAAGCTAGGTACTATCCATATATACATACATTCACGTAACTATTCAAATTAACAATAAAACCCCACAATTATCAATTAAACACAATCAAACAACGCGGATGAAGCCGGTGAGGGGGCCAAATTGAAGTGGCACATTGGTAAATTGACAAAAGGAGTTCGGCGAATTGGGATAACGGACCTGAAGTATGGGCTGCGGGAGAGAATGAGGCGGTGGAGTTGGTAGGTTGAGCCCATGGCGTGGACGACCATATCGGAGAAGGCGCCGGAATTGAAGCCCTCCATCTGTATGTGGTCGCAGAGGGCGGTGAGGTTGCAATCCAGCGCGCGCAGCTCGCCGCTGGTCCGGTCGTTGTCGGAGTGATGCGAGGGCTGAATCGTCATTTTCATCCGCGGCCCGTACGACCGCGCTCGCTTGCTGGGGTATTGGCGGTCCAAGTGAGCCGCAGCAACACTAGACTGTTTCCGATTGCGTAGTCTTATGAGAGTGTGGATGGGAGTGAGAGAACGGTGATAGGAATCAGAGGGACGGACATTGTTGATTCGCTGCCGTTGTTACTTGGTGTACACGAGAAATGTGAAATTGATGGGCGTGGGTCGGAGCCGCTTGACCCGACTACTCACTAGCCCCCGCCGGACCCACAACATTGGGGAAGCAAGAAACTCTAGCGGTGATATTATTTTGGATTGGATTAGCCTAAGAATTAATAACTCATTTGAATGTGTTTTTAAAATGATTGAAAGCGTTTTTACAAAAAATGTTTTTCCATGAAACACTTTAAATTTTTACTAAATATTAGTTTTAAAAACATTTCCACCAAAAGTGTTTTCAATCATTTTAAATGCACATCCAAACGAGCTCTAAATTAGACTAATTTAAACTACTTTAGTTTAATTAAACATTTGGTGCAGTGGATTAAGAAGTACGATAATGAAAACAGTATGTAATTTATTATCAAAATTAATTTTGATTTTCTATCAAAATGAATTTCTTCCCACAATCTCTCTTTCGTCTTCTCCTTCTTGATTTCGAGTCCGAGCTCCTCCACTTCCCTCATTAACTTCACAATTTCACCGTTTCCTCGTCGCACTCTCAATCTCATCATTTGCTCCATCCGGGCCAAAAGAAAAAAAATCACAAACACTCTTCTCCAACTCCATCCCAATATTATCTCTCATCATTTATCTCAGCGTGCACTTTTTAATAAAAAATTTCAATCATAAGTTTATCTTTCCGTAAAATGATAGATAATAACTTTAAAATCTATAATATGTTGTACTCCTATTAGATTAGAAATGTGATTGTGTAAATCCTAGTAAATCTATGAATATCTCTTTATATTCCTATTAGGAGTTAATTACCTATTAAGAGTTGTAATCCTAAAAGGGTAAGGATTTTACCTATAGTACCACTATAAATAAAGGCACAATGGGGTGGGATAGGACACATCTCACAATTACATCTCTCTTTTTCTCTCTACTATTGCTGCTCCCCTCTCTCTATAGCCTCCATAATTGTTCAGTAAATTATGTCTATAACACGTTATCAGCACGCTCTTGACGCTACGCTAAAGAGAGTTTGATCTTTAATCAGGGGAGTATTACGTTTTAATCATTCTTTTTATGATTAATTTATTAATTTATTGAATTGATCTACATGCTATTGATTCAATTTAATTTTGCTTTGTTGAGCGTGATACAATACATTGAAGATGCAAGTTCGGCTTTCAGATAAGGATCTTCTACAAATTCAAAGGCTCAGTTGTTTTCTTCCAATCAGGTTCTTTTAAAATAAATTAAGATATTTCAAACGACCGTGAAGCATGAAAACATTCCTCATGATGTATGAACCTCCTATATTTATATTTTCCTTCCAATTATATATATCGTAGATATGTTCATATATTTTGTCAATATATATACTTGTTCATGCAATACCCAATTATGCTACATGGAATTTGTGAGTCAAAGTATCAAAATTAATTTAGAAGCAATTAGGGTTTTTAACCCTAGAATTCGGAAAAAGAAAAAAAAAAACAAAATTTGGGATTTTTTTTTTGCGGCACCACCATCAGCACCACTGTGCTAGCCTGAAGCCCATCCGTGTGGCGATAAACCCTTGGGACGACATCGTTTCGATGTCCTTGGACCATATGCGCAGCCCTGTGGGTTTGCTTCATCTCTCGGACCCAACCAGGCTTCGCCCTGGATTGTATGCTACACGGGCCTGAAGCCCCGGTCCACTCAAGCCTACTCCAGCATAGCCCGCAACTTGATGGGCTTGCCCATGCCACGGCCCACGACACCAGAAGCTAGCCCAAATGGTTGGGCTTGTCCTTACAAACCAAAATCGTATGCGGCTGAGGTTTCCTCGCACCTCCGCAAACTTTTGGGCATGCTACGTGCACCTGCCCTAACCCAAAATGCCAGCAGCTTTGTTGCTGGGCTTCCCACCCATCGGCCCATGGCCTGAAGCCGCTCATTGGGCTACTTCTTATAGCCACCCGAGCCCATTAAGTCCTTTAGGGCTTTGCCCTACTCACGGCACCCATGCCCACTGTGGTTGGGCTATGGTTTTTCGAACCCAATACTAATTTTTGGCATTTTAAAATAATTTTAAATGTTATAATTATTGTTGCTTCTACGATCGACCATGAATGGTCTCAATCTATTGAATTAATTAAATTGACTAGTACTCCATTAATCTAACAATTAATCCAAAATTATTGGCCTGAAGTCCACTTTTTGGCAATTAACGATTCAATAAATTATTTCTTTTCTTTGAACCGTTGACTCCATTTCGTAGTCCCGAAGCATTAACACTTGAGTTCCTGAAGCAACCCAAATCCACTACACTTAGTTGTATATTGCATTCCGTGTTCTTGCATAAACTTCTCTTTTATGAACTAAAAGTTCGTAAACTAAACTAAACCTGTAGTTTCAAATTTAGTGCCTTTGAAACTCGAAGTTTTCATAAAACAATACACCCATGAAAACCCGACGTTTTTCATGTAAACCATGTCTTAGAACCCAAATGTTCTAACTTTGATGCTTATGGATATTTTATTTCATATAATACCAATCATAATCTTTTTCCCTCCAATTCAGTGGATTGTCGAACTGCAACAAGTTCGATTTCACTTATTTGGATGCTTCTAATAGAAACCACTTTATATGAGGTATAAGACGTGAATATCCACTTGACTGTCAAGAAGCTGAGAAACCATTGAAGCCAACAATGGCATGGAAAAGCTAAATAAGCCTCCGCCATGATCTTCATTTGAAAACTTATGCCCGAAGCACTATAAGCAGAAGTACCTCCCGAACGAGAATTCCATGGCTTTTTGGCTCGCTTATATGAACTGTCTATTCATGAAAGACATTGCCTGAAGCACACCATGATTACGTCCATGAATGAGCACAATTCTGAAGTTTATAACTCCGATCGAGTTTTGACTGGAGAATACTTTTCTCGTCCTTCATTGTTTCTAACTCGCTCTCAAAGCAACATTATAGAAAATAGAAGTTTACCAAATTCTCAGATCTAATTACTACCACAAACGTGAGAAAGGTATAAACCCAACTTCGGCTAGAGTTTATCGAATGTTATAGACTCAATTTGGCTGGAGTCTACCGAATAGCTTAACCCAGTTTGATCAAAGCCTACTAAATGGTGGTGTCATGCTTCGGTAGGTATGCACCGAACGGTATTGCTCTGCTTTGGTAGAGACCTACAAAACAGACCCCTTCAGCTTCGATTGAAGCCTATCGAACCCAAGTTCAGGTCTGTCTTTCTCACGATTTAATTTCGAGTTTGTCTTTACAACATATGGTAGAATCAAGGCCTACCAAGGTGTGGCATCATGCCTGAAGCGTGATCTTTGGCACCTAAGACCTAAAACTTCAAGAATAAGGGATAATATTTCAAATCTTAACCTTGCAGAATCTACTTTCATCTTAATGGAATAGATAATTCGTTATGCACATGTTCGTGCCCTATCAATGTTGTTAAGGAGTACCATTCTCGTAGTCAACATGTGAGATTGATTTTGTTCCACACCAAACATTGTTGGAAGAGTAGAATTTTGACATGGATGGCCTTGTTGGCCAAATCCCATTAGTAAACCATTTACTTTGTGAACATTTTTCCATGTTCTTGGATTCAAGTTTGGTGTTTGTTTTTTGTTATGGATAATCTGATTGATATTGTCTTCGAATACAAGTTAATTGAATCATGTTTCTTGTATACATGTGACCGAATTCAATTAAACACGTGATTAGGTGCAAATGTAGTTATCTGGATGAATGCGATACTACGTACACTAACTTTATACCTAAATCACATATCTAGCAACGACTTCAGGTTTATCCAACCTGATTAAGAGCATTGGCATGCTCCTCATTGTATGAATAGTACTAAATTACCATGTTAAAGACCTTATATTCTCTTCGTTCCGAAAGAATGTCGTTGAGTTTTTAAAGATATTCGAGATGACAACAATCATAAATGAAACCACTAAAGAAAATAAAGTTGCATATCTTTGCACCACCTCCAAAAATGAGCTTGAAGCTTTGCTTTGGGGCCAATGGGCTATCTCTCGACCGGGAACACGCCACATGTGGCCAGCCTAGAGCCTGGTGATTGAGCAGTTTACTTGCTTTGGCACGACCATTTGGGACACTTAGGTCGAATAATAAAGCTCTAACGTATCTCCTTACCCGAAGTAAGGATCTTGTGCCTACAAGCACTATTTGCCAAGCCTGCTTAGCAAATTGATTTTCTAAATCATTCCTAACAAAGATACGAAATGACCCCCATTTTCTAGTGGATTCAAGGGAATATATGTGGACTAATCCAACCAAAATGCGAACCATATAAATACTTATAGTTTTGGTTTATGAATCGATAAACTGCTCACATATTTGTCCACACACATTGCTGATAAACCCTCTGGCCAATTAAGGGTTCACCACCCTACTTATCCCTTAAAGTCCAGGAGACTGGATAATGCTGGAGAGTTTATATCGACAGTTTTCGATAAAGTATTGCATGTCTATTGGTTTATAATTGGACATCGAATTCCCATGTTCACCTTAAAACATCCTCGCAAAGTGATCATAAAGCGCAATTTAAATGATCGCCCAGACCTTGGTGAATATACCAAGTTTTTCAGTTTCTACCTAGGGTTATGCAATTTTGTACGCAGCTATGTTGGTCCACTTTGAGACCTATTGCCACCCAACCTATTTTGATGTTACAATTGGTTACTGTGTACGAACCTGACGTTTTTCGTATTTACGCATTTAGGTGTGCATTCCATGTGCCAAGTTGTGACGTCACAACGTACCAACATGGGTCCTCACAGAAGGTTATGAATCTTTTTCGATTATGATTCTCCTTCGCATTAATTCTCTTAGAGCCCTTGCAAGCGATATCTTTACCACTCATGATGTACAGATTGTCACTTTAATGAGACAGTCTTCCCGTCGTTAGGGGGAGATAAGAACATTAACATTCCTGTATAACGGCGTGAAGTTGTGTGGACGTTGCCCACTATGTCTCATCTTGATCCCCGTATTGCACAAGTGTGATAAGCAAGTGCAATGTATTCTAGCTTTTAGAATGCTACTCCAGATACATTCCTTTGATCTAGCTAAAGTGACGAGATCATATACCAGCTGTAAACATGCTTGCAAGGATATACGTACTTAACGGATGTTGACAAGTTAAGTCAACATCCTTGGAGGGGGTGTCGCCCTTGTTAAACGGTTTGGACGCCTCCGTTAGATAGTCCAGTACACCAATGGATAACGAATCAATCTGTCTTGGCCTGAGGCACGATAGATCACTCGGTTCATAGGATTCACTTCCCTAGAAGAGGAAGATCACGACACAAAATAAATCCATACGTGATCGTTGTCTCAATCATTTCCATCTCATAAGATTAATCTAGATTACTCCCGAGACACGAAGCTCTTGGTCCAATATATTAATTTGGATGAGATAATGGAACTGAAATGAGATTACCATTGATTATGTTTTCACTTATATGGCAGCTACCGACATAAATGAAAAACGATGATATTGAACCGTGTTCCGTTGTCACTTAGAACTGATTGGACAACCGAATCACAATTCAGGTCAAATTCCTTACCAAAGTGTGTTTTGGACATATCGTTCCTACTCTGCCCAAGGTAACCCCGTTGTGTTACAAGTGGGAAAGGAAGCGTTATGAGATAAATGAAATAGTGCGATATGATGTACGCCTTACAGTGCAAGATTTCTCTTAAATGTCTTGTGATTGATAGCAGTTATATGAAATGTGTTTAGTGTTTTAGTGTTTTCTCCATTGGGATATAGATACGGAGATTTACATGTAAATTCCCGAAGAATTACATGGATTGGCTCAAATAGTTCCAAACCACGGAACACCCTTTTAACTTGTTTAAGGCGTTCACTTATAGATTGAAATAATCCGGCGGATATGGTATACCCGTCTAATGATTATTTGATCAGTCAGGGATTAAATGAATGCCCTTGCGTGTTAAACTATGAAGTCTTATTCCGAATTTCTAGAGTTACAATATATGTCGTTAATACGAATCTCACTAAGACTCTAAAAAAGCTTGAGAAAATTGCCTCGCACCTGAAGACGAAATTTGAGATGAAGGATCTTAGGAAAACTTGTTTATGCCTTGACCTTAAGTTCAAGCGTTGTTCTCATGGTAACTTGGTCTACCAATCGAACTACACCCTGAATGTGTTATCTTGGAGTATACCTATGATCGTCCATACGTTATATGCAAATGAGACCCCTTAAAGAGGTTATGGAATTCAAAATTTCATATCTAAGTTCAACTTTGCACTTCATTGTACTTAGCTCGTTTTATTAGACAAGGCATCTTATTCGTTGTTGATCTATTGGTAAAGATGTAGCACCGCGCTTACACGTAACTACTTAATTAGTATTAAAGATGTACCCTAAAGGTACTACGAATTTGGGCAAATCCCAATGCATCTTGAGCGGATCCAACCCCTCTGGTCCTCAGAATGATGTTTGCCTTGTTTGTTATGCTGACGCTGGTTACTTATCAAACCCGCACAAGGCAAATCCTCAAATGGTTATGTCTTTACCATCAAGGGATATCGCAATATCTTGGAGGTCCACTATATGACCTTAGTTGTGAAATCTTTGAATCGTTCCAAGACTCACCTTACTTCACTAAGCCACACGTGAGACATCGTTATAAGTTCTTGTTGAGCATATTCTAAGTACTTGATGTTTTCATCAATCGTTGAGTCCCAACGATGATCCATAAAGATTACGCCGTATGTATCAACTTGACCAAGCCATGATACATCAACGAAGTCAACGCCAAGACATATTGCGTCTACATCAACAAAGCATCAGGAGATTGAAGTTATGCAAGCCGATTCCAGACAACCTTGCCGACCTCTACATGACGTCACTGCCAAAGTCAACGTTCCAGAAGCTTGTCTGAGGAATTGATATGCCTAACTATCATATGCAATGCTTGTAGTTCTCATTTGGAAATTCTGTCAAACTTAGGGGGAGTATCCAGAAGTATACTAACTTGATCTTAATGTACTCTTTTTTCCTATGATTAAGAGCATTTTTCCCACTAGGTTTTTACTACCTAACTAGGTTTTAACGAGGCACCCATCTTAGGCTGATCATACCCTTGTGAGCTCTTATACTTGCGTCCAGAAGACGTATAGTTTTGACTTAATATAACTTCTCACTTTTCTCCTTAGTTTATGGGTTTTTCTCCCATCTTGGGTTTTACCATAGCGAGGTTTTGTGAGTTTTACCTTTTTATGCTTTCTTCCATTAATTTGAGACTCGCATTCGCCCATTGTGCTGATGACTTCATCAATTATACTTGCTTCATCACTGAAGACTTGATGCGCCATTTACTTGAGTATTTACATACTCAATGGAGAGTGTTGCAGTCCTATTAGATTAGGAATGTTATTGTGTAAATCTTAGTGAATATAGGAATATCTCTTTATATTCCTATTAGGAGTTCATTACCTATTAAAAGTTGTAATCCTAAAAGGGTAAGGATTTTACCTATCCTACTACTATAAATAAAGGCACAATGGGGTGGGATAGAACACACCTCACAATTACATCTCTCTCTTTCTCTCTACTATTGCCGCACCCCTCTCTCTATGACCTCTATAATTGTTCAGCAAATTATGTTTACAACATAATAATAATAATAATAATAATAATAATAGATTGGGGCGCGATCCGTTACCACAAATCCTAAACTTAATTGGGTTATAAAAGGAATGGACATTAAGTAGGTTGAATTCGTTAAGAAAAAAGATATAAAAGATGAGGATAGAATAAATTTTGGAATGAACAATAACAATAACAATAACAACAACAACAATAATAATAAAAGGAATTCTAAAACGAAAAAAATGTAGGTACCCTTTCAAATTAAAAGGGTAAATAGCTAGTACCTCATGATGATTGGATATTGATATAGGTTGTAAAAATGTATTATCACATAACAACATTGGATAGTCATTCATTTCCTAATAGATTATCGTTGGGGGCAATTTCGTTGTTGGGCGATTAGATTTCAATTCTTTTTAGGCTTAATATTTGGTGAAAAATAACATATTAGATATTTATTTTATAAATAATAGTGAGAAAATAGCATTTCAATTTTTAACTTTTTAGACCTACTCCAACATTTGGATTAAAATTCAAATTTTACGTTCTAAACTTACTTCAACTTGCTCCAGGGCAAATATGAGTTTTAACCAAAAATTCATTCATGGAGTAAATTTAGTTCAGGATTTCCCCTAAGTTAGAGGGGCTGGCTCACCATATAGGTGTTTTAGTTTTATATTGATAAATTTATTGAATCTAACGGCTAAGATCTAATATAATCAAATTCAACGGTAAAAAAAGATTTAACGGTCAAAATTTAAATCTAACGGCTAAAGTAACTAAAAAAATTTATTTTATGTGTTTCATACTTTTTTTTATAGTGTTCCATGAGTTTCATGGTATCGGTGTAGTGATTTTTTAATATTTGTTGGAATATAAATATTTTTAAATTAAAATGTTTCATAAAATTAAATTAGGATAGTCTACATATTTTTTTAAATGTTATTTATCAAAAAAAATTATTTTAAACTCATTCTTTAATATAAAAATTTAATCTAGAAGGATTGGAGTGAATTTTCTAAATTAAAAATTTTAGATTTTAACTCAATAGTTGGAGATAGGGGTGGAATTTTTTGCCAAATTACCATACCAACCATACCATACCAAAGTTGTGCCAAAAAATTTCTACGGTATTTGTACCGTATCATACATTTTCAGTACGATAATGGTATTCAAAACCATTACCAATGGTATACCGTATCATACCACTACTATTAATATTATATCATTTATTTATTCATTTATATATATAAATAAGTATTATTATCATTATATATGCACTTTATATTTTTTTTCTAGTCATTTATTCAATCATCTCACCCTCCAACCTCTACTTTTCCAATAAAAAAACTAAGCCTTTTTGCCTTGCGACTCTTCATCTTTTCACTTATCTAGCCATCGACTTAATTATGTTGCTCCAGTTCTGGCAACTCTCTCTCTTCACAGTCCATCTCATTTTCTCCTTCATCAAATTGGGATGTCTTTCTCCCTCACTTTGTCTATTAAGTTGATTTTTGTACAATTTTAAAGAATGTAGAGATGAACTTTAGAAATCTTTGTACTATTTTTTTTAGGGATGTTGGGTTCTTTTAGCAATTCTTCCATCTATTTACTTCTTGTTTATTAAATGGATCTCTATAAAATTCTCATAATTAAATAAAAAAGTTTTAGAAATCCAAAGAGAGTGGTCAAAACAAGTTTGGGCCTTGAATTGGGGTGGAAAAAAAAAATGGCCAAAAAGAATGGCTCAAAATAAAGTGATAATTACCATTATTATACTATGCCAACCAAACTATTTAGCATGCAGAAATTCAGTATACCAAAAATTTAGCAGGATAATGATAATAGATTTTGTCCTACCAAAAATTTGATGTAATAATTGGCGCATGGGTTTTGGTACGGTACCAATTCCACACCTACTTGGAGATAGCCTGGCTGCCTTTCGCGGGCCAACAAAGTATAAAAACCTCACCGTATATCGAACTAGCCTTTTCTCCTCTGTCGTCGTCTCTATTCGCTTCCCTCATCCTCCAACTTATATAGGGCTTTTGGGAACGAGAAGTCATCGGCGCCAAATCCTTCTCAGTATATAGAAGAAGAACATCATGCCGGGGCCCACATTGGAGATGGAACCAGTGGAGCCGCAGTCGCTGAAGAAGCTCAGTCTCAAATCCCTCAAACGATCTCTCGATCTCTTCTCCCCGGCCCAAGGCGAGCTCCCCTCTCCCGACCCCGAGAGGTACCGCCGTTGCCTTTACTTTCTCTAATTTTTAGGGTTTGTGAAATTATTGAGCTGAATGTAGGTTTTTTTGTTTGAAAATTTGTGCGTTAATTCTTGCTTACTCTTTTTTTTTTTTTTTTTTTTTTTGGCAGTAAAACAATTCGCACAAGCCACAAGGTTAGTGAAATTATCGAGTTGAAATTGTTAGTATTTTTTTTTTGTGAATTTAAGCTTTTTGAAGTTATTGATTTGAAGAGTGTTGCATTTGAATGAAAATTTTGATTTGAATTATTAGATAAGCATGGAGTATGTAGGAATTCAACCCACGGCTAGCCAGAAACCGCCTCGCCGGGCTGAGTCTGGTGCGCTGGGAAGTGGTTCTGAAGGGCCTTCCAATGCCCTTGCCCTCACAGGTATTATTTGTTCTAATTGAAAATTCTAATAATCAGTTAGAAGTAGGGAAGATTTAGCTTCTTGTTTTAGGGAAGTTAAGTCTCTTTTGGGTATTCTATATTGCAACTGTAACCTGCTAAACTATTTTGTTGGTTTAATACCATGTGTGTCGTGAAGATTCTAAGGAAATGCAGACTGGAGGAGCTCAAAACGCTTTGGTTGTCGGTCCATCTGCACCAAGGGCACCGTGAGTAGTTTCTTGCTTGCAGATGTATTAATGGTTGTTTTTGTGTATATTTTATATCTCTGTGTTGCAATGTTTCAACTTATCCCTCTTCATATATATATATATTTCCTCATTCTCGGACTATGGTTTGCAATTATTAGCTTCTTTTTTTCAAAGTGATTGGGCTAAATATTTGGATCATTGAACAGAATTGTATGAGTGAATTGTCAAAATTGACAGAGTTTTTGTTCTAATGTTGCTGGAATGCAAATTTTTTATTTTGATTTCTTGTACTCATGGTGCCCTTAATTGTTGACTGAATTCTTTAATCATTTTCTTTATTTTCAGGAATACTGTTGGTAATTCGGACAGAGGCACTGTAGCTGTTTCTGCTCCAGGGTCTTCTCACAGGTTTGAGTTTTGTCCTCCTCTGATTTGCTTTAAATTCAATGTGTACAGCCTGCTCCAGTTTTGTTTTTATTCCAAATTTATTCCATATTAGAGAGCTTTTAGTATTTCATCTAATTAGTGCACTATGAATTTTTGGCTTAGGGTTGGTAAGGAAACATATAACTTGTTAGGAATGCTTTTTGAAACATAAAGGACCTATTAAAATATTCAAAGAGTTAGATATTTTTTAAGAGTAAAGTATTACATTGGTCATAAATTCCTTTTGATATTGTTGAATTCTCTTTCTTTGCTGTTTTTTTATTCCACTACTTGAAATTTAAGATTGTCCTTACCATTTTGCCTCATCTGCATGCATTACGTGGGGTTGAAGTTGTGTTAAATGTATCATATTTTGTGCTTTCATGATGTTATTAGATTGAAGTTTTTATTAGGCTTTTTATGGGATATATAGGGGGACTGAATGTTCTAAAAATTGCAACCTGCATGATGCTCTATCCCATCTTGTTGCATTTTTTTTCTAATCTTGATAATTCTACTAGGGAAAACTTATCCCATTTTTTGCTTTAACTGTTACTTTTCTCTTCTATAGGTTTTCAACATCGGCCATGATGGAAAGAATTTCCAGCAGATGGCCACGTCCCGATTGGCATGCCCCTTGGAAGATTTACAGAGTAAGCATAATGCATTGTTTATGATAGACAGTTAGGTGCAGTGTGGAAAGTGGTTGGGATTATATTGTCTGGGTGGAGATTCTTATTAGATGGAAATGAATGGGAACTGACATGGGAGTTTATGTTATACGGGTGCTTCTTTCAATTTTTGTTGTCCTCTGTTTAGCTCTTTCTTGGCTAATGAGTGGATAAGATTGCCCTGCACCTCTTGTATGATTGAACTTGAGTTGTTTACATTTACTGTTATGATAATGTCTCTTATCCAAAGAAAGGAAATGGTTATGCATAATGTTTCTTATAAGCCATGTTGTTTCATTTGATTATGCAGGTTATTAGCGGCCACTTGGGATGGGTACGATCTATTGCCTTTGACCCAAGTAATAGATGGTTCTGCACTGGTTCAGCAGACCGCACTATCAAGGTATGTAACTTTATGCTTCATTTGTCTGAGTTGGTCTATCTGAGTGGTTTTCCTTCCCCACTTTCCTTCTATGTTTTCTTCTCTCTAGAAGTTACATCACTTGCCATTTGTTTTTTTTTTTAATTTTTATTTAGTGTTCTCTTTTTCTTATTGTTTGAGTGTTTAGTTTATGTTCTTTTGGATTGTGTTCTGATTTTGGTTGATCAGATTTGGGATGTTGCAACTGGAACTCTACAACTGACAGTGACAGGACACATTGAGCAAATACGAGGTTGATTTCTCTTGAATTATTGCTGTTCGTTATGTTTGATTTTGGTTAACCATGCTGTGGTTAATGGTGTTGTTAACAACAAGTGCTTGGGTTTTTGCAGGCCTTGCTGTTAGCAGCAGGCATACCTATATGTTCTCTGCTGGAGATGACAAACTAGTTAAATGCTGGGATCTTGAACAGAATAAGGTTAATACTTTTGCTTAATAATTTTCAGATCTTTATTGTAACTGTGTTCTGTAAATAATGCTGGTTGTTACATCATATAAATTGTTGTATAGGTTATCCGTTCATATCATGGTCATTTAAGTGGCGTTTACTGCTTGGCTCTTCATCCGACTCTTGATGTTTTACTTACCGGGGGACGTGATTCTGTATGCCGGGTATGTAATTATCTTCCTAGTAAAATTCAAATCCTGTATAATATAATGGAGGAAGCACTCTTGGGGACTGGGCAAAGGGATTGTGGTAATTTGTATCAGAGTGGTATTGTGGTAATAATACGTTTGTTTTTTTTTTTTTTTTTTTGGTATTGTGGTAATAATACCTTTGTTTTGGTGCAATAAAACTTTCAGGTTTGGGATATCCGAAGCAAGATGCAAGTTCATGCATTGTCGGGGCATGACAACACAGTTTGCTCCGTTTTTACTCGACCAACAGTATGAAAAACTCTTTTCTGTTCTCTTTATGGTGTTCTGACTATATTGTGGAGTATGCAAGCTGACAACAATTTAGATTCAAACAATTCATAATAGCTTATGTATTATCGATGTCTACTTTTGCGCTAAACATAATAACTTTGAGTTTTTTTTTTTTTCTTCCAGCCACTTCTCATTTTATTGTTAAAATAGGCCATGTTCCTTATGTTACCATGTCTACTGTGTGCAGGATCCACAAGTTGTTACTGGATCTCACGACACAACAATCAAATTTTGGGACCTTAGATATGGTAATTTATGTTCTGTAAGTAGCTCAAACTCATTTCAGTTTTGGTACTTCCCTCTTTTTTAATAATCAGTTTGCATTGTTGCAGGAAAAACAATGTCAACTCTGACACACCATAAAAAGTCTGTGCGTGCAATGGCCCAGCATCCTAGAGAGTATGTGCCAATACATGTACTTTGTATTTCATGTGTAGTGAATTAGTCCGGTTGTGTTTGTTATTACGCGCCCTTAAATTATATGCTTTGCTCTTTCTAATTGAGTTTGGTTTTTCAGGCATTGTTTTGCATCTGCATCAGCTGATAACATTAAGAAGTTCAACCTCCCAAGAGGCGAATTTTTACACAACATGCTGTGAGTGTTTGAATAGACTGAATCTCTGCATATATTCCTGGAATGATAGATTTGCCATTTGCTCTCCTTTCCTATTGTATGTTTGTGATGTATTCTTTGTTCAAAGAATGACAAGTAATCAATATTAGGATTGATGATTTGCGTGTTTGTCTGCTCAAGGCCAGTTAGGTAACGTACTTGTCATGGATAATTAGTTGGCAAATGTGTCTGTTTGTGTGTTGTAAGGTATTGTGCTCCCCTTTTTATGTTCTTTTTTGTGGGGCGCACACGTTCCCTTCTTGGCAAGTCAATTAGGCTGCTCAACGCACAGGCACCATCACATCAGTCAAGATGCAATGCAAAACTTCTGATCTGGAGGGTAATAGGAAATGTTTAACATTACATTGCTTGCGATGGATCCATTGAAACTGTAAACTTACACATGGTTCGTTAATTGCACAATTTTGAACCACATAAAGCATATGCTGCAGTGGTTTGTGTCACTACTTGGATATGTGTATACTTGTTTCCTCATCAGTTGATAAGTTGTGTTATATAATTCCAACTCATGGCTTTAATTACATATACTTATAGCAATGCATGGCAAGCTTTATACTCATGCTATTAGCATTAAAGTATTTATAGTGCAGCACCTTGAAATTGCATGGATGTGCTCTGTCTTGCATATATTTAGAGTTTGGTACCTTTTCCTGACATACTGAATGTATCGTGAATTGAGTATTTATTTTATTTTATTAATGTGTACTATATCAATATGAATATATCTAGTGATATTTTTAATTATAACGTTCCAAAAATTATCGGTTGTATTTGGGCAGGTCTCAGCAGAAAACCATAATCAATGCAATGGCTGTCAACGAAGATGGGGTTTTGGCCACAGGAGGTATGGATTCTTTACATGTTAAAGGACACTAAGGGGATGATTTTAGTGTGCTCTCCTTTTCTCTTTTCCCACAGTTCGGAGAATATATTTATGTGCCTAACAAGGCCTTGACAATCTGGGATAGTCTTTCTTTTGTCAAATAAATGACCCGAAACTTCTTTTATTCCAATTTTCGTCTCATGGGACTTGGTAATTCTAATTTTCCCCCGTTTTTTATTGAAGGCGATAATGGGAGCATGTGGTTTTGGGATTGGAAGAGCGGCCACAATTTTCAGCAATCCCAAACAATTGTACAACCCGGTATGTTTATTTTGTTCATGCGCTGTTATCATTTTATATCTTCTATCCCACTTTTGCGGTTGATTGTAGCAAGAAGGGATGCTAACCCCTAGATATGCTTTTATTCCAGGCTCGCTGGATAGTGAAGCTGGTATATATGCCCTTTCATACGATGTCACCGGTACGAGGCTGGTCAGTTGTGAAGCCGATAAGACTATCAAGATGTGGAGGCAAGATGAAAATGCCACTCCAGAAACTCACCCTCTCAACTTTAGGCCCCCTAAGGATATTCGACGGTTCTAGAGGTGATCCTCCGTTGTAGTTGCTCTCTGTTCAGTGACGTGCTTAATTTTATCTCACAAGTGATCGACTATTTAATTGTTTAGCGAGGGCGTGTTACGGTGGTTGTGCTGCTCGTTGCTATGAGATAAACTAGGCAAATTTTGATGCGTTATATTGCTCATAGGTGAATATATTTCTAACATGCACCCTGATAGTTTCAGAGATTTTCTTTTGAGCACTAGAAAATCATGCAATTTATTGTGGACTTTTGAATTCTGTTCTTTTAACCTCAAAAGATTCAACAGCCTCATGGAGAAGGGGAGTTCGGAGCACAAACCTATTTTAACATCGAGAAGAGAAATACGGCTAAACAAAGAGCTACGTGGTCCATCCGCAAAACTCGAAGCTACTCGAGATTTGCGTTGGAGCCAAGATTAAAACCTTAATTTGGAGACGATTCACATGTTGAGCGACAGCCAACAGGATTGACCATTGCTTGCGATGCAATGTTGTTTGTTTGGTTTCCAAAACCAATGCACTCTGTAATTTATACATCTTGTGGTTGAGTTCAGTGATCTCTCCTTTTATTCTTAAAGCAACAGTAAGGGAAGGATGATCGAACTCGGGACTTCTGGCATGGAGGTTAATGCTCTTAACCAATGACGGAACTACAATTAGACCAAAAGTTTGGAAAATTAAGAAGATAATACTAATTTCTAGACCTCCTAACCATTTTGCATGAATTAGCCCAGCCTACCAAGAAGAAATTAGCCACCCCACTACCCAAAATTCTCCGAAAATGGAAGCCAGTCAACCTCCTCCATGGCTAATGCATTGAAGTTTTCTTCTTAAAAAGAAAAGTAAGAAACATACTTAAACACCTTTGCAGGAAAGAAGAAATATTAGCCCACCTTTAAAAAGAAATCCTAATTCCACGCTTGCTCTTAACTAACTGAGATGTATATCGTTTGCTTCTTCGCCAAGCCTAACCTCAACTTATGCAAATTTCTTCCCCCAATTTAACATGTTGTTTTTCATATTTAGTGAGCTTGTGCATGTGGCAACGCTACATTCTTTCCTATCCTTGAGGGAATAAAAATGAATGTTAGGTTTAGAGCACTTTATTTGGAGTAGACTACAAACTAGCCTTAGATCGTGTCCCGAAGGGCACACTTGGCACTTCCATCTTTTGCCATGTGGTGCTTTGTGAATGCATTTAGATGGCATGTCTGTATCATTGCTTGAATTTTTGAAGAGATTTTTCAGTGTGCGCGGAACATGGGATGATATATTACGTGTCATAATACAAATGGTGAAATATGTGTGTTAAAAAATAAAAAATTTCACCACTTATATAAAAATTACTGATGTTAGAAAATTAAGAAGAATAACATTAGAAACACCCAATTTATTATTACATAATTTGTAGCGTATTTACATTGGCAACTTCTTTTTGGTGTGAACAAATGAACTCCAAAGTGAGTCTAGATGTGAAATAATCCCAACGTTCTCTTAAGAAAACGTGGTGTGTTTTGTACTATTTTTGAAACGGCTAAAAATGTCTTTCGATAATTAAAATTGTTTTTATAATTTTGACAGAAGAACATATAAGAGTTTATGAATTACATAAACGATTTTTGAAGATGAACTTAAATTTTACGTAAAAGTTGCTAAATATTTACAGTAAAATTACTTTCTAGAGAAAATATTTATGAGTAGAAGTAATTTTTATATGCTTACCTATCATTATTCATTACTTATTACTTACCTAATTAAAAAAAAAAGCATTACTTATTACCTTACCAAAAGTTAAAAAACTACAATCTAGTTTAGTGGCAAAGTAGGCAAGTAAATCCACACCGCGTTATTACCCAAAAAGCCAAAACCTATATAGATGCACGCTCCAATCACGCGCCTTAGAACGATTATACGGCCAAATTTCATGCATGTCTCCACGTACCGACCACTTCGACCCAAAAAACTCCTCTCCCCACCCACATAATCCCACACCCACACACACACACTCTCTTTCTCTCCGGCTCTCCCTCCCCCCATGCTCCTCCTCTTCTGCCCACCCTTTTCAATTTTTCATCACTCCAAAAACTTCCCCATCAAAAATCTGAGGGAAAATTAGACAGAACCCCAAGTGAAAACTATGGCCAGAAGCTCCGATAATCCGTCGTTAGTTCAGAGAACCCACCACAATCAACAAAATGACGACCTATCACAACCCGTTCTCGAACCGCAAACCAATCACACTTCCTCCGCCAACCCGATTCGCTACGTGCTCCGCGAACAGCGCTTTATTTTCGTCCTCATCGGCGTCGCCATCGCCGTTTTCTTCTTCACCACCTTCCCGGTACCGAACCCACAATTACAGTCCGCACAGAACTCAGGTTTTGAATCCGGGTCGAGTTTTGCCGGGCAGGGTAGTGATCTGCCGGCCAACCCGACCCGGAGAGTGTTGTTGGAGACGCGGAATGTGGGCGGAAAGGTGCCGCTGGGGGTGAAGAAGAAGAACATGAGGATTGTTGTGACGGGTGGGGCCGGGTTCGTGGGGAGCCACCTCGTGGACCGTCTGATCGCGAGAGGGGACAGTGTGATCGTGCTCGATAATTTTTTCACTGGGAGGAAGGAGAATTTGGTGCACCACTTCGGGAACCCGAAGTTCGAGCTGATTCGACACGACGTCGTCGAGCCGATTCTGCTGGAGGTTGACCAGATCTACCACCTCGCTTGCCCGGCATCCCCTGTGCATTACAAGTTCAATCCGGTCAAGACAATTATATCCTTTCTCTGGTTTCTATTTTTGTTTTTTTGTGTTTATATGCATGTTGGATATTAATTATATGCTTTATTTGGGATAGCTATGAGTTTGTTTGAAATGTTTGAAAGTGTTTTTTGAGAAAATATTTTTGGAATTAAATAAAAAAACAGTTAAAGCAATTCTAAACAAGCTCTATAATATTATGATATCGTTTACACGTAAATTTTTTTATTTGTAGACTAGCTTAAAATAGACAATTGTATTGTTTGTATAAATGGAGTTAGGAAAAAGAATATTCAAATTTAGTATGAAAAATATAACTCTTCTTTACACTCTAAAATAATCTTTCTACTTTCACTCTTCTTTTATTTTTTCCTTGTAAAGAAAATGTATCAAAATAAATGATTTTTAAATGTTGGAATTTTTTATCACTAAAGTGTATTTTTATCTAATTCCTTGTAACCAAAAAGAAATACACCACAAATAAAGAAACACCTAAAATTTATTTGATTATTTAGACATAAAAATCGAGTGCATGTTTAATATTTTCACATATAAATTTTTTTTTTTTTTTGGTAGCAAAACAAGTACTTGTAATAGTAGATACTATAGTTACATCGAAAATCACATAGATATTTTGAAGGAAAAAAGATATATATGGTGTGCATGTGGTATTGCTTGGGGTCCTTAATTTGTTGTGTGAGTTGGGGCTGCACAAGACAAATGTGGTGGGAACACTGAACATGCTTGGACTGGCAAAAAGGGTTGGCGCACGCTTCTTGCTCACAAGCACCAGCGAGGTTTACGGTGACCCTTTGCAGCACCCTCAGGTCGAGTCCTACTGGGGCAATGTCAACCCCATCGGTGAGTCATTCCCCCACTCTCTTATGTCTCCCCTCGACCCCAACATGACAAAACTATGCGCGAGAATATCAAACTTCACCACTTTTACTAATCACATTTCTGATCATTTGCTTCAACAGCGAGATGAATAATAAACATGTATACTATTTTCTCGATCGCGTTTCTTACAAAAACTTCACCGTAAAATGTAATCAACAATGTGATGAGTACATAATTTCATACAAGTGTTTTGTTGGCTTTGGCAGGTGTAAGGAGCTGCTACGATGAGGGAAAACGCACAGCAGAGACTCTGACCATGGACTACCATAGAGGCCTTGGCATTGAGGTCACCTTAATTTTCTCCGATACTAATAATCTTTTCCTTGTCATTTACATTATGCGTGCCTCGGTTTCAAATGATTCCGGATCAAACTCAAAATTTGAGACGAATATTATAACAGTTGCAGTTAGGGTTCTAATGTATAGAATGTGTTGCAGGTGAGGATTGCTCGGATTTTCAATACTTATGGACCGCGTATGTGCATCGACGATGGCCGGGTTGTTAGCAATTTCGTAGCTCAGGTGAGAAATTTTGTAGTTTTTTTCTTTTGGTTCCTCTGGCTTGCTACATCATAATATTTCCTGCAAATTTGTTGTGTATGGAATATACAGGCATTAAGGAAGGAGCCACTGACAGTTTATGGAGATGGCAAGCAAACCAGAAGTTTCCAATACGTTTCTGACTTGGTATTATATTTCTTCTCCTTTATTCCTAATTAAGTATGAATTTCTAATTATTAACTGCACCAGTCATGTCTTTGTCTAAATTAGCATTAAGGTCAATGGTGTTTTAAGGTGAAAGTTGTTTGAATATTTGTGTCCTCTCTTAGTTATGATTTGATACAGGGGAAAAACTTCGGTAGAGTTCTCTGATTAGGACAGCTCTTAAACTAAATGAGATTAGCACAATGGTGTTTTAAGGTGAAAGTTGTTTGAATATTTGTGTCCTCTCTTAGTTATGATTTGATACAGGAGAAAAAGTTTGGTAGAGTTCTTTGATTAGGACAGCTCTTAAATTAAATGGGAGTAGCGTGAGGTCAAATGAGATTAAAACACATAAGGTCTTATAGTTTTGTGAAAGTTAACTGTCAAGTGACATGGTCGGACACTCTACTTTTCTCATGATAGAGGCCACCACCATATTCGGATAGTAATTTATGCACGGCTAATGTTTGAATGCAACATTCTTGGACATAGTAAGAAAACAATGTAGTGTCGAGTAAGAATTTAAAATGCTTATGGTAGCAATATAAAGCATAAATTATTCCTCTTGATTGATTCAAACAAGTAAACTGAAATTTACTAAACAATTTGTTGTGCACTGCTTCTGTGGAATTAGGTCGAGGGTCTAATGCGGCTGATGGAAGGAAATCATGTGGGACCTTTCAACCTTGGCAACCCTGGCGAATTCACCATGCTAGAACTTGCTCAGGTAAAATCAATCAACCCCATTAACTGCACAAACAAACAATTCACAACTCGAGGCCCCGAGTTTGAATTCCCGCTCCCCTACTCTCTCGCTTGTATGTGCAGGTTGTGCAAGACACAATAGATCCAAATGCAAAGATAGAGTTCAGGCCCAACACAGAGGACGACCCACACAAGAGGAAGCCGGATATTTCGAAGGCGAAAGAGCTTCTGGGGTGGGAGCCCACCGTGTCCCTCCGCAAGGGGCTGCCGCTCATGGTTAACGACTTTCGGCAGCGTATTTTTGGTGACTCCAAGGGCAATGATGCGGGCTCCGCTATGTAATGTTTTTGCATGAGATTTTTTACGTATGTTTGAGGAAAAAAAAGATAAAAAATAAAGAAGATATAGATGTGGGAAATAAAGTTAGAAAAAAATTGAGTTTCTGATCAATTATATGTATATGTACCTGGTGTTTCTTGGTTAATTACTCTTTATAGGGATCAGTTTTTATATATTATAGAGTTTTGGTCTTTTGCTAATTCTATATTTGTCTTGTTAATTTAGTGTATTTCTTTTTTACTTAATTTGTTGAAAGATATAACATGTTTGAATCTCTTATCGTTTTAATTTAGACTTTCTTGTTTCTTATATAGAAAAAAGATGGTTTAATGTTGAACAATTTCCTTTTATGTTCTTTTAATTAAGTGCTCTTATCTTTGTGCCCGTTCTACGTCGCACTAACATGCTATTAAAATTTGTTAATATATGTCTAGTAAAATATAGATTGTTATTTGAAAACGACTTGATTAATGAAATGTCTATTTTCTTAATGTTGAGCAACCATAAACCGAGAAAGTCTTGAAAAGGAGATGGAAGAAATAATAATGACCACGGGATCAACTACTTTCCCCTAACCAATCTAATTCATGATTTTTTAAGTATTAAATTAGCTTGTCATTGCACTTTAAAATTGTTGGCTTTCTATCTTTTGCATCTCAAACGAAACAAAATTGCTCAAGTGGTTAAAATCAATTATTCTTTCCCCGAGTCTAGTGCTCAAACCCCTTTTTCTTCAAGTTGTACAAAAAGAATACCCGAACGAAAATAAGCTACTATTAAATTGTTGAGTTTAAGCAACAAATAATATAATATGGTCAAACACAACAATTTTTTTTTATATAAAAGTTATTAGGGTGAGAAATTGAGTTTTCTTTTTCATTTTCCTTTAAACAAAAGGTGAATGTAGCTAAATTACTGAATACTTTTTAGTTTCAAAAAGAAAAAAAAAATAATCTAAGAAGATACCAAACAACCTCTTTTTTTTTTTTTTTTTTTTTTTTTTTTAGTATATCGATATTTTTACACTAAGGGAATGAGAGTTCGTCTAAGCCACACAATAAGTAGCCTAATTTGATATCGAATTCCCCATCCACGAGATTCGAATCTAAGACCTCTCACTTTCAAGTGAAGAGGAATACACTCATTTTTTTTTAAGTAGCTTTAGTGAATTTTTGATTGGTTTAATCGCCTTTATAATTATCTATTTACCAAAAAAAAAAATAAAAAATTCCGGTCGGGCTTTTGGACAGACTTGGAGAAGTATATGAAATATTGGGCCTGAGCCACACAGAAAGGAACCACCACACCAGTGGCTCGTTTAACCATCAAATTACGAAAACACCCTCATTTGCATTTGCGAACATAAAGATCCAGCGAAACACTATCCCTAGAAGGTAGCAGCGATTTCCCCTTAAACCTGCTCTCTCTTTCTCGCTACTGCTCAACAGAAAACCTCGCTCACTCTCGTCGTCTTGCCCTAATCGCATCGTCCAGGTCCGTACCAATATCTCTCTCTCTCTTTCTCTCTCTCTCTCTCTACAGCCACTGGTATTTCATTTGTATTTTTTAATTTTTAATTTTTTATATTTTATATTTTCTTGTGAGATTTTCAAGCTGTTTGATATGAGTGTGTTATTGTTTGAGTTGCTGTATTTTGTTATCAATTTGTTATTTGTCTGGTGTAAAAGAGGAGCATTTTTACTTTTTGGAGATTTTAGGGTTTTGGCATCTTGGGTTTTACTGTTGGCCGCCGTCAATGAATTTCGGTGGAAATTAGGGTTTTATTCTTCTTTTTTGTTGTTTTACTGGTCATTTGATAGAAAATGCTTTTTGTCGAAATTTAGGATGCGGACATGGAATTTTCTTCTGAAATGAATGTTTCTAGTCTAATTTTTCATTTATCTTTTCGTCTTCGTTGTTGATAGGATTTTATTCATAATCTTGTTCATTAAATTTGAAGTGGTGTTGCACTAAATACCTCTATGGTTTTGCAGCAAATACTATTGCTTGCGTACTAGTGTCCGTTTTCAACCGAGTCTTAATGTTAATCAACAATTTGGGTAATTGATGCAGTCTTTCACAGTTTTGATTTCGTCACTTTTGATACCACCCGGTTGTTAGCTGTTTACTTTCAAGTATCTGTCAAAATGTCGAGGAAAGGTTTGATGGAGCAAGACCTGAGTAAACTGGATGTAACAAAGTTGCATCCACTCTCGCCTGAAGTTATATCTCGTCAGGCCACTATCAATATCGGTAATCTTCATTCTGATGTTCAGACTGCTCTGGGATTATTATGGCCATTCTTTATTGATTCGACCATCATTGGTTCATTGGTACGGGTCCTAATTTTGTGCTTGCTTGGATTTATGCGAGTTGCCTTTCAGGTACTATTGGTCATGTGGCTCATGGAAAGTCAACAGTTGTAAAAGCAATTTCTGGTGTTCAGGTGATTAGGTGTTTCCGTTTTGCATTTGATACTGCTCGCATCTTTTCTGTTTATTTCTGTGTGGATATTGTAAAGACAAGGAAGCTTGTGTTTCCACTCACGAGGGTGTAAAAAAGTTGTATCCAGTTATGGCTGCTTGTTCTCTTTGAGCTACGAATGCACACCCACTGCCAAGGAAAAATATATTAGGAAATATTTTTCTAGGATACTAATGAGTTATATTTCCGGAATAAGAGAATTTAGGTTGTTGAGCATTATCATATTTCTACAGCTCACTAACAAAAGTGGCTAATCGTATCAGATGGCTACGAATCATATACCTTTTATTCTTGGTGAACGTATGTTTACTCTTAAGCTGAGCATTGAAAATGGAAGCTGTCTTATAGTATGGACTATATTCTCCAGGATGATAGTCTGTAAATTATGAGAAAGAGGGATAAATGTAATCTTACCTTATAGGTTTGATAGTTTGGTTGCTATCAAAATAAATTTAATAGCGTCTTTGGCTATGTAAACGGTGGATATAGACCGAGCTCCAATTCTTCTTTCATTTCACTGTTGCTAAGTTACTTTATATACCAAAACCTTAAGCTATTGGGTAAGGGCCTATAGTGTATTACATTGGTCCAACATTGCATGCACCATGTACAATAACTGGTTTGTTGGTTTGAGCTATATTTCTCAAATTATGTGTTGTGAACATTTAAGCTTGGATATTCCATTGCAAGTTTATATTTTTAAGACATAAAAAATCAAACATTAATGATATGCAGACTGTTCGTTTTAAAAATGAGCTGGAGCGCAACATTACTATCAAGCTTGGATATGCCAATGCAAAGATATACATATGTGAAGACGAGCGCTGCCCTCGACCGATGGCTTACAAGTAGGCATCAAGTTAATATAATTGTCTTTTATCACATTTGACCCTTTTTGTTAATGCATATTCATTTCTTTATTAGGGCATATGGAAGTGGAAAGGAAGATGCTCCTCTCTGTGATGTTCCTGGATTTGAGAACTGCAGGATGAAATTGTTGAGACATGTATCTTTTGTAGATTGCCCGGTAAGGCTTTGTGTTGTATTGTTTGTACCATTTTCTATATGCCATAATTTTTATGACTACACTAAATTGTCGGGAATAAATGGTGGTGTGTACCTGGTCGTCCTTGCTTGATAAAAGGTTCTGATAGTCTGATACTTTGTCATGATCATATATGTATATATTGTCTCAGCGTATTTTTTGTTTGTTATACCCATGGATGACATTTTATTTAGTAGCATTGAAGTTAGATTTTTCCTATGGGTTCTTGCAACATTATTAGTTGTAAGAGATTTTCTCTATTAATGATTGTCATATTTCACATTCTATGTCTTGTCCAAATTATTTCGTGGTTTATCTTGATTTGATTTTGTTATGTTTCTTCAAAAGTTATTCTTTTTTTATAGGGTCACGATATTCTTATGGCTACTATGCTTAATGGTGCCGCAATTATGGATGGAGCATTACTTCTCATTGCTGCTAATGAAAGCTGTCCCCAACCACAAACTTCTGAGCATCTGGCTGCTGTTGAAATTATGCGTCTTCAACATATTATTATTCTTCAGAATAAAGTTGATCTCATTCAGGAGAATGTGGCCATTAACCAACATGAGGCAATCAGGAAGTTTATTCAGGTAAGTTCCTTTGGAGCTTTTTTTCCCTTCTGTTTTATAGGTTTCAGTTCATTAATTGTTAAGCATTTTGTGTACCAGGGAACTGTAGCTGATAATGCACCAGTGGTGCCAATTTCTGCTCAGTTGAAGTATAATATTGACGTTGTGTGTGAATACATTGTAAAAAAGATCCCCATTCCAGAAAGGAACTTTATCTCACCTCCCAATATGATTGTTATCCGTTCTTTTGATGTCAATAAACCCGGGTACGAGGTTGATGAGATTAGAGGTGGAGTGGCTGGTGGAAGTATCCTCAGGGTATGTCTTCTAATGTCATATTTTGTCGAAAGCGTAGACAATGTTTGATTATTCCCATTTGGTGTTAGCTCATGTTATTTGAGGTTTCCTTTTTCATTTTTCTAATTTTAGTCCTGCTTTGTCATTCTACGTTAGAAGTTTTGGGTCGTGAAAATGTGAACACATGCTCTTGATTTGGATCTAATAATTTGTGGAATTTGGGAAGGTTTCTTAAGTAGTTAGTTCCATAAATGCTTAATGAATAACATATTTTACAATGTGGTCGTGGCAGGGTGTTTTGAAAGTCAACCAATTTATTGAGGTTCGTCCTGGGATTGTTGTTAAAGACGAGAGCGGAAATATCAAGTGCACGCCAATATATTCTAGAATTGTTTCATTGTATGCTGAGCAAAATGAGTTGCAATTTGCGGTGCCAGGAGGTCTTATTGGTGTTGGAACAACCATGGATCCCACTTTGACACGTGCTGATAGGTTAGTGGGTCAAGTTCTTGGTGAAGTTGGGTCACTCCCTGAAGTATTTGTTGAGCTTGAGGTAAGCAATACTGCTGTGTTACTTTATATTATGTTAATTGGTTGAGCTGTTAAAGCTTGAGGGGATGCTGTTTCTAAGAAAATGCCTAACTTTTTTGTGTGTGTGTGCACGCGCACAAGTGCTCCTTTTACAAACAATCGTGGAGGAATTGTGTGTTTTTGTTGTTGACAGTGCATTTTGTTTTACATTAGCGTTAGTTAGTTCCTAAGGTGATATTCCCCAGCCACTTCTTTCTCTTAATATTCCCCGGCAACGGCACCAAAAATTTGATGTGTTTTAAAATAGCACACAAATTAAACCCTCTTATTGACAATTGTAGTAAAGTTGTAAGTAGGGATCGTTCTAGGCCGGGGATTAGGAGGATTGCTAATCTACTTAAAACTGACTTGAAAACACAAAACTAAACTTAAAAACAGAAAACTAGACTCTAGGACTCTAAACTAGACTTATATGACTCAAAACAAACTAAAAAGACTTAAAACAGCACAAAACAATCAAATAGACTCAAACTAGACACTAAGACTTACTTTGGACGAAAATTGAATTGATTTTGACTCAAAATACTCAAAAAACACAAATTTGGACAGATTCTAACTAATTTGACAACAAAATAAAGGGGATTGGGTTTTTGACGAATTTAAAGTAAAAACAAGCAAATTGCAGAAACTAAGTAAAGGAATGCGAATTTGGGTGAATTGATGGGTGATTGGCTAGCTAGAGGGTCCTTCTCCTTCTTTTTTGTTGCGGCACAAGGTGTGGGTGAAGGTTTGAGTGATGAATTGTATGAAAGAATGGCTGAAAGTATGAATAGTAGTGAATGGCTCTTCAAGGCTGCACCAAGGGCCTTTATTTATAGGTTTAAGAAAAACAAGGCCCAACTTAATTTGGTAAACAGGTTTTTATCCCAAATTCACAAGGAAAAGGAGAAATAAATGTCAGAATCCTAGGGATAAAGGGAAAGGATATGCAGCAGCTCCTAAAGGGAAAGGGAATGTGCTTCCTTGCACGGCAAGGAAGGATTCCTTGCAGATTTGGTGCGGCATCCTACTTTGACAAGGATTAACATTCTTGAATCTTGTAATTAAGTGTCCTAATATAATTAGGAATCCCCTTGGTAGCTGAAAATTAAGTAGGAAAAGGATTAGGATTGACTATGTCAAAATAAGGTAGTTTGGCTCTTGTTTCATTCTTTGTAGCTGATTCCTATCTTCTTTGTCTTGAATTAATTCCTCCATCTCTTTAGCATATTCTTAGCCTTTCTTGAACTTCAATTTCGTCCATCCACCTTGCACCATATACAAGCTATCCATTCCAGCCCAAAATTGCTCTAAAATGCACCAAAATGCACTTTCTTGCTACTTTAGCCCTTTGAACCTACAAACACACGAAAATAACTTAAATCACTATAATAAATAGAAACTAAGTAAATGCAAGGAAATAGGCTAACAAAGTCGTATAAATATGCTCCTATCAAATTCCCTCACACTTGGCTTTTGCTAGTCCTCGAGCAAAACAAAACAAACAAAACAAAACACACTCTAGACCTTCCAACATTTGCCTCAGGGATTTCCAATGCAACATGAGATGTTAAAAATCACTACTCACATAGATTTTAGCCATCTCTACTCTTGAGTAAACACTTAGCCACAGTCACCACTCGATCTCCCCGACAATGGCGCCAAAAATTTGATGTGATATAAACTAGCACTCAAATTAAACCCTTTTATTGACAATTGTAGTAAAGATGTAAGTAGGGATCGTTCTAGGCTGAGGATTAGGAGGGATTGCTAATCTAATCTAAACTAACTTAAAAACACAAAACTAAACTTAAAAACAAAAAACTAGACTCTAAGACTCTGAACTAGACTTATATGACTCAAAACAAGCTAATCAAACTCAAAACTGCACAAAACAATCAAAAAGACTCAAAACAGACACTAAGACTTACTTTGGACGAAAATTGAATTGATTTTGACTCAAAACACTCAAAAACACAAATTTGGACAGATTCTAACTAATTTGACACAACAAAGTAAAGGGGATTGGGTTTTTGACGAATTTAAAGCTTAAACAAACAGATTTAAGTAAATTGATACGAATTTAGGTGAATTGATGGGTGATTGGCTAGCTAGAGGATCCTCCTCCACACATGACACACTTGCATGCAAATCGATTTCCAGTTGCTTTTCCAATAAACCATGAACGTCAATGCCCTAGATTAACTGTCTCATCACTAATTAACCCTCATATTTTCCTTAAGTCATTGAATTGGACGGACAACGCATCGGCAATCAAATTATTATTCCCAAGTTCCCTACATGAACTGCATAATAGAGACACAAGTAAAGATCATTAAGCTCTGTGAAAATCATAAGTATTGACAAGGCATTCGTAACTATGACATCGTGATACTCATGCCAGGAATTTAACTTAACACGATCGTGACCAACGATCTTCACTACTTGTGAATATAAGTTCGTAACGATTATGTGAAACTCTCATATATTCTAGCATCAAATTCATGCATGCAAACTAAGTATGCATCCTTAATCAACAAACAAGAATAAGTTCTGAATCAAACAGTTAAGTAAATTGCATTCACGATTTATGAAATCACAATTGGAAGTAATCAATTCATATTGCAAATATGTTCATGGCTTTGAATTCTACTCTAGGTAAAACGAGTTTAGCTCCTCATGTTCGCAATTAAACAACGAAAACTTAAATTAATCATTGAAAACAAAGATTGAATACACCTAGAAACGTTCCAACAATCCAACAATCTTGAATGGTAGACACGACTCCAAGATATCCTCTCCTTTCTCCTTGCAAAGCTGCGGCACAAGGGTGATTGTGGCTGAAATTGGGTTGTGGTGTATTATGGATAGGTGGTGAATGATGGCTGAATGAATGAATGAATGGTTATGGATGAATGGGTGAATGGGTCATGGCTGAATGAATGTCTCATTATATTTTATGCAGCAGATTCTATATATTTTAGGGAAAGGATCATGACTTTAATTAAATGTTTTGGGAAAGATTTTGACCCCAAATCCTCAAGGAAAAAGAGAAAATGCCTAACTTTTTTGTGTGTGTGTGTGTGTGTGCACACGCACAAGTGCTCCTTTTACAAACAATCGTGGATGAATTGTGTGTTTTTGTTGTTGACAGTGCATTTTGTTTTACATTTGAGGATGTGACATGGCTTCGAACTGTACTCTCTTCTTTATTCTTTATCCATCTTTTTAGTATGTTTATTTTTCTGAGTTATTTTGTTTCTTCTTTCTCATTGCGAACTAGACAAATCTTGAAAACCTTGGTGTAGATGAAGATTGTGGTATATTTTACAGGTCAACTTCTTCTTGTTGAGAAGGCTTCTGGGGGTCAGGACAAAGGGGTCTGAGAAGCAGGGAAAGGTCTCAAAGCTGGTCAAGGGCGAGATCCTCATGTTGAATATAGGATCCATGTCTACAGGGGCTAGGGTTCTTGCTGTAAGGAACGATTTGGCAAAGTTGCAACTCACGTCTCCAGTTTGCACGAGCAAAGGAGAGAAAATTGCGCTCAGTCGACGTGTTGAGAAGCATTGGCGTCTTATTGGCTGGGGTCAGATTCAAGCTGGAACAACCCTTGATGTCCCACCATGCCCAATTTGAGTTGACACCGAAAATTGGTAAGACAGAAGAAAGCAAGAAAACAAGTAAGACAGCTTAAGAATACGCAAGATGTGGAAAGTCAGAAAATTATGGGGAACCATTTTTGTCAGATGGAAGAGAAAACATCGATTGGTGGATCATTGTCGTTTTTGTTTTGTTTCTTTGATTTTTGATACAGTTACATTTTCATCTGCATTCTTATTCTTCGACTTTTGGGCTCGAGTCATTCCAACAGATGAAGGAATGATAGACAGTTACGTTGACTCTTCCAGAGGATTTTGCGTTCTTAAATTTATAAGCAGTTTTTGTTTTTTAACCCTTATAGAATTTGGCGATCGCCAGCATCTTTAGGAGGGTTTGGTTTCAAGTTAGGGTTTGCTGGGCATATACGTTTGTAGTGAGTCATCTGGATGCCATTGAACCCGTGTCTCGAGCATCTTTAGCTCGTTGAACATTTCAGATACAGGAACATGTTAGGAAACATGGGGAATGGGGAAATTGAATTACGCACCTCGGGTGCCAAGGGTGAATGCCTTTGGCCGATTGAGCTACAGGCTCCTTACATTACATTACATTATACATGTGTTTGGTCCTTTGAGCTTGAAACACTGAAGTTGCATATACTCTCTCAGTTTGGAACCTCCATGGGATATGAATGGATTATTTCTCTCCACACATTTGTACTCTCAGCTCCCACATCGGAAACACACTTCCACACTGCGCTGTTACACTTGAAGCCGCTCCCGAACCCAATTTGCCACACCCGATTGCCCTTCTTCATCTTTCCTTTCGCTTCTATGTAACTCAGCTCGTACCATATCGAAGAAGATGATGTGTTTCCATATCTGTACAGGGCCATCTTTGAGGCCTCCACGTCTTCTTTTCTCAGCTCCAGGTTTTTCTCTATTCCTTGTATAACTGCTCTCCCCCCAGCATGTATGCAGAAATGCTCGAAAGCTTTCTTAAAATCCGGTACGTGAATCTTCCTCCTCCCACTCCATACCTTTCGGCTGAGTATCGAAACCCCATATCGAAACTGCTCCGAAAGTGGCAAAACCAATGGTCCCAGAGCACCAATGTTTGCCTTCAATGCGTCTCCAGCAACATGGAGTATGTCCTTCGATATCGAAATCCCCTGTTTGTTCTCGGGATCTATATCCTGAAACACACAGGCATGAGACCGATCATCTTGTGCATTGTTTGTTCTCACAAGGTGCTGCAACTCATACTTTGCCCTGCCCTTGTCTTGATTCCGACTGGACATCAACACGGCCGCTCCTCCTATCCGAAACAAACAATTAGTCAGCAACATGGACCGTACTTTTCCGGTGTACCAATTCAAATGCAATCCCTCAGTGCTGACAATCAAAGCCAATGAGTTCTCGTGAACCCTCAGCAAGTCCTTAGCTAGTCCAACTGCAATAAGTCCGGCGCTGCATCCCATCCCGGATAAGTGAAAGCTTCTGATGTTGCTTCTCATTCCAAACTTGTTGATGATCAAAGTGCTGAGAGACGGTGTGGGACAAAACAAGCTGCTGTTAGAAATCAGAACATCAATTTCTCTAGGGTTTATGTTGTGCTTGTTGAACAAGTCTGAAACTGCACCAAACATCACTGCTTTGACCTCTTCCAACGCAAATTGGAGTGATTTCTTGATAGGCAAGCAAGTGAGAGACGGAGGAATGCTAGTCTCCTCGCTGAACCCAGATTTCTCAAGGATCTTGATTTGGAATGCTGCGCTCTCAGGGTCTGTGCCGTCCAGAAGGACCTTCTCTAGGAACATGGACGTCGGCAGCCTACAAGATTTTGGTGGCTGGTAACAGCTGAAGTCTACCAAATAAATTCTTGGCTCTCCCTTGCGGAGAAGATACATGAGAACAAGGCCTGCAATCGCCGCCATCGTATAACACGCAGTGGCGGGTTCGACGAGGTCAGGGAAAACATGAACGTATTCCTGGATCCTAGCCATGGATGATGGATGATGGTAGAGTTTAGTGAGATATTTTCATGGCACATATAAGCAGCTGGTGCATGATAAGCAGATGGAAGGTCCAGTGGGAAAAGTAATAGGAAGATGGAACGTGGAGAGGTAGGGCACCTGCAGTGTCGAGTCCATTTGGTCTTAAGACAATAACCGTATCTTCAACCAACTTGGAGTCATCCCAATCCTGTTTTCCAAGAAAGAGTGACGGCTGTTTTGGGATAACACAATCATGGACGGAGCCATAAATATTCTTTTGTGGCGCAACTGATGAAATTAAATTAAAATTTTGATATAATGCTATTAACTTATCTTTCCAACAACATAATTTTGAGTAACTGGTGTTTAGAACGGTAAAACTAAACCTTTAGCTGATGAAAAAAATTACATGGCTCGGAAGGGTGAGAGGATAGGAAGAGTATAGAATGTGAGAGGATATTTTGAGTTGAGTGTTTGGACTGAGACTTCATCTCTCAGTATATAGGTAATTTATAATTTTAGTTGGAGCATTTTTCATGACAAAAAGAGTTAAGTGGGGATAGCTGCCATCAGCGGGCATATGCTGCCTCCGTCCATGAACACAATCAATTTCTTTCCAAAGAAAATTCATATGTATCAAGAACAAGAAAAATAGTTGAACCATAGCATGTGGTTAATTAAGACAATCAATCCTTGCATCCGAGGTTTTATGTTCAAGTTTTTTGATCAAAGTCTCTAACATTAATACATTAATGAATTACATGTAAGTTACATAATTTTTATAATAAAAGTTAGTAATTGATTTAGAGTTTTAATACTCACACCCTTATTAAACTCCTAATTAATTTTCAATTCAAACATTTCCAAAATATAAACAATAAAATTAGAATAAGTTTGTACCCATTAAGTTTTTATGAAAAATTTTCAATTTTTTAATCTTATATGTGACAGCCCGTCCCAAAAACGTTTTAACGTACGTGTGAAAAGACAATTTTGCCCCTAGTTCGTTTTCTTTACGTTTATTGGTTGTTCTTGTGTTGTGTTGGCATGTTTTGGGCCACACACACACCCCCACACTCCACCACCTTTCCTCTGTTTCCTGCTACTGTCCCGAGTTCCCTTTCCTTTCCTCTTCCTTCGAAAACGTACGGACACGCACACAAGCACACTAAACACCCACAGATCAAAGGAACTAAACCCATATTCGAGCTCATGAGGCTGGGAGGAGTGCAGTCGTACCATTTTCAGGTAAGAAAACCATCGTTTTCACGTCGATTCCACGAAGCCCGATTTGGGGTACTATTAATGCAAACGTAATTCCTCTCGTTTTAGGAAATTTGAAGCTCGTAGGTAGCTTGGTGGGGTCCCAAGGAGTCTCGGAGTAGTTCGTTTGAAGGAATTGGACGTCGGGATCACTGTGTTCAAAGTTGGCCGGAGTTGGATTGTGTGGACAGGTGAGATCTCGTGGTTTTTAACCCATAAAAGTGGTATAATTGTGTTCTCCTAGGTCTAAGCTTCATTTTGGTAGTAATTTTGTCAAGTTTGGGTGAAAAACGAACGAGATATCGAAGTTAGAAAATTTTCCAGTTTTCCGGCGCCGGAGGTTCGCCGGGGAAGGAGACGGAATATTCCCTACGGCGTCAGTTGACGCCGTCAGCGTGCCAGGCACGTGCCTGCGCGTGGCTGGCGTGTGTGGCCGTGCCTTGGCCGGCGCGTGGGGGCGCATGCGGCGGTGAAAAATTATTCTAAAAATTTGGGTGTGATCCTGAGGTTGTGTAGAGCACGTTGGTATATTCATTTGTCCAATTTGAGCAATGTGTGAGAAGTTATTACGAGAAGTTGATTATGTGCTTTAAAATTAACGTTTTTGTAGTTGTTTCGCATATAGGTGATACGTATCCCGAGGACGAACGTGGTCACTCGAGGCAGGGGGGCTACGACCCTTCCACTTACCAGTGAGTGGGCTTTTGGTTTTCCGTATATACCTATATACATTTATTTTTCCAGAAATTGATTGAAAGGGTTAATTGTTTTATGCCATGCATTATATTATCGCTGTTTATGCACCGTTAGTCGCATTATTAGTTGCATACACATACATATGCATATTGGGTGCTGTGGACGCACAGGTAAGTGCCAGGTAAGTGTTATTCATGTTTATTTTCAGTAGTGGTTTGAGATGCTTAGAGAGCTCATAACCTGCACCCCCGGTGTTAGTGCTCCTGCCCAGAGTAGGGCACAGTCCTTCACGTGATGTTCACCTCCCGCACCATACGCTAAGCTTGGATCCAAGTTAGGTGCACAGTCCTGTCGTACAGACCACATTAGGTGGTTCCAACTCGTAGGTGACCTGCGATTATTCGCACAGCCTTCACGTGATCGTAGCACTAGAGCGTTTATATGTTTTACACCCAGGCCTGTCGTACAGACCACTTTAGGTGGTTCCGACTCGTGGGCAGGTTTAGTATTGATATTGAGATTTGAGCTCTATATGCAGCCGTACAGGTCACGTTAGGTGACTCCGGCTGCCAGACTATATGTTATTGATATGATTTAGACCTGAGCACTTGCAGTTCATTATGAGGTTCCGACATGGCATATTCTTGAGCATGCTTGGCATATTTATATACATACGTACATATGTTATTTTCTAGGAAGTATACAGGTTTTACGGCGAGGGGTTAGAATGTATTTTACTAAATGGTTTTCGAAAAGATTTGTTTTTGCCCACTCACGCTTTTGTTTTGCGCCTCTCCAGGTTCTAGTTGTCTAGCAGGTTCGGTGGTTTCCCAGAGGGCTTTCCCGGCATTTCTGACAGACGCTCACCAGCGTAGGGTCACCTTCGGGTGTACTATTGTCGTATCATTTTCTTTTGGACTGCTGTAGGCTTGTGCTCTGAACTTGTGTCTCACTTACGCTAACACTTGTTTTTATTACTTTGTACGCTAGTTTTTAATTATTCGTACTTTTATATTACTATTTTATTAGCTTCCGCACGTGCACATGGTTACGTCACCTCCGCGTGGCGGCCAGCACGCCCTGATCTCGGTCGGGGTGTGTCATTATATATACCAATTCTTAAGTATACCAAATTGTTAAAAATGTATCATTTTTTATGTAAAATTCATTCAATCTTTTTTCTAATCCATTTTTTTTATACTTATATGGGTACATTCTATTTCGTTTATTTGAGAATGTATCCATGTCAAGTTTAATAGAAGAAATTTAATAATGTTAATAAGCCTAATATCTTTTTCTTTTTTTTTTTTTTTTTGTGTTTTTTAAAATTGTACCCATGTTTTTGTACAACAATTTTTTGGTTAGTTTTGATGAACGTACCCATGTGTACACACACACACACACAATATATTAGAGAGTATAATTCATCATTAATATTTTTAATCTCATAAATTATGGGTTTTATTTAAAGTCTCATTAATATAAATAACTACAAATTTCATTTTTAACTTAAAAATATAATAACCTACATAGAAATACATTATTACATTAATGTCAATGTCACATCCCGGCCTGGGGGGGACCACTTCCCGGGCCCGCTCCACCACTGTAACACGATATTGTCCACTTTGGGTCCCGACTACGCCCTCACGGTTTTGTTTCTGGGAACTCACACGAGAACTTCCCGATGGGTCACCCATCCTGGGAATGCTCTCGCACTACTCGCTTAAATTCGGAGTTCCCATGGAACCCAAAGCCAGTGAGCTCCCAAAAGGCCTTGTGCTAGGCAGGGATGGGAATATACATATAAGGATCACTCCCTTGGGCGATGTGGGATCTTACAATCCACCCCCCTAGGGGCCTGACGTCCTTGTCAGCACACCACGGCCAGGGTTAGGCTCTGATACCAAATTGTCACATCCCGGCCCGGGTGGGGACCACTTCCCGGGCCCGCTCCACCACCTAGCACTATATTGTCCGCTTTGGGCCCTGACTAGGCCCTCACGGTTTTGTTTCTAGGAACTCACACGAGAACTTCCCGATGGGTCACCCATCCTGGGAATGCTCTTGCGCGCTACTCCCTTAACTTCGGAGTTCCCATGGAACCTGAAGTCAGTGAGCTCCCAAAAGGTCTTGTGCTAGGCAGGGATGAGAATATACATATAAGGATCACTCCCCTGGGCGATGTGGGATCTTACAATCCACCCCCCTTAGGGGCCTGACGTCTTTGTCGGCACACCACGGTCAGGGTTAGGCTCTTATACCAAATTGTCACATCCCGGCCCGGGTGAGGACCATTTTCAGGGCCCGCTCCACCACCGTAGCACGATATTGTTCGCTTTGGGCCCCGACTACGCCCTCACGGTTTTGTTTCTGGGAACTCACATGAGAACTTCCTGATGGGTCACCCATCCTGGGAATGCTTTCGCACGCTACTCGCTTAACTTCGGAGTTCCCATAGAACCCGAAGCCAGTGAGCTCCCAAAAGGCCTCGTGCTAGGTAAGAATGAGAATATACATATAAGGATCACTCCCCTGGGTGATGTGGGATCTTACAGTTAGGGACTTCGATTAAAAACTAAAAACCACGAAGGTTTTAGTCAAAGAACATTGGTAGTTAGGGACTGCATCCAAAGTGTCCTAAGGATAAATTAGGTTCTCATTCTCATTAATTGAAACATTATTCTTTTTTCATTTGTGATCAAGGTCCCTTGACTTTTCTTCATGTTATTATTTGAATATTAAATTATTTAAAGTCATTATATGTTAATTTAAAAATGAAAAAATTATTAATCATTTTCAAATATAATATTTTTAGTATTTTTTTCATATATTTCTATTTATAATTTGTATTCTCTTTGTTATTTATACCAATATTTTTAGTTTTAATTTGTACACATAATTTTGAATTTTAATATGTACCCATATTTTCAATTTAGTTTGTACCCATAGTTTTGAATTTTAATATGTACCCATATTTTTTATTTAATTTGTACCAATATTTTTTTTATGAACGTACCCATTCTAATTATATGTGTTTATTGGGGCAACCCGTCCCTAATTTTATGTTTTTATTAATTTTAAATGAATGAATTGACGAAAATACCTCTAAAGGCGAGGGTGTCGACTTTCGTTCACTACCGTATTGGGAGATGTAGGAAACATTCTTTTAGCGTATCCTCGTAGTGCTTGTCACTACGAACGCGTGAGCATAAATGGAACGCAATTTGGAGCTTTAACGAATGAGTTATTAACGTTTTAAATCGGGGGTATTTTAGTAAATTTAACCTTCACTTTAGAAGGCTCTAGATTTTCTAGAGCAATTTAATTGAGCCACGTGGATGGTTGTGATGAAGAGTGGAGAAGAGGAAGGAAAGAGAGAGACGAATGAGAGGAGGAAGAAAAGAGAGATGGGGGAAGGGATTGCCTAATCAGGAAAGGAGAACATGAAAGGAAAGGAAAAGGATGGACCAATCAGAAGGGGGGAAAGGAGGGAAAGGAGAGAGAAGGAGGAACATGCCAAACTAGACCCCCTTCGACCCGCGATCCGACCCCGCGGAACCCATCATTCCCGATGCCTTTCATGATGATTTTTCCAACGAATTAAAGCTACTCACCCCTTGGAATCGATCTAGCATCATACCCTCTTCCATTTCCACTAAAAAACCAACGAAAATTGGCCTGGAAATTGTGAAAACCGCATGGTGGGTGCGATGAGTCTCATGGTGGCGATCCACCATTCTTGAAGCAAACTCTGTCAACCACCACCCTATTAGACTCTCATTAAGCCTAGGAACAAACGCCAAAAAACCACCACCCTATTATTACTCTATTATTGATTTTTAAGTAAATGTTATATTTGTAACAATATTATTTGGATTTGTTTAAATTTCATGATTTGTGGGATATTGAATGCATAAATGCATGAGTTAAATCCCTTAAATAATGCTAGGAGCCTTGATCAAACTATTTAAACAAATAATTACGGAATTTCATTCTAACAACTAGATTAATTAGGGACGGAACCAAAATTTCCCTTTAAAAATTTGATGAGCTCTGGTCCTCAAATTTATCACATTGTGGAACAACAATCCCATTATGTGCTCCAATTATCATATTGGGGTTATCTCTCATCTGAAACACAAAGATCGGTTGAGTTTGAGAACTCATTGTTGTGTAATATGAGGTACAATTGTTTTATTTACTCCCAACAATTGAACTGTTGTTTACCCTTTTTTTCTGCTAGCAACATCCGTTGAATGTGCATTTGTTAAGTGTCTCACAAGTTACAAATTAACATGCATAGGAAGTTACAGTTAGTAAAATACAGAAAATAACACGTGTATCTTTAAGTATTTGTTGAAACTGTATGAAAACCTCATGAATTAATCGTGAAAAATACATATTTATGTGTAAGATACATATATTTTTAAGATTGCGTATGATATGCATACATTTCCATCATGCATTCACCTTTGTACCCTTTTGAATGAAATATAGGAAATTTAGGTTACACCACACAATAAAAAAGAAAATTAAAAATTACAAGAGGTAACAGGTTAGCACAATGGTCAACGGCTGAATGCACCCGGCCCATTGAGTCACTTTATTTACCCTCCCTATATAACGTACAGAAACCCCTCTGCCACCACAAAGAGAGCTGATGAAGCGAACAAGGGAAAGGAAGTAGAAGAGAAAGACTTTGTGCTTATTTGGATGTAGTTTTAAAATGATCGAAAACGTTTTTAGAGAAAATATTTTTTGATTTCGAAAGTACTTAAATTCTTTCTGTAAGAAGCACTAGTTATGTGCTCCTTATCTTATAGGAATCAATTTAAGTGTTTTTCCATAATTTACTTGTATTTTTACTAAAAATTGGTTTCAAAAACATTTTCACCAAAATGCTTTCAATCATTTTAAAAGCACATCCAAATGAGTTCTTCCACTTTCCCTTCTCCTGTTCTCTGATTGGCTTCTCTCTCTCCAAATTCTGATCGAATGGCTGCTTCCTTCCTCTCCAAAACTAAGCCTTTCCTCCTCGCGATCCAACTGTCAGTGTTGGTGGTGGAAGCTGGAGCAGGTGGCATCAATCACATGGGTTGGTGTCAGCTGGATTTGGTAGAAGAGGGTCCATGAGCATTATGGTGGAAGAACGGGTTGCGAAAACGATGAAGAATGAGGAGTCTGAACTCGGAGTTCAGGCCGGCCCTGAGGGTAGTCGAAATAAGCTGCTGCCTAGAGCCCCAAAATAAGCTGCTGTCGAAATAAGCTATTGTTACATAGCCAGCTTGGGGACATGGAAGCTTTGATCCCGAATTCAGGTCATGTAAAGTAAAAGGTGGAGTAACCTTGAATTCTGTTTAATCCAGTGAACCCATAATATTTGCAATTAAACATGGAGCTTAGTTATGGGAATTCATTTTTGCACTAGTTAATTTAAAAGATAATTAAAAGACGAAGATAAATAAGAATGTGCTAAAGGAGAAAACTAATGTCTAGAAGTTATCCTTCAGTAAAATATGAGATTTTGGTGCATTATTCAAAAGTCCTTATGAATCAAAATTAGTTTAAAATAGAATGCTATTAAGGTGGATTGTATCTTAAACTATTCACATATTATAGAATGTTGCAGCTTTTTAATATTTGATTAGTTCGAAATATCATCACAATTGCGTTCTCTAAAAATCATTCTCCTGTCGAGTCGAAGAGGTATCACCTTATTTTTGGACTTTCCATTACATACAGCTATATGGGTTGCGGGTACTGCGTAAATGGAAACATAAGCCCATGGGCATATGGGTTAAAAACTTAAAAGTACAAACACATGATGGGTCGGATCCACATATATACAGTATACTAATCTTCTTCTACTTTTAGAAAGATGATTCTCTCTCATCATATTCTCATTTCTTTCCCTCCTATCCTCTTGTTGTCTTTATAAAAAAAAATCAATTTAAGATGTTGATATGACTTAATTATAAACATTCAAGTAGGAGAGATTAGAAAGGGAGAGAATCATCCTCCTTGCTTTTCTAGCTTATGTACGATTCAATCACATACAATACCCTGCATAAAACAGCTTCCTCATGTCTTTTTGCAATTTCAGAATTGTTTGAAGTTTTTTTAACGTGATTAAAACACAGAATGAGATGCCACATATTATTTTTTAATTTGATCGACATTTAAAATAAAATTATCTTCAATTGTACAATAGCATGTGTCGTACCAATTCATCATCTATCATATTGAAAAAGTCATCCAAGTCCTTCTGATCATGTTGAAAAACTCATCCAAGTCTCTTTGTCCATCTCTCATCCAATTTTCAGATTTATTCTTTTCCCCAGAAAGGGGAAAACGGAAAGATCTTTTCTTTTTGGTATCCGCATCTTACTTTTCAGTATGTTCCTTGTCAAAATAATAACGTTCAATCTTTCAATACATTAATTAAATATTAGATAAGAGGTGATGCCATACAATTCCTCGAGATGGGTTTAGTTGAATTGGCTGAAATACATGTCTTACTTTCGAAAATATTTTTGCTAACAACACTTAAGTGTTAATGCTTACTACTTTGTTTATAACAGTTAATAAGAATTTAAATTTTGAGATGTATGTAGTGAATAAACACAAATACATATATCTCAAAATTTAAACTTATCTAACAATAATAAATAGAGTAGTAAGCATTATCACTATTTGAGAGTGGTTGTACAAATAGAAATGGTAAGGGAATAAAGTGCTTTTGTGGCACAGCCCCAACTAACTTTTGGTGGAGATTAATCTTGCAATTATACTCATATTCCCAGCATATATGGCAGGACCCTATTCTCCAAATAGGGTCCGGCTTCACCTCTATAAATAGCCTCATTCTCCTACTAAAATGCGAGTTCATTCTCTTTCTAAAATTCCCTAAACATTTTCTCTCTCAAATTCTAATTTGGCATTGGAGATTCTTCTGCCAAAGCCCTCCAATTCATCATGGGCACATGAGGCTCTTGGCCTCGATCTTAAGTATTATTATTTTGCAGGTGCATTTTCGTCAGATGAGAAGACGACAAAAATTTACATCCACAAAACGCATTATTATTTACCATCTAAAATTAGCCAACTGAAAAAAACTTGCGCTTTCTAAACTTCTATCATTCTCCCATATTATTTTCAATCTATATATTTTTTTTAACAAACAATATTATCTACATTAAAAAAAAGGATGGGGGTAACCTCATAATTAGCTAGCAATAATATAATTCAAATTCATCTTTAGTAAAAATCAAATCTAAAACTCTCATTTAGTAGTGAAAATTAATACTACTAAACTATAGTACACTTCCAATGTCTATCTTTGAAAACTCTGAAAAATAAAAAAAAAAGCTGGAAGTGGGGACCATTAAAAGTATATTATAGTAATTGTCAAAGGATCATCATAAATAAAGGAAATTAAATAATTGGAGTGTAAGTCCAAAATCCAAATAGTGCTGGGGATTCTCTAAAATGGGCCACTCCGATATTTGTACGTATCCATCTATTTAGACCTTACAGCTCCTCCAAACCCCAATCAAACATGTGTGTGCATGTGACATCTGAAGCTCACAACACATGCAACACTTTTTTTAACTCTTTCATTTGCCATAACTTAACAGTCCAAATTACATAAAAAAGACGGTCAACATCTCCATTTGCTTTATCATTTAATACTACAGTTTAATGATATTTCTTTTTAATTGTAAATGAGATATATTAAATTCTATTCTCGTCAAAGATAAATTTAACTATATTATTACTAGTTCACTCTCTCATCTTTATTAGTGTATATAATATCGTTTGTTTAAACAAAAAAAAAAAAAAAAAACATCTGCATTTGCTCTCTGGCCTCCATCACTTCACTATGGTGCAACACTCACCCATATTTTCCTCATGGAATCAATTCCTTCAACATTCATCTTCCTTATTATAGAAAGAATAAATTGAATTGAATTGTAATTTTTACACCCTGTAATTCTTGTTTGACTTGTTCATTAAAAGTTGAGAAGAAGAGAGTAGTGTCAGAAAAAAAATGAGAGCCTGAAAATTACTTTCCTATTGGATTATTAAGAAGGAAAGATTCGACCACATGGCCTCAGACGTACAATCAAACACGTGTTACAAGTCCCTTGCCAAAAGATTGGTGTAAAACAGGCCACACAGACCTTCGAAAGCAGTAGTAAATAGTTTCAACTAACTGAGTTACGAACTCTTAACACAATAGTAACGTAAAATCTCCAAATGTAAGAGTGATATATTTTAGTGATGGAGCTCCAAGCTCCTTGCACAATATTGAATATTAAAATACAATTCGAAGTAAAACTTCTGCGTTCATGGGTGAATACTTTTAACTAACTGAGTCCTGACTGCCTCGCATAATATTGCACAATATTGCTTATGTGACAAAATAATGTCTACAAAGAAAAATGAAACGATGTAAGATCAAGACAACGTGTTGCATTACTAATGGAATGGCAATCAACCAACCAGCCAACAAATTAAGCCAAAATAAACACAGGGAGCTGCTAATAGAGTAATTAATAATAAATAAGTAGTAAATTAAGTAATTAATTAACAGAGTTTGATGTGTATTATGTTGATGATGATAATCAACTTCTGACTGATAGCAAGGAAGGAATCGCATTCAAGCTTGGAGCTGTGTTCTTATCTGAAGCTTGTCTAATTATCTCCCTCTTCCCATCTTTCGAAGAAGGTTTGCTGAATGCTCTCATCGGACTCGCAAACGCCCACCCCCAGCTCCGGCTTCGGACGTGGACGAGCGGCCCTTCGGTGGAGGACGAAACCCAGTAAGACGACGACGACGACGACGAAGACGAGGACGTCATCATGAACCCACTGAAAATCCCGCCGCATTTTACTCGCTCTTTCATGCAGTGGTTGTGTTCGCCGCCGCGGTGCACGGCTTTGGGCTTGCCTTCTCTCTGCGACTCCACTCTTCTGAGAGTGCAGTCGCCGAACCCAGTTGAGATCCGCTCGAAGAAGTCGCCGGAGAAGCTTCGGCTTCCGCAGCCGACGGATCTGGATCTCGAGACCTTCCGCTCGAAGGAAGAGGCGGAGGCGGCGGTGGCTTGGCTGCTGTTGCTGTCGTCGTCCGCGTCGACCGCCAGGTGTTCGCTTTTATTCCTCAGAGAAGAAGAACCCAAGCATTTGGAGTCCTTTTGCACCGACGTGAAGGAAGAGGAGGAAGAGATCTTGGAGTTGGAGTTGTCTCTGAAGCTGGACTTCTCCATTGCCTTCTTGTTCAGAGCGTGCGACGACTTCTTGGTGGATGAGTGATACAGAAACGACCAGAACCCGCCTCTCTTCCTTGGACTAAAATCCTCTGAACCATCCAGGAAATGGTGGCTCCGCCGCGGGGTGGTGGTAGACTTGCTTCGATTAAACACCATGTTAGCAGCTTTCCGATCGGAAGATGCAACAGTAGCACCACCGTTACCAGTAGTAGCAGTACCATTACTCACTTTCTTCTTTTTCTTAGCCAAAAGAAAAGAAATCCTGGCCCTCCTCGTGTTGTAAAACTCATCGTCGTGGCGGGAATTACTACCAATGCTTCTGGGTTTTGCCGATGACGAAGAAGTTGGGTGGACGGAGAGGGTGGACGGACCAGCAGCAGCTCCATTGGCGGCATTGATGATGTCAGATCTAAAAGGAGGGGAGGAAGAAGAAGAGGTTGCAGAAGCGTGGATGGGGAGAAGGGAGGCGGAAGAAACAAGCTTGCCGAGCTTCTCCTGGAGGCAGAAAGCGCAGATCCCACCTGGGTTGCTTCTGAACGGATGGTCACTGCACTGCATTCCATCTCCCATGTCTTGATCTTGATCAGCTACAGCATTCATACCTTTCAAAATCTGTTTGCCAAGATCAAATCTTTTCGTTATGGGGAGGTGGGTTTGATCTTTCTACACAATGGGTAGGGGTACTGTTTTTGTTTTTCTGGTTTTCTGTGCTGGATGGAGAAATGGGGGGTGGAAGCAAACAAAACAGAGAAAAGGGTAAAGCAGAGACGGTCAGGAGGTGTAATTGAGTGGGAGAAAATAATATATCAATAATCATGGCACTAGAGAGAGAGAGAGAGAGAGAGAGAGACCCCCAGGAGCACGTGGAATACTGACTTAAAAAGTGTGTAAAAAGACACCAACACTTGAATATTTTTGCGGACGGCCCAAGCCGAAGAATCTATAGAAGACCCTGTACGCTTAGGATTAGGATTTTCTCTTTTTTTTTTTTTTTTTTCATTCTCTTTCATCTTCTCCTTTTACATTTTTTTTTTTATAAAAAATTAATATAAGATGTTTAACCGTGACCATTCAAATAGAAGAAAAGAGAAGAGAAAGAAAAAAAAGAAAGAAAAGAATCAATCCGTAGGCTCAACCACCTCTCTACGATTGCAGCACTTTGCACGGATTCATTTTTATCTTTAATCCTAATAGTTTAAAAAGTAAACGGTTTTGATCGTAATAATATTGCATGATGATAAGATAACTGAAAAAGTAAAATTGAAATGCCGGAGTCATAAGATTTTTTATAAACCTTCCCATTTTACGTTTTTTATTTTTTTTTATCGTGCATAGTGTTGTTTGATAATTAGAACTGATTTATATTTAGATCTCTTTCAAAGCTCTATTATGCAAAAATTAAACTACTAAAAATTAGGTTAACCACTTCAATATTCCCATTGTAATAAAATATAGTGTGAATTTTCAAATTTTTTTCAATATTTCGAGACCACTGAGTAGTCCAAGAATTGGATGTTAACACATAGTGTAAATTTTGGATTATTTAATAAACTGGACTATCAAAAATAAATCTCTTAATTTCTTCATTAGACAATGAACTAGTGTTTCCTCTCTAGAGCCATGTACGTTCTCCCTCTCCCAAAAACCCTTTTTTTGAAAGCCCCTTGGGCGTCGACCCCTGGTTTCGGCTTGGGCCCTGGGGTATGCGGCTAGCTTGCCTTCCATCCCCTCAAGTCTCCTAGACTCCTAGCCCTCCTCCCTCCTTGCATGATTGCATCCTCCCTCTCCCCACCCATCTTCTCTTATGATTGATTTTCCCTTTTCCTTCCGAACCATTTCCCTTTGTTTCTTTGCTTCCCCTTTTTCCTCATCTCCTCCCCTTTTTTTGCATTATTTGGCTTTTGCATATCCTTTTCTTTTGGTCTTTAATTTCTAGTTTTCTAGAGAGCCTTGTCTCAACCTCCTTGAGATTGCCTAAGATATGGGCTTCTATATCGCTTTTCTCCTCCAATGTTTCTCCCCGTCATCCGTCCTCCAACGACCTCTGCTAATCCGCCCATTGCGTCCCTCCTCGACGGTGCACTTTGATGTTGGGTGGTTGTTAAAGTACTTTTAGCACTATTTGGTAGGATCATGAGAGCGGTTTTTGCACGGGTGGCTCACTCACCTCCATTTTTTTTGTTCATCCAGTTTGTTCATGAGTTCTTCCTCTTGGTGGAGGTGGTGGATTGGCGATGGCCAGCTGGTGTGGTGGAGTCTACATTCTTCCAGATCTAGGGTTTTTGTTGTTGTGAGCTTACTCTTTTTGAGTTTTTCTGTTAGAATAATGCTAAGGATACCAAATTTTGTAAACCAAATGATGTGGTTGTTGATGATTGAATTATTAGTTAAGTATTTATTAAAATGTTTATTGTTTATTAGTGACACATCAGTTGGTTTACAAATTTGGTTTCAGAATTAATTTGATCTCTATATCATTATCTTTTTCTGTTATATTTACATTTAGGCTATGCTTGTATTTGGATTGTCTTTAAACTTTCTATTTCTTGTATTAGTGTTTAATTAATGAAAGTAATCTTTTTTGACAAAAAAAGACACTGTACTAAAGATGAACTATTTGTATTAATGAATTTGGTTAATTTACCTTTTATATAATATAGTAAATTTAACAATTAATTGGAAGAAGAAAAGCTTCTGCAATAGATTCCGTCAACTGCTCTCACTTTTTGTAGCAACGCTACAATGCCACTAGGGTTTGTATGCTAATGTTGGCCCAGCAGGGCCGGCTTATATTTCTTTAGGCTTTATATGCTACGTGTCCTGCATTTCTACTCCCCACTCAGTCCCACTCCCTATCCCTCACGCCGCGCTATTACTGAATAAGTAATGTAGAGGAAGACAGTTTGTCCGCTATTAAATCACGTTAATATTTTATATTAATTTTTTTATAAAAATAATAAGATAAAAAGTAATAGGAATATAAAATGTTGATGTGGTTTAACCGTGATCGCACAAACAGAAGGAGATGAGAAGGGCACCCAAACAGGAAGGCAGACAATCTGCCTCCAATAGAGATAGTAAATTTAGAAATAAAATTTCAAAAACTAAACGACATGAAAATTAATGATTGATTTATTATTTAAACATTGATAAATTTGTTTATTCTTATTAGTGACACATGAATTTGCAAATTTCGTTTTCAAATTTAGATTTCCTAATATTACCTTTACTTAATACTTGTAACCTAAACTGTGTATGATGTCAATATTCATAATTATTTTATTAATAAAATCCAATTATTTGCAAGTAGACTCAGTCCGACATTAACTTCGATTTACAGGAGAGAGGATCCTGTTCCTTTTTATGAGGTTTTCGGAGATCCTCTAATCATATCTGTTTATCGTATATCGTACGGTCAGTTTTTATCAGATACTATTTATATTTAATTTTAAATAAAAAATTTACAATAATTTCTGATCATGCGATGTACGATGAACGAATGTGATTGAAGGATTTCCAAGATCCTTACAAAGAAGATCTGGCGAGAATCCTCCTGGGATTTACAGCTGCATCTTTTGGTCTGTGGGAGAAAGAAAATCTAACAACACTGTTCTGTCTGCAATTAGAAGTAAATTAATTCAATATAATCGTTTTTAATTTTGTGAATTTTCTAATTTGGACTTCTTCGTAGAACTTTTAACAAAAAGAAATTAATTACTTTAAACTAATAACATATTGTTACGTGTGGTTTAAAATTTTCACGTTGCAAACAAACCGACTCTAAAAATATCATGTTAAGACACAAACGTCGATCAAAGTAGGACGTGTAATACGTTCAATATTAATTAAACTATCATACAAGACATTACTTCGTCGTCTGGTGGAAGTGGGAAACATATCAACCAAGGGAGATTCATTAAATTAGAGGTCCCCCCATTGTGAAGTTGACAAATCATAGATAAGCATGTACAGCTGATCAATTTTGTTAGTCGGGCTCGAGACAGTAAGTCGCGCTCCACTATTCACGTTATGGGAATATGGATCCCACCTCGCTCGATCGGTGTTAATCTCATATCTGTAGCTGGACATCGCCTGTACACGTGAATCCATGCACGACCGGTCTTATATCTATCTAATTAGTTAGGGTTCCTTCTGCGTTCGGTCAACAGACATTGAGCTTTCCGAGCTTTTACTACGTGTGGTCACTGATAATAGGGTTTCTTAGTACAAATCACCGTACGCTTACAGTTTAAGCGTCTGCAGATTTATATTTTTACGTATGGTTGAAAGATCTGTTATATTTGAAGTTTTTAGTCTAATAAAAAAATTAGCAGTCGTTCGGTAACCACTTCGTTTTTAGTTTTGCGTTTTTATTTTGGGTAGTGCTATCTATGCATCTATTTTTATTTTTCACACATCTCTGTTAATTTCTAGTCATCTAATCGAATGAACTGAAGAAGATTAATGACCAAAATTTAACAAGAGCGTGTAGGAGGTAAAAATGAGTGTGCGAATAACACTCTTCTTTATTTTCAATTGTTTTAAGCAAAAATCTATTTGATAACCGTTTTTCATTAACGATATCTAGCTACTTTCGCGAGCTTTCAAAACTTGGTTTGTTTTTGTTTTCATTTTTCATTTAAAAAAAAAAAAAAATTGAGAACCTGTTTTTAGTTTTCAAAAAAATGGTAGTTTGAATTAGCCATTGCATTACTGCCCCAACCTTTTCTGTTTTATGAATTCTTCGTTCCACAAGGTTAATTAGAATCGGTGGCATTCACGTTGGATAATTATCGTTTATAAATTTTGAGCTTAAGGTTTGTTAAACTAAGTGAAGCTTGAATGACACTAGATTAACAAACGTTGGCGGTTAATGTACCTCCTTGCGAAGCAATGAATCATGTGAACCCTATTATAATTAGCAAAGTAATTAACAAAACATTTTGGTAGCAACGGTAGGATCGATGGAAACCTGGCATAGGGTTCTTCGCTGTGATTGTCTGGTGCAAGTGCAATTTAGTTAGACTTTTTCATAGTTTATTTCCCACGTACACATAGGCCACGGTGACTGCCGACACATAAAAACAGATGATGCATTTGCCCTTGTTATGAAATATGAATACATTGAGCCACGTACACTCAAACCCACATGACAATGATCACATGATTTATCGAGAAGCTTGAGAGGGTACACATTGTACACTGCCGAACCGGCTTCATCTTGTATTTTTTTAATATTCCGTCAATATATGGTAGGGTTGTCTAATCATAACATTTTCGCACCGTGAGAAACACCGGACTCTATTCACGTATTTTTCAAATATCCCGTGAGTTTTGATAGAATATGACAACTAGGACATTTTGTTAGAGATTTCAATAATAAATATATAAATTATATATATATATATATATATATATATGATTTGGCTGCGTTGTGCAGCATATGTGTGGGCAAAAAGGACAGCAACCTTACAAAGGGTTGTGTTTTATTCAACCTTTTGCGATTGTATATTTTGTTGAATGATTGCAACTTTTGGTTAAAAGACATAATACTTACTCAAATTGTAATAGTAGAATTAAAAGATGTAATTAGTCAATATTTATTTTCTGAAAATATTAAATAGAAGACATGTCTTTTGGATCAACACTATTAAGAATGGTTGTATATATTCAACTAAAATGAAAAGGCTCGATGAACGGATGCTTTAATGCCTATAAATACCTATTGTGGCATAATGTTTCACACACAATTTCATAAATTTGTTTCTACATTCCTTGCTCTCTTTTCTCTCCATCACAATTTCTTTCTAGTTATTTCTAAGGGAATACAATTTAGTTTTGCTAATCGAATATTTCATACTTTGTTGTATCTTGGAAGTGATTTGCCAAGAACCTTTTAGCAAACTCATTTGAGTGGGGGCATATAACACTTTAAGGAAACGATTCAAGTCGTACCTCAAAGTCATCCTTCGGATTATTCACCATAATTCTACATTTACTCCAACAATCTTAAAGTGTTATTTTCATCATGGAGAACAAGTCTGATAACATGACTTTGAAGATTATCAATCAAGATGTCTATAAGCTCCATCAAATTTCACCCGATGGAAGGACAAGATGCGTTTCATGCTTACTGTTCTAAATGTCATATATGTGTTGGACCCGAAATTGGAGCCTATTCGTGAATCAAGTGACAAAAACTCGAACAAAATAGTTGCCGATCGAAAGAAGCATGAAGAAGATGAATTGGTATGTTGAGAATACATCTTAGGCACATTATCTGATCACTTATATGACATGTACGCACACATTCAATCTCCGAAGGAAATTTGGGAAGCACTTGAGCACAAGTACACAACGGAGAAAAGAGGTACGGATAAGTTTTTAATGTTCAAATATTATGAGCATGATAACAAACCCATCCTAGACCAAGTTCATGAATTATTGGTCTTGGTTTCAAAGCTTTGTGAACTTAAAATAGTTATTCTGGATCCTATGATAGTTGGGGCTATTATGGCAAAATTACCTCAAACATGGAATAACTATAGAAAGAAACTTCTATACATGGTGGAAGATATTAGTTTGGAGGATTTGCAAAAGGGTATTCAAATTGAAGAGGAAACTCGAAATCGTGATAGGAATTTTGCAAATCAAGATTCCTCCAAAGTTCACATTGTTGAAGGAAACAAATACAAAAAGAACTTCAAAGTCAAAATTGACAAAGGGAAGTTTAAGAAGATCAATTCTAACAACAATCAAAAGAATGCCAATGGTGTCTGCTACGATTGTGGAAAGAAAGACTATTACATTTGTGATTGTAAACACAGAAAAGCAAGTGAGGAATATGCCAATAAGACCAATAGTGCAAACATAGTGGAAAATTTTGGAATTGATAACATAGTTGCAATGGTATCAATGATGCATATTGGCATGATTACCGAACTGAATATGGCAGCGGCAATAAAATCTTCCTATTGGTGGCTCGACTCAGGAGATATTATACATGTGTGCAATAATAAAGCACAATTCAAGACATATGAAGCATCAACGACCAATCAAGAGGTTTTAATGGGGAATCATAATTCCGCCAAAGTTCTAGGAAAATGAACCTTTGAACTTCAATTTACTTTTGGGAAGAAATTGACGTTGCTCAAAGTACTACATGTTCCAGAAATTAGAAAAAAATCTTGTGTCTGCAAATTTATTATGTAAGAACGGTATAAAGACTATTCTAGAGTCGGATAAGTTAATAATGTCAAAAAAATGGAATGTTTGTTGGGAATGGGTATTCTTGTAATGGGATGTTCAAATTGAGTATTAATAATAAAGTGAATTCTTCTGCTTATATTGTTGAATTTTCCTCTCATTTATGACATTTACGTTTAGCACATGTAAATTTTAGATCTTTAAAATGCATGCATACACTTGGTTTAATTAATTGCAATGATGATTACAATGATAAATGTGAAACATGTATTCAAGCGAAAATGACTAAGAAACATTTTCCAATTGCTGAAAGAAATACAAATTTATTAGACTTAATACATTCTGACATATGTGAATTTAATGGTGTTTTAACAAGAGGAGGAAAAAGATATTTTATCACATTTATAGATGATTGTTCTAAGTTCACTTATGTTTATTTATTGTCTAATAAAGATGAAGCCTTTGAGTGTTTTAAGCGCTATAAAGCTGAAGTTCAAAACCAAAAAGGAAGGAAAATTAAATGCCTTCATAGTGATAGAGGTGGTGAATATTTTTCACATGAATTTGATAATTTTTGTGAAGAGTATGGTGTTATACATCAAAGAACTACACCCTATACATCACAACAAAATGATTTGGCAGAAAGAAAAAATAGGACACTCACTGAAATGATTAATTCTATGATGATTAATGTTAATACTCCAAAATATTTATGGGGTGAAGCATTGTTTACTGCATGCCATATACACAATAGAACTACATCTACGAAGACACATGTGTCACCATATGAAATTTGGAAGGGAAGAAAACCAAATTTGTCATATTTGAGAGTATGGGGTTGTGTAGCCTTTTACACGGCACTAGACCCTAAGAGATCCAAGTTAGGTCCAAGAGGAATTAAAAGCATACTTGTAGGATATGCAGAAAATTCAAAGGCATATAGGTTGCTTAATTTAGACTCAAATACAGTAGTTGAGTCTAGAGATGTCGAATTTATAGAAAATAAATTCTATAATGACTACTCAATGTCTGGAAAAGAGAATGATCATACACTTTTCTCTAATCCGGCTAGTAGTCATTCTCAAGGTGAGAAAAGAAAACAGTCTGAAACTGTTAATGAACCAAGGAAAAACCAAAGAGTAAGAAAAGAAAAGACTCTAGGCTCTGATTTTATTGTGTCTCAATCTATTGTATTTTTAGTCGAAGGAAATAGAAAAAAGGTTCTTAAAAAAATACTCATATTGTTGAATGTTGAGAATGATCCTAAAAGTCCAAGCAAAGCAATGACTTCATAGATGATGAATTTGAATCATTAATATCTAATCAGACATGGGTTTTAGTAGACTTGCCTCAAGGATCAAAAACAATAGGTTGTAAGTGGGTATTTAGAAGAAAATACAATACAAACGGGTTTATTCAGACATTTAAAGCTAGACTGATTGCCAAAGGTTTTAAGCAGAAAAATGGAATAGACTATTTCGATATATATGCACCAGTAGCTAGGCTCACACCAATTAGAATATTGTTTGCATTGGCATCTTTATATAATTTGCATGTGCATTAAATGGATGTGAAAACAACATTTTAAAATGGTGATTAGGATGAAGAAGTCTACATGGAACAACTAGAAGGGTTTGTTCACCCTTGGAATGAAAAGAAAGTTTGTAAATTAGTAAAGTTGTTATATGGATTGAAGCAAGCACCAAAATAATGGCATGAAAAGTTTGATTTTGTCATTTTATCATATGGATTTAGACATAACAGTGCTGATAAATGCATATACTCTAAATTCACAAATGATTATGGTGTTGTTATATGTTTATATGTCGATGATGTAGAAACTGAGAATCTAGAGAGAGATTTCAATTATAGAGATAAAGAGAAAATTGTAGAGAGAGCGTAAAATAAGATTTTGATTTCATTAACATCAACAGATCATTACACAAGGTATTTATACATAAACATCCTATCCTAACCATATGTGCCAGCTAAGCATAATGTACAACTAATCACTAACCATGCTAAGCTTAATAGCTAAGTAAACATCTAATTTGGTACATTGTTGTTGTGAGAGGTTGTACTCTTAACACACCCCCTCAAGCTGAAGGTAGGAAACCGAACTGAGAGCTTGTGAGTAAGATCTGCAAATCAATCAGCAACTAAAGACTTGGTAAAAATATCAGCAATTTGAAGAGCTGAAGCAACATGATACACACCAATATGACCAAGTAAACCATTCTCCCGGATGTAGTAATAATCAATTTCAACATGTTTTGTCCTAGCATAGAAAACAGGATTAAATGCAAGCGCAATTGCACTTTTGTTGTCACAGTATATGGCAGGAGTCTTTAACAAAGGAAAAGAGATATCCTGTAAAATTTTGCACACCCAGGTTATTTCAACAGCAGTTTGAGCGAGAGACCTATATTCTGCTTCGGTTGACGATCTAGCTACTGTTGCTTGTTTCTTAGCACTCCAAGAGATGAGATTAGGGCCTAGAAAAACACAACAACCACCGGTGGATGTTCTATCCACAGGACAACCTGCCGAATCTGCATAAGTGCCTTTAGTGAACTAAAGACCAAAATCAATAGTGCCCTTGAAATATGTCAAAATATGCTTGACTGCCTGAAGATGAATAGTTCTTGGAGAATGCATATGTTGATAGACTTGATTGACAGCAAAGGCTAAATCAGGTAGTGTCCATGTGAGATACTGTAAAGCACCAACTATGGACCAATAAGAAGTAGGATTAGATAAGAGTGCCTATTAATGACAAGATCGAAGCATTTATAACCATTGTGATTCAAGCTATAACCCAGAAGTACACACTGTTTACTCTTGGCATCCAACTTGTCACTTGCATACAGTTTTAACTATGGATAACAAGCACACCCAAAATTTTTTAAGGTATGATACTTGGGAGAGGCATGAAATAGAAGTTCCCAATGACTGATCACAGAATACTGAGAAGGTAATCGATTAATAAGTTATATAGCAGTTTGGAAAGTTTCAATCCAAAACTTTGCAGGTAAACCATTGTGAGATAATAGGGTTCGGCCCATTTCAACAACATGATGATGCTTCCTTTCTGCACACCCATTTTGCTCAGGAATGTAAGGATAACTCAACTGATGGGTGATACCTTGATCATTAAGAAAGCTTTGTAATGATTTATTCAGAAATTCACCCCTTGAATTAGATCTTATACATTGAACTTTGAGCTCAAGTAAAGTTTAAACCTTTAAGATAAAAGTCTTGAGAGTTGAGAAGAGATCAGACTTGAAGTATAGAGGATAAAGCCAACTATATTTAGTAAAGTCATCCACTATTATTATGTAAAACTTGTATCCAGTACATGAGGATGTGGAAGAAGGACCCCATACATCAGTGTGAAGTAATTAAAGTGGCTTAGTGGATGTACAAGGAAAAGCTGTAAATGGTAGTCAAGAAGCTTTGCCTAATTGACAAGCTGTGCACACAGACAATTTATTAACATAACCAATTACATGCAGATGCTTTTTATTCACCACAGAACTTAAAATGCCACTAGAAGGATATCCAAAATGTTGATGCCAAATTTGGAAATGAGCCTTAGCAATCATCAGAGCAGTTGGTGAGACTGCAATCCCAGAAACACCATTTGAAGCATTCCAGTAAAAGGGGTATAAGCCTCCTTCACTGGGGCCCTGGGAAAAGCATCTTCCCAGTTCTTAGGTCATTGACATAGAATCCAAAAGGATCAAATGTCAGAGAACACAAATTTTCATATACAAACTTGTAAATAGAGAGCAAATTATGAAATGCCTGAGGAACTAAAAGCACATCATTTAATCTAAAGGTAGCATTATTTGTGGGAATGAAAGCAGATCCAGTATGAGAAATGCACAGACCTTTTCCATCACCAATAAACACTGGATCATTGCCAGAGTATGGAATTGCATAATTGAGTGCAGAAGGGTCAGATGTGACATGATGAGATGCACCACTATCAATAAGCCAATAGCTAGGTTGAGCAGAGGCATTCATAACAGACATTACAATAGGAGATTATGCATTCGAGTTCAAGGAAAATTAAGATAGACGATTGCATGTAGGAGCCCAATGACCATATTGAAGACATAACTGACATTGAGCAAAGCGCCTAGAGGAGTTGGATTGACCAAATGTCTAACGAGAAGGGCCAGCACCAAGATACCACCATAGTTGTGATTCCAATTGTTAGGTTTGTTTCCCCCAAAATTACGATCTGATTGTACCGATGTCCATTTTTTGAAACGACCACGAGAATTACCTATGTTCGACTAAGCACCAGAGGTGTTAGATTGTGCTGCATAAGCATGAAATGGTGCAGCAGAGGAGGAAGAGGCTCTGGTTTTGCATTTTTGGAGCGAGATCTCTTTGCTCAGTAGAAGGCCATGAAGTTTATCAGCCATCACAGACTCATTGCAAGTCTCAATAGAGTTAACAAATGACTCATAGTCATCAGGAAGACCGGATAAAATGTATACAACGAGATCAGATTCAGAAATTTGTTCACCAGCAGCAACAAGTTTATCAGAGATATCTTTGATCGAATTAAGGTAATCAGTCATGGAAGAGTCACCTTTCTGAATCGTTTGGATCTTCGATCGAAGGTTATGAACATGTGTGCGTGAAGCACCAGAGAACCGCCGCTCAAGAAACTACCAAAGGGAGCGAGAGTCTTCCATTCCAATAGTCAAAGGAAGAAGATCTTCGGAGAGCGTTGAGTTGATCCAGGTCATCAGAATTTGATCACGCTCGCACCAGGTCTCATAGAGAAGATTGAGAACACAAGATCCAGAGGAATTGAGAACAAATTCAGGAGGGCAGAGATCCTCACCATTGACGAGGCTAAGAAGCTTGAAACGCTTCAGTACAGGAATGAAGAGACTGCACCAAGTGAGGTAGTTTTGACAATTGAGTTTCATTTGAATCATTCCAGTAACATTTGCAACGAAAATCGATCTAATCGACATGATTGAAGGATTAGAGATCTCGCTAGGAGGGAGATTCACTGGGGAATTAGGTGAAGAAGGAGAATTGGAGGAGTTCGCAGCAGTCACCATAACCTAATTTGGTGAATTGAGTACGAAGAGAAAGAAATCCAAGATGCAGCGACAGTGTGCCGGAAATACGGTCTAACACATCAAGTTTTATGGTTAAAAATTTTCTTTTTTCAAGTATTCAACTAGTTGTATTATGATACTAGTATCACACTGTACCACTGACACACTAAAAAATTTATCGTTAAACTGAAGAAAGATTTTGTTTTTATCTTTTTTATCTTTTTTGCTTTTCCCTTTTAGACTAGTAGACTTGTCTAAGGTGGTCATAGGATGGCAATAATATTTTTTAACAAATAAGACAAAACCTTTGTCGTTATAACATGACTTTAAGGGGACCATATATTATATAGAAAAGCTTATAAATTTATTTTATTAAATAATGTTTGTTTAAGTTAAAAGTGGTATGAGCTGAGCATGTGCAGAAATGCCTTTTTTCTCGAAGGCATGCATGTCACTCATTTCATACACTCGGCAGTCTTGGGCCATTACTTCTTTTAGGATGATTTTGTTGCACCAGATTATCTCGGACTGAACTAACTTTGGAGATTAAGCTGGACATTACTTCTTTTAGGGTGCTTTTGTTGCACCAGATTATCTCGGACTGAACTAACTTTGGGGACTAAGCTGGACTAGTTTAGACTAGACTAAACTGGATTGATTTAGTGAAGCGTTTAGTGCAGTGTCGGACTAAGAAGTAAGATTCTAATATTATATTATTTAATCTATATCTATAATATTTTATTATTTACTTAATATATATTTATTAATATTCTATTATTAATTTATCTTTTTCTTATTTTCTAGAATCATTCTTTCCAGCTAACCTCTTTTTTTTTTCCCCTGCCGTCTCTTTCCCCTCTCCTCTGTGTATCCAAGTTTCTTCGCTCCTTTTCTCCCTCTGTTGCATAGACTATTCGAACTAAAATCACAAAAATGGAGACTTGCCTTCCCCCAAAAAACCCCAACCCCTCCTTCTCAAGCTTAGCATCACCAATTCAATGGCAGCCATGGTGAGTTTTCCTGTTCAGCTCATTCTCTCTCTTCCCTTAGTTTTTCCTTTCAAATCCCTCTCTCTCTTCCCTTTGCCTCTTTTCCCATCCAACTTCACTTTTTCTTCCATGGGTGAGGATTAAAGTTGCAGACAGCACGGGTGGGTGGGGCTGGGTATGGGCGCAGGCAAGGATTGGAGTTGCAGACGACAAGGGGTGGGTGGAGGAAGACGAGATGGATGAACCCAACCATCGAAAATCAAGGTCGAGGTCGATGCCGTCGAAAATTGAAGACAGAGATAGATGAACCAACTGTCGAAATCGAGGTCGAGGTCTATACCGTCAAAAATTGGAGACCGAGATGGATGAACCCAACTGTAAAAAATTTTCTATCTTCCAAGTTCCAGCTTTCATTGAAGCCTATGCCGTAGAAAATCGAGGTCGATGAACCCAGGGCAGTGAAGCAAACGAAGGCGATAAAGGATGCATCGAGAGTGGACGAAGGCGAGAGAGGATGATAGAAGGTCTTAGCTAAACCCGTGGGTGTAGGGGTCGCTCACTAAGACCGGCTAGTGAAGCCATTTGTGAAAGCGAGTCCCACCTAGTGCCATTAATGTTAGTCCCGCAAGCCACCAAACACAAGACTACAATCCAATCCAATCCAGTGAAGGCTAAGAAGGGTAAGTAAACGCCCCCTTATTTTGAAATTATGGGATTGTATAACAAGGAAATGATCCTTTCCATATCTCTTCCTCTTAATCCATCAAATCTGAGAATTCAGGCCATTGAAATTTGATCCAACTGCTACAAACAGGGGCTCACTTTAAAACTTATAATAACTTCAACCGTTGGATCAAATTTCAGTGACCTGGATCTCCGAATTTAGTGGAGTGGATTAGGAGGAAGGGATCCGGAGAGGATCCCTTTCCATATAACAACTCAAAATTATAGGATTTGGATTCCATCCAGATTCTAGGAATTTCCACAAAAAGAGATCCTCATCCAAAATTTAAAGAAATGGTAAATATAGCAGAAACTTTAATGAAACTGAAAGTCCAAAATATTTAACTAGATGCAAAATTGAATTTTAAATAACAAATAGGGTTTCCAGCGTAAAGTTTGTAGATAACAAATGATGAATATTTTTAGAATACTTTTAACGTTGTTGGACTTGACGGGGCGATAACATGATTTTCTTTCAATGTTATTATACGCAAGACTTGCATCTTCTATATGAAACACTTTTGACATTTCGTTCCTTGTAATGCAAGTGAACAACTTTTTTTAGACACTTTGATCAAATTCACTGGATACTCATTATCACTCTTACCAAACGATGTGTACTAGTATTACTGTAATAATATTTTTCTTTATTTGTAAGTAAGAAGTCTCAAGTTTGACTCATATAGATAACGGTGACATATTATATTAGTGTTGAGTTTAATACCTGATAAATGGTTGGCCTATTGTATGGCCTAGCCCGATTCCTCTCTCTTAAAGTAGATTCTCTCCATGTATAACAAAGATCTCGAAGTACACATATTTTTTTTTTCTTCGAAGTATACATGTTAACGTAATTAACTTCTTTTCTTTCTTTTTATTGGTCGGACCGCATGTGGCTTCATGGATGATCATGATAAATTCGTTAGGCCCAATGCTTTTTCGTATTGGGTTGTGAGTAAGAAGTCCAATATTATATATGTTGGTCTATTTCAAAGCCCAATTGGGATGGGGTTGGTTTCATAAAAACTCTCTCTTCTTATTCAATTACTTTTTTATTATTTGAGCCATGCCCTAATCAATTATGTTTCATAAACATTATATCCTCCTAGTGAGAGGAATACAATTGAAGCATTCACGAATTCTAAGTTTCCGCATTTCTCCTCAGTTTTCCCCTCCCCTTCTTAGTGCAGGCACCTCCTCCTCTAGAAGTCTGGCTCCTCCACTTCGAACCGATGATTTAGGAACATTAGAGCAGAGGATGAGAGAAGGGGTTCATGTTGCCTTCCTTCTTCCAACAGTCCGCCATTTGAAACCCTAGCTGCGTCGTTCCCAGAAGAAACCCTATCCCGTTTGGTACCTACGTGCAACCACACAAACCCAAATTTATTCAATCATCACGTGCTTTGACAGTGTCATCTAACATACTGGAGCATAAGCGAATTTTTGTGAATCATGTCACGCTATACAAAGAAAAGTACTACATATAGAGAAGCATCATGCATCCAATGCGCGACTTATTTCCAAACATGCATGAAGCAATATGGGCCAAATATGGCAGGTGAGAGATTGTAGCTGAGGGTACGTACTGTCACTTTCCTAGCAAATATAGAATATGGTCCGAACGTTCTTATTTTTTTATACAACCTAATGTCGGTGGGGAGCTTGGATGTAATGGCCACGGATTCAATCGTCGACTCTGATTTAGTAGGATAGATTGGAATCGTCGACTCCGATTCAGTTCGATTAGATTTTTCTGCTCTGGATCAATTCGATTCGATTCCTTGACCATTAATCACTACGTCCATGATACCTAATCTGTTGTAGGAGAAAAAAGAGGCTGTGTGATGACGAGGTGGGGGGTGGCTGTTGCGGCTGATGTGGTGAATTGTGGCTAAGGAATGAAGTCATGGTACGGGAAGGGATAAAGAGGGTGGTTATTTTGATCTTTTATTTTATTCTTTATGTTTTATATATTAAAGTTAACAGCGTTAATTATCTTGTTAAGTGCGTGGATACATGTCAAGTGATTAGAGAAGAGATCCTAAAATAGAGACAGCAGACCCGCAACCGCGTTGTGATGGCACATGTTGATGTTCCTAACATATTTTGCTCTTTGGCTTTATCAATTAAATAATTGAATGTATTTATACTACGTTTATTCATCAACTTATATTGAAGATGTAACGAAGTAAATATAGTAATTAGTATACATAACAATTATTCGTCAACAAATAGTCGGTTTTTATCGTCACATTGCCCTTTGTATATGCATATTTTACGTCCTATAACTATACTAACATTTGCTTACACACTTTGTGTGTATAAACACATTTTTTAGAAAATGAGAAGGAGAGAGGGAGAGAGAGAGAGAACGTGGGGGAAGTGGAAGGTTTTTCTTTTTAGTTTTTATTTTATTTTATTTTAATATTGAAGGTATTTTAACATCACTTGTAGGTAAGGCTTCAATAAAAAAAAATATAAAATTTAGACCTGTAAAATTACATTATTGCCCATCATTTTTTTGTGTGATAGAAGACTAATTTGTCTTTTCACTTTCTTTTGGTTAACAAAGAAGATTTCATTAATTAGTAGAGATATGCACCCTACATACAAAACGAATGTATGTTCTTTTTTTTTTTTTTTTTTTTTTTATTTGGAACAAAAAAGGAATGTTAGTTACTTTCATCATCTTTTTCTACTCATTTTTCTCATTCAAATGTTGACACGTGAATTTCAAGCATGAAATTACATACTTTGGAAAACTAACAATTTTTGCTAACATTATCTAGCCTTTTCTTTCTTAATTAAGATTTAGAAATATAGTCTCGCTCTCGAGTAGTTGCCAAAACCCCACCAAGAAGTGCTTGAACGGTTGATCCAACATTATTTATGTTGAGAATGAATCGCACATTGATGAGAAAATGAATTTTGTATAGGCATATAAGTCTGAGAGAAAACAAAGAAAGTTCTTTTATATCAATTACTTGTTTACACAGTGACAACTTTCCCCTCTCAGGAAAGAAAAGCCAATGTGTGAACTAGATCTGAAGCATCCCTTATTCAAAAGATTATTATCCAAGCTATCAGGTGTTATTACACATCCTGCCATACCATACATCTCCTACATTATTCATTTGTTCCTGAGCCATCTAAAACATGGAAAGGAGAAGGATACTTGGGACTGAAGAAACCTGTAACCGTCGATCCCCCCCTGCAACCAGGAAACTTTCTTATAACCGAGATTTTGCTTGGTTTGACTGAGAACTCTGCAAGGGAGCAGTGGAAAGCGCTATTAGGCATGCAGAACGAGCAACATATACCAATAATATGCCATAATCAGTAATCTAATCCAGAAAATTCCACAATCCAAAGTCATTATTGGGTTCATGTTGCACAGTAACGTTCAGCTGTGCAATTCTGTGCATGTTAGAGGCTTACGGTTACCGCCGGGGGGGAGGGGGGGGGGGGTGGTGGGGGGAAGGGGAAATGTACGGGAATAATATAAGCCTCTTGGTTTTGATGGAACGTAATAGGCATGTAAGTTATAATAGAGTTCAGATTCGTAGCGTTGCTGAACCAGTCAATCACAAGCAGTTCAACCAAAAGCGTTGGCCCAATTTATAGCCTATTAAAGGCTTAGTATTTTTAAGATGCAACGCCAAGTCAATTCGGTATAATCAATGAAACTGCAGGCTAAACATAACAGTTCAGATTTCTTACCAGAGGAACCCCGTTTGCAGCTCTTTCAGCCAAATAGGCGCAAGGCTTGAAAAATTCACCATAAGTATTTGACCATTCCTCCAATCTTGAATATATGTACTTGGATCCAAGTAAATCAGCCCAGAACAAGAGACCTCCCCTAAACAGAAGTGCCCAAACAAGTTATTACACATCTTATGGCGTTTAAGGTATTCCCAACTATAAATACAAACCTGTATGGTGGGAAACCCATTCCCATGATTGCAGCAATATCAAGGTCGGCAGCTTTTACAGCAATGCCTTCAGCAAGCACCCGGCATGCCTCATTTACAACAGGGAAAAATATCATCTCCACTATGTCCTGTTCTGATAACTTCAGTAGCTGAGTTGAGATGTCACAAACTTGGGTCAGAATTGTTACTATTATAATTTATAATTCAGACGGTGTCAGCAATTGCATGAGGGAGATAGTGGGGGTGTGTGTGTGTGGGTGTGGGTGAGTGAGAGAGAGAGAAAGAGAGACCTTAGGATCTATGGAAACACCCGAAATGCTTCTTGACTTCTCAATATATCCTTTCAATTGAGGATCTGGGCTAGCTTTGCGCCTATCATCATAAGTATAGAACCCTTTTCGAGTAGTTTCACCTAAGACAATAAGAATGTAAGGAATCTATTCTCTTATGAAAAATACTTATGATCTGTGAGTATAACTGTATAAGTACAAAGTTGGTAAATAAATTTTCAACCAGCCAACTACAAGCCTAACAACAAATTATTACCTGCCCTCCCGTCCTCCTGCATCAAGGGGATAAGCATTGATTTATATGTCCGCTCAGGAAAGTTCACAACAAATTGCACGCCGGTTGCAATTGCCACGCCAAACCCAACCAGATCAGCCAATCTGAATGAAAATATAGGATATCAAACTCAGGTTAATGACAGAAAAAGGAAATTTTGTAGGAGGGAAAATGCAGGAACCACCAAATCATAAGTTTTCACAAAAGTATTACTGACCTGAATGGGCCCATAGGCATTCCGAATTTGGTGATTACCCTATCAATCTGATAAACATCAGCACCTCGTTCAACAAGTAAGAGAGCAGCTTGCGTATAAGGAAAGAACATTCTGTTCACAGCAAATCCTGTGCAATTCCCAACAACAACTGGTGTTTTCTTTATTCTCTTCCCAACTTCTAGCAAATCAACAATAACTTGGGGAGATGTCTGATTAGTACGAACAATTTCCAGAAGTGGCATGACATGTGCCGGGCTGAGCAGAGAGCACAATCAGTTCTCAAGTTAGCAATTTGAGGAAAAAAGAAAAAACCAGGACAAACAAACACTTCACAGTATTACCTAAAGAAATGGGCACCAATAATCCGATCATGAGACTTGGTCTTTTCTCCAATGAGATTCAAGTCGATTGTGGAAGTATTACTTGCAAGTATGCAGTGTTGTGGGCAATATTTTTCAAGATCAGCAAAAATCTGCTGCTTTAGAGAAACATTCTCAATAACGGCCTATTTCAAGCATAGAAGATGAATATGTCAGACCTTTTTCCCTATCTGCCAAAATAATATAAAAAGGGTGAACGAAATCGAACATGCTTTAATAATTACCTCTATGACCATATCTACATCTCTAAAGTTTTCATAATCCAGGACACCCTTAAGAAGAGAGACGGTCTTCTCAAACTTTTCTTGAGTCATTTTCCCTTTCTTGACACGGCTCTGCAGATTGGCTGAACCAGAAAAGTGACAACTTATAGCAGATTGCCATCACAAATACTTAACAACGAGCTGATATTATACACAGGAACAAATAATACGTATTTTATTTTAATTCTTACAAGAATAAAACTTTTAGAAGCATTGTTATTTGTTACTACACGTGTGAAAATAAATGAAAGATTAAGCTTTTAGAAGAAAATATCAATTTAAAATACAATACTAAAGTAGAACCTTAAATTCTAAAAGGACTTCTAGCCTCACCTCTGACTCTACCAATCCCAGCCTGCAAGAACTTATCGTTTACTTCTTTCAGGATCACTGGATAACCACTAAGAATCAATGCGGTAGTTATTCCAGACCCCATTAACCCTCCACCAATGACAGCAACCTTAGTCACTCGTCTAGGCATCAAACCACGATCAGTAACCCCAGGTACCTATATACAGTTATGAGACAACAATTCACGTATTAGAAAGTTATATCAAAGAAAATGTGGTTTTATGATAAGGCCAAATATCAGTTAGTAACCAATTTTACAATAATGCTCTCCTATGTTTGATCAATTAAAATTGTTACTCGGAAGTGCAATTCCAATTTTTAAGAGATGCGTGTTCTTCTGAATTTTCAACCAAAACTAGTTAAATTTTAGTTACTAAGGTATAAGTTCAACAAGCATGGCTAAAAAATTCCTTTAACTTCCTAAAAAGCAGCTAAACAACTAAGTATTGACCAAACTTAAACATCCACACAATCATCCTGCTTCAATAGGAATCAAAGATAGTTGAATTTGATAGAATTGTTTTCAAATTAACAGTAGGGAAATAAGTTAAAAGTTCATCATCCAGTTTAAATTCCATCACAGGATGCAGGTTGGTTATATAGTAGAGATGAATCAGGAAAAGTTGTGTGTCAAACCTTTGATGTTCCACGTTGAGCAAAGAAGACATGGACCAAGCTCTTGCAAGTGTCTGACTGCAGAAGTCCTTGAAATGATTCAGCCTCCTGAAATAGCCAGAAACTGTGTCTTACCATTGCACGTATATATGTTCGGCAAAATAAAAGAGAATATGGAAACAGATAAGGACCTTCCAAAGTCCAGACCGACCCCCAGAAGCTATACCCTCCTCAACAACATCAATGCAAACCAATGGGTGTTTGAGATTGGGAGCCTGCTTCCGGACTTGAGCTCTTGCAAATTTAAGTATTTCCCTAGCTTCTCCAAGGGGCTCTAACTTGTCGGTTTTGTGAAGACTAGCAACCCAAGGTCTTCTACGCTCCAAGATATCCAACACCCACTTACGTGCAGTGCTTACCAACTGATCAGGTGAAACAATAGCATCGACAAGGCCTAAATCATGAGCCTCTTCCCCTTTAACTGATTTTGATGTCTAATCGGGCATACACAAAAGGAAATGGGGGAGGGAATTTAATCAGTATTAATAAAGTCAGCATGCCAAAACTATACAAGATATTAAGATGTTTAGAAATGACCAAACGCACAACACACCAGCATCATCTCAAGTGCCTTTGAGATTCCAACAAGACGTGGAAGCCGTTGCGTTCCTGAGAAAATTCAGGTTCATGTGATTGCAATCTAAAATATGCAAGAATATCATATCAACAATGCCGATATGTCATATACATTCTGATATGATCCTGCAACTGTATTCTTTTTCTTTTCTCTTTTCATGGCCAGTAAGATGAGCTCACAGAACAGGGGACGGCCTCGGCCGCCAACCAGATGAATGCAGTATTTGACACAATGTCTCAGTAAAGTTTATTGATAACAAACCAGCTCTCTCATCTAAGCTTTCAACATGAAGGTATTTCAGTATTAAATTAAGATACTTAATCAATTCAAAAAACTGGAGTCATACCTCCAAAACCGGGAATGAGTCCAAGCTGCAGCTCGGGCAACCCTAATTGTGCAGTAGGAGTCGATATCCGGGCATGACATGCCTGACACAAGAACATAAAAATTTCATCAAACAAAATCCAGTATAAAAGCCTTCAGTCAAAACTCCAAAACAACTGCAACACATACCATTGCCACCTCCAAACCTCCCCCCAGTGCAAGGCCATCAATGGCAGCAACTGACGGTTTCCTTGCACCTGGAAAATCAAGCAACCCATCACAGGTCAATTCAAGCAATGCCGTTCTTGTAAAAGGGATATACAATAAGTAAAAGCACAAAACAAAACAGTTATTTACCTTCAAAAATGTCAGTGATTACCTCCACGGATATAAAACCGGGCTTCTGCTCCTCTGCAACACATAACCAGGGAGTTGGGAACTTAATAGACCATGTAGTGATGAAATACTATTTACTAGATCATTAAAATACAAACATGAAAAAAATTAAACATACGCTTCTGCCCCCCTTGGAGTCCACCGAAAGCAGAAATATCGAAACCACCCGAAAATTTTCCTTTAGCACCTGCTCCAACCAACATGATTTTCATTAGCAAACAGCCCCAGCTCTTGAAAAACGAAAACCAAATTGTGCCCCATATACCTGTTATAACAATTGCCTTCACATCATTTCTTCGCAAGGCCTCCTCATAACTGTCTTTCAAGCTGTACAACACTGAAACACAGAGAGGGAGAGGGGAATTAGTAGAATTTAAACACGTTTTGGTTAATGACTGTATACTTATTTGAATTAAATTATGGATCAAAGGATAAAAATTTCAGCTACCCAGTTAACTATTGAAACATATACAAATACTTGCAGAACATAAAACTGAAAACCCACAAAAATAAACAAATCAAAATCCCAAAAGATCAAAACTTGTGATTGGTAAAATTGGAGGGAAGGAAAGTACCATCGAACGAGAGGGAATTGACAGGTGGGTTGATGATGGTGATGAGAGCGACGCCGTCGGCTCCCACCTCCAGGACTGTCCGGCCCTTTCCGCTGCTGCCCATTTTCTGGATTGCAAATTACTACCACACACTCTCTCTCTCTGGTTCTGGATTTCAAGAGCTGATATTTTCTGTATTAATGGAGTCGTATAGGAGGTTGGGAAGTTTGATGGGTTCGTTGGCGTTTTAATTGTGATTGCTTGCTTGCGTATCGACTGTTTCACAATGACGTTTGGCAAGATTTGGAAGGAAACTCAGCTTGGCGGATTGGAAATAAAAAGTTAAATATAAGATTGTGTGTATGGATGAGCGAATGCGTTGCTTTACTCGCATTTCTGGGGAGGGGAACACCACGCTCATAATTTATTTATTTTTCTTTCATGAAATTATGTAAAATTATTAATAGGTATCTCAATTTAACTAATAAGAACAAGTGGCGTTTTACCACAATAGTGAAAAGAAGTTGAGTTTTTGCATGACGGTGTAAGTTTGGACCTCGTTAGTGGCTAATCTAACAAAATTCGTCGTTTACAAAAAATTTTAACCAACTAGAGTTATTAACGACTCCAATTTTGTAAAATAAATTGTGCTGGTTGTTAGCACCGTCTTCTCCTTCTTCTACAATACGTTATTATAGAATACTGCTTGTAATAAAAAAAAATAAAAATAAAAACGTTGTTCTCATAAGTGATGTTATATAAGTAAACCTTTATATGTGGAACTTAAGTATAATCAACCTAATATTTGAACTACGTGTAAGTATGAGAGATTAGAGTGATTACACTAATATAAACTCACGTAAATATGCAACACTTCCTTGCTGAGTTCGCCATAGAGATCAGAAAGCAAGAAACAATGTAATCACAATGGAACTAGGGTTTGCAGTAGCAGGTTTTACTGCAAGAACTTGTGGTGCATGAAGGGTTGTGCTCTTCTCTTCTCTGGGACTCAAAAATATTCTACAAGTGATGGAGATTGTATCAAAATGAACTGGCGTTCGAGAAGAGAGACCATGTAGCAGTTTTAATCGTGTACGGTCATAACTGCTCCATCCATCGTGGTTGCAGTTATCCCATGTTAAGCAAAGCTTTTAGCAAACACATTCTCTTAAGTTTAAGTGGTAGTTACTTCCCTTTTAAGTGTTTTATCATGATTAAAGGGGCAGTTTGATCCAGATCCAAAAAATTCACCTGTTTTCTGATTGGGTCCAATTTTATTTGATTTTTTATTACACCTATTTTGCCCCTTGAAAATAAAAAAATATTTAAATTCTTTATTTTTGAATTTAAAAAATTTAAAATTTGAATATTCAAATACCTTTATCTACCCATTTTCTAATTAAAAACATTTTAAAAACACATTACAACCAATCTTATAAGTTTATAAAAAATTAAAAGAAACGTTGTTGAGGTAGATAAAAAATTTGTGATGTAGGTAGATAATTTTAATTAATCTATGATATAGGTAGACTATGAATAAAAACCTATCATATAGATAGATAACACGAAATAATATGTGATATAGATAGACTAATGAGCAAAAACATATCGTATAGGTAGATAAAATACAATTAATCTATAACACAGGTAGAATAAACAAAATATACAAATAGATTCATTACAGAAATATATAATACAAGTAAATAAACAAAATATACAACATCTATCTTGCGGTTCTGTATTTTGAAGATGGGCTATGGACACGAGTTTTCCTCTACATAATCTTGTGTGATGTTATCGATTTCCACATAACTAGGATCTTCTTTGTTCTGGTTATAGAAAGGGTGAAACTTTTTTTTTTTTTTTTTTTTTGCTCGTTCTAGTTTCTATATGCTAGATCCCAACAGTGTACATTTTATACATCTTGACAACCACTATACTTGAATTTCATAAGGCGAATGAGTTGGTTTAGTATCCTGGATGTTGACTCGGATCCATCTACCTGGTTTGGAATTTGTTCAGCCCGAAGTTACCGGTTGTTTCAGTGTTGACAAGTTTTATTATTTCTGATTTTAGAGTAGTTGAGTCTCTATTACGTTAGGCTTGGCCTTTTCATTCCTTTTGAATTGAGACATTCTTATTGAGCAGAATGTTGGTTTCAATTTCTTTATGCCTGTGGGCTGTGGCTGTTTAATTTATCTTGGGAAGAGAACATTTTTCTGGAAATTTTAAAACTTGAAAGAAGAAGACTGAACAAGAAGGAAGGGGATTGGAGAACACAGCACAAATTGTATACGGGAGTTATGGAAGAAGAGATATACTTTAAAACTAATTCTACAAGTAGGGGATTATTTAAAGATAAATAATTAATTTCATAATACAAGTAAATCTAGAATTAAAGGATAATGTTAATAGAGGGGTAATTTTGACAAAAAAATGAAAATAAAATGATGTGGACAATGAGTCACTGGACTTAAATCAATAATTAAATAAAATTGGATTATATCTAGTAATTGCTTACAAATTTGAACTTATTTCAAGTTTTCCCTTTTTAATTCAGCGCCAAAATTTAATGAACAAAATCCAAAGATCAATGCTCAATCTGTATCTTTATAACAACGACTTAGAACATAACATCTTAACTAACATATATATAATATAGAACATAACATTTTAAGTAACACATATAAAATATAGAACATGACATTTTAACTAACATATATAAAATATGGCTCAGAATATATATTGTAAGGATTTCCGAGTCGTGTGAGTTGTAACAAAACCATATTATTGCATGTGTTATGAAGATTTAATGGACTTATATTATTTATGGACTTGTAATTTTTTATAAACTTATAAGATTGGTTGTAATGTGTTTTTAAAATGTTTTTAATTAGAAAATGGGTAGATAAAGGTATTTGAATATTCAAATTTTAAATTTTTTAAATTCAAAAATAAAGAATTTAAATATTTTTTTATTTTCAAGGGGCAAAATAGGTGTAATAAAAAATCAAATAAAATTGGATCCAATCAGAAAACAGGTGAATTTTTTGGACATGGATCAAACTGCCCCAATTAAAAATTCGTGAAATTTTAATTATTAAAATTAACACAATTGTATAGCAATTGGATCAAAATTCTAAAAATTAATACTCCAATTTTCTCATTTTATATCAAATATTGATACCACAAATTAATAGTTGTAATAGGAACACTGTATCGAAGTGATACAGTATAACAAACTCATAGTCTAATCCTACATGCATCTTATTATGGAGAGAGATCTCAAGTTATGGTCTCCCAGATAGTTAAAATTGTTAATATGGAGATGATAAATTAAATCGACCGGTTAAAATAGTTTTTAAAGTCAAATGTTTGCTAAACTAACAAAAATCTACCTAATGTTCGCGTAGAGGCTTCTTTAGAGCATCTTTATCAGTTGATAGAAGGTAAGAGCAAATATCATAATGTGTCTTCCAACCCAAAAAACCCTTTTCAGAAATTCAATAAGCCAAGAGCATCTCACTCGTTTCTAAAGAGCAAGTGCACTAAAATTACCCTTACTATTCATTCTAAGAGTACCTCCACCTTTGTGGAGGGCAAGAGCAATTAAACTTGCCTTTACTATTCACTTCATACATATTACAACCTGTTCATCCTACTTGTGCTTCTTTCTTTTTTTTTTTTTTTTTTTTTTTTTTTCATTTATGTCTTCATTTTCTCGTTTCTTGTGTGCGATTTTATTGTACGCACTAAATGCTCGATAAAATGCCTTAGTTGACAATTTTTGACAGTTTTTAACACTACTCTACAATTTCTTGTACCACTCTTGACAAGCCTCTACATGTCATAGTGTTCTTGACATATATTGGTATAAGCCTTCAATATATATTAGCAAAAATTGACATGTTCCTATCAGGTGCTTGACGAAATAATGTAATGAAATTTTTTTAGTCGAAATCATGACTCCATTATTTGAAAATTTTGGCTTTGCCAATGTCATGGTTATGTTTTTTGTTTGTCATTTGATATTTTTTTGGGGGGTCAAAGTTTGTCATTTGATATAGGAATGTGGCGATGATGAATGCTATTGCGATTATTGATGAAATCGGTAATGTTAGGGAAATTATATTTATAAATTAAATTATGTGTCATCAATTTTTTTTTAAAAAAAGTATCAATACTTAAGTAATAATCTAACCATCAACTTTCATGTCACTTATTTTACAAAAATTTAATTTACAAATTTAGTCCCTCTAACATTATTAAATGAAATAGAAAGCTGTATATGACACCTATATTTCTTGCGCGTGGCGCGGGAAAGCCGTCATTAAAAACATAATATTTCTTGAACTTGTCAATATTAACGATCACGTCAGAAGCCCAGTTGATATAATTATCATATGTGTGAAATAATTGGCGCGTGAGGTGTTTGCTCAACACCTACGATGTGTTGGCGTTTGCTGATTGGCGGTAGATTCGGTGAAACATTCAGAAGAGCGTGTAATAATATTTCCTGGAAGATAAACGGATCAGATGCGTGGACGATTTCGCGAATTACAATGTCATCGTTTTGATGCATTGCCCGTAGATAAACTTCGTGCCCGTATCAAAGTTGGCAGTTTTCGTGACTTGCTATATGCGGACAAGAATTGTCTGGCCTTCCATTTCTAGTGTCTTGTGGTCACGGTTAAGTCACGTCAACATTTTATATTATTATTTATTTTTATCTTATTATCTTTATAAAAAAACAATATAAAATGTTGACGTAACTTAACAGTGACCACACAAAACAGAAGGGCACCGGAAATGAGAGGGCAAACAATCATTGTCCGCTATTTGCACTCCAGCTTGGAACACGCGTCACGTACTCAAGCATATCCCCTAAGTATTTGGGCCTCGAATAGTATTTGCGTACTGTGCATGTGGTAATTGATTTAAAAGTTCAACAACGTAGATCAATCTTGATAAATATTAATCAAATCATAAATATTTGAGATATTTAATTAAATTCAAAAAAATTAATGAACATTATGTTTTAAGAAACATTAAAATTTCAATGTGGCAATTAAATTGGCAAATGATTTCAGATTGAAATGAAATTTGACATAAATAATCTATGAATCAATACTTAAAAAAATAAACGGTTTAGATCGTTGAAGTTCAATGTGAAATGGGTTCCATAACTAATCTTCATTCTTTTTTTCAAAAAATGGGGATGACTTCTCTTTAAAGGGCTTGTATATGTGTGTGTGTGTGTGTGTGTGTGTGTGTGTGTGTGTATTGATGCAAATAGTTGAGGTTTAAAATTTAATTAAATCTCAACCGCTCATTTACAAAAAAGAGGTATATTTGTCGATTTGCTTCTTAAACTTGTATAGAGCTGTCAATATTCCATTGAACTTTAATTTCAGTCAATTACCTCCTGAACTTTTATAATTAGCCATTCCCTCATGAACATTAATTTTAGCTGGTTACCCCGTGAACTTTTTATAAATAGCCAATTTCTCCCTGATGGTAGATTATAAAAAAATTTCGTTCAATTTTTTATCCATTTTGATCACGCAGACAACATATGACAAGTGTATGGGGGAAAAAAGAATGGAAAATTGGATGGATGAAAATTGAATGAAAATTTAGGGGGGGAGAATGTTCAAGGGGATAATCGGCTAAAATTGAAGTTCAAAAGGAAAATTGACACCTTTATACAAGTTCAGAAAGTAAATCAACAAATATCTCTATAAAAAATAATGTGCAAGAAAGAATCATGCATACATAACGAACCTATAATTTTTACATAATGTACCTAGTATTTTATCAATGGACCCATGACACACTATTATTGTTCTTCCATTAATATTCAAGTTTACAATTTTCTTGCAAAGTTAACTAATCAATGTATGATATCATACATGGGACATGTCAATATAACTTTCGATATAAATTCTGTCAAACATTGAAGTTTTGTTAATTTGTTGTCAACATGCGCTTAAAGTCTACGAGTATAATACTAATACTTTCGTAGTCTCATTAACTACTCTAAAAAAAATTCAAGCTCAATTCTGCCACGATTTACTAAGGAAATGTGTCGCGCCCTTGTCCTGGAAATACGTTCAAGAACGAAACACGATGTAAAAAAATACTTGTTCATCAATCATGCCTTCCTTACGAGTCATAACAAAAAACAACCAAACGGTTCGATAATGTAGTAACATTTTTCTGTATTTTATGGTTGTATCAAACCTTTATATTAGATTGTTTACGTACCTTAAGACGAGATCTAGCTATTCGTGGTTCACCATTTGCTAAACTCTGACATTTCTCATGGTACTTTCTAGCATATAAACATAGAATTCCAAAATCACTTAATAAAACTCGAGTAGCATGAATCACTAGATTCTAGAATAAATAATGAAACTATATGCCAACTAGGATTGTCATTCCGTCACTCACATACATCACATATTTTCCAACATAGTTCCACAATCAAAACAAATAATCGACTCCATGAATCCAAGCTGCACAATATTAACATTTAACTACGTTGATCAACCAACAAGATCATATATCACTTTAATAATTTTTAATAAGGCCAACCTCTAAAAGGTTTGTTGCATTTCAGTATTGAAATCCATTATCCAGCATTGTAATCCTAAGTTACAACCACAAACATAAACTTGAGCAACTTCTATGCACAAGAATCTAGAATTCTGAACTAACTCAATAAAAATCGAACATGAAATAGGATTCAGAACCAGCTCAATGAAATCCAATCGAAGGTAGGGTTCCGAACCACTGAATGGAACCAAATAGGAAAAGGAATTCCAGACAGCTTAACTGAATCTAACTATGAAGTTGTCGCCCATTGCAAATTTACCAAGCACAACCATAGGCATAATTTAATAGTGTAAGCAATGATCATCCATCGTGGATATACCAAGCATGATTACTCTTAATATACGTATGGTCCCCCATTCGCAGATATACCAAGCAAGACTGTATCCTATAGTACTTTGTAATGATCACCTATCGTGGATATACCAAGCATGATGACACCTTGAATACGTACGGTCCCCCATTGTGGATATACCAAGCAGCTCTATAGACATAGTTTAATAATGTAGGCCGTGATCACCCATCACAGATATACTAAGCATCATTACTCCTAGAATATGTATGTCCCCCCATTGCAGATATACCAAGTATGACTGTATCCTGTAGTACTAGGTAGTGATCTCCAACGTGGATATACCAAGCATGATCACACCTAGAATACGTATGGTCCCCATTGCGGATTAACCAGGCAGGACCACAGACATGCCTTTAATAATGTGGTCCTACAATGCGGATTAACCAGGCGGGACCCACCGATGCAAATTAATCAGGTGGAATAACCCTAGAATGCGTGTGGTCCCCCTAATGTAGATTACCAGGGTGGGACCATTCATGTACCACACTATTATATGGTGCTGTCACATTATCACAGATCATACCTCATACATCAACATCCATGATTTACAATGGGAGCACATACATTATCAATTCCACTTGACAACCAAATCTTGTCATACAGACATAAAAGTTCTACAGAATACTTCTAATATAGTTTCCGGTTCATCTTTTCATACTAACAATCATACATTATCGTTACTCTCCTCTAGAGGTACTTCTCAGAAAGGTGTCACTTACACACAAACCAAGAGGTACTTCTCAGGTTAACGCGCTAACCAAAGTAAGGCCACTAAGCACTATTAGGTCATCTCCAACTGACCCGGGAAGAGTCATATGCCAAAATATAGCCTGTTTTGACACAAAAATTGTCTCCAACTAAGTCCTTGACCAAAGGGCTTGTGGGCCCCATCGGGCCATAATTCATCCACCAGGCCAGCGGGCTAGCCAAAAGGAGCCAGCCAGCCAGCCTGTTTGTACCAGCCAAAACTCATGCTAGCTGATGTCAGGTTACTGTTAGATTTGAAATTTTTTTTAGACGATTTTTTTTTAATTCTAATTTTTTCTTATAAATACCTAAGTCATTTATAAACCATCTCTCACCTCCTTTTCACCATTCCTTACTATCTTACATCATTTTATTTCAATTATTCACCAATTTTTCACATCCTTTTATTATATAAAGATAAGAAATCTGGAGGCTTAATCAATTAGCGACAAGTGACACTCAAAATATGTCCGAAAACCTTATTTTAATATAGTAGTTTAATTTAATTAACATAATAAATTATTGAGAGAGCTAAAAAATAGCCTCATTTGGTTGGAGATGGGTTTTTTGTCAAACGGACTATGTCTTGGTCTATGACTCTTTGGACTTTTAGGTTGGAGATGATATAAAATATGACCTGATACTGTTTATTAAAAAAAAAATTTCTTGCAAAACTATAAGGCTACACATGAACCTTTAGCCCATTTTCGATTGAAGATAGCCCTAGGTCTCTAATTCAAGTTGATACATGATCTTTGTTAAATGCTTATATGGAAAAAGTGAGAAGCTTTTTTTTTATTTTTTATTTTATGATGTGGACTCAATATTGATTAAAATAACAATAAATATTCATAACAACGCAAACAGGTTAACGAGAAAATTTTCGACACGACAGTTTTCACATTCGATAAAACCGGCCTACTTCAAGTAAAATGAAAATACAAAGTGAAATGCTTCTCGTACGATGACGTGGCAGGTTGGTCCTATTTTATATTTTTTATAAAGAATGTATTTTTACTTATAACGTGTGATATATGTTCACCATTTTATTTATCATCATTAGATGAGTTTAAATTTTGAGATTTGTGTTTATCTATTACACGAATTTTAAAATTCAAACTCATCTGACGATGATAAATAAGATGATAAATCTACATCATATTAAATAGTGATGAACAAAAATGTTTCATTTTATAAAGGCCTCGTGATTTTTGTTCTGTAGTGGTAATGATGAGTTGGAGCTGGAAAGTACAAAAGGGTAGAAACACAGCCATCATTACACAATAAATGAACATATAAAATTTGATCGGACGTTTTTGAATGAAATTATCTTCCCCCAACTCAACAAAAAATAAAAAATAAAACTCCCCCCAAAAGGGTACAAACGACAGCGGCACGTCTCATTCAGAAACTTACATCACCGTAATATTCGTTTGTCTTCAGGTAAATATGAAAGTGAAATTCGTTTCATTAACTCCCGCAAGTTTCCGTACGCGATTAAGATGAATAATACTTACCACTCAAAGATAGTAGAAATTTCTATTCAAAATCTTAATATTTTAATCATAGAATTTTGTGCTTATGATCATACTTATATTATGAATCATACTGTAAATATCATCTCTGTAAAAAATAAATTAAAACTAACATCGTTTAGTCAATTTATTGTAGCAAATACATAGACCGTTTGTAATACTTTTACTAATACCGTTCATTTCATTTTAAACAGTTTGATAATTAAACGATCTTGGTTTTAATTGATTTTTTGCACAGAAGATCTGTATAAGGTGATTTATAATATGAACTGTTCTAATTATAAATACGAACTTCTATAAATTGATAACGAATAATTTTAAGTAAAAATTCCTACTCATGTTTAAATAGCTAAGTATTATTCGGTTAAAATACCCAAACCAAACCGCGATTAAAAAAAATAGAATTTTAACGAAAAACCCACGGTACTGTTCACTTTAACGAAAAATCATATTCTTACACTAAAAAGTCAATCATAATACTATTCACTTTAATTTTTATTTTATCATTATAATTAAAACTCAAACCATTTTCTTTTTTAAAAAAAAAACCCCGAAAAAGTTAACAAAACGACCATAACACACTTTCCACTTCATCACAGCTGGTCACACTCAGAGACTCGCAGAGAGAGAGAGAGAGAGCAGAGAGGGGTGGATGTGGAGGGCGTTGTTCTTCTTCCCTGAGCAGAAAAGAACAAGTTTCGTCCTGCTTTTCCAGGCAAAGCTCTGATTAATTACCAAATTGGAACCAAACACACTCGCTTTTGCAAGCGAAGCAGAGACGAAAACCACAAAAAGTATGAGCGAAGACGCAAAGAGAAGCGTCGCCGGAGCTCTGTCGGCGAAGCCCAATTCCGACGACCGGAAACCCTCCTCGGCTGTCACCACGCCCACGGGCAAGCGCGTCATCATCAAGAGCGCCGACATGTTCCAAGATATGCAGAAGGAGGCCGTCGACTTCGCCATCGGGGTTAGCTCTCTCTCTAACTTTGTTTTGCGATTTTTCTTGCTATATTGGTGTTTGGATTGAATTCAGAAATGGGGTTTTTGGGGATGGAAAATTGAATTTCTGGGTTTTGTTCTGTTCAGGCATTTGAGAAGCACAGCGTGGAGAAGGACGTTGCCGAGTATATAAAGAAGGAGTTCGATAAGAAGCATGGTCCCACTTGGCATTGCATTGTTGGCCGTAATTTTGGTAATCCATTCAATTTCTCTCCTTTTCTTTTCTGGGTTTTGTTCAGATTTATTATTTGAAAACATTTGGTGACATTGAAGAAAATATAATTCTTTGTTTTGTGATTTTTGTTGTTAATTGTTTTTTTTTTGGTGGTTTAATTAGGATGAGTTGTGTTGTTTGAAATGGAATAGATCTAAAGCTTTAATGGATTCCTACGTCATAAACTATTATCAGCTGGATGTTGAAAAAAGTACTGGAAGTTTATAGTTCTTTTTGAAGAAAACATTGTAGCTCTCTCAGATTAACAAATTCTAAGTAGAATGGCTGAAAAACTTTGATCCTATAGATATAGGTCTGGTGTTATCGTAGCCGACTATACATGTTACTTTATTTGTGGACATGAAATAGTGCTCAACTCAATAGGAGAAACGCTGATGCCGAATGTTTATTCTCCAACAGATCCTGATTTTGGAGGGATCTGTGTTAGTGATCTTTCCTCAACCTTTTGTTTAGTGCTTGATATTCGGCTACTGTTGAATGGTGGAAAAGGATTTTTAAGTGATTGAAAGTTGGGGATTCAATCTTGTATATAATCACTCTGCAATAAAATCATGTTTGCCAACAAGTGAAATTAAGTTGTCAGCTTGTCTTACATGCTGACTGTACCGAAATTAAGTTGTCGGCTTGTCTAGATCAATGTCTTATCAATACCCTTGAAGGAGGCAGCAGACCAGAAAATGGTTGGGGTTTCGCTTCTATATATCGTGTGACAACATGCCTAAATGCTTAGCTGGTTATTTGGAGGAGAGAGATTTTAGGTGGTTTGTCTAGAAAAAATTTAGGTGAGATGTTTAAGAAATCCACTGACCATAGATTGAGCCGAAAAAGTTTAGTGATAGCCTATCCATTTGAAAAGGTTGTGTTAGTGATGTACTACCACGCAAGAGGCAGCCCGTTGAGGCGTTGATTTACTTGCTCTAAAAGTGAATGTCCTTATAAGTCTGTTATGTTGTTGTGCCACTTCTGTATATGCAACAGATATTTTGGTTCTTTTTCATTGTTACGTGTTTTCCGCTGTTGCATTTTTCACATCCAATCGTTTTGGTGTTGGTGTAAAATAGAATATCACTCCCCGGCTTTAACAAAGTTCCTATATTTCTGTTTCGTATGAGTATTAGTTTGCGCCATTTCTAACTGAAGGAAACAGTTGGTGGGATTACCTTGGATAATCAGAGCAACATTTTCTTTTGTAAAAACATGAGGCCACCTAGGTTGAACAGTTCATAATTGGCTTGTGAGTCTCCTATGTGTCTTCCACTGGCACCCTTTTGGTTTATTTTGAACCTCACAAGCACTGGCATTGTTGCTCCAGAGTTCAGAGCGTTTGCACTCATTGGGCTTGCTTGGTACGTGTGATTGGATTGGAATCGATAACTCCCTAATCTCAAGGCATGTTGAGGGGAAAAATGAAAAAAATTATGACCGACTAGAGGGTGGAAGATGGATTAACTCACGAAGGAAACCTAAACCCACTCCAAAATGGTAGGATTAGGGATGAGTTGTCTTCATGTCTAATCCTCTGCTGTTCCCCTTTAAATGAAAAATCATTCACTTCTACCTTCAATTTGCCTTTAACCTGGATAGTTATCCATTACAATCCAATCCTACTAACCAAACGAGGCCATATTTGGTTGGGTCTAAACTAGCTGGGAGTTTGCAATCAGCTCTTTTCGTTATATTCTCGACAGATGTATGCAAATAACCAACATAGCAGGCAAAGGATTGTGTTTGACATCTTTGATATCTTTGATATGGCATCTAGCTTAGATGAAACCAGGCCTACTAAGGGTGCTAAATTTTCTCGGTCCATTCAGAATGCGATATATTGAAGTTGTGTTTGGATATTTTGGATTTTCGGAATATTTTTTCTTTTCCTTGATCAATCTAATCTTGAAATTGTTGTATAACATCTGGAACTACAAATAATTCATTCCATCAAACAAGAAGTATTCACGAATATATTTTCACGTTTTTCCTTCGTGCAGGTTCGTATGTGACTCATGAAACAAACCACTTTGTCTACTTCTACTTGGATCAGAAAGCAGTTTTGCTATTTAAGTCTGGTTGAACGCTTGTGATGATGACAAAGATGGTGACGAAAAGAATGACGACGAGCCTGAAGTTGTGATGCCATAAGTTGCACTTGTATGTATTAAATTGAATCTGCTAGCTGGTCAACCGCTTGCTTAAAATTCTTGCACTTAACTTCTATATCTAATACTACTTCTACGGGCTGTGAGGTATGAGTTTCAGTTTTTCAATTTAATTGTGGCTCTAACTTGGCTTTAAGCTCTTTCATCTTTCTTTGCGTGGTGAAGTGAGAAATTGGAACTTATTTAGGGCATCCTGATTCTCCATTTGCCCATGGAAACGGAATACTTTGCATAAAATGTCGGCCTTTTCATTCTAGAATGGACCGGCCAATAGCATGGACCGAGATCCGTGGGTGTTGGATCTTTAGTCAATAATCCAACGATCATGGATCCCTGTCCATACCATACTAGACAAAGCAAAAAGAATCTGCAGAGTTAAGAGGAGATACTCTTTTTATTTTTCAGAACTTTACCAAACAAATGTTCAAAATCATTAAAAAATCAAAACTAAAAAGTAAAAATGAAATGATTATCAACGATCTCTTTAATCTTATAAAAATGCATGGTAGTTTCTGCATAAAGCAAAACTAAGACCTTACAGTGTCGTTCTCCAATCTCCAGGGAGGGATTATGGAGAGGGGAAAAAAGCTACATTTCCAATGATATTTTTGTAGGCTTTGAAGTCAATGGTAATTCACCAAAAAAAAAAAAAAAAAAAAAAAAAGGAAAAAAGGGTAGAAGTTTAAAAGAAATATTATCTATATATTCATATGTACCCATCATTTTTGCCAAATGATTGTTTCGCACCTGAAAACCCTTTACCTTTTTGTGTCTTTTCCTTATGGAACTGTTTCCTAATGACAATTTAAATTTGCTAGACGTGATGTTTCAACTTCCAATCATGCATGCATGCTTCTCACCTACACACACCATATAAAATTACCCGACTCTCAACTAGTGCTTTGCAGAATGCAGGACAAATAGTATACGTCGATTGCATTAGTAGTAGTACGTATGTACCACATGCATTGTCAGGAAAAATATAATTGGCTTAAGAAAAGTTAGATATAACCGACATGCACAAATATGTCCTCAATACGACATTGATAAGAAGAGAGAACAATTAAATTTCATTTTGCGTTGTCAAAGGAAAGTAGGCAAGTACAAAATCTTCCCTAATGTGATAAAATAAGATAACATTTAACTTTCCTTACGCATATTGTCGGCAGAGAACAGTTAAATATAACCGATGAACACAAAATTTTTCTCTAATGTGACATCAATAAACGACAACAATTAGACTTCAGTTTGCATTGTTAGAGAAAAGTCGTCGAGTACAAAATCTTCCCTAATGCGACAAAATAAGATAGCGATTACTTTGCTTACGCATATTGTCGAAGGAGAACATTTAAATATAACTGACACTCACAAAATCTTTCTCTAATGCGACATTGACAAATGACAACAATAAGATTTCATTTTGTCGTTGAGTACAAAATCTTCCCTAATGCGACAAAATAAGATAACAATTAACTTTGCTTACGCATAGTGGTGGAGGAGAACAGTTAAATATAACCAAAATCTTTCACTAATGCGACATCGATACACGACAATGATTAGATTTCATTTTGCGTTGTTAGAGAAAAGTCGTCGAGTATAAAATCTTCCCTAACGTGACAAAATAAGATAACAGTTAAATAAAATCGACACGCACAAAATATTTCTCTAATGCAACACCATTAAACGACAACAATTAGATTTCATTTTGCATTGTCAAAGAAATGTCGTTGAGTACAAAATATTTCCTAATGTGACAAAATAAGATAACAATTGAATTTGCTTTCGCATATTGTTAGAGGAAAGTTTTGGTGCTTACAAAATTCTTACCCTAATGCAATGTTGATACCCATGAATGTTCGAGAATCAACTCTCTTTTTACTTTGTGTGCGGAGATGTGTGACCATTCCTGAGTCAATAGACTCCCATATTCGTTAGTTTTTGTGCTTCAATGTGATGGATCACCCTGTCCTCTGTGATAAGTTTGGGGCAGTAGAGGGGGCGACAACATAGTGTGGCTATGTTGTCATCCTTGTAACTCCCTCTGTTGTCCATATTTGTTTTTGCTTTGATTTTTGCTTGCCTCATGGTAGGCTCTCCTGGTATGTTTGGATTCTTAGCCCAGGGTAATGCATTTCCCCGTTTACCCAAAAAAAGAAAAAAGAAAGTTAAATATAAGCGGCGCATGCAAAATTTTTCTCTGATTTAAACACCAACGAACGATAAGATCACCATCTTTCCCATTGTCATAAGATAGTGACGTATAATCGTGCATAGAATATCTTTCCAACTTAATGAAAAATTTACCAATTCTCCCTTGGCTTCCCTTCCCCAAACTATGCTTTCCTTTTTCAGTACTAATGATCAAGGGGTAGTGCTATTCACACTCATTTTTACCCATACATCTTTGTTAACATTTTTCTCAATTCATTCGATCCGACGAAAAAAACTAAGAGTGTTGTGAGAAGTAAAAATAGGTGCATGGATAGCACTACCCATAATCAAAGACCCCAAAACCATGTACTGCCAAAAAAACCAAAGATCCCAAAACCAATTACCAAATAAAGAAGACCCCCAAAAACCATCCACCCTCATGTTATGTACCATATGTTTGGACACAGAGCTTGAGCAAATGTTTGACGAGATTTTACTACCATTTGCGAAAGAAGCAAGAAAAAGGAATGCTCAAACATGGCAAATTGATCGGACCTACTTTCCTGTCCTGTCAATCAGACTGTCAAATGTAAAGAAATGGAAACTCAGGTAATTAAAAAGGGTGATTAAGAAGGAAAACGCTCAGTAAATAGTGTTCAATGTCTGCAATCATATCAAGAGCGACTCGAGAGATAAAATGCAGAAATGGAAGGACGTCATCAGTAAATAGGAAAACTGCAAGGGGTTTCAGGAAAATCTATTGAAATCTCGTGTTTCTTGGTGGCATTAATCTTCTTTTGCTGTCGGGACCAGGAAATTGTTCTCCAAGTACTAATTCTGCACTAAGTTGTTGCCCACCATTTATATACTATTGTCCCCTCAGGGGGTAATTTAGACATATTCCCTCTACAAATCCTCTATATAATATATATGCGCAGGATAGAACAAACTCCACTACCCTTTTATACCGTACCGCCATTGCATTGCACCAAGCAATACAGAAAATTAAAAACTCAAAAGGACATATAAAACCAAATTAAATGAATAAATTCATGAATGCCACGGTTAAGCATAACAACGAAATGCCATTAATGCCCTTTCAACTGTCACAAAATCCCACGACTGTCCTCCAAGGTTTCCGTTCTAAACAATGGGGGAGCAAGCAAAACTGTGGGCTATTACACATAAATGCTTGAACAGGTTGGATTCTTTTGGCCTCGTAGCAGGAAGCAAGAAAAAACGACGGAGGACATCAACGTCTTTTGAAAGTAAACTAAGGGTAAAACTGGAAATATAACTCCAGAAACCAATTCTTCTCGGTTCCAAACTGGTAAAACTCTCTCTCCTCTCTCTCCCCTTTCTCAGTAGGCAAATCCACCCGCTCGGTTTCTGGCCCCTTTGCGCTGATCAGAGGAAGCAGAAGAAGAAGATGGCGAACAGTACTTCTGCTTCTCCTTGCGAACAATCTCTTCCTCGTCCATGAAAATCTGCCTGTACCTGCAGTCCACGCTGCAAAATCCCCTGTCCCCCCTGCATTTTCAAGACCAAGCGAAAAAACCCAAATCAAAGATTGTAACTTTTTTTTCCTCCAAAATCACCATGCAATTACGCAAATAAGAAAAAAACTGGGCTTTTCACAAAACAGCGAAATCGGAGGTGGGTTAGTGATAAAAATGCGATTTTTATTTATTTTTGGGTGGGTTTTGTGGGCAGAGGGGAGAGAGAGAGAGAGAGAGAGAGAGAGAGAGAGAGAGAGAGAGACTTACTTGTACATGTAGATGTCCTTGCCAGGTAAGAGCTTCTGCTTGCAGAGAAAGCATTGGTCGAGAAAACTTGGTTGTCCAAAGAAGGAGGGTGAGGACGAGTGAGAAGAAAAGTTAAAACTTTTGTGGGTTATTTGTGAAGGGCTTGAAGAAGAAGAAGAAGAAAAAGGCTTGTTGATGACAACCATGGTGGCTTTGTTAATTACTTGTGGAATTTTTTTGTTAACTCCACTCCCCTTTTGACCTTCTTCCAATACTATGCTAAGTCCCACCATATCCATCTATCTCATTGAATCCTTAATTTTTCTCTCTAAAATTTTCTACGGGAGGTTCCTCTCTCTCTAAAATTTTCAGTGTGAGGAGGAAGGAGAAGCCTTTGCTCTCTGGTTGATAGGAAAATTTGAGGAAAAATAAATAGAGAAAGAAGAAAGGGAGAGGAAAATGGTACGGGTGGGTTTGGTGGGACCCCTAACAGCTATGGAGCAAAAAAAAGGACGATTAGCGTAGCCATCGATTTGACTCATTGTGCTGGTTAACTGCCACATACCCCCCTCTTTAGTTTCCCATTTTTTTTTCTTTTTTTTTTTTATTATTATTTTTTTCTCTAATAATTTCCAGTTTCTTTTGTTTGTTTTGTCTGCTTGTGTTTACGTTTGAATCGTGATTGCTTGTATAATTAGGGTCTGATAAGGATGATAATAATAATACCCTAGTTGCAGTCGCAGTCGCATATCAGTGGAAGAAGGAACTACTCGCTCCCTCTCCCTCCCTCCTTCCTTCCCCCTCTCTCACAAAAGCCAGAAAAATGGGTCATGCCTCATGTGATTAGTTCCTCTTCTGCGGATGGTTGCATGGGCTGTGTGATTTATACATGAAGGCTGACAAGAAAGCATGCTCTGGTTTTGTCTACTTGCTAAATTGCCAAAGCAAGCCAACAAACCCTTGAGTTTATGTACACATCACACACCTTCTTATTTCTTATATGTTTTACTAATTATTTTCCGTTCCATGGCCGTTTTCTTTTGTGATTTTATGAGTCAGTGTTAATGTGTGTTACACTATGATATGCATGTAAAAATCCTTACATGCATGCGCGAGACCTTTATTCAGGGATGGATTAATCTTGGGATAGGGTGGTCAACTGACCCCTAGGGTCAGAAATAATTGAAGAAAGCAAGGTCGTCCCGAATTTAATAAAAAGATCATCCTTATTTAAAATATAATTTTGGACAATATTTTCATACACAAAACAAATAATATTCAAACTTAATTTAAATCTCATTTTTACTAATTGAATAATCTCGAATTCCCATGAAATTATGGTTTCCATAAAAAAAATGGAGCATGACTGAAAGAGAGATACGAAAATATGTTTGTGTTTGTAGAAGAAAGTAATAAATAAGTTAGCTTTTATTGATAAAGAAAAGTAAAAGAAAGTAATACACAAGTTTTTTTTATTGGTAGAGAAAAGTAGAAAATTAATATATTAAGTATAAGCACCACTTAATCAATGTAATATAGAGAAAATCATAGGATGATGATATGTAATATATAGGAGGATAAAAAATTTTAGGGCCCGTAAAAAATTTGATACCCTGTGTCACTGCATCTTTTGCACACCTCCAACGCCCTTCTAGATGAAAGAGCTGGGCGTTGCCTTTGAAAATCCGAGATGCTCTTAGAAGTTGCCATCCAATCGCCTCTATGGGCATGGCAGCTGCTAGTCTCATACCTTTGCATGTGTTGATATGTGTAGATGTCAATAGGCTCATTCGACATATGCCAAAATTTGTTGATATGGTCACTTAAAAGTTATTGACATCAGTCAATATGCTTGCTCTGAAGTTGTTGGTATCTATCGGTAGACATGCAGTATGCTTGGAAAATGACCTCAGGCCTACCAAGTGCTTGATGAAATGCCTCAATGAAAAAATTTGCATGTTATTCCATCCAATAAATTTTACTTGCCCTCGACAATTTTTATGGATCCGCATTGCCTCAATTTATCTTTTTGTATATCCGGATGCCTTTGCATAAGTCGGAAAGATTTTCCTTATATATGATGAGATATTTGCATATATGTTAGACTATGATATGCATACAAGGAAGATGAACTTACATGTAACAAACATTTTCTTTCCCCTAGTACTGCGGTCTAGTATTGTTTCTAGTCACATGTAAATAAGAGGTATTAAGTTGAACTCACATGGATAATAATGATGTATTATATTTGTGTTGAGTTCGATATTTAGTTAGAAATTGGTCGATTGTGCGGCCTAACTCAACTCCCCTCCCTTTAGAGCAGATTGTCCTCCCCCCTTTAGATGTAGAATATCACTCTATTAAAAAAGTAAAGAAATTTAGGTTTGATTTACACAGTTAACGAGTTCGATACTAAATATTATTGTTTCATTTGTGAGGTTTAATTCAACTTTCATCTCTAATGTCGTTGTTCAATTCATTATAAAATGCTCTTTTTCATTTATCTTTTCTCAAGTAAATATTGTTGCTTCATTTGGGATGCCTTTTTATAATCCAGAACTTGATAATTTAATCCAAAATTATGTCCAAAGAGATTATGGTATCAAAGTGTGTAGACGAACATGATTGGACGTTGTATTGAAAGTTCTATCTCAACCTACCCCATGGATTTTTAAAATTTTCCTTTTTCTAGACCAATGGAAGGAACAATGTCTAACCCAATCCGAACCCACTGACAGATAGGGTGGGCTTTACTTAAGTGCTTTCCTTAAAGGTCTTAGTAATCATATATACTATTACCACCCAAATGCTTCCTAATCCATATCTGTAAAATTAATATATAAGAACGACATTCAATGCTTTAGTTGAATATATCTTCTTTTTTAACATAATTACAGAACCTTAACCAACAGAGGGAGATGAGTTTTGAATTTGGGACTTCAATCAACACCGTTAAAAGTTTCGAAAATGAGACATATTTACGTAATTAAAATACAAATATCATTAGACCAATAGCTAGTTAGCTGTACAAATGGATATTTACGAGCACCATGACTCCCACTGTTCAAGCATGATGATCTAGTTCTGCAATATTTATGGTGAGTTAGTATAGATGAGTAAAGATAGCAAAGCAATGATGCCAATAAATCTTGGCAAGACAATTTAGATCCTTTCCAATGGTACAGAAGCTTTTGAATGAAGTATATATATAGATCATCCCCACCCCAACAAGAAAAAATAAAGGTAAAAAAGGAGGACCAGTACGCCTCCTGGAGCGGCTGCAATTCTAACTTCTCAGTGAATGCATTGCCTCCATTAGTTTATGTTGATCTGCTAAGCATTCCAAATCTATTTTGCAAAAACAAATTGCAAAGGTGGAGTTTGGTAGCGACCTTACTCTATTCATTGTTTCATAACTCTATTTCCGTTTGTATGTAATCCTTATTGTTTTTACCTTGAGCTACTTATTATTTATTGTATTTGTACCCCATTCTCAATACTTTTACGTATGAATTATTTATACCATATATGTACTACTCTCACACTTAAGAATGATTTCTATGCAACGAGAATATCCTTGTAACTATATTTCAAGTCAATCATACAAAGTCATACATTTAAAATTTTCCACATGAGACTGCATAGTTGGCTCGAAATGCATAAGATTGCGTAAATGACTTGAGATATACTGCCACAATGACATTTCCGCTGTAAATTAATCTCATTTCACATATCCCCTCACTCAATCCTTTGAAACCCTTGATCCTAGCAACATTGTTATATCAAGATAATAATTTAGTTGTTAGCAATTTTTTGACCAAACTCCACGTGTAAGTTTATCTTACATTGTCGGTCCCGAGCCCGGATAAAGGAGGAGGGGGAGGGTGTCAGATAGTCGACGACCGGCACTCCTATTTTATGTCGAATCCTTATGATAATGAATCCTAAACGAAATTGCGCTAAAGCTAGGTCGTCACCCGTAAGTGGCGCGCTGTGTGGCCCGAGCATAGTGTTAAGTGAGCAAGGGTCGCTGTAGTGACACAGAACCGAACGCAATGACGTTCTAGAATTCATATAGCCGACCCCACTTAGTAGGAAAAAGGTTTTGTTGTTGTTGTTGTAACAATTTTTGACCACGGCTAGGTAAAAAGTACGTAGAAGAAAAATACAACACATTTGTGACTTAGGCTCTACGTTCTTAATTAATTGCTTTCACTTTCATGCTTATCAATAATCGGTTTAACTTATCTTAATCTTTCCGACCAAGTCCATTATAGGTGAAAAAGATATCACACCCATACTACATTACAGATGTCTGCAATTGCAAGATATATATGTCCACGCTTGAGATGTTAAATCAATTATCTAAATGCTGTTACCTTATCGGATGTAATATAAGATTGGAAAACAATTTAATTTGTAATCGGGAAAAAAATGCAAAACAAACACGTTCGATTCGATGATACGTCAAAGGAAGTTAGGATGACTGATTGCATGTTAATTATTTTTGTTTAAATATACGCCCACCAGGCTAACAAAATCGTAACAATGATTCTTCAGCTTTAATCTAATTGGAGTAATGATTCATCAACTAAAAATTCATGATCATTGGTCTATTAACTCATCAAAATGTGCAGCTTTTTCTTCAACTTTGCTAGAACTTCCGTCCAAATGAGTCATGTGCTACACACGTGAGGCTAAATCAAGGAACAAATATAGAAAACCAAATGAGAACAATTGTATGGTCCCTCAACTTTAACTCGATTAGAGCAATGATCTCTTAAGTTTAACCAATTGAAGCAATGATCCTCAACTTTAACCTAATTATAGTAATGATCCTTCCAACATGACTCATTGTAATAGAATTTTGGCGGAGTTAATGAAAATTATCGTAGCAACACATTTTTATGAGTTAAAAGACCCATGATTCTGAATTTTTATTTGAGAGACCATTGCTCAAATTGAATTAAAACCGAGAAATCATTACTATAATTTTGTAATACATCAATTCCAGCAAAAATATGCAACACTATTTTAATATAACTTTATTTTATTACTTTATTAAGAGCTTTGATAGAAGGGAAAAGAATTGAATAGATGGAGAGTTTTAATATTGATATAAAGTTTTGCAAATGTTAGATTCTCTCTCCTCTATGAGTTTATAAAGTGAAGGGTCTCTTGAAGCAAGGTTTTGTTGGTTTTTTGCTAAAATATTTAATCAAAGTTGTTTTATAGTCTCTTGGATATGCTCAAGAAAAGCTCTAAATTTTTATTCAAGTAACAAGTGGTCAGTGTTAAAAAAAATTATTTTAGCTACTCATTTGAACTTTTCACCTCTAACAATACTTTTTGTTTTAATAAATTTTGAATGTTTGATTACTAACATTTAAACCCAACCCACTCATTTTCTAAAACAACATTCTCTCTTCCTTTTCTCCTTGCTCAAAGCAAAGGTCACCTTTGAGATTTATTAGTTTTCAATATTTAGCTGATGATTTGTTACTTTGTAAATTTAAAGAATGATAGCTTATTTGGCTATAATTGAGACTCTTTTATAGAGTTTGTTGGAGATTTATTTTCTTAAGAGTAATGCTAGGTAAACTAATTTTAGACTAAATTTGTCAACCATGTAATGTGTTATCAATAGTAAATAAGCACGTTAATCAACATTTTTTGCGATGCATTATGTAGTCTCGTCTGCCAACGGTGACTTGACGTGGTCTCGCTCTACCACGATGATTTTATGTGGCTTTGTTATTCAGCGATGACCATTGTGGTTGCCAATATTGCTTTGTTGCAGCTAACGTTTATTGTTATAGATTTGTACTAGTGGCACTTGTGCACTTGGCGATTGTGTGTTCGTGCTTGTGATAATCTACTAAGGGTTTACTCTTATTTGTTTGTTTGTGCAAATTCACTTCATATTAATTTAATGGTCACTTAAGCTATGTACCTAATGACACCCTTGTATTTGTTTGTATTGATTAATGAAATATTACATATCGTTTCTTGTCAAAAAATAAAAATTATCACCAGCATGTTTGCTTGCCTTAACACCCATGCGAATAGACTTCTCCATGATACAATACATGTTTTGATTGATGTATGAATAGTTAGAGCACATTATATTTGTTAAGGTTAATTACACTATATGCATCTCTCCACTTTCGAGTTAATATCATTTCGGTCCCCGTCTTTTAAATATTGACACTTTTACTACTCTTGAATTACGAATAATCCATCTTTTGCTTGCATTAAGTCATATAACAAATGGATTAAAAACTGCTGCATAGACAACAAATAAGAATTTTTTTTTAATAAAAAATAAATCTAGACGAAAATGAATATTTATCAATTCAACATCAATGTGGCATTCATATAATAAGCATAAAGTATGCCCATGGAGGGATAAGTAAAAAGATAACTAACTACATTTCCTGTCTATCAGTTGATGCAATTTTCAAAATGGGCAATGAGGTTCAATTTTCTTACGTGATACTCTTAGGTTTTGAATTAATATCAATTTATACATATTGTCTCTTTGAATATCTAATTATCTATTAAATTGAAGAGTTTTTTTATTTTTTATTTTGTTTTCAAGTTAGTCTATATAATAAGGTCTCAAGTCGTGATGTGAACAGTTAAATGAATTATCATACAATCAATTAGGTTGAAAGCATAAACAACACAATTTCAATACCCTATGGTGCAACATATGAAACAAATTAAAACTTTGTATCTAGAAAATCAATCCAACCTTAAGGGTGTAAATGTGGTTAACAGTTTAAAATACTAAAATAACTAAGCAATAAACTTATCCCTACAGAAACACTCACAAAGATCCCCAACTATGTAAGTTATTCTTCAAAGAACAATTGGATTTGGATTGAGGGTTAAATGATTAATTAAAGCTAATGACTATGAAGTATTTATTGCAGTAAAAGGACTAGTTAATGTTAAACCAGCTGGATCGTCTTGAAGCAAGGGAGATAGATTATACGTTCAGTTCCAAAATGGTAGGGGAAGGTTGCTTTTAGCTTTAGCAGTAAATAAGCCTCGAAGGGATAAATGAACGGGTGTTTGTGAGAGTATTTTTTAGGATAATGCTAGGGAAATTAAATTTAGAGGCTAAATTTACAAACTAAATAATGTGTCATCAATACGAATAAATACGTTTATTAACGTTTAAGTAATAAATAAATCAACTTCCTTATCATTTAATTTTTAAAATTTTATCTACAAATTTAATCTCTCTAGCATTACTCTTTTCCTTGTAAATGAAACCTAGCAGGTTATCAAATATAAGGAGTTCAAAAACAAACTTATATGTGACGACGATTTCATCGTTATGTAGTGTTTTATTGTATGCGATGATGAGTTCATCATTTTGTGCCATTTTGTCATAAAATATGTAACATCCTGATGTAGCGTTCTGGTGCTGAAAATTGCTCTACTAGCTGACTTTGAGCCTGATCCTCGAGTCTTCCATCCATAAAAACACACACAAAGATGGAGATAGGAAGGAGAGACGGTGATATCATGTAGGTACGCATGGACAGCTTTAACCTAGCTAGTTTTAGGGAGAGAGAGTTCTAGAGAGACATAGAGAGAAAGAGTTAGGTGCCATGTGGCACTAGCTAGTCCAGCCAAAAGCTACAGAGAGGACTGCTTTCCAAGTGTTGTACTGCTAGGATGATGACGTGGAACGTTTGTAGGGGCTTGCTTCCCTGCATGGTCATTACTCAGTCATGACCTCTTGGCTCCATCTCTCCAGAGTCCAAAGTGCAGAGACCAGAGAGTACTCCATTGTTAGAAAACAAAACATAATACAAAGGGCCGTACGTAATATTTTCATATATATAATAAATCCGGCGCCACAGATTCATGACTCCCCCCCTCTCTCTCTCTCTCGGCTCCATATCTCCAGAGTCCAAAGTCCAGAGTCCAGAGAGTACTCCATTGTTAGAAAACAAAACAAAATACAAAGGGCCGTACGTAATATTTTCATACATAATAAATCCGGCGCCACAGTGGGACAGGTGGCTTTGATTGATCTGCATATTTGCCATGTCTCATTCATGCCACCTAATACTCCACTACTCAGTACAATCTCCACTCGACTATCTGGTGGTGAATCTACTTCACTTGTTCTTGTGTTAATCCGCTACTAGACTAATCAACTACTAACTATGTTAACTAATCATCATTAATCGTACTGTTAACCTACAATTCCAACGTAACTCAAGGGCGATAACCTTTAGCTTGAAATGGTATGTTATACAATTCCAACGTAACTTAAGGTTGACAAAACTTCCATTTATTGGTTTTATTTGTTTGGGAGCAAGTTTCCGGTCAAGCATTTTAGAATTTCTTGTTTTCGGTCAAGAATTTTAATTTTTACCCAAATTCTTGGACTACAGGAAGTTATTTTATTATAAATCCTGAATTCAAATCTTCATTCTCTTTATAAAAAGAATACTATTTATTAGATTTTGAGTTATTTTCGGGATCCCTTATTCAAACACAAATAAAGTTGATCGGATTAATATTTTTCTGAATCAAATAAAAAAGAAGAATGATATTTTGTACATTGTCATTATGGTAATAATATAAGAAAAACTCTATGAAATTAATATGGGTTCAAAAAGTTTCATTTATATATTCTGCAGTCATGCTAGGGTTTGCATCTTCCTTTTATCTGTTTCGGTAAACGGGTGTAACTTGTTAATTATTCCTACACCTTCAGGAAGGACAGCATTTGATTACATTCCTAACTACCTCCACTGTGAAGCATGAAGTTCATCCTTTATGTTTAGAATTAGAATCTAGATGTGCATCACATCACGTCCAGTTTGACATAAAACAAACAACCCTAATGGTGGGTTTTCAATGAACCATTATGATGGTCCCCATAAATAGAAAGCAAAACCCTAAAAGGAGCCCCCGTCCCAGTGTTTGTGCAAACTCTGCACCTAGTCACCGTCTTAATCAATCAGTTTGCCTGCCCTTAACAGAAAAAGGGGTAAAGAAAAAAAACAACATTTATTCGGTTGAGACTTGAAAGGTAGCTTAGTAGGAAAAGATTCATTGAAAAACCAAAAAGAAATAATTATTTAGTAGAAATGAGAGAAGGAATCAATAAACTTAGAAAGAGGGGAGTTTAAAAAAAGAACTGGGTGAACTAACACCCTCTTTGAGTGTGTATGAATACTATAGTAAATGCGAAAGACTCAACAATCCAAATAATTTTTATTTTCATTGTAAAAATGTCATGAAAAGTCAAATGAGTCAAAATAAACACTATAACTTTACAATTACAATCTCATCCGAAATACAATACAACTGATCCTCAGTCACAAAAGTGCCAACATCTAGCTAACACTCACAAGGACTAATCTTGTAAGTTGTAAGCTATCATAAAGGCAAAACGAGAAAAAGACCGAAACACCATTTGATGATCTAATCTTGCAAGTTGTAAGCTATCATAAAGGCAAAACGAGAAAAAGACCGAAACACCATTTGATGATCTTGCAATCATTGTTAAGAAACATTGTGATGAGCAGGGTCAGCCCTAAAGGTAGCCGAAGCAGGCGGGCCTGCCTAGGGCACCCACTCTGGAGGGGCCTCAAATTTTTATGTTATTATATATATATATATATATATATATATTAATATTACAAACTTTGGGTCTGTTTAAATAAAAAGTTTATAGACTTTGAGTCTTTGCTTATAGAACTTTGTTAACCATTCCAGTTATAGTTGCCTCTGCATAAGTAAGTTTTTCAAAATTAAAGTTAAGAAAATCTTATCTTCAAACAATTATGTCACAAGAAAGAGTGAATGAGTTAGTTATTTTGTCAATTGAAAAATTAGATTATGTAAACTTAATTAGTACATTGATGTCTAAAAACACGAGATGTGTGATATTCAAGTAATATTTGAATTTTTTTTTATATTAATTATCATGATATTTGATGTAGAAATAGATATTTTCATGTATTTAAAGAATTGTTTTTTTTTTAATTTTTTTTTATATACATATCAATGTACAAAGGATCAGGGGTCAAAGAACTCTAAGACTCCCTTCAAAGGCTCGCCTAGGGTCCCTAAATTATCAAGGTTGGCCCTAGCTATGAGACACCTCCAGCAAACAGTGAGTTTTCCCCTTATAGTTCTTTGCCATGCGCACAAACCACAAGGAAAAAAAAAAAGTCACAACCTTAACTTTGAACAACAACCACTGCTCAAAGATCTGAGGTTGAGTTGTAAGCCATAGATGTTACATAGGCTTTACTCAACAAAGTGAAAGGACAACCACAACCACAACTAAGAGCACTCTTCTTGCTAGAGAAGGAGCGACCACAACTAGAATATAAAGATGACTAGAAGATAGAAGAAATATGGAGAGAAAGAAAGGGAAAAGGCTAAGAGCCAATTTGGGATCTATGCTTTTCTAAAAAACTGATTATGTTGTGCTTTAAGAATAATCTGATGTAAAATAAAGCAGTTAAGCGTCTACTAAACTATATTTTTAAAAGTGATATGAGTATGAAAACAATGTAAAAGCGCTCGGTAAGTTATGATATAAAAGTGATATAATTGTATATAATGACAAAAATGGATATAATATGGATGGTGGAAACGACAACGATGGTGGGGGTAGTTGTGATGATGGCAGCAACCATGGTGGGGTTGTGGTGGTAGTGTTAATAATAGGGTGTGGTGGTTGAGGTGCAAATGTAGCAGTGGTAGTGATTGTGATTGCAACATTGTTGGCAGTTGATTGTGATTGCAACATTGTTGGCAGTGGCAGTGGTGATGACAACAATGAAGTAAGGCGGATGGTTGCAGTCACAAGTGGTTGCGACAATAGTGGTGGTGATGGCAGTTGTCGTAGCAATGACAGTGAGGTACGGTCAACCGTGGTGATGACAAAAACAATTAAAGGGTATGTGGTGGTGTCAAAAGTAGATATGGTTAGGGTGCAGAGGTTACAATGATGCGTAGAGGCATGGCAAAAACGGTGGTGGTTGTGGTGGTGATTGTGGTGTGGTTGTGGCAGTGGTTGGTAACGGTGACAACAACGATTGTGGTGGTAATGGCAGTTGTGGTGGTGGTGGTGTGGCGGTAGTAGTAGCAAAGATAATGGTGGTAATGGTGATGTGATGTTAGGTTAGTAGTTGAAGTGATAGATAGTGGGGTCACATTATTCTTCTTGAGAGAAAATATACGTAGAAGGTTAAATAATGTCATTTTAAAAAACTAATGAGGGTATTATAGGAATTAAAAGTATTAATTAAATGCTTAACTCTGCTTTTTATTAAAGCAGCTTTGAAAAACAACTTACATATTGCTTTTAAAAGCTGCTGTCTAAAGGCCATTACTTTTAAAATAAGCAAGATTTTTTTTTTTTACTAAATGTTTTTATTGCTTAACTTTAAAGCGAAACAATTTTTGGTGAAACAAGCAATACCAAAGGGAACCTAAGAGGGAGACACCAAAGCTAAAGACAGAGCTTGACAACATAAGGTTAGTTTCTCTATTTTTCTCTTCACTTGTAAGTGGGAGGTTTTAGGTTCGATTTTCGTCAAAGGCGAATTTGAACCACATTATTGCTAGCATATTTGGAGGCTTAATTTACCCCCTTCCTCTTTAGTGTAGATAATATCTTATGTTAAAAAAAAAAAAAAAAAAAAAAGAAGAAGAAGAAGAAGATCGTACCATTGTCACCATTCTTAATGTGGAAAACGTTAGGTGTGAAAATAAGGTCCACCTTAGGCCCATCTTCTTCACGAAATGTGTTTTACTTATTGGACTTAGAGGAGTAAAAGCCCAAACTAATTTAACTTAACTAGTAACAATTTTTGGGAGGTTAGAGATTTTCCTACTGGGATAATTTGGCTGCATCGAAGAGATTTTTCTTTCTTTCAAGAACATATTGTTTATTTAGAACCCTTCGTACAAATTTTAGCAGATGCCCACGCACATCGTGTATGAACAATTTAATTTTTTGTTTTCTTTTGAGGAGTGTGATTAATTTTTAAAATTCTGAAAAAAAAATTATTTATGAAAAATAGGATAATGATGGTGCAGTTTCTACTAAAATGGGCATATTTTGTACTTTTATTTATTTAATTTTTTATTTTTAAATAGGGTGTGCTATGTTTACATGAGGTAGGTGAAAAAAATTGAAATTTATGTTGCATGTAATTACTAAATTACCTATGACATGTTTCGACTCGGAATGACCACCTGGACTCCGAATCGAGATGTGATGGCCGACACCTGAGATGACAAAGCCATAAATTGTAATGATGTAAAAAATGTGACTAAATTTAAACCTAAAAACGAATAAATGTAAGATTGCGAATGTGCGGGATTAAACCTAATTTACACGTGATGTTAGAGTATAAGTAAAGTACAATAAAAATAGAATGAGAATTATACCATTGAAGGTACTCTTCTAATCCAACATTTTCCAAGAATTCTCGTCGACGCAAATGCTCTGCCACTAAAACCTAGAAGGGCGAAAAACAATGGTGAATGAGCCTAAAAATAAGGCTTTGTAAAAAACCTTTTTGAAAACGTATAACCATTCACCGTAAAACAAGTAGAGTTTCCAAAAATATATGTATACTACATATGGTATGTAAACACTTACAACATATGGCAATATATCAGAAATACGAAAAATCACAATATTTCACCTATAAAACATATGACAACCGGTAATCACAATATCTCGCATAAACGAACATGTAATATTGGGTGCTGATCGACATATACTGACACACGAGTTCATGTAGAGATATTCTGACATAATGACTAGGTGTAATAATGATTTACGCTCTAATACTACAATCACGTGAAGACTGACGCTAAGCGCATCACATATGAGTCCTAATTGCCTATAGCAATTTAGGACATGACTAACACCTACAATGGATCCAAAGTAAACGTACGGTGCGATGTGAATATACACATGAAGCCTGGCCCTGGCCCTGGCCCAGGCAAGTACTAACACCAGTGTAGCACACGATGAGCAGATAACGTAAATACAATCATACAACGATAAATCAGTAATTCACATCGACATAATAATAATCCATATAAATATTAATCATGGTCGTAAATAAAATCTAATAATAGTTCGCCTACCTGTGTATCCTGTAGGATTTAGTATACTTTCGTACATTCCATCAATAAGCTAATTTCTAAAAGCGTTAGTCTAATCTAAACGTAACGTAGAAAATTCTTTATTAAATATATAAATGTAAACTAAATAAATATATAATATTTAAAAGCAAAGACCCACTCACAGTTATTTGCAATGTCACGTCCATTCGAGCTAGGAAAGTCAGAGTATTTGATAGTAATCGCACTTAAGCATAAAATTGGGACCCATTAGTAAAACTCAACCAAAATGATCAAATTTGAAAAAACGGAACGCGAATTTGGATTTAGGGCTTTGAAATACCCTAAGAGTGGTCCTAGGTAAATTTCGTAAAAAGTTAACAAAAAAATCAACGTTAACCCTAAAAAAAGTCAACCGAAACATCGGGCTGATCAGCTACGTCAAAACTTCAAAATTTCACTAAATGGATGTCAAAAACAAACTTTAGACATCGAAATTAGTCTACGAGGGTTTTCAAGAAAATTCGAAAAAGTCAGCAAAGGGAATATTTCAGGAATATTCCAAATCCAGATAGTAACTGGTCGGGTCAGATCCCCAAGTTTTGGCCGGATCTGAGTTGGATTCTTTTATTTTTCATTTTTTTCTATATCGGGTCGGGTTGACTCGATTGGGCTCGCAGGTCCCCCGACCCAACGAAAAAGAAGGTCGAAATTTGTGGAGGGAGGCCGAAAAACTTCAAGGGCTTATAACGGGTTCAAAACTCAACCATTTTCTACTACTCAAAAGCCAAAATGAAGTTTAGAGCATAAGGAACAAGAATCTACCTAAGTGGGGCTGAGCAATGGCCGGAGTTGGCAGGAAGAAGCCTGCAAAGGCCGGGTTCCTCGCTGGAAAATTGGAAAAGCTTCTCCCGAGTTATCTCTGCGTCCAAACAACACTAAAACATCTCAAGAATATCCTAATCGTAGTCCTAAACACGATCTATGAAGACTTGAAGTGGTTTTCGAACTTACCTCGTCGGAGCAAAATTTAAAATAGTGGGGGTACCACTGTGTGCAGAGAGAAAGAGATCGTCATGTGTTTTTAGGGTTCGTGGATCCGACTTCGACAGGTGGAGATGGGTTAGTGAAGGTGGTGGTGCGTCGGGTTCACCGGAGTGGCGAGAGGCGTGGTGGCCTTCTTGGCTTTGGTGGTTGCAGAGAAGACGAAGGATGAGAGAGTAGAAGGAGAACGAGTCTGAGGAAGAAAGATGAAGTGAGGTGAGAAATGAGGGAGATCGAGTGAGAGAAATGGGGAGAGGCCGAGAGAGTCCCCAAAGTGTTTGGGGAAAAACTGACACATGGCGAGAGATGAGAGGAGAGTTTTGAGTATGGTTCCACAAAATAGAAATCTGAAATAAAAAAACAATAAAATAATAAGAAAATATCTAGTATAGCAGGTTTCCTAAATTGACCTTTGTTTAGTAGTTCTGTAAAATCTTCATTGTAATTTTGATTTCAATTCCGTTTGCGCTCACACGTTTGTACCGTCGATAACTTTGAGAATACGAAAAAATAGTAGCTTGTACGCATCACGAAAGTCAACAATCTCGCCACTAGGGCATTTTCATCAATTCACTCTTTCAAAATTAATAAAATCGTAAAATTAGAGACGAGTTGTTACAACCTATATTTTTACTTTTGTTAGTTTTGATGAGGACGTTAAAATGATAATTTCAAGAAATTTTGATTTACAAAAAGGGTACTCTTAATAGGTAGTTTAGATAAAGACACTCTTCCTTCTTTCTTTTTATTTGTCAAATTCCTTTTTTATTATTTTTTTAGTTTTCACTTTTTATGTTATGCCAATGCTTATGGGAAAATATGTAAGTGGAAGGTTAGATGAAGAACAGAAGAAGGGTGGTGAGCTTTGGAGACGAGAATTTATAAAGAAGAATGAATGAAAATAAAAAAGATGTATCTTTTTCTATATATTTCTTCTACAACTTTTGTCCACCCGTCTTTGTCTTTATATTTTATTTTTTTATATACTTTCCTTATACCTCAAGTACAAAATGTAAAAAGCTAAAAATTTAAAACCAAAAAAAATTGTTATGCATCAAACTTTTAAATTGTAGTTGAAGCAAAAAATAATCTCAAAACTCTTGGACACGGCAAGTGGATTTTCTCAAGAAAGACAAGAATGCTCTCATTAAATGAGATGGAAAAGTCAAAGAGATTAAGGATATGATTAATCACCGAATCATATCTTTAATACATTCCTCATCCAATAATAACTTCATGAACCAAGGAATCACAATCATATCCAATTAGGGATGTTACAAGGATAATTCCAAGATATTGTTTATTAAATAATATATTTTGAATAATTCTTTCCCCATTCATCCAACAGGTGACACACCTTTGTCAATGGGAAGCCACCATGTGTAGGGCAAAACTATAACTCTATGGCCGACCACCTCTCTATAAATACCTCATCTCTACTAAGTTTTTGCTACGCATACAAAACCTAAACACTCACTCTTATCAGATTTACTGACTTAGGCATCAATTAATATAAAATTATCTTACTAGCGAGAAATAATATCAGGGTTCAGAATAAAGTAACCTAGAAGTAAGAAAATGAAATACTACGAAATCTTGGGTTGTGTTTTTGTAGCATTCCTTTTGGTGAATTATTTAGTTCACTATCTGATAAGATGATGGAGACATGGCCATAGCTCAGAATATCTAGCACATGAACGTGACGTCTACGCATCTGGCAATATTTGTTGAAAACATCACTGAGACTCAGCAAGCAATATATGTATGTCGACGCAATTTTCTTGGCATCAAACTGTCAAAGGTGAATATTAATGGAGGGTATTTTGTTTCTTGACGGAGATGGTAAGAATTAATAATATTCCTACCACAAATCGATTAGACCTTGCTAGTTGGGTTGATTAATCAATTGGTCCTCATTACCACCTATGACTAGCATTGAAATATTAACTTCATTCATTTGAAACTCCAAAGTTTTTATTTATTTATTTAAACAACATCATAACATATTGGGTTCTAGCAGACATGCATCTGCCCAACTGATACAATTGGGAATTACAAACTTGACGACCGGACTCTTTTACCATCCCAACATTACTAGAAAATTTATAAATATGCCTTCGTAAAGAAACATATAGTTAAATTTTGTAGTTCGTCACTATTTTTCTTCTAATATACTAGCATATGGGCACATAAGTGTGAGAATATTTTTTTTTTTTTTTTTTTTTTTTGAAATAGAAGGAGAGAGGAAGAGGAAGGGAGTGATAGAGAATGTGAGAGTGAGATTCTTTTTTTTTTTTTTTTTTTTTTTTTTTTTTTTTTTTTTTTTAATTAGAGATATGTTAGGAGGCTTTGAAAAAAAAAAAAGCAACATTTAGTTGTGTGAAATTACATTTCTGCCCCATATTTCTTATTCATGTTATGTTTTAATTAGGGTTAAATTGGTAATTTCATAGAATTTTGGTTGATAATTAGTGTTTTATTAATTAGTAGAGATATATATATGTGTGTGTGTGTGTGTGTTTGAGTTTCGTATGTACCTACTTAAATGGGAATAAACTTCAATGTCAAGAAATCATTAACCGTCAAAGTAAAAACCCTTTTCAAAGAAGCTTCATATAATCATATTCAGGAACACATGGACGTTTATAATTTAGTAGATTCAATTGGTTAAGCATATACATGTCAATCTCATATCAGAAAGTTTAGGAGTTTTGTTATTCAAGTCACTTTTGTTGGCAATTAGTTTTAGAGCATGTTAGAAAAGAATCGTGATCACAATCACCATCCCTACCTTCAAGGAATTAAATTAGGCGTTAAATTGTTGTAATTGATTGATTTGTATTTTTCTCTTTTCTTCCTTCATTTGATTTGTAGGGATTTGTATATAAAGTTTAGGGGTTTGCTATCCACACACCTCATTTTACTTCTCACACACCTTTTGATGATTTTTTTCCATTGATATTTGTCAGTTCATCCAATCCGACGGCCGAAAATTAAAAAAGATGTGTGAGAAGTAAAATGAGGTGTGTGGATATCACACCCCCAAAGTTTACTCTTACAGCGGTATCAATGAAAATCATTATGGCAATTAAGTTTTTCGCAAATTTTATAAAGTGGAACCTTAACTCTTTTTTATAATAGTGGTCTATTACAGCAGGCAGAAATTTTAACAGAGACATTTGACTACAATAATATTATTCTTACCACATATTAGTATTATTTTTCTAATAGAGATATAATTCATATATATTAGTGTGCATTACCTCTATGAGAGAAATAATACAAATATGTGATCAATGTAGCATTACTTATTTTACTAAGAAAACTGTTGGATGGGATTTGGACCTGGAACGAGAATTGCTGTAATATATCCTTTACACACATAAAAAAAAAAAAAAAAGAAAAAAAAAAAAAGAGGTTCGACTGAAGTCCAAACAGACTAGCAAATTAATAGATGAACTATACAAAATTTGGTATGTGGTAGCATTACTTATTTTACTAAGAAAACTGTTGGATGGGATTTGAACCTGCCAATGGGAACGAGAATTGCCGTAATATATCTTTTACACACACAAAAAAAAAAAAAAAAAAAAAAGACGAGGTTCGATTGAAGTCCAAACAGACTAGCAAATTAATAGATGAACCATACAAAATTGGTATTAATTTTGGTCAGGAATTATGATTGAAACTCTATAAATTTAATTACGCACTCTTCTTAAGAGTACTTTTATTTCTAAATATAAAAAATTTGAAATATACAATTAAATATTTAAAGTGACAATAACAATTTCATTTTTATGCATGAACTTTCTCTGTACGTGCCTAATCAGATCGAAAAATGTCAGATTTTGAGACCATCCATAATGCACTTGGATTCATGTGATGTCAATATTATAATGTACACGTCTCTTTAAATCAATTATTATCAACTTCCAATTTTTTATTCTGGAAAAAACCATACCAACAAATAAGTCTAGAAATCATATCTGAACCAGCTGCGGCAAAATTAGGTCAATTTTTTGATGGGTCGTGGTCTGTGCATACGAGTCTATGACTATATGAGAGTGTTCAAAGTTCAAAGTTCAAACCAAGAAAGTATATGCAACCAACCAAAATAGAGTATGAAAGTAAATATACATCCATTGCTTCGTGCTTGAACATGTTAGCTTTCAACATTCCAACAATCTGGTATACTACGTCTTTGTATACCTTTCAGAGACGTACACCTTCAATTGTAGACCTTTTTGAGGGAGCTAGAGTGTTCAAATGGCAGCAAATTAACATTTAATTTCTTTTTTCTGCACGTAAAAGATTTCCAAGATTTGCACCAAAACTCACGTGAAAATGGAACAAATTAAGGGGGCATCATGATGTTGGCACTCCTCTTTTATTTGCATTTTTTTCTTTGATGTATGTTTCGTGATTTTATTTATTTATTCTAATACATAAAAAGAAGGGAGTGCTTGAAAATATAAAAATGTTATTATTACTACTCATGAAAATATGTGTGATTAGTTTGTGATCTTTAATTACCTAACAACTTACGAAAAAAAATTCGGTGCTATAAAGAGAGTAATTTTGTTAAGGGTAATGCTAAGAAGACTAAATTTGTAGTGAGAAGTAAAATGGGGTGTGTGGATAGCACACCCCATAATAATTTATGGCTTGATTCTTTTTAATGTAACATTAATAAAGATGATAATTAATTTTTCTTATAAAAATTTAAATTAAAGAATGTGAACATATACGAGAAACTTAACGATTGAATCGCCAAGTTAGACCAAGTTAGAGTTAAAAGTAAGTATTTTATAAGAAAAACTAATAAAAAGGGCTTGAAAACTTTGAGTTTTAACTAAAATGAAAAAATAAAGGGTAAAGTGAATAGTACCAGGATTGACTTTTTAGTGTAAAAATGTAATTTTTCGTTAAAATGAATAGTACCAGAAGCTTTTTCGTTAAAATTCCCTATTTTATAATGGTAGGCTTGGTAGCCAGCAAGCCTTCATCAAAATTTTCACCTAAGATCAGACACTCGTGTAATTAAAGATCAAATTTATAGGATATATAATATTAATTTGTATGACTATATATTACAAGAAGAATACATGTAAAAGCTATAAACAAGTAGCACCTATAAATAGCTAGACAACAACCGCAAAAACATTACAAATAATATATTGCATGGAAGAATGGGAACTATTTATGAGATTGTTCTTCTATCGATCAATCAGCATGCAACATACTTCCATCCTCGAAATCCTTTGCACTTTTGAATACTCTACTTGTCTAGTGTTTTGAGTTTCAACATTTAACCAACTGTTTGGTGTGCATGTGAAATGCATAGACTTTTTCCCACGAAATCTTTTGGACTTTTCAAAATCTTCTAATTTGCAACACCCTCTTCACATTTGACTGTTTCATCTGCATGTGCAAATGCAGCCATTCTGTCATTATTTTTTCCTACAAGTTCTTTCGTCTTGAGACATTCTCTCTCCCAATTTGTCTTATGAACCACTGTTAATATGGACACCACACATGTAATTTGAGCTGCTAGAAGTCCATAACAAAGCCCTTTAAACCCTAACCTCCACACAAACGTCAAGACTATTGCCGCAGGCGTACCCACCATGTAAAATGAGTAAAAGTTAATCCATGCCCCAATGCCTGGCCTAGCACTTCCTCTCAAAATCCCACAACTTGTAGTTTGTGGACAATTAGCAATCTCACATAGTCCAATAATTGGTAGCACACTCATTGTTAGCTCCAAAACCTCATTATCATTTGTGAAGATTCTTCCCCATGCTCCTCTCCCTAGAGTGGTCAATGACAAGCCCAACAATGAGCTCACTAGTGCCATCCCCACTGCCACCACTGCCGCTAAACGTGCCTTTTCGGGTTGGCCTGCCCCTAGCTCGTTGCCTACTCGTGTAGACACTGATGCACTTAGTGCCGCTGGTAATGTGTACATGAGAGATGTGGTTTGTATCACTATGGCTGATGCTGCTAGGGCAATGTGAGGTTTTTGAAGGTAACCGGTTAGAATTGTCATGAACTCGTACCACCACCATTCTAAGCACACTCCTAAGCAACTTTGGAAAGCAAGTCGAATTAGGATACTCCATTCGTCAGCTCCTAGCGTTTTCCTCAACGAAAGTGGTACTATTTTTTTGGGTAATAATGGCTGGGACAATAATTGTGTTGTTTCATACTTAGTAGTAGGTTCACACTGGTCCGTTACCAAACAATAAATAGATTTTTTTGCGACATGGGCATAGACCACATAGCCCAAAAGAAAAAATAGAGTGATAAAATTGGTAAGAGAAGTGGAAATTGCTATTCCTTTGATCCCAAGGGAAAGATTGAAGGTTAAGAAGATTGTGAGAGGAATGTGTAGAATGATTGCTAGTAAAGTGGACCACATCAATGGCCATGTTGTGCTTTGACTACGTAAAAAAATACGTATGGGATGAAGAAGGCTATTGGCAAGAAGATCAGGGATGGCAAATTGGCAATACAAGCTAGCAATCTTTGTTATATCTTGGTTTTGATGGAGGAGGAGCATGAGAGGTTCAAGATTGGCCCAAAGCAAAGCAATAGGAAGAGAAGTGAGAAGCAATAAGAGAATGGTTCTTTGTAAAGTGTGGAAAGCTATGGAGAAGTTCTGTGAACCAAAAGCTTGGCTGCATAGAGGCTCCATACCCATGGCCAAGCCAGAGAGGACTGAGTAGCCAGTGATGTTGGTGAAGCCAATGGCTAAAGCCCCACCTGCTAGCTCAAGACTTCCAAGCCTTCCCATGCATACAACTAGGACCATGTTTTTTAGGTAACCCACTAAACTCATGGCCGCAATTGGGAAGCCAATATTTGTCATTCTGTGAAGTTCTTCCACCACCTAGAACATGTTCAAAATTGGAAAAGATAAAAAAAATTGATTCAAAAAAAATAATAGAAGTTAATTAATGATACTATGCGATGAAGACAATTCTTTGAATGTTTGTAGGATTTTGTACCTCTGGCATTGTCGGGCACTTTTGGGATGGCTCTGCTGCTTCAACCATGATCTTTGTTTCTTTTGCCTTGTTTCTAGCTTGCTTGTTTAATTCTTTGTGTTATGAGAGACAGAGAGGGATCGGAGAAAGAGGGGCAACTGTCTTGGGAAATTAATGAATGTACGTGCAAGGTATTTATAAGGATCGATATATGGGAGTTCTGCCAGTGAGATTGATCGAGTTTTCTTTTGTTCTCCGGTAGTTACCTATAGTTATCTCTCAAAAGGTACAACTTTTTGATACAATGAGAGCACTTTAACAGTTGTTTCAGAGCAGTAAAGTCGGTTAGAGTATATATGCGTGTTCTTCTTTTGCATTAAAGTTCAATTCTTCTCCTTCTAGTGTAGATGATATAGTCTAGAATATCACTTATATTAAAAAAGAAAATTACTTAAAACCTCCTATGCGATTCTTTTATGAGCAATTTTTTGGCATACCCAGAATACGGCTACGTACGTGGAGTTTTTGTTATATCAAATATGTGGACTTGTTTTTTTTTTTTTTTTAATTTTTTTTATATTCGTATAAGTGAGACATGTTGAGAATGAATCCTACGTTGATTAGATGAGAGACCTTGCATGTGCTTATTAAGTAGTTGTGCTTCTCATCATATTGCCAATTGATTTTATGATGGAACATTAACTTTCTTCAAGACATATCAACTTTATCATCCAATTTTATCATAACATGTAACATTAACTTTCCTCATGTTGAGAATGAATCCTACGTTGATTAGATGAGAGACTTTGCATGTGCTTATTAAGTAGTTGTGCTCTTCCCATATTGCCAATTGGGTTTATGGTAGAACCTCAACTTTTTTTCATGGTATCAAAGCGGGTTGTCGAGTGTGCGAAGTCTAACGGCCACACGTGCTCCACGTCACCCAAGTTATATTGTCCACGTGTTAGGCTACAAATTCCTCACATGTTGGGCTTGAAATTTGTCACATTGATAAGAGGAGAGACCTTGCATGTGCTTGTAAGTAGTTGAGCTTCTCCTCATATTGTCAATTGATTTTATGATAGAACATTAACTTTCTTCAAGACATATCAACTTTATCATCCAATTTTATCACAACACGTAAAATAGTACACCGGGTAACTTTTGCTACCATAAAAGTTTCTCATGATTCTGTAAACTTTAATTTGGCCTCGCTTGAGTCACACACTTAAAACAATTTGTACTGAGTGATGGGAAAGCATGTGTGCCTCTTGGGTCCAATATTTTTTTTAAACTATTATATATGCAAATTTTCATGTTCCATAGAGAATACTATCAACGCCTTCGGCTATAAGTTAAGAATATGAGATAATTATATATTGATATCGATTTACAGTACTTGATACATTATTGATCACCAAATATCAAACTATTGAAAAGGTGCCTTAATACTCGGTGCAAAACAATTGGTACTTTTTCCTTAAGAACATATAGAGGTACACAATACCAAACATTGGAAGGTAGAGGGATATGGACCGAATGAAAATAGGCATGCACATGAACCTTGTTTAAACCGTGTGAATATTTAAGCAGTAATCGTGCCCTCTTGTCATACCCACGCCCCTATTGTTTAAGCACATTTTGTCAGTTTTCAAAATAAACAAGAACATATCCACCATCTCTCTCAGTACAAACCAAACACCAGTCTTTATACTGCTCGATTCTTTCTTCACGTGAGGCAATTTGGTGACTGTCAATGTCTTTCTATTTCCTACATTCTTATTTATTAATATCCTCAATATTGCTTTTCAAGTCTTTCTACTAAAATATATTCATTATTTACGAATATTGCTAAAGTTCATATCCTCTTTGCTGTGCTATGTACTTTTAGGTTTAGCACAAGTACACACTTTCATCCGTCCAAACAAAAAAAAAAAAAAAGAAAAAAAAAGGGCACGAAGTACTCACAATTTTATTCAACTTTCATCCATGAAACTCAGTATTTGTAATATTTTCAAGCAACAAGATAAAGACTGTGTGTCACTAACCTTACACGCATATTTATTCAGCAACTACTTAAATTTGGTATCAACACAAAAACAAATACAAGTAGAGAAGCCTACTTCCTAAAGTAAGCATTTTATAATTAACTAACGATTGAAACCATACAAAACATAATTCCCACAAGGGCACCACTTGTCATAAGAGCCTAACTGAATGAGGCACGAACCTGATACATCTATTCATCAAGAAACTTTTAGCTAGTTTAATTTGATTCTAATTAGATTTCTTGAAGAAAACTCATAATTCGTACCTTTTATGATGAATTGTTACTGTATAATTAGGTTACCTTCTTCTTCAATCTCCTATCACATGGCCCCAATGAAGTTAATTGGTGCACGAGGTGGCCTTCATGTGCACATGTGTTACTTAGAAAGTATATAGAAATTTAGGTAGTGATGGAAGCATTTTCTTTTGCGTCACATGCATTATCAACATGTGTTTCAATATAAACCAAACCATAAGAGGGAAGCGGACCAAACAAGCCAAACCTCCACCTTTCTTCTTGAAGCACACAGCTTCTTTATTAAAGTTACTACAACCAACCCTCCTTTCAGTATCAACTAGCTCTTAGTTTCTTCTGTTGCACGCTCTAGGTTTGATAGTTGGGTGAGGAAAAACAAAAGGATCTTGGTTATTACTTACCCCAAAAAAAAGGGTTGGCTTAATAAAACTTTATGTTCTTAAAGGCCGTTTGATATCCTATTAAAAAAAATTCATCAATTTTGAAAATATTTCTTAAGATCATCTCTTAATATAATTTTATATAAAATTCAAAAACTTGTTTAGCATGAAATTCAAAATTACTTTCTTAACAATTAAAAAGTAAAAAGAAAAAGACCCCACTTCCTTTATCCTTGACCTCCCCCTCCCATTCCCCTTCCCCTACGCGCCCTTTCTATCTCCTCATCCTTATCTCCATGGTCAAACGTGGCAAGCACTTAAAAAAAATACCCGAAATAAACCAAAAATTTGTAAGCAAACCGCTTGTAGATACAGTTCTCTAGAACTTCAACGACGAATCTGTATATTGACTGGTCAACACGACGTTTCGATGCTGAAAAGGACAGATTTGGAGAAACCGATCTCAGCGGCGAAGTAGAGGATCCGCCAGAGGAAGGCATAGGGAACCAATTCAGACGAAGAAGGGTGTTAGGTAGGCCGGACAATTTTTTGCCTATTAACTTGATACGAAAATAACAAATTGCAGGTCAACTGATTAACGAGTCGGGTCATTATTGATTCACATGTTAATAATCTATTAAGATAATATGTATGATACGAAAATGACACGACACAACCAGTTTGCCAGGTCTAGACATCAAGTATAACAATTTCTTGCATAACCCATTAACCAAACACGAAACGACACAAAAATAACATGTTAACCCGTTAATGAGTTAGATTGTTATCAAGTCACTTATTAAGAATCTGTTAAGATAACGGATTTGATACGACACGACAACATGACCCGTTTGCCAGTTCAGGTGTTAGGGTTGGCTTGAAATTGGGTTGCATAAGGTTTGTGGCGAGGGCGAATGGAAGCAGAGACAAGGAAAGGGAGCTTGTTGGCGCTTTTAATGTTGGTTGTGATATCGGGAGAAAAAGGATTGCACTGAAAAAACAAAAAAAAAAAAAATCCTAAAAACACACTTTATCTATTTTTAAGTAATAAGTTATAGTTTTGAGTTATACTTGAGTTTGGATTTTAAGAATAAGCTTAAAACAATGAATATGAGTTCAATACCAAACATGCTTTAAGTTTCTTGATCGAACTAGATATAATCATCTATAGGACTCCTTTATGTATTTTTTTAATATGGGGTTGCATTCTCGGTGTTCTAAAAGGGGTCGTCTAGGATTGCCTAGGTGCTATAGGCGGTTGGCTACCGTCACGTTTAATTTCTAGACGTTTAAAATAAAAAAAGTTAGGGTGCTCTGACCCGCCTAGGCGAGCATAGGTGGGCTAGAGGTTTTGTGACTTTTTTTGCTTTATTAAGAAAATAATTTATGGTTACGACTCTCATTTACATAGAAAATAAGTAACTTCTATTTTGCATTTGATGTTTTCAATAAATTGTAGAGACTTGTAGAAACTTGGATGAATATTCATTATGTTTGTTCCCCATGTTTTCAATAACGTTATAGTAAGTTGTAATTCATATATCATTCTATTTTGTAGTTTATGTTTTTCAATACAATTATGTATTATTTAAGTATAAGTAGACTCTTTTATATATATATATATAAGGCTAAATTCCCGCTAGATCCATACCCGCCACCTGACTATCTCCTCGCGATTTTTAGAACATCGTGCATTCTTCAACATGGGATATAGCTTGTATCAGTCTCTAGAGAAAAGATATATTGTTTACTTTTTAGAGAACTACCTTACCTTTGTAGACCTTGAGCTCTCTTAAAATGTTTCTTTATCTGACAATGTTATTTCTTGAGAGAAAAACAAAAAACTTGTTCAACTGTTTCCTTTTTGCTTCTTTAGTTTTTATGATTGTCATGTAGTAATGTTTAGAGCAAAGATATTATTGTCATGTTCTGATCTCGAGATACGTTTGTAGTCAACGTGATGATTTGTACCAGTACCATAGATATACAAATAAAACATAGTTCATTAGAAATCTGAGATATATACAATATACACCAAAGATTCAACAAATTAACAATTCATGGTAAACCCTACTTGAATAGGCGAACTATTCTCCCGGTACCTCTACACTACTACTCGAAGTTCCTCACTTAAACATGTAATTCTGGAGAAATAACGTTATAATGTGGACTAGTGTATCGGGTAAAATTGATTTCTATGTTTTAGTACTCGTTTAAATTATGTTTAGAGGGAAAAACCTTTTCCAGAGGAAACCAGTTATTGATCGATTTTGTTTAAGTGGGACTCACTTAATTAGTACATAAGTGGATTTAAGCATCTCATGGCCTATATATTTTTATTGATATTGTATACATGGAATAACTTTATTATTCTCATAATTTTATTCATGACTGTTACTATATATTCCTCGTTCTCCATCGTGAAATGCTTGTCTTACTACCAAATTAATCGATATTAAGAATCATCACCACCAATGAAATTAATTTATTTGGGTGACACTTGCATGGAACCATGCATGTGCGTCTAGTTACACCAAATGACTAAAGCAATACCTTCTTCCATTTACAATTATTACACCCACCTTTCAATAATATTCGTGTCGACGGATCATTGCATTTCAATCACATATCTTCGAGAAGATGGGATTTTTTCAGGTCCCCAATTGATCGACCTGGATGGGATTTTTTGCCTTCAAATATTCTTAGCCAATGTTCATTCAATCTCGTGGGGGTGGTTGTTACTTGTTAGGGAAAATGACACTACCAAAAAATAAGGTATGCCTTACAAAATTTTGTTTGACGAATCAAATTTCATCGAGGAAAAGGACTTTATCCAACAGATTTTTTAGTCGGTAGGGCAAAGATGGTCAACATTTAAGGTTTATTCAAAACCTTTATGTGACGAAGGTGATCATAGGGCAAGTCACAATTCGTCAGACAAAATTTTGGAGCGAAGAGAGAAAAATGGCACGCAATATTTGACGGTTTGCCCGACGAATCTAGTCTTTGTTGGCTATGTTGGCTTTGCCCAACAATGTTTGTCGGCTAAGTTCTACTATCGGTAGTCAAAGGCTCACCATGACGTTTAATAAATTTCCACTGACACAACCCTTACTCAGCGTTTTCCTTGTACTTGCTCTACCGAGATGAATCGAAAACTTTCGGTAAATATGCAATAACTTTCTTAATTTATTAGCTTTTTTCTTTTACTTATTTTATGTGGTTTTAACTAAACTATTTGGTTTTTTTGAAAATTTTAGGCCAACCTCGAGTGAGACGAGCGGGACAAGGCTTGTCTCGATTACATAGAGCGGATGTGGAGTGGCCGATATTAAGAAGTGGAAGTATGAGCTACACAAATACTACAACATTTTTCCGACGCCTGAGGCAGCTTTTACATAACCACCCAAGGATTTTGTGGAGAAGGTGGACGAGTGGTAGTGGTTGTTCATTCATTTTCAAAGTGAAAAATTTCAAGTAATTAAAATTTAGTTCAATTTTATATTTTTTTTTGGGTAAGTTTAATTAAGTTTCTTTTAATGGACGGAAAAAAATTGGTGGCAAATAAAGGTAACGAGAGAAGAAGATGTCCTTCACCACTCTTGTTCTCGACCTCTATCTTACCGTGTCACCATTCTGGGGAGCATTTCCCTGAGGTGGAGGTTTGGTGGGGGTGGGGGAGGGGGGGGGGGACACATGCCAATTATGGCAACGAGATTGCGAATGAAATTTATGTAAGTATTCATTTCTATGTTTTAATTGTAAATTTCATTACAATAAATAAGGTTTCAAATATGATCAAAAATTTTAATTGGTTTCCCTTTGTTTTATTTTTCTTTTTTATTTATTTATTTATTTATTTGTAGGCTTCTATGATTCAAAAGAAGGACAAGTACCTCGCCAACCTCTCCCAACAGCTACCGGACGTGCCTATGAAGGAGCTGACACCTAATCTAGAGGTGTTTCTCTAGTTGCTGATGGATAGGGTTGGGCGACGGAAAGACAAGGAAGTTTGCGACCTAAGAGTGGGTTGGGTTTGGGAAGTCGGGGGGGGGGGGGGTGTCTTTTTGTTATGTGGGCTCTAATCCATCAACTAAGATTGATTCCAGACTTCAACAAGTGGAGATAGAGCTAGCACGCCAAAAGAAAGAAGGTGAGTGCCTACAAGAAAAAGTGGCACACTTGGCACAAGTTGCTGTGAAAGATCGAGAATTATTACACCTGTACTTCGCTGCCGTAGCCCAGTTCTTGTCAGCTTCTGGCATGAGGATTCCCAAGCCTCTAGTCGAGCTTTTGCAACCATTCCCCCAGCCACCCTAGTAGTTTAGTTTTTGTAATATAATTGTACGAACAATTTTATATTGATTGTAAATATTGTTTTTTTTTTTAAGTTAGAATTAAATGAATTATTGGATATAAATATTTTTTAGGGAGATTTTGGATGTGGTCCTTAGCTATCAATATTCTTTGACCTAAGCCTTGTTAGTTTTCAATTTTTGATCGAAATCCCTGAAATTAATGTGATACTTTATTTCTATGTATGTTACTATACTTTTTAAATTAAAAATTGAAATGTATAGTTGTTTATATTAATGAGATTTTAAATAAAAACCCATAATTTGTGGGATTAAAATATAAATTATACTATTGTGTGTATGTATATATAAACATGGGTACATTCTTCAAAACCACACAAAAAAATGTAATAGATATTAGGCTTAATAATATTAGTAAATTTCTTCGATTAAACTTGACATGAATACATTCTTAAATCAAAAGAAAAGAATATACCCATATAAGTTTAAAAATGGTTAGAAAAAATTGAATAGATTTTATATAAAAAAAGGGTACATTTTACATATAACAAATTGGTATATTTAAGAATGGGGTACATTTTAAGATTAAAAATTGAAAGAAAAAAAAATTAAATGAATGGGTGCATATACGATTAAAAAAAATTAAAACATTTTTGAAAAAGCTAATGGGTAGAAACTTATTCTAATTTATTTATTTTGGAAATGTTTTGAAATAAAAATTAGTTAGGAGTTTAATAAAGGTGTGAGTATTAAAATTATAAATCAATTATTAATTTTTATTTTAAAAAATTATGTAACTGACATGTAAATTCATTATTATATTAATGCTAGGGACTTGGATTAAAATTTGAAAACTAATAAGGTTTTAGTTAATGAACATTGGTGACTAGGAACATGATACTAATTTTTCCTATTTTTTAATTAAAAAAGCTTTCGTCGCGCAAAAAATTTAATATATGTTTTAAATTTGGTTTCTTAGAGTTGGCCCGATGACTGGACCATCGGGTCAAATTCATTACAATATTTAATTATGTGCTAGCCAACAAGATATCATTCGTCGGGCAAGTGGATTTTGTCAAGTCAATTTAGTCAACGCACGTTCATCCGATAAAATTTGCCCAACGGATTTGTGTTTTTGTTGTTTAAGATTTTGGTCGACGGGTTTTTCCCGACTATTCTTTTCCAACGAACCTCCGTTGGCTAAACTGTGTGAGGGCTAATGCAGCTTTTAGCTGACGAAGTTATTCCGTCTGGCTAAATGTTCTCTTCGTAGTGTGTTTGCATATCCAGTAACTTCCAACGCTCTCTCTCATGGTTTGTGTGACCTCTGTTCGTATAACGCACTATCTTTGGTCCCAAGCTCGCAGGCATTGTTCGGAAGAACTCAAACAACAAACTCTATTATGTCACTTGCCCCGCCATGAGTGACAGATTGCATGCATGTATGTTTAAGGTATTTTCCATCAAATCATCAAACTATATTTAAAGATTCTAACCGTACGTCAATTTTTTTAAGCTTCACTCATAGATCATTCAAGCAAAATCAATTTAAAAATAATTTAACTATTTGAGTATCATCATGAAATTTAGGGCATCCATAATATGCAACACTCAAGTTTGATGTGATTTTTAAAATAGGCCACGAGGTTTTAATTTTGTCGTATTACACCTTATAAGTTGTTGAATTTATCAATTTGTGCCTTTGATTGGACTGATTCTATGATTTTTTACCAAACGGTAGAAGAAATTTTATTAATCTATTTCGAGAGAAATGTTTACATCTTCTGCCATAATGTTGTAAAGAAAATCTGGAAAGGATAAACCCCAAGAATGGGATCCACCCATCTGGAAAAAAAAATGTGACGCCATCAAGTGGGCCGCCATACTACCATCATCACGGGGGATATAGGCAAATTTAAGGGGAGGCAGATTCTCTGCCCTCCTTCCCTTACTTTTCTGTTTGTGTGATTACGATTAAGTCACGTGAATATCTTATATTACTATTTATTTTTGTCTTATTATCTCTATACAAAAATAATATAAAATGTTAACGTGACTTAACCGTCACCACACAAAACAGGAAAACACGAGAGGGCACAGGAAGTGGGAGGACAGATAATCTGCCTCCAATTTAAAGCTCTACAAACCCTCAGCAAGCTCCCTTATGTGGTGAGTTTGGTTCAAATAGACAAAAAGTGTAAAGTAATACAATTTCAAAGCCTAAAGGTGCAATCTAAAAAAATAAAATCTCATGATCTATTTTAAAAATCACCTCAACTTTAAAATGTTAAAAAATGTAATTAGCCCTGAAACTTAAATATTTATATAAACACTAGGATCATGTATTTATTTGGTCAGTTTGGATGTGTCGATAACATATATATAAACATTATCTACATGGAAAACCCTTTTGAACAACTGGTGATTACAAATGAAAAAATCACTTACATGTGGGGGCACCACTAATCACCACTACGATGTGGCATGCCCACATGCCATTGGTCTAATCAACTTAAACTTTCCATCCGGAAATAGATTATCTCCGGATTCTTTTCACCAAATCCATCAATCTGGATCCTTTGAAATTTTGATCAAACGACTAAAAACAGGAACCTTTTAAAAGTTATAATAACTTTAGCTATTGTATCAAATTTTAAGGGTCCGGATTGATGGATTTGGTGGAAGGAATTTCCGGATCCCTTTCCTTTCCATCAAAGAGAAGAGATATTAAATCTTCTGCACTCAAAATAGGTGTGGTCTTTCAGTGGCCACAATTATTAGTAGACACGTGTTTATAAACTTATTTTTGTTAGCATAAACTTAATATATGTCAAACAATAATTAGGATTATAGAGAGACCACATTCATTTTGGAGGTAGAATATTTGATCTCGATCGAAGAAGCCTTGTTCATCTTAGTTCAAAACCCAAGTCCTTTTCAGCTCGTCCAACTATTATCTAAGCTTTGTATCCAAAATGTAACCGGATGTAACACTTGCGGATCCACAACAGGATACTGCAACTACTCTCACACCTCATTGGTTTTGAGTATTGGCATAACAAATACGTGATGCCCCCAACTTTTCAGGGTGAGAAGGGGTAGAGAAAATGCGTAGAGCTAACAAAGAGTTGGTATAACTTATTAAAGCTTGTTTTATTAACATTCACATATTGTTGAATATACTTCACATATTTAATACATTTCATATCTGTTTTTTTCAGTTAAAATTTATCTTAATACATCTCACATAGATTCTCATAATATCCTCACATCTCGCACTCTCTTAGGTACAATAAACATTTTATGTTTTCATTTTTATTTTTTACACCCGACACTCTTCACATCTTTGAATTATAACATGATTTCTATGTTGTTTCTCCTCCCTTTCAAAGAATGAAGATTTAGATTTGAGAAAAAAATTGGAAAAAAATTAAAGCAAGGAGAGGAGATGGTGGTTGACCCGTAATTTAGGTGTGAAACCGAGCCAAACTGCATTGTACCCACCCCTAGACTGGCTAGGCTAGACTGACACACTGTCTTGGTAATTCGTTACAAGTCCATACACATTGTTGGTTGGTAATGGTACTCATCGAGTGTTAGATTGGGCTTCTTTCTTGTTCTGTCTTGGGCTTTGTGGATTCATTCACTGGGTCCTCCCCTCTTGGGCCTTCGCCAGAAAACAAACAAACAAACAAACAAAAGTGGCAAATCGAAGTGAATCAGAAATGCACGCGAATGCGTCAGACGTCGAGCGATGTTTATCCTGCACTTCGCAGAGCTTGAAAAGACCAAATGGCATGGCCGATTGCAAAGCTTATCAGCTGATGCAGCAACCATCCCAACCAATCATAATTAATTTATGTTAAATTAAATTAATTTAAACTAAAATCAAAGAGCCAAATTCAGAAACAGCAGAACAAGAATATATAGTCACTCGTAGGTAGAGAGCTCACTCCGATAATTTTTACTTCAGAATTATAGTAAATTTTAAAATCCAGAAAGTATGATGATCGCTAGGCGGCTCTGGCATAAGCGGGCTTTGGTCAACGGTGGCCCGTGGCTCTGTACGTACACCTCTTCAGCTCCGTCGCCGGCGGCGGTGCATTCTTCCCACCACTCTCCGTTTCGAGTCTCCTCTTCCGATCTCGTTGCGTTCTCTACTGCCGCTTCCACCTGGTTCTGCTTGGCCGATCAGGTATCCATTGTAAGTCTCTTTCGCTTGCTAATTAATCTTGGTTCTGATTAAATGATTGGTCAGTAATCAAAATTGTGGAAATTGTTTAAATTTACATTCAAAGATGGTTCTTTTCAACTATTTTTTTGGTAAATTTGTTCGTAATCTGTATGGTTATTTATTTATTTTGCAAATTGTGAATTTTTAGCGTAGAATTGCGTGTAATGTGAATGGGAGGTGGTTTTCAAGTGAGGCAGTGGCTGATGTTGCAGCAGCGGTTAATGGTAATGGTATAGTTGATGTACCGTTGGCTCAAACCGGAGAAGGCATTGCCGAATGCGAGCTACTCAAATGGTTTGTGCAGGAGGTCTGTTATTCCTTCTACCTTTCGCATAAACGTATCCTGTACAATATAATTGCACATGCATTTGTATACATTTATGTTGTTGATCCACGTATTTGTGCAAGGTTTGTCAGATTTGAATGAGAAGTTTTCGCAGGCCTGCACAGCCACATTGACGGTCTTCATTTTGCATACAATGGGAGTGTCATTTAGTATGAATATATGATATTAGGTTGTTTCGAAGAGAATGTGGAATTTGAGGTTTAATTTGTGATTTTGGCAGGGGGATCAAGTTGACGAATTTCAGCCACTTTGTGAAGTTCAAAGTGACAAAGCAACCATCGAAATAACAAGCCGTTATCAAGGGAAAGTTTCTCAGCTTCTCTACATTCCTGGTGACATCGTCAAGGTCAGAATACTTTTACACCTTACAACCTATGGTTTGAGGATTTGTGGAGAGGTCCGCATATGTAAGAGAGTTAGTGGACAATAATGGCCCTTTAGAAATTGAACTAGTAACGGGAATTTTTCCTTTAGAAATTTGGTAACAGCATATCATTTCTCTCATGTGGATTAGCTCATTCTGGTTTTAATCATATTCAAACTCTTATTTATGATTTAAAGTTTCAATTAAATCGTAGGTTGGAGAAATTCTTTTAAAGATGGCCGTCAAGGAATCTCACGTTCCAAAGCAGATATTTGAGAATTTGGAAATCACTAAGTCACTAGATTCTGAGCTTAACACACATAACATAGGCGGAGTTTTGTCTACACCTCCTGTTCGGAGCCTTGCAAAGCAATATGATATAGATATAAATGAAGTCTCTGGAACCGGTAAAGATGGGAGAGTGTTACGAGAAGATGTCCGTAAATATGCTGCCCAGAAGGGAATCGTTGAAGTTCCTTCTGCCTCCTTGAGTGCTAGTCCTGAGAAAGCTTTGGGAAGAAAAGAGACTTGTGCACATACATCAGCTGAATCGGGATGGAATTATGAGGATACGACAGTTACCCTGAGGTAATATAGCATGCAAACATGAACTTGGAATACCTCCTTTGTTCATTAATGAATCATTTGTATGATCCATGGCTGAAACTTATGTCACGTAATACTAGAATTTCATAGAGAACATTTGTTTTTAGTGGTCTTATTCAAGACGAAGTGAAGTATGCCGTGAATTAATTAAAATGTGTTATTTCAGGGGATTCCAGCGAAGAATGGTTACGTCAATGAGCATGGCTGCAAAAGTTCCACATTTTCATTATGTTGAGGATATAAAGTGTGATGCACTTGTGGAGCTGAAAAATTCTTTCCAAAGTAATAACACCGATTCCAATGTCAAGCACACTTTTCTTCCATTATTGATAAAGACTCTCTCAGTGGCCATGAGCAAATATCCGTTGATGAATAGTAGCTTCAATGAAGAGTCACTCGAGGTCATCCTCAAAGGTTTGTACACTCCATGGCAAGTATCATCTGTTGGCTGCAGCAATGTTTCTACTTGAGCTTAGTCTTTTATTAGTGACATGGAAAACTTGCTAGTATTAATTTTGTCTTGAAGTGGGGTTTTGACTTAACAAAATGGAAATTGTTATAGGTTCGCACAATATCGGAATTGCCATGGCTACTCCATATGGTCTGGTTGTGCCAATCATAAAGAACGTTCAATCTCTTTCCATTTTGGAGGTTAGTTCTATGTCACCTCTCAACTATGGCTTACACTGTGTGTCTGAATATGTATACACTTCTTGGTTTGTTTGCATGAGATTCATGATTTGGAGAACAATTTCTCGGTTGCATGTTGAACTTTACGATTCTAAGATATTTACAATTATTTCTACCTACTCAGGTGAAAGAATGACATATGCTTTTATTACTTATATGTTCCATGTGTGCAGATAACAAAGGAACTTTCACGGTTACAACAATTGGCATTGGAAAACAAGCTCAAGCCTGAAGAGATATCTGGTGGAACAATAACTTTAAGCAACATTGGAGCAATCGGTGGGAAATATGGTTCGCCTCTTCTGAACTTGCCTGAGGTTGCCATTATTGCAATTGGGCGAATTCAGAAGGTTCCACGATTTGCAGATGACGGAGGTGTATATCCTGTCTCAGTTATGACGGTGAGTGTTTCTTTTGTTTTTCCAATAAAACCAATTGAAAAGGTTAAATCTACATATTACTTCCATACAAATTACCAAATCACTGCATGCCAGTGCCCTCACCCTTACAAATCCCCATGGACATGCACATTGGGCCTTTTTTCTAGGATGCTGTGATGAAATAGTCGGCCGTCGAAATATAACAATTTTGTTTCTCAGGTCAATATAGGCGCAGATCACAGAGTGCTGGATGGAGCAACTGTTGCCAGGTTCTGCAACGAGTGGAAACAATATATAGAGAATCCAGAGCTGCTCATGTTGCGTATGAGATAGATAACTGGTCGTCGATGGCCTCGCTGCTTGAAAACATGCTCTTCCCAATTGACTGAATTCCCTGTTGCCCTTGCATAGTTCGATTTCAAGGCTCTGTTTACAAGCAAGACAGCCGGCTCAAGAGAAGTTGGCCTTTTTTTTTTATTTTTTTTATATATTTATTTTATATATATATATATATATAAATAATTCACATGTAGACTTGATATTTTATTTTCGTAATAAGTTGATTAAGTTCTCTTGCTTCGTTTGTGAAACGTGTAAACTGTTTCTACGTAAACCAACAAGTAAGCAGAATAGTTCTCGGTCATTTAGTGTAAACCGTTTGATCAAATTCAACCGTTTAACGTGTCTGAGCGCCTATAAATAAAATTGAACCAAAAGATAACGGTCATCGATCACTTAGGTGTGGTAGCACGAGTTCTTTTGTATGAATAAGAAAGTAAAATAAATAAAAAATTAGTGGGCGACATAAAGAAAAGAAAGTGAAAAATAGAGGGGGAGAAAGAGAGAGAACCCAAATATTGTGTTCAGAATTTAAGAGGATAAAAAGTAAGAGGAACATCCGCGCCACTAGATAAACCGTTTTCAACCGTCACCAACCGCTCTAGAAGTATCAAACGGACAAAATTACTTGATCAGCTTCCCTTCGGAAATACAAACTTTTTCTCTGCAGAATTCCAAAACCTCTCGGCTTTCTCTCATGGCAGTCGAAATGCACTTACTCATATCCCTCTTGGCTCTCTCTTTTCGCCTTTCCTTGTTCGAATTTGTTTCAGACGAAGCAGCGATGCCGGAGTTCACTTTCAGTTGGATGGATGACAATGACACCTTCCGAGCCGGCAACATTGCAACCATAAGAATCAGAGCGCTGAACAACTTTGACAAGCTCGACAAGAACAAGTTTAAACCTACTCTTACGGTGAATGGGAAGCCCGGGAATTGCTCCTTCGTGTCGGGTGTTCTTTCGGATTTTGAAGGAGACCCTAGCAGTTGGAAACTCTTCTTTACTGCCATAACCGCCGGGGCATTTAACGTTATGATCAACGAGGATCGCTACAAAGTGTTTGATTCTTCTCTGCATTTTCAAGTTCATCCAGGTTTTTGTATTTATTTATTTTTAATTTTTAATTTCACTAAAAGAATTGGACTGCTGATTTTCTTTCCTTGTGTTCTCTGATACATGATGGATTTTACCTATTTTTCGATTGAAGGGCAAATATACCCGTCTTCGTGTGTTGCTTCGTGGATGGGTTTCAACAATGAATTCGAAGCAGGGACTAAAGCTAGGGTAATGATACTTCCAAAGGACGCGTTTGGAAATAATGTCTCCAAAAACAGTGAAGATCCAAGATTACATAATTTTACAGTGTCTGCAGTCTATGCAAATGGTTCCATAGCGAACATGCCAGACATCACGCATTTGGGTTGGAATGATTTCGGTTATATCATCTTGGAGTTCATTGTGGTGAAAGCCGGTGATCTCTTGTTGTACGTGGGAGATGGTGATCAGACCTTGAATGGCTCTCCCCTACCGCTTAAGGTGAACCCAGGTGGTGTTTCGTAGCAATAGTTATACATTTATAGTGTATGCTTACACCATATACAAAACTTGAGCTAGAATTTCTCTAATTTGTGATTTAAGCAGTTACATTTAGGTTTATAACGGAAACGATGAAGCTCCCATCTGCCTGCAGAATAAATTGGTCGATTATGTTACCATTTTACACTTCACTGATGCATTCTTCTTAGTTGTTACTTCTTTCCATTTGTTGATTCTGAGCTTCGGAGTTATTTTCCCTGGCCTATAGCAGGACCACTAGAAGTTTCCAATTGTGCGGTGAAATGGAATTTTGAACCAAATGCGTGGCAGTTATATTCGAAGATGGAAATCTTTATACATCAGCAAGATCGATATGGGAACCTCGTTCCTGGTCTGTATGCATTTGACGCTGAAGTTGTAGAGATAGAGACAAATTTGTCTATACCTGTTGCAGATTTGCACTTTGAAGAAGTGGTGGCTGGAATTCAGTTGTTTTCCTTTAGCAATCTAGAACCGGGGAACTTCTTGCTCACTATATCCGATATGAAGCATTATAAGAGTATCTCTAATATGCCATATGCTTATACTGTCTTTGTCGGTACGTGCCATGCAGGTGGTTAATCCAGTTATGAATAACCTATTGCTGTTACTGCTTCCACTTCCATTCACACGCCTCTCTCTTGCTTACATTTGGATAGGTTATTGCAACGGGACAAACAGCGTTGTCAATGGATCTGGTTTAAACAGTTCTACTGCTGGTGTGCTAGCAGAGTTTTCAGTTTATTTGAATGATGCTTTTCAATATCCCTCTCCTGTTGAAATAGAACGGCTCGAAGTACAAATTGTAAGGGAAAATGACTCCTATAATGTGCAGTCAAGCATATTTCCTATGCAAACCATCAATGGTATAAATGGTAGCTAGCAATTTTTTAGCTGTTTCCTATGATAAACTTTTTGGTTATAAACTTACAAAGTTTATATCTCTAAGTTAGGGAGTGGACCTGCTCGAGCGTTAAGATATGGTGCAACCAGCCAGATAGAAATCGCTCCATCACCATCTATGGACCCAATAAATTCTGTAAGAAGTATCCGTGTATATATACACATAAACATGCATCAACATATACATAGTATTACATACACATATGTATTACTTCTTTAAGCTTTTGTATTCTAATTTTTGAGGTACAATGTTTCTGAATTTAGTCTGTTGGGAGCTTCAGCGCCCTGGTAACTGCTTTCAATGTGGTGTATACACCCACCAAGAGTGGGATCTATAACATCTACGTATTTTGTGGAAATATTCTACTCAATGGCGGTCATTCGTTTACAATGGAAGTAAAAGGAGGTATATTCACCTGATATTTTCTCTAGTTTTCATGACCATCATGTTAAGGAAGCACAACTTGATCTGGAAATTTGGAAGAAACTATATGATCTTGAGAAGTTCGCTACAAGTTTTATTCGTCATTGCATGAACTATCATACTGTTTCAGCCTCTCTTATTTGATTTCTGATGAATGAATTCCTAACTTTTCTGCAGGAAAGGTTAACACATCACTCTCAGAAGTAGTCAAATTTTCTCCCAAGGTGCGGAAGATGATTAACAATGAAGTATTAGTGCAGCTCGTGGATTCATTTTATAATCCTCTCTTGTCACAACAATCTAGGCTGAAACTAGAGATTGCTTCAGTTAACAGTTCTGGCTTTTCAAATTCCATGTTTATGGATAACAATGATGGCTCATACACCGTTCAATATCTGGCTGAGAATGTTGGTAGTTATGAGATATGCGCTTCATTTGACGGCAAACGCATCTCTCCCTGCCCCTTTGGGATCAATGTCTACACCAGTAAGTTAGAATAACAAGAAGTTGTGTAAGAGTAGCTCTATTTTCTTTTGTTGTATCAATTAAATGGGATTTGATTTCTCTACTCGTGTTATGGATCGATACTGTGCAAGCATGCTGTCATCAATTGATGTTTATACTTTATAGCCAAGCACTATTGGTGGACTGATTTATTTGCAGGCGAATATTTTCCCAGAGCCTACATTGATACAATATCTGTCTGGGAGGACGAGTCAATCGCTTTTGATGTTTTAGCAAACGACTACTTTGCTGGAAATAATGCAAGTGTTGTCGAATACTCAAAGGTACAATACAGAGTGAAGGTTTTCAAACCATTGTTTCACTACTGTCTCTTCTTTACAAAAGTGGAACTGCTACTGATCAGTGATCACAAGCAGGCGTATGCACGTGAACACCACCTACCCTTTTAACGGATTTCAATTTTCCTGGAAATTTGACTGGTTTACATTTGTCAGCCAGATCGTGGTTCCCTTCTTGAGTATGGAAGACTACTCCGCTACACGCCTCATAAAGACTATTACGGCAATGATTCCTTTGTGTACACAATGTCTGATGTAAACGGAAATCTTGCTACTGCTGCTGTAAACATATATGTTCTCACTATCCCGCCCCAATTTGTTTCTTTTCCAAGCGAACTACAAGCAACTGAAGACGAGATTAGTCCCAGATTCGGGTAACGTACTATTAATCTATAACACTTCAATTTTCATATATGCTTCTGTATAATTATAAATTCGACTATTTGCAGTGGTTTCCACGGGTTTGAGATAAGGTATTCGGATGTGATGGAGAACATCTCTGTTAATCTCACTGCGCAATCTGGGACAGTCTTTCTGTCTCCTATGGTAGTGCAATTCTGGGAGCCAGTTTGGACAGGACTTTCTGTATACACATCAGATGGAGATGCAAAGGGTTTGATTTTAGTAGGCTGTGTGGAAGTAATTAATTTTGCCCTTCAGTCAATTCAATACTTCGGGTACTATTCATCTATCTGCTTTTGCTTCTTATAATTGGCCTCCTTCATTGCGTAACATCATTTTTATCCTCCATTTCCCTCGAGTCAGGAACGAGAACTTTTGTGGCTACGATACAATTCGAGTGTCTACGAGGAACAGGAATGGAGTAAATAAATTGGATGTTCCAGTTTTTGTGGAACCTATTAACGATCCTCCATTTATTCATGCTCCTGAATACATTATTTTGAAAAGTAATGAAGACAAGTCACCGATATACGACAGAGAAAAAGACAAGTTTGAGGTCTGCATTGGCGATCCAGATCTTCTTGCGTTCCCTGGTATGGCTCTGGTCGAATTCAAAGTAGGGTAAACGACGTCTTCAATCTCTGAGTTTTAGAGGATATCAATATGTTTGTTCTTTGCCCCATAACCTTTCAGGTAACGAGTCCCTTTTCAGAGTCACATTTTCCGTGGAAGTTAATGACGGATATTTGGCAACCAGCCTACCAGCTGAGCTCATCTCTACAACCGAACTGAAGCTCAAGAATAGTTATCAGTGGCTACCTCTTCAGACATATGTCAGCATCTCAAAACATTTCATGGTGAGAGCTAAGGGAGTTAGATTTCAAGGAACATTTAATGACTGCAACGCTGTGATGCGACAGCTCTTTTATCATGTGAGTTGGGTTCTTCGCTTTGATTTCATTGCATCTAATTTACAGCATCGTCTGTTGATTCATCACATTTCTTGTACAGGGCGGAGAACAGGATGCAATCTTGACAGTGAAATTGAATGACATGGGAAACTACGGATGCTATTTTAATTGTGATGATAAGATATCGGTGCCTTTACAGGCTGAGGCTTCTGTTAATCTAATAAGGCGAAGGCCAATGAGTTCGCTTGTGGCTCACGGTAAGTGGTAATGCATGTATGTCAGTAACTTATAGCCAAAGTGCTTCTGTCTTGGGGCATACAGCTCCAAATGAAAATCAATTTAGGTCTTGAAATAGCCGAAGTGCTTCTGTTTATTGTGAGGAATGCAGGCTTGGGGTCAGCTATTGTCATCGAATCCAGTATAGTGTTTTTGCTCGGAGCAGTGCTACTATTTTTCACATGCAAATGTGCAGCTCACCTTGTACATGAAAGAAGAAACAAAGCCACCAGGGCACCAGAGCAGGCAAGCGCACCTAGTTTGCGCAAAGGAATGGTAAGTATGATATGTATCATATGATATAACATGGCGCATTTTTTACTCCGGAACACTTTTAGATCACCTCTTTGGTAATGCAATGCTGTGCCGATTCATGTGTAGTTGAGGACAAATCTACCAGCAAATGCAGACACCGGTGTTTGTTCAAGCCCTTTGCTTGGCAGCCAACATCCCAACTTTCGCCAACGGTAATGATTTCTCAGACTCAGGTAGCAATAGGCAGTAACAAAGCATTCTGACATGTAGTTCCTTTGAGTTCATTGAGTTCAGGTCGCATCGTCAATCTGGAGACGAGGAATCTGGCAAGGCAGAATGTCAGCTACTCCATTCCGGTAGCGGACGCAGTCAGGAAACTCCTACTACCCCTAGTTTTATGCCCCTTGCTCTTGACAAGGAACAAAGTGAAACAGTTTGAGCTTACATTGAAACATTGTTGTTTATTACTCAAGTTACCCAGTGTAATACTTTGATTAACTGTTACTGTTGTAGAAAAAATTGGATGGACTTTCCTTTCCCTTTTTGTTCATCTGCTCTCAGTTGCCTACTTGCTTGTACAAGATTTTAACTGTTAATGCATATAGGGTTGTATTTTATTAACGGTAAGAAGTTATGCATATTTTATTAACGGTAAGAAGTTATGCATATCTGTCTTAACATAATTCATATGGACCTGTCGCAACAAAGTGTTTCGTAATTCATGTTGTGACATGTGTTTGTTGGATTGTGAATCAAATTCTCTCCACTTTGTTCCATAATGAAATCAAAAGGTCAATACACGTACGATTAAATAGTGCATTTTTGCTCATCATTCTAAAGTGTTCTCGAATGTCATTTACCGCATTTATCATTATTAAATATGCATGATTTGATCTCTTTACTATGCATATCTCTACATTTAAAATGTAATGACAACTGATGCAGTAACAAAGCAAAATTGTTCGCTAATTAAAAAAAAGAAGAGAAAATTGTAAATTTGGATTACGACATTAAAATATGATATTTTAGCTTCAAAATTCCAAATACTAAAAAAAATCAACAAAGTTCATGAAATGATTCGACAAAATAATTAACAAATTACAAAGTTCAGGATACGACAACTCCGTGCGGGAAACATTTCAGTTGGAAATCGTAGCTGGAATCAAGGACTGAAACTTTGGAGATGGCAGCGACGGCGTTAGAGAAGCTTTTGCAAGCGGGCACTAAGATCGTCGGAGTCGGCAGAAACTACGCCGCCCACGCCAAAGAACTCGGCAACGCCGTCCCCAAGGTCCACCCTCTTTCTCTCTCCTCTTCCCCTCTCTCTCTCAATTCTGATTTATTGTGATTTGTGAAGGAGCCCGTGCTTTTCCTCAAACCGACGTCGTCTTACTTGAAGAACGGCGGCACGATCGAAGTCCCTCACCCTCTGTTGTCGTTGGACCATGAGGTAGAGCTGGCGGTGATAATCTCCCAGAAAGCTCGCGATGTTCCGCAATCCACAGCCATGGATTACGTCGCCGGTAAATTTGTAATTTTCGTTACTGTTATTTGTTAATTAGTCAGTTAATAATGCTGCTGTTAATGATTTAATTTTGAGTTTAAATCTGATTGGCGAAAATCGGATGGTTTAAGGTTATGCACTTGCTCTGGATATGACTGCCAGAGAAATTCAAGCTTCTGCTAAGGTAATTATCGAAAATCGGATTGTTTAATGTGATCAAACACGGTAGCGAAATGTTCATTTTATGACAAGAAGTTTCTAATTAGAATGTTAATGCTGCAATTCATGATAATCAATATGTTTTAATTTAAACAGCTACTGCAAATGTATGTTGGTTTCTGATGAATGAGTTATCGTGCATATAAGACTTTTCGTTTCTCGTTTTATCTAGATGTTCGATGTGAGATGTGTGTTAATTTAGCTCATACGTAAGGATCAATACAAGTGATGTTTGTCAGAGGAAAATAAACATTAGATGAACAACTTTATAAACCGAAAGGTACCTGTGATGTAAACTGCGAAAAAGTCCAGTAGTCACTATTATGGCCTGATCTCATGAAGAATAAGAACAGAACGGTTCAAGTTCTAAACTTGTGCTCTATTTTAGGATACCTAAAGTTAAAGCGTGGTCCTTTTACTTCCCTTCCAATGTGAATATAAAGATTTGTATATGCGGATCACTGGAGATGCCGGTACAATGTTGTTATCGTTGTAAATGTACGTTATTTCCTTTTACAGTCTGCAGGTCTTCCATGGACCATAGCTAAGGGGCAGGACACCTTCACACCAATCAGTTCCGCAGTAAGAATTGCATTGCTTATCTTTGATGCTTTTCTCTTTGTTACGGGTGATTTTCTATTGTATGCTCATAGTGAGGTAGCTAACGTGAAAATAATTTCAGACCAATGGGGCGATATGCTGACATTTATCAATATAGAACAGAACTTAATTTTAAAAAAGAAAGCTTGTTTAGAGGTGTGGGGGCGAGGATGAGTATCGCAAATTTAACCGTGCTTGGCTCTGTTACCACGCCAACTAAAGCTTCCCAGATTAACTTGTCCAGTTTATTATAAGGTAGTTGAGGGAGAACATGGGGTTATTTTTCCCAGTTAAGACCTATTTGATATGGGATGCTCTGTAGAGGCATGGATATTAGTTGTAAACTTATAATTTCACCAGAGTTATAATGCAAATAATTCAGTCACTATGACTATCTATATTTTTAAGCATATTTAACCATTTGATTCTCCAAACTTCGTGCAGCTGCCCAAGGAAATGGTGCCAAACCCGGATGATATAGAGTTGTGGCTGAAGGTTCTTAGTGCTTCCTTTGCTTTCATGAGCTCTAGTATTGGCATGATTATTGTATTGGCCACTCCTAATGCGTTCAAATTAATTCGCTTCACCGCAGGTAGATGGAGAATTGAGGCAGAAAGGCTCAACCAAGGACATGATATTTAAACTCCCGTTTCTCATCAGCCACATAAGTTCCATTATGACACTTCTCGAAGGAGATGTAATACTAACAGGTATGAAATTTTTATCTGTACCTAAGGTTTCCATCCAACCCCACTTCCTCCGCGTCTAGGAGACATGCGAATATTTTTTCGACGTGAAGCTAATTATGGTTTGGTACTGCTTGTGCAGGCACTCCCCAAGGTGTTGGCCCAGTAAAAATAGGTCAAAAGATAACTGCTGGCATAACCAACCTCGTGGATGTTCAGTTCAATGTCGAAAAACGGAAGAGCCAAGCAAGTTCTTGAGCTAGTTGAATTTGCGTTCTGGTGCTATTGTATTTGACTCTCGGATTAAACATCTTACGAGGTGGTATTTGAACATGTCCATTTGTTTTGTTCTTCACGTTTGGAGTTAGATTAAAATGGAGTGAAATAAAGAATGTAAGCGTAGAATGAACATTTGTCGGATGGAAATAAATTTCACAGTTTATTATTTCTTACGCTGCCTAGAAAGTAGTCCATTGATACCATAAAACACTCTAGAAATATTATATTTGCAAAAAATAATTAAAATTAAGGTCATTTAGTCCATAAACTGTAGCAAATTGATAGATAGTTTGTAGTACTTTTGTAGATTTCAACGATCTGTTTTCGTACAATTTGGTGACTAAACACTCTTATATGTTATTGATTTTTTGTTGAGATGATTTTTACGTAGTAATCTTTTATTAATAATTCTAATCATGAGCAGGAAGTTTCGTGGGTCGGCCACGAAACTAATAAACACAAGCAATTAGTCAAGTGTCATATATCTCAATGGTAATTGAGTTTGAATTATTATTCTACTATTGTTTTTAAGGATTTATATGTAGAAAACTCTTAAGTTAATGGGTTTGTTAGTAATTTTAATATTCATTATGTTCGATGCTTCGTCCAAAAAAAAAAAAAAAAAAATTCATGTTTGATGCATGCTTTTAGGACTAAATACATTTTACACTGTTGAGGTGTAGAATCAATTTTGAAATGATTCATGAGATTTTAATTTTTCTTGTTACACCTCAACATTTGACATTAAAACAATTTACACCTTTTGTCGGACTCGTGAGAAAGTAGGAGAGTTGTCAAACGGGTAAAGTGACAAAGTGGTGCAACATCTACCTATGAGATGGGCTTAGTTTTTACTTTTGTCATACCATCATGAACCCAGCAATAGTGTGTATTTTGATACCGTTCCTCACGGACATTTGAACGCATTCACAATTCTTTTAAAGCAACCTACACGATTTTAACTCCTCACGCACTTCTCTATATTTCAAGTAATCGGATTGACTAAATCAAACATAAACTAGCTTATAAAATTAAACTTAACTTTCGTAGTTTAAAATACACGCATCATCAATAACGATTTACAACAACAATAACAAAAAAGAAAAAAACTAGTTGACGGAAGTTGCACACCGATAAACAAGGAAACAACGATGTTTGTTACATCACTTAAAAGTCTGAGGCAAGAAATGCATAACTGAAACACCAGTAGGCAGTAGCTAGCAAGCATCGACATAAGGACATATATACGGCTAATGGAATTTCTTGACGAAGTCGTGAATGTGTTTGCTGATTTCATCAGGCTTCTCTTGTTGCAGAAAATGGGCAACTCCTTCCAGTACAACTACTTCTTCCAGAAGCGGCACATATTTCTTGAACCCGCCTTTGTGTATGAAGTCCTGAGCACCTTGAGAGTTGTAGGTCAGGTCCTGATCTCCCACGATAAACTTCACTGGAACTTTCACTTGAGCCTCAGTCCATGGGGCAGTTAGTTCCCAGTTTCTGCAATGTTAAAGCGAAAGAAATTAATTAAAACAACGATTACCATTATAGTCGACAGCAACACATAAGTTCGAACAAAATTACGTACACGTCCAAATTCCGATAGTAGTTTACGGGGCCGGTGAAGCCCGTCTTGTCAAATTTGGTGGCGTAGTATTTCACGTCATCCTCAGACAACCAACTTGGCAAGACAATAGGAGTGCCCATCTGAGCAAACTCTTGCTAGCTCTTGTAGTGCCCATTTGAGCAAACTCGGCTTCTATCACTCCTGGCTCCTGCAAATATGAGTAATATTTTTTAGTAGAGCGATAGAGTTAGTGAGTTAGTTAATTATTTGTTAAAGAGAGGGGCGATAAGAATCGAAAGCGCAGAAAAGTGCACATGCATGATTACTTTTTACAAATACGATAAAATACCATCTACAACAACAATATTTTCGTATTAACCCAATTTGGTAGGCACTTCAACCTAAAAAGGAAAAAAAAACACAATCAACTACATTACAATAAAATGTTCATACGTAACTACAATCAAAATGTTAGCTTTTAAAGGTAGAAAATGTAGTAAAATATGTGGAGCCAAAAATAATCAAGAGGCGACACGTGGATTTTTAGGTGAAGAGGACAAAATTACCTTCGAGACACACCGGGTTTCCTACACTCGAGCAGTGGAGAATCATCCATCAACCGAGTCAAGAGTGCCCAAAATAGGTAACAAGTTCAAATTTATCTCATCCATCTTTACTCCTTATCCTCGACAAGGAAATAATTACATAACCTTCAAAACCCTCCCTATAAATTAAATTAATTAGGCTAATTAATGGATTAATTCCTAATTAATCCATTAATCACCAAATTAATCACCATTACACCCCAAAAAACATCCAAGGGTTGGCCACTCTCTCTTCCAAAGAGGGCCGGCCATGCTCTATAAATAGGACTCCATTTTCTTTGAAAGGGGAGTTCCACACTCTTGCAAAACTCCCAAAAACTCTCCAAACATTTTTCTCTATAGATTCTAACTTTAGCATCAGAGGTTCTTCGGCCAAAGCCCCCCCCCCCCCACATTCATCGTGGGTGCGTGAAGCTCTTGACCTTGACCTAAGGTGTTATTTGTTTTGTAGGTGCAATTTTGTCCAAGAACAAGGAGGAAGAAATTTGCATCCACAAATTGATGCTTTCATTGAGAGTTGAAATTCACACTCGTAGAAGACTCCCGCATAAAAAGGTTTTTTCTCTATTTTCTAGCCCACTTGTATTTTTTGTACCTTCTTGTTATTAGAATTTTTTATTTGCAAAGATTCTTTGATAAAACGAAAAAGAGAAATATGATGGCTAGAAATTTAGAAAACTCCATGAGTGAAAATTTCAATATTCAAGAAATGGGACCGCAGCGATCCACGAGACTAAATGTGATCCTAGGGGGAGCTGCATCACCACCATGGGAACCATCGCGGTGCCCATCTGCGGTGAAGTCCATGGCACTACTACCACGACCCGAGCCGTGCCACCAAAGCAAGCCCAAGCTGTGCCATCCAAGGCTCATAGCACCAAGGCCATGACCCAAGCCATGTCACTCCAAGCCTAATGCAAGCCCAACGTGTTGCTAAGTCGATCCTTAGCCTCGCACCCACATGTGCCACACGCCGAGCAGCCCACTTCCGTGGCCCAGCCTGCTTTCGTGGCCTAGCCCACTTTCATGGCCCAGCCTCCTCTTGCGGCCTAGCCCACTCCTGTGGCCCAGCCTGCTCCCGCATCATTCTAAGCAGCCTAAATCGGCCCAAGATTATCTCAACCATCTGGACCAACCATCGAGCCGGGGGCATTTTCACCACATTTCTCTGCGGATTTGACATTTCCCAATTCAAATCTCGCGCCCGGAGCCTACCACACTTCCACTGCTCAAGGAGGCATATTCCTTCCAAGCTCTTCCAATCCAAATGGCGAACAACACTTGTCTCGACAAGTTATAGAGTTGACAAGTGCCCTTGCACAACAGACAACCTTGGTGAATCAACTCTTGCAACGCACCGAGATCTAACGTGCCCAGGATGAGGTGTCCCAAAGAAGGACAAGGGCAAACAAACGTCTCCACCAGAGTCCCAACAAGCAGCCACTTAGCCAGTCATGAACCAAGTGTTCTAACAGAGTACACTCCTGACTGGACCCCCAAGATAGAGTATACTTCCATCTTAGCGCGTGGAGGAGCGTGCACTCTTAGTTAGGCCCATAGGCAAACATACACCTCACGGTTGGGGTCACACTTCGATAATCAACATAGCAACTTTCCAAGCGAACTGTTCATTCGCGGCAAGGCCCGCAAGGAACATCTTCGACTTCACATTAGAGTAGGCAGCACAAGGAACGGAAAGAAGCAATCACTCAATCCGGCTTAAGTTCAACCAGCAGCCTATGAGTTACTCGTTCGATTGCTAGGAACATACCACACCCACCGTAATTGCGGCATAAACGAGTCGAACATATGGAATAACAGCCTAGACCAACAGGTCATGACCGGGGGTAGCCGAGAGCTTTGCCACCCCCAACAAAGGTAAATTCAAGAAGAAGTAGAAAGGCTCATGACCGAGCGATTACGCAATTTCCCTCACAACGAAGCTATTAACAAGGCGCTCTGATGAGACATGACCAACATAAGCGAGTCATCTTTCAATGACAAGATCGAGTAGACGAGACTACCCCACATATATTGCTAGATATAAAGACTACTTATGTTCCGACAAATGTAGCAGCTTAGCCTAATGGCACGCCGGGGGCAGACGAGTACCAGAAGGACACACCAACCCAAGTACCAAGAACTGGGGGCAAGCTAAGGATTATTTCGGTTGTCCCAGCAGTCCAGCTTTCCTCAGCTATACTCACGACAATGATTTCCATGCTCTCCAGTGCGAGAGGGTAAACCAATTCCCCAACACCCGTATGGGTCTGCTCTCCAGTGCGAGAGGATAAACTAATTGCTCTCCAGTACAAGAGGGAAAACCAATTCCTCGGCACCCGTATAGGTATGCTCTCTAGTGCGAGAGGATAAACTAATAGTTCTCCAGTGCGAGAGGGTAAACCAATTCCCCAACACCCAAAAGGGTCTGCTCTCCAGCACAAGAGGATAAACTAATTGCTCTCCTGTGCGAGAGGGTAAACCAATTCCCTGACACCCAAAAGGGTCTGCTCTCCAGCGCGAGAGGATAAACTAATTGCTCTCCAAGCCAATACCTGGCTTCAATCAAGCCGAGCAGCATAAGCAATGACCCCTACCACACCTCCTCCTTGGCCCATGACAAGCCGACTCTTGGCCCCTGCCAGCCAACGTGCCGTACCACCCTGACGGCTGCTCCATGACAGCACCTCCCAAGAAGAAGACAAGGAGAATGAAGTTTTCCTTACATCGGTGCGGCGTGGAGAAGACAAAGAAAGCAACGAAAGGTGATCCTTTGCACGGGCAAGTGTAGAAGATTGCTAAAGGAAGGGAACAAATATCCTCTAGGCTTTCTCTCTCTTGTAGGGTAGAATAAATCGCTTTCCAAAATTGATTTAACAACCCACTTAAGGTGGACTTAAATAGGCTTTGAGAGAAATTTATTTCCTTTTCCTAGAAGGATCTAATTTCTTATTAAAGAGGGAATTTACATCAAAATAGGAAGCAGTCCTAAGTTTCCTAGAGCAAGAAGATCTCTACACCTGCTGCCATTTCCTACGAGCAGCCGAGTAAGTGTGAGGGCATTTGTGTAGCTAAAAATAAACAAGAGGCAACACGTGGCATTTTGTTTTTCTTTAATTTCTTTTTATTTTTATATTTGTCTTTAGAAAAAGATAAATTGATTTCCAATGGTATGGAATTTTGTGGGGCTAAAAAATTACAAAAATAATAATAATAAATAAAAAGTACCAAACCTGAAATCTGCACATGTAATAGTCATCGCCATAAGCAGCTTGAACCATTTCGATGAACTTCCTCTGAGGGTTTCGCGGCCGAAACTGCACGCTCAAGCTGACCAAGGCTTTGACCCGGTCGGGCCGGAACAGGCAGAGGTACCAAGCGATGATGGCGCCCCAGTCGTGGGCTACCACGAACACCTGCTCCTGATCGGGTGCGATGGCGTCCAGGAGCGCCACGAGGTCTCCAACCATGTGGAAGCAGGTGTAGCTGGAGGGGGAGACGGGGGCGTCGGTGTCGCCATACCCTCGGAGGTCGGGGGCGACGGCGCGGTAGCCGAGGGCGGAGAGGGTGAGGATTTGGTGGCGCCAGCAGTACCAGAGATCGGGAAAGCCGTGGATGAAGAGGATGAGTGGGCCATTCCCTTTCTCGGCGACGTGCATGTTGATGCCGTTCACATGGACCGTTCGGTGCTCTATTCCCTCCGACTCCATGATCGTCGATCGCTCTCTCTCTAACGAGTGACTACTGTTTGGACGTTTCTGTGTCTTTTTATAAGGAAGCCTGCAGAAATATTTGTTGATTACTGTTTGGATGTTTCTGTGTCTTTTTATAAGGAAGCCTGCAGAAATATTTGTTTTCTTCTACGTGGTGCTATTGTATTCGACTCTCGGATTAAACGTCTTACGAGGCGGTATCTGAACTTGTTCATGTTGGGAGTGAGATTTAAATGGAGTGAAATAAGGAATTTAGGCGTAATTTCATATGGGGCAAGCAAACTATGGTCGCTGAAGCTTGTGTTGCCCACACCCGGCGACAAGCAGACTCGGTTGCTCGTCGCTTAGCTCATTTTGCTCTTTATTGTGGAAACAATTGTACTTGATGAGATCAACTTCCAACCTTAATTAGTGACCTTCTTATGGAGGAGTTATCTTCACCCTGTACTGATTAGCCTTTTATAGCTTCAATGAAATATACGCTGCCGTTTTCTTAAAAAAAACATTTTTCCTCATTTTTTTTGGGTAGAAAGGCAAAAGTTTTATTGCCAACAAAACTTTACAAAACAGAGGTCCAAAACAAATATACAAAGGCAACGCGGGCCAACCCAAAAGAAACACCAAGAGCCCAACCATAGATTAGGCTAAAAAACAAAAGCAAACCGACTGAAAAGGCAATCCCTAGCTTCCTGCAACAATTGCCGCCGCACCTCGCAAACAGCTCGAACCATCGAACCCAACCAACGCCATAAATCCGATCAGACAAAGCCTCAGAGATGGAAAGAAGGAGAACTCCATCATCCAGCAAATAGCTCTTCTCCAGTTGCAGCCACCAAGAAGAAGAAACCAAAGAAGCCAGTGGGATGTCGACTAGCGACAGTGCCAATGAAGGCAGACCAAGAGAGGGAAGTGGTGCTAACACCCGAGCCGGTGTGAACACCAGAACTCTACACACCCTCTCGATATACCGCAACAAAACGCGGTTAAAAGTGGTTGCAAGCCGGATATGGAATAATATTGATGAATGACGAAGCCAAGTTAGAAAGAACGAAGGAGTGAAGATGGAGGGATAGCAGGAAATAGAGAAAAGAAAAGAGTGGTTCTGAGGACATTGGCGAGTAGGATTCACGGTTTGTGGGTTGGAAAGATTATTTTCGAGGGAAGGGCTAGCAAGGGGAAAACTGTAGCAGGAGGAAAGGAAGAGAACACCAAAAAGGAGAAAGTAAAGGCTGCCACCGACCCTAGCTATGGCTAGGGCCGGCGACTGAACGAAAACCTTAATTTGAAAACCCTCACACAAGCGGTGAGAAAAATACCATATGATGTTCCATTTTGTCTCATTTTGCTTCCTAGAAATTATAATAGTCCATTGATACCATAAAACACTCTAGAAAGATTATCTTTGTAAAAAATTAATTAAATTAAGGTTATTTAGTTAATAAATTGTAGCTAATAGATAGATAGTGTGTAATACTTTTGTTGATTTCAATGATCTGTTTTTATAAAATTTAATGACTAAACGATCTTATATTTTATTAATTTTTTGTCGAGATAACTTTTACTTAATGATTTTTATATTAACGATTCTAACTATACGTAGAAAGTTTCGTGGATCGGCCACAAACCACTTGTTTTTACTAATAAACACAAGTAATTAATTAAGTGTCATATATCTCAATGATAATTGAGTTTGAAGTATTATTCTACTGTGTTGTTTTTAAGAATTTATATGTAGAAAACTCTTAAATTAATGTGTTTATTAGTAATTTTGATATTCATTTATGTTCAATGCATGTTTTTCCAGACTAAATGCATTTTCCACTGCTGAGGTTTAAAATCAGTTTTGAAATGATTCACAAGATTTCGATTTTTCTTATTAGACCTCAGTGTTTGACATTAAATCAATTTATATATTTTGTCAGACTAGTGAGAAAGTAGGAAAGTGGTGCAAAATCGACCCCCTATGATATAGGTTTTTACTGTAGTCATAGCTTCGTGAACCCTGCGGTAATGTGTATCTTGATAAGTTACTTCACAGACATTTGAACGCATCCACAACTATTTTAAAGCAACTGACATGGTTTTAACTCCTCACAAACCTCTTTATTTTTCAAGTCATCGGACTAACTTAATTAAACAGAAACAGCTTATAAAATTAAACTTAGTATAGTTTAAATTACATTATTCATGACAAAACCAAACTAGTTGACGGAAGTTGCACGTTGGTAAACGAGGAAACAACAATGTCCATTACAACGTCACTCAAAGTCGGAGGCGAGAAGCGCATAACTGAAACACCAGTAGGCAGTAGCCAGCGTCGACACAAGGACATACGGCTAATGGAATTGCTTGATGAAGTCGTGAATGTGTTCGCTGATTTCATCAGGCTTTTCTTGTTGCAGAAAATGGGCAACTCCTTCCAGTACAACTACTTCTTCCAGAAGCGGCACAAATTTCTTGAACCCGCCTTTGTGTATGAAGTCCGGAGCACCTTGAGAGTTGTAAACTAGGTCCTGATCTCCCACAACGAACTTCACAGGAACTTTCACTTGAGCCCCAGTCCATGGTGCAGTCAGTTCCCAATTTCTGCATTGTTAAAGCAGATGAAATTAATTAAAACAACGATTAGCATTAGAGTCATCGACACTTGACAACATAAGTTTGAAAAAAATTACGTACACGTCTATATTCCGATAGTAGTTTACGGGGCCGGTGAAGCCCGTCTTGTCAAATTTGGCGGTGTAGTAGTTCACGTCATCCTCAGACAACCAACTTGGCAAGACAATAGGAGTATCTGTGGGATGTCCAAATCCTTTGCCTTTAGGCAGGAAAAGTGGACCAGGATTCCTATATGTTAGAAACTCCTTGATAACTCTTGTAGTGCCCATCTGAGCAAACTCAGCTTCTATCACTCCTGGCTCCTACAAATATGAGTAATTTGTCCAGTCATAAGCAAAAATTGCAATTGATATCTGCGGGTATGCGGTTTCAGAATTACATACTAATGTTTTCTTGTTAAACAAACATTAATATTTTTTAGTAGAACGATAGGGTTAGCGGGTTAGACTTAGATAGTTAGTTGTTAGGGGGAAAAGAATCGGTGGAGATGAAATCCGCACCATAATGCACACGCATGACCGCTTTCACAATATGATAAAACCCATCTACAACGACAATATTTTCGAATAAACCCAATTTGATTATTAGTTCAAATTCGTAGTCTAGCCAGCAACAGAAATATTCATAGCAACTTCAACCTAAAAGAAAAAAAATCACAATCAATTACATTACAATAAAACGCTCATACACCTATTTTTATTTTTCACTCATTTTTATTTTTAACCGTTTGATTAAATAAATTGACGATCAATATACAAATTAACAAAAACGAGAAATTAAAAAAAATATGTAAATAGCATTACTCTTTAAAATATTTGCTTTTGAAAGGTAGAAAATGTAATAAAAAGATAATATTGTCACATCCTATTTAATGTAAAATAACACTTTGGGATTCAGATTGATTACACACAGAGAGAGACAGATGGTCGTTTTCAATCTGCCAAGATGGTGTAGACAGTAAATAAGAGATTGGAAGATGACTTAAACATGAGGATAGACAATTTCTCTTCGTAGAAAGTAAGCTCTTTAAAATAATTGCTTCCAAAGTGAAGATATCCATACAAAATAAGAGTTTGGAAGATGACTTAAACATGAGGATAGACAATTTCTCTTCGTAGAAAGTAAGCTCTTTAAAATAATTGCTTCCAAAGTAAAGATGTCCACACACTTTTTATTTTTCATATTTTTGTTATTCTGATTGTCATATCAAATCTGTCAATTCTTCGAAATTTATTGTTCTAAATTGAAAATTTGAAAGTCGAAAATGCAAATCGGAAGTACAATATGCACCTCACAACCAATTTGAGTAAAGATGATTAAACGTTAATCAAATTGACAATTAGTGATTGATGTGGAATTTTGTGGGGTTCAAAAATTCCCCAAAAAGAAAAAAAAAGGCACCGAACCTGAAATCTGCACATGTAGTAGTCATCGCCATAAGCAGCTTGAAACGATTCGATGACCTTCCTCCGAGGGTTTCGTGGCATGAACTGCACGCTCAAGCTGACCAAGGCTTTGACCCGGTCGGGCCGGAACAGGCAGAGGTACCAAGCGATGAGGGCGCCCCAGTCGTGGGCCACCACGAACACCTTCTCCTGATCGGGTGCGATGGCGTCCAGGAGCTCCACGAGGTCTCCGACCATGTGGAGGCAGGTGTAGCTGGAAGGGGAGGCGGGGGCGTCGGTATCGCCGTACCCTCGGAGGTCGGGGGCGACGGCGCGGTAGCCGAGGGCGGAAAGGGCGAGGATTTGGTGGCGCCAGGAGTACCAGAGCTCAGGAAAGCCGTGGAGGAAGAGGATGAGTGGGCCATTCCCTTTCTCGGCGACGTGCATGTTGATGCCGTTCACTTGGACTGTTCGGTGCTCTATTCCCTGCGACTCCATGATCGGCGATCGCTCTCTCTCAAACTCTCTCTGTTACTTTTTTTGTAATAGTTATCTGTGAGTGATTGGTGTTCGAGTGATTTTGGGTATTTTTATAGATGGAAGCCGGCAGTAATGGACTTTGCGTCGTTTGGAGATAAACCATCTGATACGTGTAATAATGTAATTGACTAAAAAGTTTTTTTTTTTTTTTTTCCAATCATTTGTACGACAGCTGCGCTGCCGATCTGCTGTCCGTCTGTGAGGTGTATATTGTACTTCCATCTTTTCTACTTTATTTTTTTTTATAAAGAAAATTAAAGAAAATAATTTCAGAAATTTGTATTTTAATTAAAAATCATCTACTAATCTTATTTAATGATTAAAAAAAATTAAAAAAAATTAAAAAAATTAAAAAAATTAAAAATCTAAAGTCTAAACATAGGACAACACTTGACCAGACTCTTTCTATTTTTGTAGCCAAACATCGAGCTATCACTTTAAACCTATAACCAAACAATATTTTTCAGGGATGAGCACGGCATGGGCTAAAGTGTTTGAACTTTGGTGATGCATGCACTTGGAAGCAAATATGGGCACTAACATTGCATGGTTCCTCAGGATGCCATAGAAAGAGTTTCATGTGCATGCAAATTGGTCTGATTCCATCAAATCCAACAGCCAATAGCCAATGAGGATCATTGTCAAGCGGTCAATTAACGAATAGGATGGCTATCAAGAGTTTTATTTGTATCAACTACTTATCTTCAGGAGATTCAAGTTGTGGCCAGCTATGGAAGTTCCGCAAGAAACGCAAGTAAATAAGTGCTATAAATACACGAGGCTGTGCAACGTGAGAGCCCTCTCCAATTCAACACACAAACTGCTCTGCGCAAGCCCTCGCTCTACACGAAACCTCTCAACAAGCTTGAGATTTTTATCTTCTTTTTTTGCAAACACATCTTCAGTTTGGATAAACAGTACTGGAGCCATAGAATCAGCCGACCAAGGAGCACCTTCAGTTTGAATAAACAGCACTGCTTCAAGGCTGACTAGTTACATATCCAAGTCTTGATCAACAAGGATTTTCGAGTCTTTGTTGGTAGAGGTCATCTCATCAGCCTTCTCGGCGAAGTGAGGTGTTACCAGGTTAATAATTCGGCAAATTGAAAGCAGATTTTGATATTTGAACTTCGCAGAACTAGCAACCTTGTCTTTAGGCTCTAGAACCCGAAGGTCGAGACGTAGTCCTTCCTCGGCCGCAGTCGCAAGATCAAGAAATCAGCAGCGCGTCCAATGCCACATCAACATATTTTACTCTCTGGCCGAGCTCGACCGACGAGTTGGCACACCCCGCACATAACTGAAGAATGTAATTAGCTTATTAATTACTCGGCTTGCACACCTTATAGGCTTGGAAATTTTTAAGATCAACATACACCAACATGATATGAATATGTGATTTCCTTAGCATTATTCAACGTGTTAAATTACCAATCAAACTGCAAGAGAGAACAAATAGTAAACGTGTTTCAAGAAAAGGCTCTTCCGAGAATGAGAAGACAGGAGTGGACCCAGAACTCGGAATATTTTATTTTCCTAGCTAATTGTTGCACAGAACATCAGAACCCACTAAAGTTAAAAGCTAGTGTCAAAGATTTCAATCAAGTTGAAGAATATGTAGTGTACAAGAAGCTAAGGTCAAAAAGTCAATAATGACTCAAATCGATCCTAATAAGAATTGTAATTCTCTCTAAAGCCTACATCGTATACGTAGAATTGTTACATGTTTTCTTAAAGAGGACCAACTAGTGGCAACGTGGCAGTCCACCATTTCGGGAGACGGGAAGACGTATAGAGGCATTTCAGTATTCTATAACCATCATCGTGCGATTCACCAGCACAAATAATTGAACAAAAAACATACTGTATAAAATGCGAACTTAAAATTCGTTCCAACCATTGGGCCAAATTGTTACATTATCCAGGCACAAACTTAAAAACAACGTGCCGCCTGAATAAATGTGAGAAGCCAAATCCATGATGTCATGGATGATTTTCATTTACTAATTAGTTATGTAGAGATGGGACCCAAAAAGATGAGTAATTAATTAAGTAGAGAGTTTTGACTTTTATGTTAATTGTTGATTAGTCATTAGTGTGTTCTATATTTTGCAGTAAGAGAGAATATGCACGGGAATATATATATATATATATATATATATATATATATATATATATTCATTATCTAACTACATATTAATAGAATATTTTTTGTTAACTAAAAGAGGGTGAAAAAATTATTTAATTTTTTAAAACAACAAAAAACTTAAGGGTATTAACGTAATTTTACAAAAAAATTCTTATTTTTTTGTTTAAACTTTACAAGTGATTTTAACATCTCTAATTTTTTAAAGAATAAAAAAAAAACTCTCTTCCTCTCTCCTCGCTCTCTCTCACTCTCTTCCTCTCACCTTTACTTTTAAAATCAAAAATAAAAAATTTCACACACTTTGTGTGTGGGCATATTATTAGTATTGAACTATTGATAGGTCGTAGGTGTTATGGCGGGCGAAATGGTTTCTATGCATATATGAATGGGTATTTGGAAATGTTAGAAGTGGCAACCAAGAAATTGTTGTACAGAACCGACATATATATGAGGCGAATGTATCAAACAAAGACAAGAAATCCTAAATATTCAAGAAAAGCCATTCCCATTTTTCTTTAATTGTGATTTTGCAAAATTTGTAACATCCCACATCGCCCAGGGGAGTGATCCTTAAATGTATATTCCAATCTCTACCTAGCACGAGGTCTTTTGGGAGCTCACTGGCTTCGGGTTCCATAGGAACTCCGAAGTTAAGCGAGAAGGTGGCTAGAGCAATCCCATGATGGGTGACCCACTGGGAAGTTGCTCGTGAGTTCCCAAAAACAAAACCGTGAGGGAATGGTAAGCCCAAAGCGGACAATATCGTGCTGTGGTACAGTCGGGTCCGGGAAGTGATCTGCCCCGGGCCGGGATGTGACAAATTGGTATCAGAGCCTAACCTTGGCCGTGGTGTGCCGACGAGGACGTCGGGCCCTAAGGGGGGTGGATTGTAACATCCCACATCGCCCAGGGGAGTGATCCTTAAATGTATGTTCCAATCCCTACCTAGCACGAGGTTTTTTGGGAGCTCACTGGCTTCGGGTTCCATAGGAACTCCGAAGTTAAGCGAGAAGGTGGCTAGAGCAATCCCATGATGGGTGACCCACTGGGAAGTTGATCGTGAGTTCTCAAAAACAAAACCGTGAGGGAATGGTAAGCCCAAAGCGGACAATATCGTGCTGTGTTACAGTCGAGTCCGAGAAGTGATCCGCCCCGGGCCGGGATGTGACAAAATTAGTTTGAAATGCTTGTAATATTATTGTGCCAAGTAATTATTACTACACGTATTAATTATGGTTATAAAAATAAAATAAGTATATGTGGGTTGGTTCAGTTGACCATATCCGAAGAATTTTGAAAATCACTTTGCCAAACCGATTAAGATCGATGTGGTTTGGTTTAACCACTGAAAAAAAAAAAACAAAAAAAACAAAACAAAACAAAACCAAATCAAACCAAACCAAACCAAACCAAACCAAACCAAACCAACCCATCAATGCAATTTGGACGGTTCAGTTGGTTTTTTTTTTTTTTTAAATGCCCAGCCCTAATTTATATGGTTCGGATTTATAGCCTATATCTAATTCAGAGACCACGATGATATTTCACAAATATCAATATGAGATTACAAAAGAGTGTTTCACTTAAGCGATCACAACCCTTAATTCACTAGTGCCCAAGTGTTTCATGTCCCCCTTTCATGAAAGTTTAATAACCTTGTAAACATATTAGAACTGGGACGTTTTTCTAGCACAAACGATATTATTAATTGAATTTAAACTTGAAATATAGTGAATTGAACGGAAACATCTTATTCATTAAGATAATCCACCGCTTGTAAAATTGGAAGCTTTTAGTTTAATATGAGATGACAGTTTCATACCCCTCACAGATTCTCAGGCCTACTCAACACAATGTTTGGGCTGTTTAAATAAGTAAGAAACATAGCCCAACCTTTGTTTCTAAACCTACCATTCAGGCCCCCTTAAATGAAAAGGTGAAAAGTTATAAAACCCAGAAACTTTGAGGCTGCTCTCTCTCCAGTAAAAAGATGAGCTGGGCTCCGAGGTTCTTCTCTCCTACTTCCAACCCGGTAAGCAACTCCAATTGTTGCAATAAATTTCTTGACAATAAAGCCGTGGACGGTGAAAGTTAAAGTTTTATTATAAAATTAATACATAAATAGAAAAGTTCTAAAAGACGTTAGCCGTTAATCAGGAGATTGGTTGGGGGCTAAAGTTTAGGCGACTAAGTGGGGGTCTAGGCGGACTAAACGAATTTAAGTAAATTTATTATGTATCGTATAAATAAGTGCATACTTATACTAAAAAATACATAATTGTATTGAAATACATAAATTGAAAAATAAAATGATATAGATTATAAAGTATTCGAACGTAATGAAAACTTGAGGAACAAACATATAATGTGTAGTATTCAACAAGTTTTTTACAATTTATTGAAAAAATAAAATGTAAAATATAAGTTATCTATTTTATGTTTAAGTGAGAATCGCAGTAGGTCTAGGTACCATTTCTTAATTTTCAAACGCCTAGACATTAATTAGGGCGGTGACCAACCACGGAACCCCGAGGCAGGGATTTTTAGAACAATAATAAATAGTAGTCCAATTCCTCTTAAATCCTTGAAAGGTTGGTTCCTTCAACGACATGGGACTTTATCCTTCACACTTTCTCACGCTTCTTCAAATTTGGTGAATTTTCAAGCAAAAAACGTAAACAATACAAGAGTTAAGTGGAGCACTTGTGGCAGTTGAGCTTCACACATGGGCCAACATGGCTATAATACCATGAAGGAAGTTAAAGTTTTACTATAAAATCAATTGACAATATAGAGTAACTCAACTCTTATAAGTCCTTGCAAAGTTTGATCCTTCACTGACATGAGATTTTATCCTTTGCATTCACGTTATAGACAAAAACTCACATGTTAATTCTTCAATAGTGTGGACTATTAGATAGTTATGCTTTATATTCATTAAATTGATAAGTAAGAAAAAAGTTATATTTTCTTAATTCAACCATAACAGGTCATTTCATTCTCCGTACTACTGAGTAATTCAGAATGTTAAGAAAAATTGCTTCTCATTATTGGTAAAGAAAGACACGGTAACTCATCCATGTGCATAGAAATCCTCCCCAATCCCAAATCCAATGACAGAGACACGTTAATACGGATAGCGAAATGACGTTGTGAGCAGGTTAAGTTGCATACAAGATTGCAGAGAGAGGAGCGGACCAAACAACAAATGGCACATGAGATGTGGTTGTTTGTTTGTTGCCTACCGCTACTTAATTTGGAGCCTTGCGCTTTGTTTCTTTCTCTTTCCTTTCTGCTTTTCATGAAACCGATCCATCATTCCCTTCCATCCACTTTGACCATCTCCTCGTTCTTCTGCTTGGCAGTTGGCATATAGTCTTTTGGTCACATCAAGCCATGACTTGCACATCTTATTGCCCTAGCCAAAAGATGTGCATCGCCATTTTTGCCTATTACTTCACTCACCAAGAAAAGTGCTTCAATGTTACAAATATGGCTTGGTGTGTTCAGTTTAAGGTGATGGAATTTTATAGACTACAATGAGTGCTCTTATAGCTAGAAGTTCTTCAATGCGAGATAAATTTTGTCAATCAATCAGTTGCGTTGAGCCGATGAATCAACATCTGCAACTATCTTGTATTGGAGAAAGTCTATTTGTTTTAATCTCCAATTTAAACAATAGATTAGATTAAAACAAATAGATTGGGAATTTCTCGAGAGAAATAATACTCATCCTATTTCTAAAATTCAATTATCCATAAAAGACTTTAAGATCAAATTATAGTCCTCACTCGTCACACATGTCTCGTCTCTAAACTTCGGACTCCAACCCAACCCTTAAGTATGAGACCTAGAACCTCGATCAAAACTCTTGACCTAGACTCTGAATCTTGAACATGAAAAATATCTCAATCTTAAATTCGAAGTCATGACTTAAATACTTAGGCTCTAGATAGTGGGAAGATTACAAATCATTAATATTGACATTTGATTCTTATTTTCAACACAATAATGTTATTTAAACACACAATATCACTTAAACACTCATTGATATACTCTCCAATGGAAGTGAACTTTAGTATTATGTATGGGACTCATATGCATAAAATAGTGTATCAAGTTTGTGCGTCTAAATAGCAACATGATCGTTTTCACAAAATTAAGAAAATCAATTTTGATAAAGTTGGATCCATACTCCATAATAATGGACATTTAAGAGTTCAAGTTCAAACTAGCTAGCTAGATATATTTGGGACAAAACAAAAGACGTACAGGGGAAAGTAGCCGAAGAGATTTGGCTCGTACGATGGCCTCTTGTGGGTGCTGAAATTAATCACTCAAATAAACAAATGACAAATGAGAACGTATAAGATCTATCAAACATCTTAATTAATGATGGCACATGAGGTTATACCCAACAACAACTGTGGGGAAAATTCAAAATTAATAATTTAATTTAAATATTTTTTACAAAGTTAATGAGAAGAGTTGCCTGCCTCGCACGATAGGTAACATGATTGGAGGTATGATGGGAAAATTGGAGGAGTTGGGTGACAAACAAGAAGATTGAATCGGTTGAGAGGGACCCTAATGGAGTTGAACCAAAGAAATTATAATTAACATACTCATTCTTTATTCTTTTAATTGTTGTTAGATAAAAATTATGGGAAATGCTCAGCATTATTCCTCAATGACAATTCGATTTGCCCTATCGACTTTCAATTTAGTTCTAAACCTTGAAGTCTAATAAAATGTGTCGAATTTTTTAGCAATGCATTCCATGTGTATAGAAAGTGGCCTCATTTAACGAAAAATTAACAAATTGAATGGCAAATTGATACGTTTTAGAAATTATAATCAAGTCTTAAGTTTAGTGATAATAAGTGAAGAAATAATGTCTTATTTAATGTTCATCCACTTGTATTGTTATCCGTTATATATCGACTTGTATTATTACACGTTATATATCGACTCGTGCTATGGGTACATAAAGAATGAGTCCAAATAAAAATGTTGCTAGCTTTCGCCTTTTCAGTAGAACTAACTAAACTAACAAACAGCTTTTTCCAATACAACTAACAAACAGCCTTTTCCATTACGAAGTGATTAACAGTTAATAGGCATGATAACGAAAGATGGGAAAGTGGAAAGTGATCGCTCGGTCAAAGCAGGTTTCATTAGTTTCACAACTTAATCAAAGTGAGCAACAACAAACACCAAAAGGAGGACCTGGCTTTCCTCCAAAGGATCAAACGCTTTTGCAGTTTGCAAAAGCAAAGAAAGGGACAAACAAATCCAACCCCATTTGGCATCCCGCTTAATTAATCAGAAGAAGACCAATTACTAAAATATATATGGCTCTCCAAAAGATCAACAATATAATTAAAATTTAAACACCCCAAAATTACTAATTAAGTAACCAAATATATAGGCATGGCAGATGTAGAGCTCCTCTGTTGCTGCTGCTCCATGTTAAGCTCCCTCAGGCTCAGGTAGGGGATGCCCATCTCATCTTTACTCGCCGGAGACATTGTTCCGGCAAGCGGTCCCGACGACGGCCTGCTAGTACTCCGGTAAGGCGTGCTCGACCCGCTTCTGCTCTCAGTGATGTAAACCGGCCCAGAAATCGAAGCCCGGAAGGCCTTGGCCCTGGCCTGATGAACATCTTCATCACCGGCGGGGCCGCGGTGGTAGTGGTGGGTTGTCAGCTTGTTCCATTTGAAGAAAAGCAGAGCGCTTTTCCACCAGCGCTTCTTCTTGGTTTTCTTGTGGTGGGGCTTTTTGGGGTCGTCTTTTGAGATGGGTTTTTGGAGCTTGAAGTGTACGGAGTCTATGGATCTCGTCGTCTCCCGCTTGTGCCTCCTTGCGTCCTCCAGAACCTTCATTTTTTTAACATGAAAAGAAATGGGTCAGATTAAAATTTGTTGCAGAGTGAGAGAGGAGAGAGAGAGAGATGGGAGAGATGGAAGAAATGGGACCTGAAAGTAGTCGATTTGGGGGTCGAAGCCATAGTCGCTGAAGTGTTGGGTTTGTGGCATCGGAAAGATTGGTGACTTGTTGGACATTTTGCTCTCTGTTTTTTTGCTGTTTTTTTTAAGTGCTTTTGGGGGTATCTGCTTTGTGGGAAAGCAGAGGGAGAAGGGAGAGGAGGGGGAAGTGGAGTGGGAAAAGTGGGAGGTTTATGGGCTCAAGGGGGAGTAATGGCCGTTGGGCATTGGTAAACCCTAGTAAATGCTGTGTGCACCTTTTAGACTTCCAAGTTCCATTCCATCGACACTATCCTGCTCCCTTTTTATTAATTAACTGCATTTAATCTCCTTCACACGCATACGCATGTAAAGATTGTATCTTTTTTCTTTGTCAGAAAGTAAACTTCATTAAAGGAAAATTACAATTTGTGAGAGATGGATTAAGTCCAATCGAAACACAAAATCGGAAATAAGCAGAGATAAAAGGAGTGAAAAGGCCCAAGCCGAATGGTAGCTACAACCTAAGATACAACGAGAGATCCAAACAAACTTAGACATTTAGGCAGCAAAACAAACAAAAACAAAAAAAATCCTAAATTCAAGCAACAGAACCCAAACCGCGCCGCTACCTCTTCCCCAAGGTAACCCATCACCCTAAAATTAAAAAACACCCAAACTAAAACCTAGACTGAGAGTGCTCAGCAAGGACAATCCACCAAGAACCACATCCGCAACCACACTTGGAAAGAAGGTCATCAAATATAACAAGGGGGGAGGGCAAAGGGTGTGTGTAAAACACCTTGTTCTGACGTAAATTGTGTCACACTTCGCCCAATATTTTCGGTATATGCCGATTTGACAATGGGCTGTTAGTGTAGGGTCTTGGGTTAAGACCAAGTCCAATACTATGAGATCTAAATCATGATTATGGGGTAAAAAAGAGGAGGGGGAGCAAAGGAGAGGAAGGAAAAGAAGATATGATAGGGCTGGGAAATGGGGATGGCGATAAATGAGGTTCAAAACTAAGATTAGGATGGAGAAGAATAGGAAATGAAGAGAAAGGAAAAGCACGACCAGATAAGAGGGAGGAAGGAAAACTAAAAAACCAAAAGGTAGTGAAAACTGACAAAGAATGCCAGATAAGCGGTGATGAACGTTGAAGAAAGAGCATGAAGCCCAAATCTGAGACAAGCTCATAGAAAATTGGCACCAAACTCAAAGAAAATTGAAATAAAACTCGAAAGACGAACTTAGAAGGGATTTGCATTCTCCTTTCCACTTCTACAATCGGGAATAGGTCTGTTTCAAAAACCTCCACCTTTTATGATGATATTTTTAAAAAATGGGAAGAAAGATGGAGTGCGGACTGTAGTGCACATGCAACGCACAGTTGGGTTTCTCGAAATGAAAAAAATGTCATCAGATATGAAATTCCGAATGTATATGTCGCCGACTAAATGATCAACATTACTGTAATTAGAATGCATTGTATGTCCCATACTAGTTCCCATTCTTCTACCCTTTCTCGGGAGTCTATGACTATTCATAGCTATTACCTTGACACCAAAGAAGGCAATTACCTCTTTCTTTCCCCATGCCTTCTGCCTCGATTCGGATGATGCATTCCATTTTGTTGGAAGCAACTCAAGGAGCTGATTGATGCCGCATCTTCTGGTCTTGGTTCCTTGAGCGAAAGGTACGAAATAAATCAAATTGATTAATCAATTCATAGGGTCTTAACAAGAGAATTCCTATCAATGATAAAGAAAACAGCAGTAAAGCCGCATTACGAGAGCAACTTAAACCATGAAAACGGGGTTGTGTGATAGCAATACAAGCGTCGTGCTGCTAGGCGGGCTTTGACTAATTCAAAGGTAAAAAATAGGGTTGGCTAAAAAAAGGGGAGAGAGGAGTAGAGTTTAACCACCAAGTTCGGGATGGATTGGTGTGATTCCTCTACGTGCTTACTCCGTGGGAGCGATCAACCGATTTATAGACAGGCTAGGATGATATAAAGCTTAACACCTCTCATTCTTATTACTTTTTTCAATATGAAAAAATAAAAAAAATAAAAAATAATTGAAAATGAAAATGTCGTTTTTGCCCAGTATTTTTCGTACCACAGAAGATTTGGATTAGGAATGCATAATCGATATCAAAGAAAAGAAGTTGTTTCTATCTACTATTATCTAAAAATAATCAAGTTTATTAATGACTAGACAAAACCAAGAAATAACCCCTCACGTGCGAAATTATGCCCCATGGACCCTTCCCATTTTACCCTCCCTCAAGTTTCCCAAGACGTTCTTTGGAACGAACTCGAGGATGAGGTGAAGCTGGGCTATGCTTGGTCACTAGAATGTAATATTAGGACAAGTCATGGTCTAAGTCCTTATCTTCCTATTAGCAGAGGAAGTAAAGTTCTACGTTTTTTATGGTATCCAAGTTGAGAGAGATAAATTGAACAAGTATGGCCACCCTCTATTGGGATGTACTATAAGACCAAAATTGGGGTTATCTGCCCCAGAAGAATCGATCAGCATGTTGACCTGCTCATCTGCGAGTATGCTCTTAACATGCATTTAATCAGTTTCAGTGATTGAATTCGAGTCCACAAAACTCATAACAAAACCTTTGAGCCCTTTTCTCTATCGATTCAAACCACTTCAACATGTGCCTTTGATTTAAGGACACCGGTGGTGCGGAACACACTAATCTGCGACCAGCAAGTTTTCCGAAACTAAACATTCATTATTCGAAGGGAAGTAGCTAGGGCTGTGTGTTTTTAGCGATATAGAGAAGGTTAGCCTCCATGTAAAGACTGTATTGGAGGTGCATATGATGTTTTATTTCTGAGGCTTATATGAATTCTTGTGCTGAGTGGCTCTTCCATGCTATATAGTACTACAAGCAAGCAATTTACAATAGTAGACATATACTCTCTTAGAGTAGAAAATGTACCAATGGAGGAACTAATGAATTTTTGAATCTGTGAAGCACTTTCAAGAAGAAAAAAAAAAAAGTGGTCTATGAACTCAAAACATTCTCCAACAAAGTATAAACTACTTCACTGTATTATATGGAAAACTGGTCATGCGCATTGATTGTTTACACAATTGTACAAATTGAATCGAGTCGAGTGGGAATTAATAGGAAATGTTTGTGTGGAATAATTCACCATAACCTACTAACGGTTTGATAATGTTACAGACTTTTTTGGAATAGCTAAAAGCATTCATAACATCGTTTTATAAAATAAAGAGAAAAAAAAAATGCTTGTAGGTCATGGAACACTACTAGGTCTCTTCATAAGCAATTCCAAGTGTTTATTCATGAGATACTTGAATTATTTTCATAAAAACTTGGACATGTTACTACACATATAGATCAATCCCAAACGAATTAGTGATTGGTGTGAAATAGCATAGATATGTCAATTTTGAAGACGCTTTTAGAAGTACTAAAAGCTTGTAAAGAATCTCTAAGACTAAAATTTTTACAGAAAAACAATCAGTCAAAATATAGTCACAACTCACAAACATCACAAAAAGGAGAAATGTATAGTTTACAAGTAACAAGGTAGAATAATAGAAGTTAGGTACTTTTGCTCTCAAATCCCAAGCAACCTAATCACCTTGGAGATCCATATATCATGCATATGTTTAGTTTAATACTTTGATTATTCAATAGAAACCAAATCACGTGACCTCCATACAATCTTTGCTATTTTAATGTACACAAAATTAAAAGAAAAATGGAGAGCAAACCCCACGGGGTTCATATTGCAGCATTAAAATTGTCTATGTAACCTCAAAGTGCGAACAAAGAAAAACTCACTCACATCACGTACATGGTCACATGTGGGTGTGGGGATGTAAGAATATCGGTGGACATCACATCCCACTCAACCTTTGTCAAATAGTTCTCACGACCGATGACTGATCGACCAATTTGGTCATGTGCTTTTCAACTGCATGCATGCATGTTGCTGCACTCGCTTCGTGAGATCGATATATTTCCATGTGAAAGATCTTAGTGCAAGAAGTTTTTCTACTTCAGGTGAAGAAAGTAAGAATCAAACTCTTGTTGTGAGTGTGAGGATTGGTGTTCTACCGCTGAAACTACAAGTCCACATTAAAAAATATTAGAAATAAGTATAACACCACCACCAAGCACCGCCTTTCCTTTCTCTTGTTTTTTTTGTTTTTTTTGTTTTTTTAGATGGAAGTAAGAATGTCCTACATAAGTCAAAGCATTGGCAACAAAGTTAGCTTCCCGATAAATATAGCAAAGCTAAATACAATGAATATGCATACCAACTTTTGAACATCCGTCAGTGACATCATGAAGACCTTTGAATCCACCTCCAACTTCCCTTGGACAAAGCCATTTATTTTTGTGTTGAAAAAAACTATGTCATGGATTTTTTTTCTTTTTCTGGTGAATTAAATTTAACAGAAGGAAACTGTTGCTAAAGCCCAGCAAATATGCTTCATGTACTATTTGTGTCACTGGTCTGCAATAGGCCCGCCCAGTTTACTCCACCATATTGCTGAAAGGCCCAAAACTCTTTGATGCGTTATGGACCAAACGCCCCCAAGTATTAGTTAGACCCCAATTACTTTAGATTCATAAATATTAATTGTGTTGTTAATTTTTATCATAACACGTGAATTAGTAAAATTTTAAATTTTAGTACAAATCTATTCCAATATTGAGAAAAGATTAGAAAGAATTGACAAGATTTTTTGAAAGCAAAATTTATCTCCACATTAGGAAGAAGCACTTTTTTGTAAACGTTGAGTGAGACCAACTATGAGCAGGTGGGATAAGAACACAAAATTCTGGCTTGTTTATTAAGTAGTGTCGCATAGCTTACGTGATTTGAGTTTTTGCACCCATAAATTTTTCGGTACAAAAGGCCAAATTTGAAACCTCCTAGCCTCCTTTGTATCAAAGGGATTTCATCAACGACACAAATCGACTTGATGAAATTCTCCATATGAGGTATTCAAATCTCACTTGGTTTGGACAATGCCGATAACACACCGACCGAACCGATCCAATCTCAATATGAATCTCAATCTCATCATCCTTGTCAATCTACAAGACACTATTCCGACCAGTTGGGAACTTGGGATACTATCTCCTAATCCATCTCTTTGTGTTTCCCCTTATGTCAACATCTAGTTTCTTAATAGTTTCAATATCATGCTTTGTTGGCGGATGGTGGTCTTGGTCTTATATATATAATATATGACGTATCGCCTCATGTTTCGGACACATTAAAAAATTTGTTCCGTATACTCTGCTGAGTTTAACAGGTCTGTGTAGAACTGAGCATGGTGCCCATTAGTGGATAGAGAGAAGAATGGCAGAGAGCGCTGATTGGTTGAAGGTTACGTTCATTGCTCGACTACTAACCTAACCGCAAGATCGAATTGGCACTTGGGAATGAAGAAGCAGAAATCCTCCTTCCCAAAAAAAAAAAAAAAAAAACAAAGAGTTTTCACTTTTTCAATTATACTGCCTTTGGTTGCTGTGGCAACCTCGATTTCCAGAAAAGTAGATATTTAACAGAAAGACTTGTTGGAAATTTGGTTGGTCTAGAAAGGCATGGGAGTCTTTGGGGTATTTCATACGCTATTTCAACTTTTTTTATTTCTTTCTGAATTGAAGTCCCCCTTCCTAATATCTAATATAAAGTGATTGCATTTTTCGGTCTATATGTAAATGTAGTTAATGAATCCCTATCTAATTATGCTTTATGTACACTAAGGAGTTTGTAATTCTCTCTAACACAATGACAGAAATGCTACGAGTTAGTCTTATAAAATAAACTTCTTTTATAAGATGTTCGCTAATTAAATAATATGTCTGTATCCCGATACATATGCTTTTGTTAATATCTTCATCGCGTCTATCGAAAGTCCACCTTTATGTATGAGTTTTCCCATTCGATTGTGAGCGAGGAACATCTATCTACTCGGGGCAAAAAACTAATACAAATCTTATTGAAAAAATAAATGAATGATTTATTTATTTTGTCAAAAGGAGGGAAGGGGGGAGGGGAAGCAGACAAGAAAACGTATCGAATTTTGGAGAAACTTTGGGTAGCAAACAAGGGGCAATACAGTCATTTCAGTAAATTCCGCGTCAACCCTGGCAGGCGTCTGAAAATTGAGACTAAATACAGTAGAAGCCGCGGGGTTTCTCTTTCTGTTTCTGTAATTAAAGGTAATGTTAACCATCTTTAAGAGAGGTGTTTTAAACACAAAATTTAAATTTGAAAGCTTAGAGTATCTGTAAATGAGATGTCAAATTGTCCAAATCAACAATAACGGTAACAAAAGACAACATTAATGTTTTCCAACCGATAAGCTAAATCTGATGTGGCATGACATGGATTGGCATCTTTTTCCTTTGCTATCAAATTTGACAGCACATTCAAATTTTTTAATTAATTATTAAATGCTTTTTATTAATTTTTTATTAGTTTAAAGCATTATCCTTTTTTTCTTTTCATTTCCAATGCAAAAAAAATACATGAATTATTATTTTATGTTTAAAATTTGACATATCAGCTAGAGAGCAAAAGTAAAAGATGTCAAAGTGTCATATAAGCCTTTAAATTTAAATTTTAGGTTTAAAATTTGATATCTTCTTTGGAGATGGTCTTATGTGGCACATTGATCTTTTTATAAATTTTGCTTTCCAACCGATATGTCAAATTTAAATTATTATTTACTTTTTATAATTGTAATTAGTATTTTAAAACAAAAGATAACTATTAAAATTATTAAAAAAAAATATTTATTAATTACTAAAAATAGATTTGAAGCTGCTGTGAAATTTGACAACAACTTCTTCTGCTGACTTTCCATATCATGCCACATAGGAATTGACATTTCGGTTGAAAAACACTAGTGATGTCTTTTATTACTATTATTGCTGATGTGGATTTTTTGACATCTCCTTCAGAGACTAAATTTTTAGAGATTAAATTTACAACTAAATGATGTGTTATCAATAAAAATAAGTACGTTTATATAAATAATAAATCAATTATCAAATTTTCCTGTTTTTAATTTTCAAAATTTTATCAACCAATTTAGTTTTCATAGTATTACTCGTAATTAAACAGTAATCAGTAGGAAAAAAGAGAGCAGCAGTTAACGCTAAATGAAAGTATCAAGAACCTTCCCCTCAGTCTCCAACTCCCGACTTTTCCCCTCCCCTCTTTATTAATATTCGCCATACCCATAACGCCCACTTCATATTCTTTCTTTCTTTCCATTTCTCTCAGACAAAGCATCATACACCTTCCCTGTGCTCCAACTATGGGCCGCCCCCTGGACTCCGTGCAGTTCGACCCCGACCACCCGCTGTTCGAGCAGCCCCACACCGCCCTCCCGCCGCCCGAGCAGTACGGCCCCGCCCCCCGGCAGGGATACGCCCTCAGCGGCAAGATCATGCTCAGCGCCATCGTCATCCTCTTTTTCGTCGTCATCCTCATGGTCTGCCTCCATCTCTACGCCCGCTGGTACCTTCTTCACGCCCGCCGCCGCCGTCTCCGCCGCAACCACAGAAACCGCCGCACCCACATCGTCTTTCACGAGGACGCCGCTGCCCTATCCGCCGCCCCCACGCGCGGCCTCGACGCCTCCGTCCTCAACTCCCTCCCCGTATTTGTTTATTCGTCGAAATCGGATCAGACGGCGTTGTTTCAGCAGCAGCCGATTTTGGAGTGCGCGGTCTGCTTGTCGGAATTCGAGGACGACGAAACGGGGCGTTTGCTTCCGAAGTGTAAGCACAGCTTCCACATCGAGTGTATTGATATGTGGTTCCATTCTCACTCCACGTGTCCCCTTTGCCGGGCCCCCGTGGAACTGAGCCCGGAGTCTGAAACCCGGCCCGACGTGCTTCTTAGTGTCTGCGAACCTGAAGGAGGCGAACCGGGTCCGAGCTCCGATTTGTGCTCGGAGTGTTGCAATTACGAGACGACGTCGTCAGGGGCGTGGAGAAAGCCGTCGAACATCGTGGTTCCGAGAAGGAACGAGAGTTTCGGGAGGGGGGAGGACTCCGGACGCGGCGAATCACCTGCAGGTCAGTCTTTTAGGTCGCCGATGAGTCGGATGTTGTCGTTTAGGAGAATACTAAGCCGGGAAAGACGAAACGGCGGCGTTTCACCTTCGGGAGTAAACGCGGGGAGTTGCAGTTCGGTGGCCGAGTCGGGTATCGAACTCGGTGGCCGACAAGGGACCACCGAGTGCACTCGGAGGGAGTAAAAAGATGGTGACGTGGCGGTAGTTTTATCGAAATTTTGCGGGCAGAGACATCCGGCGGCTATCAGTCAGTCAAATAGTCAATGCCAATCGGGGCAAATGTGGAAATTAAATTTATACGTGGCGCGATTGTGGCAGTAGTGGAAATTCTCGCTGTTTTTGGACGTGTATAAAAAGTTTATTTATTTTTCCTTCATCACATAAAATTTTGTTTTCCTTCGATTTTATCTTTTTTTTTTAATTATACAAATATATTGGTACAAAAATTAGAATGCAAGAATTCTTTTGGGGTGTTTTGAAATTTCAAATGAATGTGTTGAGCGGGTAACAATTAACCAAAAAAGAGGGAGCAAGTAAATGGAGACAAAGAGAATATTTGCAAAAATGATTTGGTTTTGGCATAAATTTGGCTGATTCCATTTGGATCTTTCAGAACTCGATGTTGTATAATTCAAAAATTAATAACACATAGCTGAACATAAGAGTGAATGATCTTAACCAATTAAGTTGCAATTTTCGTGTGTTAGAACAAAAGAAAAAAAAAAAAAGTTATAACTTTCGTATGTGTGTTTTTTCTTATTAGAATTGAAAATTTTCAATGAAAATGAGCTACAATACCCCTAGATATTCGTATCAATGAAGACAAATGGCATCGTTAGGAGACAAGTTTTGTAACTATGTCTTGCCATTAGGTGTATAATATTTGTGTATGTGACTATGTCTCGTAAGCATGCGTATAATTTTTTCTTTTTTAAACAAACGATATTATTTACACTAAGAACATGGGAAAAGTAGGTTAAGGTTCACAATAGGTTAGCAATAATGTGATTTAGATTCACCTTTGGTGAAAATCGAACCTTTGATTTCTTACTTACAAGTGAAAATGAATGTCATTAGACAATAATTGACAACCAGATGTATAATTTATGTCTATTTTGTCATCAGGTATATACAATCATATGTATGTATGTATCTTATCTAGTATGTGACCAAATACTAATAACGTAAATATACTCACACGACATATGCGTGGTGGAAACTTCAACTTCGTATATACAAATTTATCATATGCTGGCCATATATTGGTGTAAATATTTTTCCAAGTGATGTGGAAATAAGAACAAAAGTTTTGGTGGTTCAGTGAGCCACTACTTTGTTGCTTTCCAATTGTTATGAATGAATAATATATAATTACAGAAGTTCTTTGAATGATTGAAAAATAGGTCCATTCAGTAAAATTTAATAATTTAGTTGTTGAGGAAGTGAAATATCTTATAAAAAGAAATCACATGGAAAATCAAAGACACTTTGTAAACATTGAAGAAGAAAATAATAAACTGAGATAGGAGATTGTAATTGAATTCAAATTTGAGGGTACAAAATATAATTTATCCATAATAAATGAGAGACCACCATCACCAGCGGCAGCAACAAGATGCACGATAATCTTACTTGCAACAATTTATTCTTTCCTTTATGTTTGCCCATATTTCATGTAAGAATTGTAATTTTATTCTATGACGAATCTAAATTCCTTAATTTTCAATGTTATTAGTATTTTCATTTCTTTGGAAACCTTCTTAAATAAATCATAGGATAATATATTAGATTCATCCAAAATGTGGTAGGTGAAAATCGGAATTCGAATTTAGACGCAGAAAAAGTGCCAGTCAAATTGACTAAGCTTTTTACTACTTAAAATAACTACAAAAAACAAAAAACCTGGTTCATAAGTAAAAAATTAAATTAAATCTTCCTTGACACGTTCTTGCGACCATGATTTCATCTTAGTCTCAATCAATATGCAGCCCCCAGAAAAGAAACAAAATATTTTCCATCTCATTCTCAATCTATTGACTTCCTATGTTGCGGCAACTAAAGAGACTGACCGCAATTGGTTTTACTTTCTTTCAGTTAGTTTAGTACGAGATCGCTTCACACCTCGCGGTGCTTACACCTCTCGCCTATCGAAGTTCTGTTCTAAAACCTCTTCCGTATTATTTTTTAGTTTTTTATTTTAAGATTGAATAAATTGAAAAAAAATTAATGATTAAAAACTAATAAAAGTATGTGAGAAGTAAAAACGATTGTATAAATAGCATTATCCAAAAAGAAAAGACAAGATAAATATGTTTCATTTCCAGGGAATTCATAACACATATTACGATATTTAGGGATTGATGAGTGCTCGGATTAAATTAAATTGGATAACTTGTGAACTTTAAGATATATTGAAGGTAGAGTTATAAGGGTAAATTATTTTTATTTTATTATGTTGATATTTTTTTTTTTAGTACAACGATATATTTTATACTAAGGGAACGGGAAGAGTTCGGCTAAACCACATAATTGACAATCTAATTTGGTATCGAATTTGCTATTCATGAGATTCGAACCTAAAACTTCTTACTTACAAGTGAAGAGGAATACCACCAGACGGTGGTACTGAGTGGCAAAGAGATTAGACTTAAAGAAGAACGTTATTGGTAATTCTAATATTTTTTCAATATCGGAATGATAAATTTTCTTAATACTATGTCATTAAAAACAATAGTGAATAATAATTGTCTCATCCCATAGATACATGACAGAGTTAGAATTTTATAAAAAAATGATTGTAAGTTTGGCAAAAATACTTTATTAAATTTATTTCGTTCAGCTTGTAGCAAGTACCTACCGAGTTATGCTGAGTTCCATCAATTTCTGCCAAAACATGAGAGTTATGAGCTATTGGGACATGAATAGCCAATATCTCATGTTGGCTCCACCACTGCATGGATACATGTTCCCGCTGTCGTATATATTTGACCCGTTAATACTGTAGAGTGACTTACCAAAGTATGCTACCATTACAAAAAATATGACCTCAACTGTTATTTTTTTTATTGTCATCACAGACTAATTCATATTGTTGTCACAGACTAATTGATCGTATAAAAAATTGTTTCAATAAATTTTTTTTTTGGTGCTGGGGTTGAAATTAAGGTCTAAAAGTTAGTGATTTTTACAATCTTTTTTTAGAAATTTATTGAAGAATGTTGAAGTTTTATAAAAAAAAAATTATTAAAAATAAAGGAGAGTTAAGCATACATAAAATCTATCATTTCATTAATATGTGATTTATTTTAAACATTTACGCACTACAAAGTCCAATTTGTAAGTGTTAAAAATTTACAAAATATTCATTTTGACGTGTAAACAACTAAAGAAGAGTACTAAAATCCGTTTTGGGAAATTAAAGATTAAACAATCAAGTTCCCTGAGCTCCGTAACAAAGCACAACATGAAAATAGGATTCTCGTAGGATTTTTTTTATAAGGATCTTGAGAATTTTTTAATTACATCAATTCATCATGCATTATACGGTTGATTTTTATTAAATACTATTTATATTTAATTTTAAATAAAAATTATAATAATATCTAACCACATAATGTACAATAAATAAATATGATTTTGGAATCTTACACCGTGAAAAATATGCAGGTTTCCTGTTTAGGGCTTTTGACCTAATCTCCTGAAAAAACACGTCCGGTTGGCTTTTTCCACACGGCACGCGCTTTGTTAGTCGTGATGTCTGTATCTTGACTCGTGGTTTTCGTCTTCCCCGACTTTGCCACGAAAAATGGAGCAAGTAATGTCGACGGTGACATTGACTCACGTCAAATGCTGCTACGACACGTCAATTGACACAGCTTTTGACTTGGATCAATGTAGTTGTTGAAAAAATCAAAGCTACCCAGATTACTTACTCAGATTCTCTTTGAGTCACCTTTGCCACACCATAGGCTCGTATTTTACCTTGCCGTAACCTCAATGATGAGACTTTATTTGACTAATTGTCTTGGTTGGTAGGTTTGAGAGGGATTTGCATCCTCTTCGAAGCCCAATGAGAGATTTTTCTTGACCAACATATGTGAATCGTTGAATTTTTATTCAACGGTTATAAATAAAGAATTCGTTTAAAGTTTAATAATTATAGCCGTTGGATGAAAATCCAACGATCCACATATGTTGGTCAGGAATATCCACTCCTCGGGCTCCGGAGAGGATCCAAATCCGATTTGAGAAATCGACATGCTAGATGTTAGACCTTATTAAGATATGGAGAAATTAGGTTTTAATAAACGACATTAATTATTCAAAAATAAAATATTTACATGTCAACATAATTAAGTTTTACTTTTAAATATATTCATTTAGTGTTAGAAACGTTACATTCGATGTATTATATTTATGGCTAAGCTTTTTATCATATATTTCTATTTCTAGTTTGTACCCATTTTTAATTTGCAATCATTTTTTAAATTGTACCAATTTTTTTAAATTTTAATTTGTACCCATATATTAATTTCATTTTGTCCCTTATTTTTTTTTAACTTTTATTTGTACTCATAATGTTTTTAACCTTTTATTTGTACCCATAATTTATTTATAACGTACCAAATTTTTTTTACAAATGTACCACTTTGTTATATGTAAAATGTATCACTATTTTTTTTTGTAAGTACCATTTTTTATGTAAAATGTACCTATTTTTTAATGTAAAATCTATTTATTTTTTAATCTAAAATGTACCATTGTTTTTTTAATATAAAATGTACCCACATTTTTATGTAAATGTACCAATTTTTTTATATATAACATGTAGCCAAATTTTATTATATAAATGTGCTCATTTTATAAAAATAAATAAAATAAAATAAAATCCCATTTTTTTTAATAATCTATAATGCACCCATAAGCAATTATTATTATTATTATTATTATTATTATTATTATTATTATTTTATCAAAACTCATAAGTAATTTTGAATAATTAAATTGGTAGTGTAAATGAAAGCAAAAAATAAGGGTTGAGTCTTTATTGATATTATTGCATCTCTTTTATTATTATGAGGGACTTCAATCAAAAATCTAAAATGCATAAGGTTTGAGTCTATAACAGTTAGGGATCAGAGACCGCAACTAAACTATCCCTCAAGTTATTTACAATTTGAGTTTCTCTACTTGTCTTGCCATTTTCTTTTTTTAATTTGAAGCGACTGTCATATTTTCATTCCACATAATGTAACATCTGTGTATATGACTTTATCATTTTTGCTTAGTAAGAAAATGAAATTACAACATCTCGTTTATCAAAGTTAATTGAGATTACTATTTCAGTTGCTGAGTGATGTGCCTGAAAGAATGGCTTAAGTTTACTTAGTCCAAGGGTTTTCAAAGGGTGGTTGATGAGGGCGACTCGAAACTTGTTATTGAGGTGGTGCAAGGTAATTGGGAGGTCCCATGGAGGATTAAATCTATCATTGAGGATGTCTAACACATCCTAGTCTTGACTCCGTCGTAGCACGATATTGTCCGCTTTAGGCCCCGGCCACGCCCTCACGGTTTTGTTTTTGGGAACTCACACGAGAACTTCCCAGGGGGTCACCCATCATGGGATTGCTCTCGCCCGAACTCACTTAACTTTGCAGTTTCGATGGAACCCGAAGCCAGTGAGTTCCCAAAATGCCTCGTGCTATATGGAGGTGGGCATGTACATATAAGGCACATCACCCCCTCTCCATTGGTCGATGTGGGATGTTACAATGCCTGTTGTCTTGCTTACTCTTTCATTGTGTGGAACCATATTTAATGAGAGGCAAACTTTGTCACAGACGCCTTGGCTCATCTTGGACTTTTGCTCGAGAATCAATATATTGGGGATTATTAGGCCATCTCCAATCGAAGGAGGGCCAGAAGGCACTCTTTGGTCCTATAGCCCTCCAAGAAATTAATATTTTAATGAACAGTGTCATGCCATTTTTCTTACCATCTCCAACCGAGGGGTCAGAGGGTCACAGGCCAAACATAGCCCTGTGACAAAAAAATCACCTCCAACCGAGAGGGCCAAAGGGCCATAGGGCCAAACATATTTTATTATTTTAATTGAATTAATATGGTTACTTAAATCAAACTACCTCAATAATTTTACATGATGGATTGTCAATAATTTTACGTCCTGGATTTCGAGTGCCACGTGTCGATGTGTGAGTAATTTTACATCTCAGATGTTATTTAATATTATTTAATGTTGTTTCATGTTACTTAATGTTATTTAATGTTGTTTAATGGCTTAGGTGTAACATCCCACATCGCCCAGGGGAGGGGATCTTGTAAGCCTTATATGTATATTTCTATTTCTACCTAGCACGAGGCCTTTTGGGAGCTCACTGGCTTCGAAGTTCATCGGAACTCCGAAGTTAAGCGAGTTCGCGCAAGAGCAATCCCATGATGGGTGACCCACTAGGAAGTTCTCGTGTGAATTCTCAGAAACAAAACCGTGAGGGTGTGGTTGGGGCTAAAGCGGACAATATTGTGCTACGATGGAGTTGAGCCCGGGTTGTGGTGGGGGCTCGGGCCGGGATGTGACAATTTGGTATCAGAGTCAATCCCTGGCCGGAAGTGTGCCGACGAGGACATTGGGCCCCTAAGGGGGGTGGATTGTAACATCCCACATCGCCTAGGGGATGAGATCCTGTAAGCCTTATATGTATATTCTCATCTCTACTTAGCATGATGCTTTTTGGGAGCTCACTGGCTTTGGAGTTCATTAAGCGAGTTCGTGCGAGAGAAATCCCATGATGGGTGACCCACTGGGAAGTTCTCGTGTGAGTTCCCATAAACAAAACCTTAAAGGCATGGTCGGGACCTAAAGCGAACAATATAGTGTTACGGTAGAGTCGAGCCTAGGTTGTGGTGGGGGCTCGGGTTGAGATGTGACATTAGGAAGTTATAGGAAAAAAAATAGAATTTTAATTTTTTTTAAAAGAATTTTGAAAAAAAAAAAAAAATTTCAAATATAACGGCTAGCTGATGTCGCCCTGACGTCAGCAACTAGCCGTTGGAACTAATCTTTAAGGAGGTGGATTGTCTGCCCTCCCATTTCCATACTTTTCCCATGCCCTTCTGTGAGGTGTAGTCACGGTTAAGCCATATCAACATTTTATATTAATTTTTTTTATAAAAATAATAAAACAAAAGGTAATAGGAATATCAAATATTGACGTGGCTTAACCGCGACCACACAAACAGAAGAGTATAGGAAAAATATGAAAATGAGAGGATAGACAATCCACCTCCAATCTCTAAAAGAGCTAAAAGCATTTGATCGATTATCCAACCCCAATCAATCTTGGTTATTACTATTAGCGGGGTTTCCATTCGTTAGCTGGTATTTGTTACCCATTCCAATAGTAGCTGGCATCTTTTCAAATATGCATCACATTTTTTACAACCAAAAATGTTTTTAAATGTGTTAGAAAAACACGTTTTTAATAACAGCTATTCCAGCAAAAACTTATGTACATTAATGTTTCACACAAAACTACCTTAATTATAAGTCGAATCACAATCTCATATCTCATGTTTTTAAAATGACAAAATTATATCTCAATTTATAAATTTGTTTCAATGTTAGAATTCCGTTAAATTTTCTGTTAAATTGACTGTTAAATGCTGACGTGATAGGAATGGGGCCTACTCTTTCGCCAACTAGAGTAACAAACTAATTAAATATTAATAAATTAAGAATTTCTTATTTAAAAATTAAAAATGTATTGAATAGTGTCCTAGCTTAGGAACTCATCCCCCATCACCATGCATTCTCCTTAACTGTCCCCCAGAACCAGTGATTCCAGCCCTCTCTGCTCCCACACCACTCTCACCTTCATAACTTAGGTGAAGACCGCTTCTTCTTCGGTCATCGGATTGTCCCCGCTGACGATGGCTCGCTTGATTATTTCTGATTTTTTTTTCTGGGTTGGTTTATTCTTCTCCTTGTACTAATTATTTCAAGGAATTTTTTATTTGAAAATTTTCTCCTCCCTCTGGGCCTCTACTGACGAAGATGAGTTGAGTGAAGTGAAGATGATTCCAAGGATTTCGTCCAAAAAAATAAAAAAAACCAGAAAAATAACATCTGAGAAAGTGCACAACAAAACCTAATCTCTCTTGCGGATCTGGATCTGGTCCTGGCGCCTATTCGTTGGGATTTCGTCCATCCCGCCGTCAACTCGCTGGGATTCATGTTCCCACCACCCCAACACTCCCCCCGAATTCCCAGATGCAAGTTTGTGATTGGTTGCAACTTGCAACCGAGATGCCGGTGCGACGGAGATGGATTTGATGAGTTTGATTGCTGCTTTTTTGCTCGAATTGAAAAAGCCCAGGAGGAAGGGAAGAAGGGAAGAAAGAGAAGGAGAGAGTGGGCACAACAGTCCCTTTCCCCACCGAGTCTGTTTCTGCAGATGTCTAGCTTCTCCTGGGAAAAATCAAAGTTTCACTGCAAGTGGAGGAAGAAGAATGCATATGAGTTGAGGGAAGAAAGTACGATGAGTTGAAGAAAAAAAAAAGCAGAGAACTGAGTGAAGATGAGTTGGAGGAAGGAGAAGACAAGGAAAGTTGGTGGCGGCGGGATGAGGGAGATGGGATTCTGGGAATAGGGGGAGGGAGACAGGATTATGGGGATAGGCGACGGGGGTGAAGTGGAGGGCTGATGAGTTTTTTATATTTTTTATTTAAATTAATTTTTAATTGTTAAATAAAAATTCTTAATTTATTAATTGTTAAATAAAAATTTCCCAATTGTTAAATAAAAATTTCTTAATTAATAAATTTTTTATTTCAATTGGCAAAGAAGTGAACCTGCTCCTGCACGTTATTTAACACCTAATTTAACAAAAAATTTAACGGAATCTAACAATGCAATGAATTTGTAAGTTGAGGTATTACATTGTAATTTTTAAAACATAAACTATGAGATTGTAGTTTAACCTATTTAAGTTTCTCATAGAAACGAGGCAAAGTAGAAAATACCCTAAGTTTGTCAAAATCTGTAACAATAGAATTGGCTTCCGTATTGGAGATTTTTTCGACCAATGAAAAATATAAAATGTCTGACATTTTGCATCTTTCATTACAATCTCTCCATCATTTAAAGAAATGAAAAATAATGAAAATAGCTTGAAAAGTTTTAGTTAAAAAAAAAAAAATCATATAGTATTGTTTAATGATTAGTACAAGACCCATATTAAAGTAGTTCAATTAAAAATGGCCTAACTATAATAAATTATGATTTGTCGATTTTACCCATAACTTTTTTAGGTTAAGTTCCAGATTTTCGTCATTAATGAAGTTCATCATTGTTTTGCAGACCTTCTTCTTTTTCTTTGAAACAAAAATATAGATCCTCATGCTATTTAATTTATATTTTGTATTATTTCGTTGAAATGTGATCGTCGTTATTATTCATAGTGTATTCGAGGTACTATTTTTCAATTTTTCATCGTCAGTGGGGTTCATCGTTTGTTTCCAGAAAATAAATTTGAGATATGCATGTTATTCAATAATAATGATGGGTCACTGTTTCTGGACTGTAAAGATAAAATGTTTTAGGATTTTAAGTAACACTGTTTCTAAAATTTAATTCACTGTTTTTGGATCCAAATGAAATAGACACATTGTTTCTTAAATGCAAGCTAGAAAAGAAATAGTGAAATTCAGTGTATTTGGATTCAAAGAAAAATAAGCATCATGTTTCTTAAATATAATCAACTGATGCATGAAAGGAAAGAAGTAGCCAAAGGTTAAAACATAGACTGTTTCTGGATTTTGGTTCTTTTCTTTCCAAATACAGTGTTTGTTTGTGCACAGACAAAACAAACACTGTATCTGATTTATTTCCAGAAACAGTGTTATGTTTTGGGTTATCCAGAAACAGTTTTATGTTTTGATTCTTTTTTTTTTTTTTTTTTTAAGACACTTTTTTGCTGGTTTCTGCCATTAAACTTCTTTGAACTTGTTTTGGCGGTTTTGTTCTGATGAATGCTTCATTTTTCAACTTTGATTTGAACTTTGATTTGGTTGTTTTTGAAATGGAGGAATTCGATTTGATAGGAAGATAGGGAGCTATTATGGGGGGTTTCGTGCTGAATTAAGGTTGGTGAAGAGTCAAGACAATATCAAATCATTTAGGGGTATTTACGAAACTGTAGATTTGTAGTGGGTTGGGCTTGTAAGTTTGCCCCGTGGACAATAGTTTTGGATGGTTTTTTATTAAAATTTGAGCAATTTTGGTTAAATAACATTTTGAGATGGTTTTTGGTTAAATATTTGTTGGCCCAAGCCTTTTTCATTAAAGCTCCCTTGCATATTACATTTTAATCTTCAAGTACAAGATTTCGGTTAATATTCTAAGACCATCTCTAGAGGAGATGTCAAAAATGTCATATAGACATATAACAGTAATAAATTATATACCATTTTCTCCAAACCGAGATGTCAAAGCTGACATGAAAAAAATGCTAAGTTGAGATGGACATAGGGATGTCAAATATGAAGTTGCCTTCAAATATGATTTTTGCTATTTCCAAAGGCATTCCATTTGCCTTATCTTAAATGCTAGCATATTTAAGTATTATTTTATTATTTTTAAACCACTAACAACCCAATTTTTATTATTTTTGTTTAAAAATAAATAAATGAAGCAACCAATTTTGACATATCAGGTAAAAGGAAAATATCGATAATATGTCAAATTACCAAGTCAACCATCGAATTCAAATTTGATGTTTTGAATTTAATATCTCCTTCGAAGATACTCTAAGGGATGTTTTGACAAAGTAATGTGAAAGCAAGTCCTTTTAAGGGATGTTTTGACAAAGTAATGTGAAAACAAGTCCTTTTATTTAGTCACGTGTTTTCAGACCCGAAAAAGCTATGTTAAAACACCCGAAAAAGCTATGTTCTTTTGACTTTGGTTTCAAATGAAGCAATGCAAGTGGACTTGGACAAATGACTTCCACACTCATCTTTCTCCTAGGCACCCTCCGTTTATTCTATCCAAAAGTTAGAAATAGTCAAAAGTGTGCAGCAGGTGAAAATGGATGCACGTAAATCACATCCCACTCAAGGAACTAGATCGAGTCTTCCTTTTGGATAATGATACATGGTGTTAGAGGGTCTTAATACTAATGTGTACACTGAATAATAACGTTAACTAGATATTACAGGTTGCTATCATTCACTGTTAGTACACTACAAGTGCATCGATTAGGGTTGATTCTAAGTTAATTTCAACCGTCCAGCAATGTGTTGAATGGCCTCTATGATAGGGTTTAGGGTCGATTCACTGTTAATTGTCAATGACATTTTGTGTCACTCAGCAGAATGTAGGTCAACTGGTTCAACAAATCGAGACTTTCTTCTCCGCTTTGCTTCAGGAGTGCACCGTTTGCCACCAACATTTCCAACTTTCACAGGTAACTTGCCGTTTATTTGAGGAGATGTCTCTGTTGATTTATGTGCCTTAGAAGATGACTTGACTGAAGGAGATTTCTCAGTCCGTGTGTTGCTGTTGTCCACATTTTGAGATGCTTTCCTCAAGGGAGACTTAACTCTCTTTCTGGACAACCGAAATCCAGTTTGCTCTCTTCTCTTGTCATGCCTAAGGAGCCGAACATGGAAGGGATTTGCGGCTGTGTAACAAACAGACTCACCATCAACCCCACTCCTATTCAACTCAACGTCTCCATTGTTAACCTGAAAATTATAATATTACATCACAACTCAATTGTTAAATCAACACCCAGAAAGCTACGAATAAAATCTGAGCTAATACAGATTGGGTTTTAGCAACACCAACTAAATCAAAGAAAACATGTGCTTATATGTACAAAAGAAATACCAGTTGCAGGAGCGAAGAAAAACTCCGAGCGACATCATACTTTTCCTGACCTTTTACAACATCAGCAAACGACAAGACATTCTCATTGTCTGGTTCGAAGGATAGTCTATCAAGAATTCTTTCTCCGTAGTCATGAATATCAAAAGCAGGGTGTGATTCCTAAGAAAAACATAGCAAACTCCTTTAGTGAATCAGTAGAGGAAAAACAAGAAGAAAACATGTAACACAGCTAGAGGCTATTCTGATTTACTTTTCTGTAAGGAAAGTGTTGACACACAGAAAGGAAGCAAAAGTGATGGAACCTACTTGCTCTTCCAGGTTGTACTCAATTTTGTGTTTCCATGTTGAAACACGAGCAGCTAGTTCAGTTTGTTTCTCGGTTTCAGCTATGCTAGCAAGGAGAGTGTCCTATGAGAAGGAACATAGGTAGTCATCCAAAATGTTGCAGTTAATTACCAAAGTATAACATAAGGAAAAAGACTATAATTTTGCCCAAAGGTAAAAGAAAAAAGAGGCAAAAGAAAAATAAATCAGACAAGACACATAATTGCCAGCAAAAAAATTTGAAGCGGGCTCTTTCTTCCACGATCTAGTCACCTGAAATACCTTAAAAGCTATTTCCGTGACTTCTACAAGATACTTTTCAGAGTACATAAACAAAACCATCCTAATGAGAATATGCATCCTTCTTGACACGCTGAAATAAAAAATCCATCCTAATAAACCTATAAAGTAAGACTGTCTTTTCAAAAAACACTTTGCTTCAGACTCTTGGCCTCAATTACAAAGTACTCCTTTTAGAGTAGAGTGTCGAATGATGCTGCAGATCAAACTATCAAGTTTCCGTTGCAAACTAAAATAATCCATCGACTAAACATGCCCCACCTCAGATAGAGTTTCTGAAATCCAGTTAACAAGATAATATATTGCAGCTCAACAATTCACTGCTGCCAAAACCCAGAAACAAAGTTAGATATGTATACTTACCAAGTGAGAGCGACACAAATCTTCCAGGCTTGCATGAGGATTTGGATTGTCGTCAAATGTTTCAACATTACCAAATTGAGGACCACTGTCCTCATTCTGTATAATATCAATAGATTAGCAATCTAAAACGTTCCCAGTTCATTTTAAGTCATGCAATCATCAATTATCTGTGCAGTCTAACCATATCACTGTGCCCAGGTACACCATCCATGAATTCTGGCAAGTCAGCATCAGGTTGCCCAATATCAGGGATCTCATTATCATATTCAGTATCCTCATTTGCATCTAGAGGATTGCAAAAGGCATCAAAGGATTCTTCTCTTCCATTAACAAGGGATTCCCGTAGCTGCAAATGAGAAAGCAAGTTCACCAACCAACCAAAAAACAAACATCTACACAAATTTTTGTAAAACAAACCTTTTCAAATAATGGAGGAGATTGGGATCCCTTTTGTCTCTCCTCGGCATGACATCGAATCTGCCACATTTCTATGAGCTCTGGACTAATAGTACCATGCAATTTTGCAGGTGGAAAAAGTGTAATAATAGAGACATGCTTAGTAGAATTGAATCCTTTCCTTTTAGAAGCTTTGACTGCTAGCGGAAAACATAATGAAAGAGAAGCATGGTGTTAGGTACATAATAATTTATAAGTGCAATTTCAAAAAACTAACATTTGAAAACCACCTTTCCTAAATGGTTTCACTTTCAAGTTCCCGGGTTCATGGGGATTCAGTGGCTTCCATGGATCATCACCATCATCATCTGAATCATCCAAGTCCCTGGGCTCTGAATATCTATCATCCATATCAAATCCCTGAGTACCATCATCAAAATCATTGCAGGCAGGAGGATCAGGTTCGATATTACAATTATTTGCCTCAAAACTGCAACCGACGATAGGAGATTGATTAATATTAGGATCCTGCCCCTTATGAAGAGATGACCTATGTGCAGTTCCACCTGAACGTCTGGGAGTCTGATGACTTTTTCGTGCTGAGGTGACCCTATAAGCACTATTTTGTCCTTTAACAACTCCATCCACACTCAAATAATCATTTACTGCTACAGCATCACATGGATCTAATAAAATGAAATCCTGATATAGATCGTTGGTGGCCAGCTGCAGATATAATTTTTGTGACCAAACAACTTTAGATACATATGTTGAGTAAACGATCCAAAAAATTAACAGATGGAAGAAACTATGGTACCAGATATGCCTCTAATTCTCCGAAATCACCAGTAGTATCTAGGCAATCACCTTCGAGCACAACTAGGTTTGCTGGTGGCTTCACAAAGGGATTCAGAGGAGCATCGCTTCCCGATGGACTATCTAAGCAATTCTTTGCTTCCACTGCAAGGAAAATTGATTTCAGTGGATGAAGATTGCACAATTATATCTCCATAGTCCATACAGAGTTAGAAAGTAATGGGTACCTGCAATGTCATCTAAGCTCCAAAAAATATCATTTTCTTCATCGGAAACAGCATGGGAACTCCCACCTTCTTCAGGCCGAACAGATGTTCCTTCGGATTGTTCATGCTGCCTATATAAAGGATACAGTAAAATAAGAAAACTAACGAGAGAGAGAGAGAGAGAGAGAGAGAGAGGCAATTCCAAAGCACAGTTTCGTGCAACACAAAGCTTATGCCCAAAAGTGATGATATGATCATGATCACTATGTTTTCCTAGGAGCAGAAATTTTAGACACATCAGAAACTCTACACAAAGCTACTGACTTACCTTGATTATTCCAAGACATAACACAACGTGATCATTATATGGATCTCTTCAATTCTTTTTTCTTATCTAGTATCTCCTGTTACATTTATTATCTTTATTTAGATTTATAGTTTTGTAATACTTCTTCCCATGTTAGTTCAGCCTCTTGTTCACTTTTACCTTCTACTTCTAAGTATCTTCTTCGGTTATAGGTGAAATATGAAGAACCAATTTCCAGTTCACGCTCCAGGTCGGGAAAGTAGCTGCAAACTTTTTATTCACCTATCAAAATCCCATTATTATGCTCATACAGCCTAAACCTACCTTCTCTAATCTTATCACACGTAGGTGTGACTCCCAATGCTTCTCTAGTAACTGCATTATTTAGAAAGTTGATGAGATACGATAATCAACCATTTTGAACACATTAGCCAAGTTAAAGTATAGACTGCAGAACCTTGGGACAATTAATTTTCTAAACACTCAAAAGCCAGTTAGAAACCTAATCACACACACAAATGCACATATCTGGGTGCATATCGACAAAGAACAAATCTTTACTGAAATAATATCATAAAATTTAGAAAAAATACCAACACCACGAAGCAAAATATTCAAAATATATAAATTTACAATAAAATTAAAAAAAATAATTAAAATGGAGGGGAAAGAAACACCAACCCCTTTTGGGAAAGGAACTCCAAAGCACGCAAAACCAACGAGTACAGATACTCCACCTTCCGGCTATACACTTGGACAGAACCTTGAAGAAGCAGCGCAGCTACACCCAACAAAAATCATCACAAACAATTCCGAAAGTAAAAAAATTTAAAAGAAAAATAGTAGTCTGAAGTAAAAGGAACACCTTCTGCGAAATTAATAGCGACATGGCCTTCTGCTTCAGTGGGTATTTCACCGGAGCAAATCTTGAGCAAATACTCTTCGAGTTTTTGTGCGAGATCGAGTTCCCAATTGGATTCTAGGTCACGCTCTGCTTGCACCCTATGAAATCCGCCTCCACCGCCGCCGCTGTTGCTTCCACCCGGTTCGTCTTTGGCGCTAGTCATCTCCTGTGAGAAGAACTGGGCATTGGCGCATTGTGGAGGTGCTGGATTCACATTTCGTGGATACTAGGGTTTTCCAATTTGGGGGTTTCGGAAAGCGATAAATTTTTTAAGTCGAAATTGGAAAACAGTGTGTGACAGACGGATAGTCAAAGATTTCCTCTGAGACTGCAATTCGTGAGCTTGGTTTCGGCAGGAAGATGGATAGAGCGAGCAGAGAGAGAGAGAGAGTGTGTGTGTGTGTGTCTGCGCGTGTGGGATTTTCAAAAAGTTTCGATGGCCGTTTCCCGCTCCTTTGTAATTGTACCCCTTTTGTATTTTCATTTTTGCATATCTTATTCGAGTATTCGCCCATTTTTGTTTTGAACTTGTAATCGGTTGTTAATTAACTCTATAAAATTTTGTTTTAGTCAATTGTCACCCTAAACTTTTGTTAAGAGCCAATCACCACCTGTCGCTAGATCCCCTAAGTTTTCATTCGTTTTTCTATTAAAACTTTATCACGTACCACACACATGCTCCACAAATAACGATAAAACGGTCAAATCTTTGCCCATCACTTTTTGTCATCTCCGTCTGTGGGAGGAGAGAACTTAACACAAGAGAAACTAGAATAGCTCTTTTGCACCCACTCTTTGTGTGAGTGTTGTTAAATCCACCCATCGTCCTATTATCCATTCACATTTTAATAAAAATATTATTGACATATTTATTCTTTTTCTAAAAGACTTTTAAACCCTACCCCGTTTCCCTCCTCCCACTGTCTCTCTCTTCGTCCTCCGTGCTTCTTTCTTCCATTTCATCTCTCTTTTCGGCTTCTCCATCGACCGGACCAGGAGAACATGGTGAATCGCTTTTTCAATTTTGTGGCCTAGGAGTGGGATGGGTTCGGGAAGACGGGTTTTGTTCTTCATCTAACTCTACTCCATTGATCAAGACTGATTCCAGACTTCAGCAGGTGGAGGAGGAGTCGGTGTGCCAAAGGGAATTAGTGCGCTAGTACTTCGTTGTCGTATCCCATAGCTTGTCAGCTTTTGGCATTACTATTCCCACGTCGTCATCCGAGCTTGTGGTGCCATTCTAGGAGGCCCCCTAACACTCGTCCTAGGAGCCCCCCAGCACCCATCCTAGGAGTCGCCCCAGCAGTCACCAGACCCCTCAGCATAGTAGTATACAAATTTTTTTTCACTATAATTGGACGAACAATTTTTCTGGGTTGTAAATATTATTTTTTATTTTTACAATATTTACTTTTTAAAATGTTCGAATTTAATAGTTTTATTTTTCTATTTGTTGTAATTATTATTGTTGTAACAACCCGTCCTTAATTTACGATTTTATTAATTTTAAATGTGTGAATTGACCAAAATGCCCTAAAGGCAAAAACATTGACTTTCATTGACCCTTAATTCGTGACATGTATAAATTATTATTTTTGCCGTATTCTCGAAGTACTCAACGATACGAGCACGTAAGCACAAACGGAATTGAAATCGAAGGTTTTACTAAACTACGAATCCGAAAAATACTTTTGTAAAAATTATTATTTTATATTTTATATATTTCTCATAATTATATTATTATTATTATTATTATTATTATTATTACTACTACTTTTATATTAATTTTTGGTGGGATATTTTAAATTATTTCAATAATTTTCTGTCAGTAGGGCCCACACCCACACCAAACTTACCTCTCTGTCTCTTCCACGTGGCATTTTTGTTCCACACACTTTGGGAACTATTTCTCGTCCTTTCCAGCTCTCTCTCACTCACTCTAACACTCTGTCACTTTAACTCTCCCCTTCTCTACTTCACCACGCTAAAGCACCACCACCAGCACCACCATTTCGCCATTTTTCACTGCGAACAACTTAGGCCACCCCGATTTAGGAAAACCTTGACACAAACCCAAGCTCAAACCTAGGCCAAGCTTATCTTTCCCTCTCTGCCATTGTTCACAATTTTCCCGAAATATTCCGACGAGTTCTCGCCATCTCCGACAAAGGTAACATTAAAAAACTCTTCTAATCTTTGTAAATCATGTTTAGGAGTACAATTAGCATGTTTTTTGAAACGTTTTGGCATTGTTTGACTGTAGAAACACCGCGGGGAAAAGTTCCCTAGTTTTCAGGCAGACATCTAATGGCTTTCGAGCCATTTGCCACGGCCGAGGAACCCAATGGTATATTTCGATTCCTTGTTTCTTGGGCTTCAATTTGATATATTGGATTGATAGTTTTAGTTGAGATTTGGGGTTAAACGTAGTTCTAAACTTGGTTTGCGGTTTTCGGTATGTATTTTCTATGTAAATGTTGATGCGTGCAAACTATGCATTGGATTTTTTGGTTGTTAGAATTGCATGTTAGGAAAAAGAGTTTTGATTTTTCTAGCATGTGATTTATGTTATTTTATATTGTACTGACGACCTGAGAATCAGGGGGGATGCGTGACTACCTTGGGCTTTAGTCCCCTAAACCTCTGGAGGGTCCTATACAAACGGACTCGTACCATTAACCGTAAGGGGAGGGTACTTGTGTCTATGTGGTACAGGTTGTAAGTGGACACTCTCATTACCCTATCTTTTGTTGGTATTATTTGAGAATATTTTTTTACGTATGGGTAGTTGGCTGCGTGTTCGGTTGTCAGGACAAAAAGAATTAGGGATCCCGTTATAGTTAACTTGTATGAGCATGAAATAAATTTTAACTCAAGCCAAAGGTTTTTGTTGTGCAAATTGTTTCCTTTATACGTAGTACAAAGGTATATCTAGTTTCAAACCTAGCTAGGGTGCCTTTCGAGGGGGTGCAATTGATTGAATGTGATGCTCACCCCTACAGTTTCAGGTGTTATGCGATATTTAATGGAAGAGTTGGACTAAGGTGTGCGGTTGTCGCTTGTCAACCTTAAAGCTTTCGAGTCAGAAAATCATATTTTGAAATGTAAATATTGATTTTCTGGTTTTAGTAAAAAATGTCTATGTGTAGCCTCTTTTGCTTACGTATATATTTATCTAAAACTTATTACTCCCTTGGCTTTTGTAAACTAAACTTTGAGGATTTCTTTTGTAAAAAGGTTGCTTATGAAATGGTTTGAATGTTATGGCTTTTGCTTGAACTTTGATATTTATTTTGTTAATAGTATTAGAGGCTTTGCGTATCTTAAAGATACAAGAGAATTGTCGTGTTCTGAGGCAAAGTATGCAACTCTAATGCGTTTTTAAGATTAGCGGCGCTGTCACGATACATTTTTGGATCGTGACAGTTTCGAATCGGAATGAGATAATAGTCAATGATACATTTACATACATAATAGCTACTGGTATTATGCTGAGCAAAGACATTGAACTGTGTTCCGTTGATAAATGATGACGTAGAATAGATTGATCAAACTAGAAAGAAGCAATCGGGGGTCGAACTAGATTCACTTGCGAAACACAAGGTGTTTGAGCCCGTAGTTCCTACACCTTCACATGTGAAACCCATTGGCTATAACTGGGTTTTCGTAAGGATGCATAATGAGAAGAATGAGATAGTGAGATATAAGGCACGCTTCATGGTGCAAGGTTTCTCTCAACATTTTTAGATTGATTACAAGGATACGTATTCCCTCATAATGGATGTTATAACGTTCTGTTACCTTATTAGTTTAATAGTTTATGAAATACTAAATATGCATCTTATAGACGCAGCAAGCGCGTATCTCTATGGAAAGCTTGATATAGAAATATATATGAAATTTCTAAAATGACTCACATTGACTGGATCAAATAATACTAGAACATGGAACACTCTCTCAATTAGATTGAGGTGTTCACTCTACGGATTGAAACAATTTGAGTAGATGTGGTATAACCGTCTTAGTGAGTATTTAATAGTCATGGATACATAAATAATGAATTATGCCCATGCATGTTTAATAAGTAGTCACATTATATGGTTGAAATAGTTACAATTTATGTCTATAATATAAATCTCATTGTGACTTCTGAAGAGCTTGACAAAACTGCTGCACTCTTGAAATCAGAATTTGAGATGAAAGATCTTAAGAAAACTCGATATTGTCTCGGCTTAGAGCTAGAGCATTGTTCAAATGGTATTCTGGTTCATCAATCTAACCCCATAAGGTATTGAGACACTTTAATGAGAATAAAGCAAAACCTTTGAGTACTCCTATAGTCATTTGTACACTAGATGCAAAACGAGATCCTTTCCATCCTAAAGATGACAAGGAAGAGGTTTTGGAGCTTGAAGTTCCATACTTGAGTGCAATTGTTGATTTATTGTACTTAGCTCAGTGTATTAGACCAAACATCTTCTTCGTTGTTAATCTTTTGATAAGATAGCAACGCGTCTACATGTAGATACTGGATTGGTGTTAAAAGACATCTTTCGTTAACTCAAAGTTACTACATATTTGGGCTTGTTTTATCCCTATGTATCCTCGATTGGAGCCATTCCCCTCGGTTCTCGAGTTGATTTTCACCTTGTTGGTTATGTTGATGCAGGTTATCTATCTGACCCGCACAAGGCACGTTCTCAAACGGATCAATCTTTATGGTTGGACTTGGAGGCATTGCAATATCTTGGAGGTTAACTAAGAAAACCTTAGTTGTGGCTTCTTTAAATCATGTTGAAATTATCACCATACATGAATCTACGCGTGAATTTTTCTGGCTGAGAGCCATTATGGAGCATATATATTCGAAGCATTAGTGGGCTTTCTTTTATTGTTGACGTCTCTGCAACTTTATGAAGACAACACCGTCTGTATCGACCATATAAATAAAGGGTACATCAAAGGAGACAACATCAAACATATTCTGACGAAATTCTTCACATTAGGAACAAAGAACATCCAAAGATTGAAGTCGAGCAAATCTTCCCATGACAACCTTGCTGACCTCTTTAAGAAGTCACTGCCAAAGTCTACTTTTCAGAAGCTTCTTCAATGAATTGGTATGCGTAAATTATTTGATTTGAATTGTTTGCAGTTCTCATTTGCAAGTTTTGTCAAATTCAAAAGGAGTATCCAAAAGTATACTCACTTGATCCTAATATACTCTTTTTCTCTACGATTATGAGCATTTTTCCTTTGATTTTTTCCTACCTAACGAGTTTTTTTATCAGGCATCCATCCTGAGCTCGTCATGCCCTTGTGTGCGTTCTACTTCCTAAAGACGTTTTAGTTTTGACTTAATGTAAGTTCTCATTTTTCTTCTTAGACTATTAGTTTTATCTTACATGTGTTTAACATAGCGAGGTTTTGTGAGTTATAGTTTTTATGCATAAATTCTTCAGTTTGTTTTGGGACTTGCATTCGCTCATTGTTGAGATCTGATGCAATATTTATTTAAGTGTTTACATACTCAATGGAGAGTGTTCTAGTCCTAAATTAGTTATGAGTGTGATTTTATAAATCCTTATGGGATTCCATAGTATCTTTATATAGTTTTCTAGTTATAATGTATTACTTGAAAGGTAAGGGGTCTCCCTTCTTTACTAATATAAATAAAAGCACAATGAGAAATCATCACTACAAAATGACCAAATTCTCTCTTCTTTCTCTCCTTGCTGCCAGCCACCATCTCCTTTTCTTTTCCCTCAATAAAATAGGCCTACAACATAGTAAGGTATATATGTTATAATTAATTTAATTTTTTATTTGTCTGATTGCAATATGTAATTTAATTTAATACATATAAGAATAGTACATTTTGTTCTTTATTTAGAAGTATAAGATTAATCTAATGTCTCTATCTACACTCCGGGCATCATGCCAGCGACGTAGGGCACACCGCTAGGCTGAATCCATCTATCACCGAACAAGAACCTCCCTGCGCTGAAGTCCGCGGCGTGCTGAGCGGTAAGCTTCTTGATTCCACGCCATGTTGCCCTTCTAGTCTGGTCGGCACCGAGTCCTCTATTGCCAAACTCACCGAACCAGCAAGATTGGTGATTGTTTGATCCAATCCATTCCATCCACCCTTCTGGAGCAATCACGTCATCGATCTGGGACTGTATGACGATGGTCCTTGCGTAGGCCTTCCATGGTCTGCCCAAGTATGCCTTATTGAGGTCCTTCTCGTAGCCTAGTTCACCAGAGATGGTGCAGTTTTGGATGGTGATACCCGAGGGAGAACGCCTGTCGAGTCTCCCTTGGGCAGTCACCATGCAGGCCTGGTTCTCGAGTGGCTTCCTGACGATCATCTTGCAGTTTTGGAACACGGCGGCAGCATCACCAAAGATGAAGTCGATGGTTCCACTAATGGTGCAGTCGCGGTAGAATTGCCTGTAGGTTTGGGTGTAGAGGGTGTCTTGGTACCCGTCCATCTTGCAGTTGTAGAAGATGGACAAGTCTGACTGGACACGTAGAGCCACGGCTTGGTGTCCAACGGCTCCGGCTGTGTTCTCAAATCCAATGTCCTTGGCAATGAAGTAGTCTCCCACAACACCTGTAAATATATTGTACATACCAATCATATTTTGAATCTAAACTTACATATATATTGTACATACCAATTATATTGTGAATCTAAACTATTGATATAAGTATAATCATGTTTGATGACCTCGTACACAATATGGTAATATACTAAAATAATATGCACATTAGATTGAACGTATTAATTCATAGTTTGATAATATCACATGTCAGATCAACTTATGTATGATTAGATAGGAAAAGATTGACTTACCAACTGTGGCAGTCTGCATGGTCTTGATACCCTCTGCAAAGTTCTTTCTACCGGTGATCACGGTCTTAGTGGGGCCATCTCCGATAAGCATGACATTGGTCATGTGCTTATCAAAAATGACCTGCTCCTCATACACTCCCTCCTTGACATAAATCACAAAGACCTTCACTGCGTTGTTCTTTGGGATATCCTTCAACGCTTCGTTGACAGTTTTGTACTTACCACCCCCGTTCTTGGCCACCACCACATCGGGTTTCAGCGTCTGAGGAGTGGCGGTAGCCAATTCAAGCCTTCGGCTATCAATCCAAGCGGGAATGACCTTAGCCTTTTGGAACTTCTTCACAGCAGTTCCAGCTGCAGCCTCAAGAAGTCTGCGGCCGGATTTAACATTAAGAGCCCCGAACATCGTGGAAACTCCATCGGCCATGGCAAGGGCGTTATTGGTGAGCTCTTGAGATGTCTTCAAGAACTGCCTCATCTTCTCACCGGCGTCACCGGTGGTGTTCTCAAACCCATCTAAGCAAGTCTGCTCGTATGTCATGGCGGCGCTGAGCCACACCTTGAGATCCTCCACGTAAAGATCGAGCTTGCTCATGTCAAAGGCCCCGAGCCTTTCGGACGAGTCACTCAAATCATCGATGGCGTACTCCAGGAGCTCCTTGCAGTTCTGGAGTGCGTCGCCCGTGCTCGGGTCCTTGGTCAGCTCCTTCAACGTGACGGACTTCTCGATGACACCGCGGAGCTTGTCCATGGCGACTTGGAACCCTACTTTGATAAGCTCTTTGGGATCGGTGACGTTGCCGGCCGCGCCTGAAAGGCTTTCCTCGCAGGTCTTTTTGTAGTCTGTGGGCTGGCAAATGGCCTGGACCGCCTTTGTGGACGTGGAGGTGTGGCCGTCGGACGACCCTCTGTCGCGGCGTGACACTGTGACCCCAACAGTTACAGCAACTACCATTGCCACCAGAATCAGTGCGGAGGCGCCAATGATGGCGACTTTTTTCTTGTTAGATCCGTCTGCTCCGCCCATGTTTGGAATAATATATATAAATAACTAAAATTCTAACTAATATTTATTTTCTGTAGATTCTGGTGGTGAAAATGAAACCAGTAAGATTTCTTATTCAGGTGAGTTGCTGCAGAGCTGTTGGGGTCACTTATTGGGGGTACTGGATAATACTTACTTTTTGTGCCCCCTGCTTCCCAAAGTGGTGTCATGGAGGTATTTATAAAGGCAGGAGCTCCGAATGACGGTTATTTCTGTTAGAAAATGTGAGGTGGGGAGATCATTGGTCTCGACTCATGACAAAACTAGGGGTCGTTCTTGTTCTTACTTTTTTCTTCCAAATTTGGAGCATACAGATGATTGGCAATGCTTAACAATTGCTCCTTCAAAAGTGGATTACCAGTGCCTGGCTAGAATTAATGTAGCATTTCAAATTATCTTCCATCAACTACCACTAAATTTTCAACATGCCAAATTATCTGACGATGTGACATGCTAATTGTTATAGGCATGCCGAAGTATCTGACGACATGCGACGCCAAAATTATCCGCCAACTACCAGTAAAGTTTCACGACTTGACAAATTATCTGACGACATGCGCTGCTTATTTTATTTTATTTTATTGTATAGTTACAAATATATGAGAATTTTTTTTTATATTTTAAATTATGGTAAGAATTCAATGACGGAGGGAATGAAAATAATGAATTTGGATGCAACAACAATGAATTTCTTTTATATTTAAGTATTTTCGTGTAAAGATCACAAACCATTATACTTATGTTTGTGAAAATTAAATTGAATAGAACGTTATATATGGGTTGAGAGTTTGACCATTTAACTCGCTTTACATTGATCATATACCTATTTGTCACTGTTCTACACATTTCGGCTTAGCACTGCATATGTCCCGCCTAGACTAGGAGGATGATCACCTTCTCGATTAATCTCTAAACGTTTAAAAATTAAGAATTGACGCGTAAACTTGCCTAGACACTTGCCTAGTCCGCCTAAACCCGCATAGGTCACAACTCCCATTTACACAGAAAAAATAGATAACTTTTATTTTGCATTTTATTTATAAAAAAAATTGTAAGAAACTTATTGAATATTTAGCTGAACACTCAATATATGTTTATTCTCCATGTTTTCAACATGTTCTAAACTTTATAAGCTATATGTCACTGATTTTGCAATTATGTATTCCAATATTGATATATATTTTTGAATATAAATAGACATTTATTTATATGTTATATAATAAAATTTTATTAAAAAAAAAAAAAAAAAAAAACTGCTAGGGCACTATGTCCCAGCTAGGCTCTACTAGCGCCTAACCCAATTTAGAATCTTGCTATTTGTACAAAACATGGTTATGAATTTCATCAGAAGTGTTCCCTTGTCACCAAATAATTAAGGAAAGTATGGTCACTCACCTTTGGATTTGATATCAAAGGATGGGGAACAAATGAATGTGCTTTTAGTGTTTTTATCTTAACTTTTACCATCAAATTCAAAGATAAGTGACTATGAATCCTTAGTCGTCATTAGGTGACCAAAAGAAAGGAACTTTGGACTTCATATACTGCGTGAACCCAATTATGATGGGATTCTTGGTACTACTTTTATAAAAGCTTGATAAATCTTAAAACTAAAACAAGAGTAAATTACATTTTACTCCCTCGGGTTTAGGTGCAATTGTAACCTCGTACCACATTTTTAAAATATTTCAATTTCATACACAAACTTATATTTTGTTACAATTTAATACGTCAATTAGTTAAGCCATTAATTTGACCATTAAATGATGATGTGATAAATGCATGACCCACATATTTGATGACGTGGCATATGAAAAATAATTGATTATCATAAAACAATTTAAACAAATTATTAAATTAAAACTAAATAAAAGGGGGCCCACCTCTCTTCTTCCACCACCCATCCCAATGGGGTAGAAAGAAAGGAACTTTGGACTGCATATATTGCGTGAACCCAATTATGATGGACTTCTTGGTACTGCTTTTATAAGAGCTTGATAAATCTTAAAACTAAAAACAACTGTGACAACGTTTAACCAAAAAAAAAAAACCTTGATGCTTATGAAATATAAAAGGGTTAGCTACATTTTACGGCCTTGAGGTTTGGAATAAAGAATATGTTCATGCACTTTTGGGACAAGATTTTTCGTAATTGACATTTGACGCTTTAGTAGGATTATAAATTAGGATATATGGATGATGTATTTTTAATATTAGCAATTATAAAGCACAGTTTTTTTAGTGCATATATTATTTAACTTTTGATATTAGCACGATTGTGTATAAGATTAAAAATTGTTGTTTAATGCTTTCATAGAAAATTTAATTTCCCCAACATGTTTGTATTCCAACAAAACTAAATTGTAGGGTTTAAACATTTACTACGCATCAAACACATCCTAACTATTTTGTTTAATTCCACATCAAAGCAATTGCGACATTAATTTTGTGTCGCAAAGCCGTCACAAAGTAACTTTGCGATGCTAACAATGTGTCGCAATAAGAAGGGAAAACTTTTACGACACAAGTTTGTTGCGATGCAAATACAAGCGTCGTATGGCCATCGGTAAAATGCAATTGTGACGTTTTCATGGTTTTACATGACGAGATTTTAGCATTGCATTTAACGAGTTTTTTCGTAGTGCCATTAAGATTGACTGTTTGGTCTTTAATTAAGTTGATGACTCATGAGCATGAGATCTTTATATAGGCTAACGTATAAGCCACATTAGTACCACTTTGTAAAAAAAAGTTTGAATCTCGTGAATGCCGAATTTGATACCAAATTAGGTTGCCCATTGTGTGGCTTAGTCAAATTCCCCCTCCCCTTAGTGTAAAATATATCGTTGTACTAAAAAAATGGAAGATTAGATAGTCAAAGAGACAGGAGCTGTAAATTAATACAATTTCAAAACTTAAAAGGTGTAATGTGTTGTACTAAAAAAATGGAAGATTAGATATTCAAAGAGACAGAAGGTGTAAATTAATACAATTTCAAAACTTAAAAGGTGTAATGTAACAAAATTTGAACATCATGGTCCATTTTGAAAATCACCTCAAATGAGAAGGGTGTAAAATGTAGTTAGACTATTGTAAAATCAAACAAAAGGAGGAGTAATATTAAAAAAGTGGTGTAGACAGAGGGAAAGAAAATCTAAAGAAACCTAGCCATGAAAGGTCTATTTAAAGACAAAGTACCTAAGACCATCTTCAAAGGAGATGTCAGATTTTAAACAAAATTTTTTAATTTGACAGCTTATGTGGCATTTTAACATATTTTAAAATTTTACTCTCCACCCGATATGTCAAATTAAATTATTATTTTACTTTCCATAATTTCTGTTTTGACACCTATCTAGATCCATTTTCCACCACTTCTTCGTTGACCTCCCCCATCACATGGTCCCTTCTTGCAATGAATTGCACCATCCTCCTCAAATCCACCAACTCCCTCTCCATCAAGAAAAGCCTCTCCTTTAATGTCAGATTTTCTTCCTCCAATTGAACAATATGGGTATCCTGATCATCCACCCTATTATCCAAAGCATAGTTACAAGCAACCCCACTGTAGTTTGGGTACACCATGTCGAACCGACTCAAATCATGATCCAACCTCCTTTCCACCTCCACATGGTCCTCCATGTCCCTCTCACTTGATCAGCCACCACCCTCCTCGTCATCATTTCCAGGTGAAGGAAGACAAATCAACTCTTTCATTGATCCATACCCATCAATACCCACTCCGCTTTCACCATATCTCGTAAGATCTCCCTCAAAGGTGAAACATGAGCATGGGTAGAATAGTCGGAGTCACCGCACAAGGTGAACCCAACGAGGCTAAGATTCAACGGCGGTGGCTTTTTGGATGCGAATTAAGGCATCAACTGAGGCCAAGCCTTGTAGTTCCGATTCATCATCATCAGTTAAGACTGACTCTTCATCATCATCAACAAGTAATAAATGTTTTAAAACAATAAAATATTCGTAAAAAGCATTTAATAATAAATTAAAATGTATTTGAAGCTGCTGTCAAATTTGACAGCAAGCCCTTTTGTTACCATTCCATGTCATGCCTCATGGGATTTGACATTTCAGTTGGAAACATTAGTGGCTGTCTTTTTTTACTGTTATAGCTTATGTGGACAATTTGACATCTCCTTAGGAGATGCTCTAAGGATCTCGCCGTCGAATATGAAACATTATTTACCTTAAGATTTGTGCATATATAAAGATCGATATCACCCAAAGATATGAATGGCCTCCTTTGGTGGAATATGCCCACACAACACTCGTTATCATTCCAAACTTTATGGCATGACACTCGAGACCACACGTTTGAATCCAAAACGTCAACACTATGCCCCAAGGAATTGGATTATCATACAAAGAAAGAAGACTAAACGGTACGTATTCCAACTTACTTCGAAAGACATGGTCTTTGGTTAACTATCTATCCTCAAGGGGAATAGGTTGCCTTTCAGATAAACATTTAAGGGTAATTGTGGACCATTATTTTTTAGGGTCGGAGTAAGGCTGATCGGAATACAATTACCTCAGAAGTCTAGTCATGGACTCAATAGTTCCAAGCAGAGTTGGATCAGACAGAGTAGTGATGCCACCATTATCCTGTTCCAGGACTATAAGTTGAAGTCCAAACGATTTTGCTAGAATGACCATGCTTGCTCGGCAAGACACAATATCTGTAAAATTTGTGAAAAATGTTATGAGTCTTGGAGTTCCTATAATCTTGGAGTTGACGTGTGCGACAAGTAATCACAATTTCTAAAAGGGTGCAATATTTACTTCTAAATATCTTATAGGATTCTCCCAGCTTAGAACGAGAATTCTATCCTAAAAAAGTTTCTCTTAAATAAGCTCATCTAGGGTTGCTCTCTGGTAATGCAATCTCTGTACTGTAATTCTTTTGTCCACTGTTTGAGTCTTCAAACTTGCTTTCTAACTTGACTATCGAAGAGTCTTTGGTCGGCACATCCTCATCCCCTAGTCTTAGGCTTGCTCACAATTATTCTCTATTTTGCAAGTTGCTAGGATTTGTGCCTCCACTATCTGCGGCAATGCGCAAATTTGGTTTCAATAATATTGTTGGAGCACCAAGGAATGGAATAACTTCTGACAGCTTGTGGACACAATGGAGGCATATTGTCTGCCCTCCTGTTTGGGTGCCTTTCCCATCCCCTCCTATTTTGTGCGATCACGGTTAAGCCACGTCAACATTTTATATTGATTTTTTTTTATAGAGAAAATAAGACAAAAAACAATAGGAATATAAAATGTTCATGTGGCTTAACCGTGACTGCACAAATAGGAGGGGATGTGAAGGGCACCCAAATAGGAGGGCAGACAGTCTGCCTCCGGACACAATACCCCAAGAGAAGGAAGGACCAGTTTACTTAGGCGACAACCTTAATATGTGTGATGGCCAAATGAGGGAACAAGAATCCATGAAAGGTTAGAAAAACTGATAGATGAGACGCTTGGGTGCGGACTCCCACCAACTTGCAAACCAAGCATGGTACTCGGCCATGTCATAACGCAAGTGGCTTACGGAAGTCACCTCATTGCCACATGTCACCCCAATGGAGGGACAACTAGTAAGTCCAATCTGCATTTCGACGCATTAAATGCAAGGACAGTGACAGATTCAGAAAGGAAGACTCCAAAGGTCACCTCATTAAGGGTTAGTTATTTGATGCTGGTGTTTAGTTTGAAGTTCTTTTGGTTGTTACTTGTTATCTAATGATATTTTGCAAAAGTGATGATAAGTTTGGTTGATTGATAATCAATGTGTTTTAAAATTTGCTTCAATTGTTGTTATATGTTTTGCTTTATGGCATTAATACTTGTCCAAAAATAAATTTCTTGATTTTTTTTTTTTGAATACTTTGAAAAATGATCTTATACATAATTTTTCATAAGATCTCTAGAATCTTAAAGACGGTCCTATCCATCATCTCTATAAAAAAATTAATTTCATAACTCGGTTCGTATGTGTAATTGGAATGAAAAAGGTATTCCACAAAATCACAAGACAATATCACTAATTTGTATTTTTTTTCTTTTTATACATGAAACATTGGCCTTGTAACATTATATGAAAAAAATTGGTGTCCCAAGCTTTTCATTTGGGATCTACACGGGCATCATGCCAGGAACATATGGAACCCCACTGGGCTTCAGCCAATCAACACCTAGAAACAACTTAGCAGGGGTGAAAGCCGCGACTTTATCAGAAGTAAGCGCCATGACGGTCGGCCATTTGACCCTTTTGGTCATGTCAGCCCTAGGACCCCGGTTGCCGTACTCACCAAAGAAGCAGTTTTGGTTGGTTTTTTTACCAACCCATTCTGACCACCCTTCAGGTACAATGGCTTCGTCAATGGATGACTGCATCACAATCACCCTTGCAAAGTCTTTCCATGGCCTCCCCAAATATGCCTTGCTCTTTTCCTTCACATTCATATAGTCCGGCTCACCGGTGATAGTGCAGTTTTGGAGGAACATGCCGGTGATCTCGTTGTGGTCGGTCCTGCCTTGTGCTGTCACCATGCAAGACTGTCCTTCCGCTGGCTTTTTCACCATCATCTTGCAGTTTTGGAAAACAGCCACCCCATCGCCGAAGATGAAGTCTATGGTGCCAGTGATGGTGCAGTCGCGGTAGAATTGGCGGTACGCTTCGGTGCAGAGGGTGTCTTGGAATCCGTCCATGTGGCAGTTGTAGAAGATGGAGAAGTCGGATTGCACACGCAATGCCAAAGCTTGGTGCTTTATGTGTCCTGCTGTGTTCTCGAACCCTATTCCCTTGGCAATGAAATAGTTTCCAAGTGCGGCTGTCGGAACGAAGTGAAAAAAGAGGGTGAGAAAATGAGGTAGAGTTAGAATGCATAGCTAATCACAATTCAACCCCTTCGACTCTAAAGTAACCAATATAAATTAATTAATGTGACAACTAGGCCGGGTTAATAAAGGCCTGTTTGGTATACTATTAAAATTTTTTCATCATTTTTCAAAACATTTCTTAAGAACATCTCTTAAAAATAATTTTCTTTAACACTCAAAAACTGGTTTGGTATGAGAATTTTCTTAAATCTTAAAATTTAAACTGGACAAAGAAATCTAAAGAGAAGGGGTCATAGGAGAGGGAGAAAGAGGAGAGAGGTGGAAAGAAAGAAAGAAAGGATCAGAGAAGAGAGATGATCGGAGGAGAAAAAGATTAGGAGGGGAGAGAAAGAAGAGAGAAGAGAAGAAGAGAGAGAATGAAGTGAGAAGGAAGGAAAGAGAAAGAAGAAGAAGAGCGAAAGAAGGAGAAGATAGAGAAGAAAAAGAAAGGAGAGGAAGAATGAAAAAGAGAGAAATCGACTTGGAGTGAGAGATGAGGGATGAGAGAGGAAACAAAGGATTGGGTTTTAAGTTTAAAAACTCTAAAACTTACTTTTTGTGTTTTTAGATAATAGTCTATTTTTTTAAGTTGATCTTGAGTTCAATTCTTGAAAATAGTCTTACCAAATAAGTTTTTAAGACTTGAACTTAAAAAGCGTTTTTGAGTTTAAAAAGTTAAATTCAAGTAGAGTACCAAACAAGTCTAATTATCTTTGTAATTTTGTCCCACTGCTGCATCGTGCTATTGGCTATTGTCTGAATTTTTTTTTTTTTTTTTGGTACTGCAACATCGTTTGTGAACAATTTTGTGCATGAATTTTCCCCAAAAAAAAAATCGGTGCATGAATATGTTAAGCGTTACGTACCAAAGGTTGCGGTGTTCTCTGTAGAGACACCATCCGCCTTGTTCAAGCCTCCGCTGATCCTGGTCTTGGTTGGGCCGTCACCAATCATCACAACATTGGTCATTTGCTTGTTAACGACGACAATCTCTTTGTACACTCCCCCCTTAATATAAATCACAAAGGTCTTCTTGCTATTCGGTGGGACCTCCTTCAAGGCCTCGTTGATGGTCTTGTACTTGCCAGTCCCATCTTGAGCCACAACCACGTCGGGCTTCAGGCTCTCCGGAGTGGCAGTCAAGAGATCAAGCTTGCGATCACTCATCCACCCTGGCACTGTCTTATCATGCCACTTTTTCGGGCCGCCATTTGACGAGGACAGGAGGCGGCGGTGAGAGTTCAAGTGAAGGGATCCGACGAGACCAGAGATTTCGGAGACCATGGCAAGTCCATTGCTGGTGAGTTCTTGCGCTGTCTTCAAAAAGCCCTTCATTTTCTCACCGGCCTCACCCTTGGTGTCCTTAAACGCGTCAAGGCAGGTTGCCTGGTGATTGACGGCGGCGCTCAGCCACACCTTGAGATCTTCAAGGTAGTCATTGGTCTTGTTAGGATCGAATGACCCCATCTTATCCACCGCACCGTGGAGATCCTCAACTGCGGTGTCCAACAGTTGCTTGCACAAGTCCAAAGCCTGGCTGGCCATTGGATCCTTGGCAAGCTCTTTCAAGGTGTCCGAGTTCTTGATCGCCTCGTTAACTTTGTCTGCCGCCACCTGGAAGCCGGCCTTGATCAGGTCCTTGGCGTTGGTGCTGTCACCCGCCACCTTCTCGAGGCTGCTCTGGCAGGTTTCTTTGTAGGTGGTGGGCTGGCATATGGTCTCGATGGCCTTTTTCGACTTGCCAACCTTTGGAGCCTTCTTGTTGCCGCCTTTTTTGGCCATTTTGACACCCACTATCACCGCCACTAGCATCGCCACCAGAAGTACAACCGATACGATGATGACGGCTATCTTCTTCTTCTTTGCTTGACTAGCTGCCATCTTGAGTGATTTAAATTAAAATAATACAAAAAAAAAAAAAAAAAGAAAAAAAAAACAGCGCTAGTAACAGGTGTGATCGAGAAAGAAAAATAATCAAATGAAGCAGAAAGGTGTGTGTTTCTTTCTTTTTTGATGAATTTTTCTTCTTTCTCCGGTGAGCTACAGAGCGCTGCCGGGGCTTCTCTTGTTGGAGGGTCTAGTGCCCCTTTGGCTCTGGTCTGGTTTGGAATGGTGGGACGGTGATGTAATTTATAGGGAGCCCTAGACCACAAATTTCTGAGCGCAAGTTATTTCTGTTAGGAAATGGTAAGGTGCATGGGAGGTCACTGATCAGTCTCCAGTCCAGACAAAATTAATGGTCGTTAATCATGCTTTCTAATATTGGATTATGCCCAAATTAGGGTAACTTAACAGCACTTTGTAATGACTAATTGGTGTCTAACTATATAGTCTGAGTTCGTGATCCACTTTTTTCTCAGATTAATGAGTGGTAATATTTAACTCCGCATCTCCATTAATCGTGCACTGCCGTAGTGTTACCAGAAAATTTCATTTAACTAGCGAGTTAATACATAAAGTTGGGACATGTAATTCGATAAAATTAACACGCACGCGTTTTGTTCAGGTATTTGAGATTTTGATTAACTTGCGTAATTAAGTTTAGCAGATACTCTAACTACCTTTTGTATGTATAATTTATCTTCCAAAGATGGGTACCGACCTGAAAATGAATACCACTAAGACCTCTCACTTACCATTAATAAATTGTGTTTACTTTTACCTTTCTTGATATATAGATGATTCTTTTACATGCTTTGCGAAAAATGGAAATGATCTTGTAGGTGTAGATGATGCTGTTTTATCGACTGGTAAAAGTAGATTCATAACATTTACTTCAATAGGAGAAATAGTACTCGTTATTGGACGACATACAAAAAGTGAACAAGTAGCTGGATGAAGATGACTCCTAAACATGTAAAAAGGAGTACATTATTGATACTATTTATCAACTGTAAGTTTGAACGGGGAAAAGCGTTTTCGGGCGAAGCACGCGACTTGCACGCACTCGACTATGAAAGAAGAAAAGTTCTTGTTTTGTTGAAAGTTTGGTTTGAAAGATTCAGAGTTTGGCTCTCCGTAGTTCTAACTTGGCGATAGTACCCAAGTGGACTTCATCTGGACCATCTGCGATTCTCAATGTTCTTGCCGTGGCCCAAAGATGTGCCAGACAAGTGTCGGAAGACACGCCAGCGCCACCGTGCACTTGCATTGCCATGTCAAGCACCATTAGCGCCATGTTTGGGGCTGCTACCTGCTCCAAATGACACAAATTTAGAAAGAAGTACATATTCGGTGTATATACACGCATTCTGATTGAGAGTTAAAAGAAAACTACACCAACCTCTTGCCCCACACCCAGTTAAGATTCTACAAACTGTACGTACCTTTGCCATTGCTATAGTTCCTCGGGCCTTTTTGTTTCCAAGTCTATCAAGCTGGTCAGCTGCCTCCAGAACCAACAATCTGGCTTTCTCTAGCTCAATTCGACACTGAAAGACAGAAAGTCAAATAAGAAAGAGTGCCAACATTCTTATAACAAGTGTCCAAGAGATGAATCTAAAAATTCAAATTGGATCACTTCTTAAATCATTTAAATGGCTGGAAAGACTTGAAGTCTGATTTGATCTGTGTTGCATGATTAGTCTCTCTTTGTAGAAACAAAAGTTTCTCAGGTACGCTATTAAAGGGGGCAAAATCATCATTACCTTTGCAATATCTGAAAGAAATGAGCCTTGTTCAGCAATCAACTTCCCGAAAACTTTTCTACTAAGAGCCCTTTGAGCCATTAGCTGCATGCCACGCTCGGCAGCTCCTATCAGCCTCATGCAATGGTGTAACCTTCCTGGGCCTAGTCTACCCTGCAAGAATTTTAAATTATCGTCAATAACTAAAGCAATTCGAAGATTCTGCAGAGTGAACCTAGGATACGTTCAGTCACAAAACCAACAAGCTCTGGCCACATATGATTTGAAACTAAGAATCATCACTTAATTCCAGAAAGACATCTCTGAAATGAAACTAATTCACGGTCACATCAGCATGTGGTGCTACAAATGCCATAAGATCCTAACAGGACACTGGAGCTGATCAAAGAGCAATGAAGAACAATACCTGTGCGATTTCAAACCCGCGTCCTTCTCCAAGTAGAATATTTTTTGCTGGGACACGTACATTCTCAAATAATACTTCTGCATGCCCATGAGGTGCATCATCAAAGCCAAAAACCGTAAGTGGTCTCTTTATGTGTACACCTGGAGTCTGGATATCCACTAAGATCATAGATTGCTGCTTATGCATGGAAGCATTGAAGTCGGTTTTCCCCTAAATAGTATTCGATAACCTTTATTAATAAAATTAACGAGGAGTTGAACGAGTAATTAAATGGCGTACAAGAACTAACCATGACTATAAGAACTCTACACCTTGGATCCATAGCGCCACTTGTCCACCATTTCTTTCCGTTGATGATGTATGAATCTCCTTCTCTGTACATGCAATTCAGAGCCAATATAAAATATTAAATATCTATCTAGCGGAAACTTTAAGGAAATGGAATATAACACATCCAGTGATTGCAAATATCTGTGAAGAAGCTTGGATGAAAATGTTGTGATTCGAGATGCATTTCCTGTATAATTTCATAAAAGCTGCTGTGTTGAATTCAATGATTTTGAGAAAAGTACACTGCCATCACCATAGATGTTGCATAAACTCACCTTTTAATAGAACACTCGATATTGGTCGCATCAGAGGATGCAACTTGGGGTTCCGTCATTGCGAATCCTGACCGAATCTTCCCCTCAAGCAAAGGAACAAGCCAGTCAAGTAGCTGCTCCTTGCTGCCATAGCGCAACAATACCTAATGCAAAAGTTAAGTGTACAACAGATCAATATATATGCAAAAGGCCAGACATGTTTCACAAGAGAGTATATAAAGTTTAACCGTTGCACTATTAAAATATGTTCATCTGCATATCATTAAGCAATCCCAAAAAAGAAAGCACTTATTAATCTTTCCCCAAATCATCCTCTAGACAATGACCTCATGAGGATCATGAGATGCTTTTCCAGATAGAAAAATGGCGGTACCGCTGGTTCATCATTCGTAAGCAGTTGGTAATCTAAAAACTTTCATACCTCCATATTTCCCGTGTCAGGTGCACCACAATTGAACACTTGTGGAGCCCAAACTGAACGACCCATGATCTCACAAAGATATCCATATTCAAGGTTTGAAAGACCTGCGCCAAATAAGCGATTGGAGGAATTCTCTGATAAAAGATGATTGCTTCCATCAAAAATTAATTTTCTGGCCCTGGCAGCACTGTCAAACTTCACACAAGTACAAGGGTAGAAACCAGTTATGTCCACTGGAAAGAAAATTATTCTGCATTATACAATAAACTAGTCTCCAAACTCGGAAAAATGAACAACAAACACATACAGGTATAAATAAGTTCCAGAGGCCTTCTTTCTTTGCTAGCTCCTTTAACCTCTCCTCCCCTGGATGAACCGTCCAACGTGAGCTAGACTCAGCAAGTTTGTTGAATTCTTGTTCCATGGGATAAATGTGATCTTCCATGAACTTTATCAACCTGTTTCTCAATTCTGAAACCCCTTTACTGGGGACAAACCTCCCTCCCCCTTTTGAAAATCCTTGATCATCACTCTCTTGTCCAAATCTTTTCAAGTAGTCTTGAGTAAGGGAAGCACCTTAGGCCACAATTTGGTATGTCAATACTCTTGCAAGTCATTATGTTTGAAAATTGAGAAAAATAATTGATCCATATACAGAAAACATGCATTTCAAGGAACACAAAATTGTTAGATGGCATAGCTACCTGACGGAGGATTCTTGGGAAGCACAGATTCTCGTCGAATAAATTTCCATGCATAGTCTATAATAAAATTAGCTCTGTCCCCAGCATGCCGGGCACTCTCTCCTCCAGAAGCATTACCCTGCATTGTAATAAACCTACCACTTAACTCCTTTTTACCATCATCCCTTGATGAAAGTGTTTTGCACTGAACTAAAAATTCAATGTCAAACAATTGCTTCAGAAGTTACCATAATCCATCTACTATATATCCCTGCAAAAATTGATGCTCCTCGAAATAAGGAGAAGGCAACATAGAACTTCCACTCAGCAAAAGGCCATGGCTTTCCCTGCATTGCCGCATTTGCATTGTAACTGAATAGAATTCATCAAAAACAGAAAATAAACTACCCAAAAGAGCTATCTATCGGGCAAGTATCTGCATTAACACCCATCTATATTATTCTTAATGCCTTTGACAACTACTTATGCAGGCTAAAATTCTCATGGACATAAATTACCATAAAAAGAAAGTGTAAATTAGACTATGAAAATGAGCACATGCATCGCTGTTCATTCCATGCTATTGTACTATTGACTTACTGATGAAGAACAGTATTCTGCTACATACTCTGCCTGAGAAGGAATCCCTTCTGGAACCCCCGTGTGTTCCAAACCTTCACCAACTTCAGCCCCGATGTCCACGACGTAAGGCTGAAAAGGATTTAAAGTGGTAATTAAATTATTAAAGCGGAAAATGCCCATGATAATACATTATTCAACTATCCACAAGCCGGACGGTTAAGTTTGAAACTTGGTCAAGTACCAAACAGCTATAAGCAACGTCACACATTTGATTTCCAAGAGTAGATAATTCCCAGTCAAGAATGCCAATCACTCGATCCTGCACGGTAAGAGTTATTCAGAGAGAGTTTGTATTTTGTCACTAAACATAACTTTTGATGACTGAAATGCAAAATCCTCAAAAGATTTGAGTCCAGATAAGAAGCAGATTGATTAGGAAAAGTTCTCTATATTTGTCTTCAAGAACACAAACAAGCATGTATATGGGTATCTCCACTTAAGCACTCAAATGAATAAGGTCTCTCCAAGTACCAAACCTCAAATGGATGAAACACAAGATTATCAATGCGAAAGTCCCCATGAACTAAGCCCGCTGCTGCCCCAGAAGAATCTTCAAGAGGAATGTTCTGCTGTAACCAATCAATCAGCTCAAACATCTTCGGATTTCTCTTGGGCTTGCCCTCACCAGTTGAGGCAATATATTGCTTTGCCCACCTCTCTACCTAAGAAAAGCAAAAGCATAGGGTTCATAAGCCCGCTAAGTAATAAGAAAAACTAATATTGACATACAGCTCCTTTAGGCATATATTAGGTTCCAATACAACTATACAAGCATATTAAGTAAATTTTCGTCTATGATTCAGAAAACAACATTTATGCACCTGCCGTTTGCAATAGTTGTCACGACGCCCATATTTTCCTAGACTGATGGCATCAACATCAGCAGAATGTAGGGATGCTAGAGCTCTTGCAGTTGCTTGGTAAAGTACCCTCCTCCTCTCAGGTGCTACACCCTGATCAAAAGCGAATTTAACAAATTGTACTCAAATAGCAAAATTTAAATAGAGTAAAACAAAAAACCAACCAGCATCAAATCTATAACACCAATTTAATACGAACAATAACCATAACTTGACAGAGTAAATTGGTACCGGAAGCTTGGGGTCAAGAAAAATGCGCCCTTCCAGAAACTCCATGATGTAAAAGGGGGTTCCGATGACACCTGAATCGGTACATAAACAGTAAACTTTTGGAACCGGAACCAATGTATGATTACCCAATGCCTGAAGAACCTGTAATTCCAAACAGAAAAGATAAAAAATCGAACCTTTGTTAGCCAACAGAAAATCATCTTAATAAATTGAGGGTGTAGTCAAATTAGGATTTCGTAGGATTTTAATAGAGTTTAAAATCTAGGAATAGTCAATCATGATTTTGAAAGAGGATTTTAAAAGACTTTGAAATCATGGTGTAGCCAAATTAGGATTTAAGAGGATTTTAAAGAATACATCCAAATCTAAGGGTAGTTGATTAGGATTTTAAAAAAGTCCACACAAATATAGGGGTAGTGAGAATACCAAAGATTTGCTAGGATTTTAATGGGAGAGGGATTTTGATGGATTTGAGGGTGGTGGTATAAATACCAAATGCCATCAAGAATCCAACCATTACCCCTCTGATTTCTTTTCGTGGTATTGTCTTCCACCAGAGACACAACTGGGTTTGCCTTCTCCTTCTTTCTTCTGTTTGCAGATCAATCTTTCAACGAATTAGGGTTTGTTTTCTTCAGAGTTCGTTTTGGGGTGTATTTTTTCTGAAAGTTTTTTAGAGGAGGAAGGTTGCATATATTCACAACCTGGGCGTGTTGTTACCCTCTTGATTTTTCAGTTCACTCTTTCTTCACAGTTTCTACTTTGATTATTCTTTTGGAATATGTCTGTTTTGTTTACCAAGACAATGTTTTTCTTTAATAGGAGAGAAAACTTGAATTTTTTGGGGTGAAGAAAAAATTTGAATTTACCAAACAATTTTTGGGTGGGTTAGACGCATGCAATTGAAAAAATATTGGGTTTTTTATTTGGATTTGATTCAATTCGTGTATTTTGCCAATTATGTTTGTTTTTGTTTGATTAGAAAATGGAAAGACATTGTCTGTAATGTTGTGGCAATTTTTGACATGAATTTGATGTTGCGTAGATTTTGCGTTGATATGTATAACTTATAATTTGAAATGGTGGAAGAACAAATTGGGAAGAAACCTATTAGCCACTTGTAACTTTGATGAAAATTCATGAAAGAAGTCTACACAAATCTTAAGAAAGCCATAAAAAAATCCATACAAATCCATACAAATCTATAATAGAAATCCACATAAATTTACCAAAATCTGTATAGACTTGTAGAATCTATTAAAATCCTTTGAAATTTGTCACTTAAAAAATGTCTATTAAAATCCTCTGAAATCCAAATTGACTACACCCGTTTAAATTTTGATAACAAGGGAACATCAGCCACACAAAATAAAGTATCTTCTTTTCCTACACTTTCTCGGCAACCAAACAGAGCAGATAGAATTGCGAGTCAGAAAATAAACAAGAGGGAGAGCTGACCTGGAACTCTCTCTCGACGGCATGAGCAGACTGGAGCAACTTCCCCGGCGGCTTCTTCCTCAAAACGTAGCGTTTCAGCGATGCCCCCGACCCTGCCTCTATCTTATACGTCGGATTCGATTGCCCATGCCCGAACTATCATGTCGTAATTCGCAATCCCAAATCAAAATCCAGAAGATACATACACAAACACATATATATATATATATAGAGAGAGAGAGAGAGAGAGAGAGAGAGAGAGAGAGAGAGAGAGAGAGAACCTTAGAGACTGTGAAATCGGAGGGAGAGGGAGGGAAGCCAAGAACGTTGGCGGAGGCGTAGGATAGCAAGGAGTTGAGGTCGAAATCGAGAGGCGCACGGCGATGATCCATTTCGAACGAAGTTCAGACCTTCGAATTAAACGGTGTCGTCTCGTTCTTCTTCTTCTTCTTCTGCAGCTTCTGCTCTTAATCGTTTGAGCAGGTGTCATTTACCTCGAAAACATCACATATAATTACATCAGAGGATCAAGCACACGCTCTCGAGTAGGGAAACAAAGGTACTCGCGTGGGTTTTCGAGGATTTCTGCGATTTTACAAGACGTCTCGATTTTAGGCTTTAGCGGTCTCGTTAGCGCGTAGGGAAGAAACGCGAGGGAGAAGAGGATATACCGATTTCGGTACTTTACGTTGGAGACTGGACATGATGGCTACTTTTTGGGCTGTTCCGTCTGTCCCTGTCCACTTCATGTTTTGTCATGAGAGGCAATACATTAGATTTACGGTTTGATATTAAGATGATTCTGAAAAAAATTACTATAAAAAAAAGCTGGGAGCTGTTTTTGTGTTTGGTAAACATTCAGCTTCAGCTTTTTTTCACAGTTTTGGATAAAAAAAAGCCAAAAACAAGAAGCTGCAAAACCCAGCTTTGAAAAATTGGTTTTTTTTCATATCTGTTTTACATAAAAGTTTACCAAACACTCTGCTGCTTTATTTCACAGCTGCTTATTCTCACAGTACAGCAGAAACAGTTTTTTTTCAAAGCACAATAATACCAAACCAGCCTTTAGAATTAACAAATTTATCTTATTTTAGTTCTAAAATTAGGAGCATTATTATTACTGGTCAATAAAAATATCTATCAATAAAAAGTATCTTAAAATAAAAAAGAGGGGGGGAGGGGAAAATACAATTATTATTTGGTCGAGATGATATAATATTTACACGTATTTTGTACAATTATTATTTGATTGTTGAAATAATAATTGTATTAAAAACATGTATTATAACCAAATACTAATTTTTTTAATTAGAAATATGTTTCTACTCTCTTTCTAAGTTGTTTGAGATTGTTTTTATAAATAGCACTTCAAACAGTTTTAACAACGTAACCACTTTCACGACCTAAAAGCATCTATTCAAAAAGCACTTTCATGACCTGGAAGCATTTTAAATTCTTAGCTTTAAGCAACACATTCAAGAAAATGAAATATGTGATTAAAATTCACAGTCTCACAAAATAAGCATTTTATCTTATTGAAAACGTTCTCTTAGCTTTAAGCAATACATTCAAGAAAATGAAATATGTGATTAAAATTCACAGTCTCACAAAATAAGCATTTTATGTTATTGGAAACGAACGTTTTCAATACACACAATTTTTTATCCTTTAATCAATCCCGGAACAACTTCGTTTTAGACACAAACATGAATGCATATCACCGGCTATTTTCCCAACTTTTATCCCAACTCTCTCACCCTCTCACATAGGGTGAGGCCTCAATGAGGGAGTTTCAAAGTCTCATGAGTCCTCCATCATCTGTGAGCGGAAAAAGAGTAATGCTCGGATATTAAATGTGTCAAACTACGTGAGGGAATGAAACTTCAGAGGTCCATAAACTCAAGAGATTGAGTACCATAATATCAACTTATTAAAGGTAGAGCACGAAGCTTGGGGATTTAAGACACACTACAAAGGTCCACGGGAAATTACAACATCTTAAACCAAACGAAAAGAAATAACAACATGGTCCTGTCCATAGCAGTTAGACAGGATCGCCAACACCAGAAATTCAAGTGCATACTTCAGCGGTAACAAGCTGACTGACAGCTTCATCGGCATGTATAACAGTTCAATGCTGCTCATCAACAGCCAGCGGAATGGACTTCACCTGAAAGATGATCACAATGCACGGTCAGCAGCATTTCAAGGAGAGAGATCTCTACCATTTCAATTCAATCAACTCTCTTCAACTATATAGGAGTTGAATGTGCAAGGTGCAGTCACTAACCAATTCATAATACGATTAGTTTTTTCCGTTCTATTATTAAATGAAACCAATTCATGAACTATACGGAATCTATGGAATGCAAGTGCCATTTGTGCATGAAGTAATACGAGGAAGGATATTATATGATTACTAACCAGATTCCGGTACTTGGGAGTGTAAAACATCTCCAGATATCGCCTTGTCTCTCGCCTCTCAAGCTTAGACACATGCTTCCAGAAGCCATAAACCCCAGCTAATGTGAGCAGCCTCTCTGAATATATCTTCCATGTGTACCTACAGAATTGAGCTTGACAAAGATTGAATTTTCAAAAGTCTGCCAGAAAGTATGAAACCTTTCATAAATTCGTTTAAGCCCAGCTTGAGATATCTTTTCCCAGTAGCCAGGATCCTTCTGGCACTGATCAATGAAGTCAATCAGGAGTTCAGCCACCTGATCAGGGTTATAGGTAGCGTTTGGTACGCAGACGGGACGGGACGGGACGGAATAGATGTTCTGTGTTATGTTTGGTACGCGCAGGACGGAACAAGACGGTTGTTCCGTCCTGCGTTTGGTAGCACATGGACGGAACGGAACCAAAAGATTAAAATGACTAAAATACCCATGTTCCGCTGTTGTTTGGTACAATTTTATGGGCGGAACGGTTCAAATTTCCGGGGTAACGTCTCTCCTTGCTACCATTCACCACAACCATATCAAGGTTCTTCCTGATTCCCTTCAACATTCGATCCTACAACGCTCTTACCCTCTTCTCATCATACTCCATTTCCTTCTTCGCAATTTCGCAGGCCGCACCAAACCCTACCACCAATGGAGTCGGAACAGTTCCGCTCCGAATCCCTCTCTCCTGTCCACCTCCATTCATTTGGGGCTCCACCCGAATTCTTGGCCTCCTCCTCATGTATAAAGCTCCGATCCCCTTCGGCCCGTAAACCTTGTGATTGAAAGGGACATCAAACTCACATTCCATTTGTCCACATCAATTGGGATCTTCCCAAGCACTTGAGCCGCGTCCGTATGGAATGGAATTTTGAACTCCTTGCAAATTTCCCCAATTTCCTCCATCGGCTGAATAACCCCAATCTCGTTGTTCACCGCCATGACCGATACGAGGCCTGTATCGGGCCGAATCGAGGAGCGGAGCTCGTCGAGGTCGATAAGCCCGTCGGTCTTCACCGGCAGGTAGGTCACATCGTATCCCTCCTGCTGGAGATGACGGCAGGAATCCAGAACGCACTTATGCTCCGTCTGGGTGGTGATGACGTGGCGCTTCTTGTCCTTGTAGAAGTGCATGACGCCCTTGACATAGATGTTGTTGCACTCGGTGGCGCCGGAGGTAAAGACGATTTCTTTGGGGGAGGCGCCGATTAAGTCAGCGACCTGGGCGCGGGCGGTCTCGACGGCGGAGTCGGACTCCCAGCCGTACATGTGGGTCCGGGAGTGGGGGTTTCCGTACCGGGTGAGGTAGTAAGGAAGCATGGCGTCGACGATCCTGGGGTCCACCGGCGACGTGGCCTGCATGTCCAGGTACAGAGGCCGGCCAGAAATTTTGACCCCCTTCATTGAAACTCCATCTGGGTCGTTGTAGGTTTCGGCGACGGCGGCGGCGGTGGAGAGGGTGCGGACGAAGTCGGAGGCGGTGGAGGCGGGTTTTGTGGTTAGGGTTTGGCGGCGGATGAGTAGGAAGGTTGCGAAGGGGAAAGGGATGCAGAGGTGAAGAGAAACGGCTGAGAAGAAGAGATTTTGTTTTTAGGGTTTGTTAACTGATTTTGAAGTTGTAAATTTTGAAAAAGACCAAGGGCATTTTTGTCTTAAAATATTGGAAATTTCTGTCCCACAGACGTGGAACAACCCGTTCCAGGGTGAGGGTGTGGAACAAAAAATCATCCAAAATCTGTTCCGTGGAACAGCGCGTTCCACTCATTTTAGGCGCACCAAACGCGGGACGGAACGCCTCGTCCCACTCTGTTCCGTCCCGTCCCGCGTACCAAACGCTACCATAGGGATCAACATGGAACCCTGAGGTACCGTGCTCAATGATGATCTAAGCGGCGCCACCATGACAAGTTGCAAAAGTAGGAAGGCCACAAGTCATGGCTTCCACAACGGTGAGGCCAAAAGCTTCATAGAAAGCAGGCTGCAGTGAATAAGAAGATAGGGTAAAACATGGAATTTTGATACTAAAATAAAACCATTATATATCTACTTCACATACCTGCATAAAGATGCCTTTTGTGTCTGCAATGTAGCGGTAGAGCTCACCATTACGAGCACGGTTCATCTGTGCTGCTATCCATCGGAACTGGCCACTCAAGTTGTATTTCTTAATGAGGTCATGCGTCTTTTGAATCTCTGTAATTTCTTCTCTATCCCTAGAGTTCTTGACATCCATGTAACCACCAACCACAACAAGGTTTACCTTTTCTCTTAGCTTGGTGCTCTTAGCATAGCACTCAACAAGTCCAGTTAAATTTTTCACTCTATCAAGTCTTGCCATGGAAAAGACAATAGGCTTTGATCGATCACTCAACAGCCCACTGCATCACCATCAAATGAGTATCAGACAATTGAGTGATGAAAATGAAGTACATGTAAGTTGCAACCCTAATACCTATAAAATCTCAATGCCACTCGAAAAGGTTTAAATTGTTTTACAGAAGTTCTTTTCTTACTTAACATTAGAAGATACTCACATATGCTCGTCATTCTGCCCAGCACCATATAAGAGTTCTTCAGTGGACCCATGTAGAGCAGTAAGCCTTTTGTCCTTGTCAGAATATGGAAAGTATATACACATATCTGCTCCTGGGGAGACGATATTAAACTTGGGATCAAAAACATCAATCCCGTGAACTACTCGATACAGCCCAGGAAGAGTGAAGGCAGTGTGGCTCTCATACTGTCCAACGTTATTCTTGCTGAGATAAAGAACAAGAATATTAATCTTTTAATGCAACAAGAAAAAGTGACTAGAATCCAGGGAGAAGAATAATGGGCCACATGCTGCAAATGATGCAATCCACTTTATTGTGACAGACAAGTCTTTGAACTTGTTAACCACAAACATAACTCATATCATATTACTACATTTCAAGTTAAACTTCAGGTAATAGATTAAAAAATAGGAGATTAGACAGAAGTAGACGAAAAAAATATGGTCAATTCATGTTCCAAAAGAACTAGATTGAAATTCTAACCTTCCGGCAATCTCTAGGTATGTACTGGTTATTACGAAATCTGCATTGTTCATTGCAATGAGATCGGCTGTGAATTGACTTGAAAAATGGTACTTATCTTCATGCTTCTTCCAAAATATATCAGAATCTGGGTACTTTGTTTTCTCCAATGCATGAGCAATGTTGCACTACATGGAGAATTCAGTTTTGAAAAGGTAACTCCAATATATGCCACTGTTTTTCCACCAATCTTTGTGTTGCATCTGAAATAATGAATAAAAAATTAAAGTTCACCTGTGTGATTCCCAGTTTATAAGATAGCAGAGTTGCAACAAGATTTCCATCACTGTAGTTTCCAATGATTAGATCTGGAACACCCTGCAACTCAGCAGCAATTTCATTCAAGGCATCCTAAAAATAGCACATTAAGAGGAAAAGGTAAGTATGTTATAAACCGTAAGTAGTTATTATGAACCCACAGCATGCATCATAAAGTTATGGCTATCTAGTATTCAAGCAGTGAAAAAGGGTACGGAAAAGGAATAAGGGAGATCCACACCAAAAATGAAAATGAAAAGTCCTATCCTTTTGACTTACCTCTGCAAAGTTCTCCAATTAAGGCCACACATCAAATCTTGAAATCCATTTCCGCAGAATTCCATTCTCAGTCCTGAAAGGTACCCGCAAGATATGTGTGTGTTCTGTACCACTGACTCTTTCCAATCTTTGATTGCATGTTGTCCCTTTTGCATCAGGTATCAGTCGGGTAACCTGCCATCATCAAGTAAAAGGACATGACGTAGTATAAAATGGTACACACCACCTAATGTCTACTAACGTCGCATGAACTTCCATTCAAGAACTTACAATCAGAATTTTTGGAATAACATCCAATCCTTGGTTTTGTATTCTAAGAAGCATCTCACTCTCCAAGGCACGCACTTGGTCCAGTATATAAACAACCTGCCATCAGTAAGAAAAGATATAACCTTTTCATGGTTTTATGACAAAAAGATTCGTAAAACTACTGGATCTGTTAATAGTTTGGTATATATAAAAATATAGGAAGGGAAAGACCCACAACAAACAAATGGATATGAAATAGTCAAAAGTACATCAGTAATACCTGCCCTCCAGTGTCAGGCAAACCCAAGACATTAGCTTGGCCAAAGAGCCGTGGGGAGACACTATGACAACATTGAACACCATAGGGATCCTCCCAAGAAAGTTTTCCAGGGTAGAGGGATCAGGAGCCTGAAGAATTTCCAGGAGAAGATGCACCATCTCTGACACCAGTTGTGCTGTGTCTCCCCACCCTCTCTCAAATCCCATTCCTTGTAAGCTGCACATTGTGTAAAGATGATTAAATGTGCCATCTAAAGCAATCAAATTATCCCTTTAAAGGAGTGGAGATCGAAGTGTTGAAATTAGATGATTCGCTTACTCAAATTCAAACTCAGAATATGGTGTAGTTGACGGGAACTTAGAAAGATATTCCTCTGCCTTTGCTAAAGCAGACTGAAGTCTGGGTATGCTCTGAATCCGATTGTTTAGCATCATTGCCTACAAAATTTTAGAACTAATATCATTCAGTCCAAAGGTACGAGTGCTTCACAACCTCATTGTCATATTACTTCAAATATGGCTTTATGTGGCTTTAGGTTAAGGAAAATATAAAAACCAAAAACTTACACTAAATCTGAATGCAAGAGAAAAGGCGACCGGTAAATTAAACTAAAGGGAAATGCATGATAACTGAAAAAGTGGAATGCTCATTCATGCAAAGCCCACAGCTTACTCAAACTTACATGGCCATCATGTTTGTGCGTACGAAGAAAGTCAAGAAGAGGCTCCAAACTTTCTTTGTTACAGAACATAATTGAAGATAAATGACGGTTAAGGAATTGAACCCCATTTCCAATTGATGAAGAACGGGTTGGTCGAGGGAATGATGCATTAAATGGCTCCAGATCAAGTTCAAGCACATACTTATCGTTGCACCTAGGACAATGATTTCAGATTGAGAATGCATTCATGTATAATGGAATTGAAAGAACAATAAAAACTGTCTAGGCCGCTCTATGTAATGCTACTCCAGAATCCAGATAAGAAAGTAGAAAGACTCGACACAAATTACAAATTCAGTAACAAAGATTAACACAGGAGGTCCCTTACTCTCCGTCCATAAGCTCTTCCTTGAACCGAAGATATTCTGCAACACTCAAATGATCCACACTGAGTTCATACACATTAACTCGAACATACTCCCAAACACCAGGTCTTGGACGAAGCGCAAGACGCACGAAAGGAGCAAGAACAATTGCTTCCTAAATAACAAGCAAAGACCAAAATCAGAAAACCAAAACAAATACAACTTTCACAAGCCATGAAGAGCAAAGATTTCTGCTTTCTTGGGTCACAAATATTGCAAAATTGCAACTTCAGATTTTCAAAATTTACTTGTCATTTTCTCAGCAAACAAGGAGATACTTGAGCAACATCCAAAAATCTCTAAAACTGAGCTGAACAAAGAAATCATAAAGAGTAAAACTCTCCGAAATAGCCTAAAATCCTCATTCAAACACCATGTAAAACATAAAGAGGGACCTACAAAAATCTAAAAAAATAAAAAAAAGAGCACATTGTACATTAGTTGTGAGAAACTGACCTGGGCAGACTGTAAGACCTTGCTGAAGGAGCTATCTTTGAGCTTCTGCATGCCTTCATCGTCCATGATCACGTTTTCGAGCTCGTTTATCATTTGATGAGGCTGCAGAATCCCATTTTCTCGAGCAACATACCTTCCAAACATAACAAAAAATCTCAACTTTCTCAGAAACCCACATCAATTCCAATCTCAAAAACAAAACCCACATCAAATTCTTAAGTTTTAGAAAGAACCCTCCATTTGAAATGCAATGTGAGAGAGATGCACCTGGAGAAAAGAGAAACAAGCTCATTCCTGTGAGCAGCGAGGGTGTCCTGAATGGTATTCCGCATGACTGATAATGGAGGCTCCGGCGAGATGAAAGAAGGGGACGGTGGAGCAAATAAAAAAAGGGCGAGAGCGGACGGCTAAGGTGGGGAGGAGAGGAGGGGCGCAGAGCAAATATATATAGCCAAAGGGGAAAACGAGAGGGGAGGAAGAAGACAAAAACGGCCATTGTTTTGCTGTGATCAGAGAGAGAGAGAGAGAGAGAGAGAGAGAGAGACTGAGGGACAGAGAGGGTGATAAATGTGAAGCGGCACCTGGCGGTGTTTCAGCGGCTGCATGCCTCTGGAAAAAGGGCAGGTTCTGCTGAGGAGTCCTGACGCTTTTCCCTCGCGATTTGAAATCAGAACAGAAGTTTTCGGCACCCAGGCGGAGATCTCTCTGGCCGTGAACTGGGCTGCATTGGGCCTAAGCAAGTTTTTGGGTTGAAGGGTGGGTACAACAAACCAGCAAAAACATTTAATTTGCATGTAGGCCCAATTTAGTGAAGTTTTATTTATTTATTTTTTTTTACAAGTGACTCTTTATCACAGTGGTGGAGATGAGTGTTGCCTTTGCATCACGGCGTGAGTGTGAATCTCTAATCTAACAAATTTATCATTTGACAAAAAACAAATTTAGAGAGGTTTTTGAGTTTAAAGGCGTGTAAAACCACTTAAAACAAGCGATGTTACTATTTTAAACTACACTAAGAAAATGGGTGAGGACTTAAACCAATTTGAGTCAATTAATTTATTCAAACTAAACTAATCTGAGTAGTTTTGTTAGTTTTTCACACTAAAAAGTGAAGACCAAATTGAATTACAATTAGCTTGATACTTTTCATCGAGAATAAGAATTTGGACATGAATTGCTGACATTTGGTTGATTATTCACATGCATTAATTTTTTTGAGGTGATCCTTATTATGGGGGAGATTCTTTAATGCATTTGGTAACTGATAACTATTTAAGGAAGAAATGATTTACTATCTAAATGCATGACATTCATTTATGTCAATGTTAGTGCTATTGAGACAATACATTAGTATGATTAGACTCTTTCTTAATCCGGTGTGACAAAAAGGAGATTTGCATATATCAAAAATACGTGACACAATAATCGAAATTTAACTACAATGCATCAGATAACAAATCTGATAAAATAAAAGACATAACAAAAGATTCAAATATGGACGTTTTAATTACCTACCTTTTCATAGTCGAGCATTCAGAGGTTCTATGTGCGATATAGAGCATTTCCAATAACGTTGTATACAATGGAAGTAGTTGTTTTAAATGTATGTTTATGTTCAGTAAAAAAATGTAGCTTGTGCTTAGAGCTAGTTCGGGTTGGGATCCTGAACCGAATTCTAAACCAATAAATTTCAAGATGGGATTTTAAAACTCAATACCGAACCGAAATTTTGGGATTTCCAATTTTTTTTTGAAATTTTGGTACTGTTCGAGTTCTCAGTCTCTCACCAAGATAGATTACAGATTAGCCATAATAGATTACAGATTTGTTCCATGATTCACTAGTTTAAACGATCACAAGGCAAAATACATCCAAAAAATTGAAACAAGAAAAATGAGCAACTTTACATCTACAACCCAATTGAAAAGAAAGGTAAATTGCTTGCTCTCCTCTGGGAGAGGGAAAATTACTACCCACGAAGATCCATACAACTGCACACTTTTGTTCTGACTAGTTAGCAATCTTTCGTGTTCATACATAACTTTATCAGCTGCCGACAAGCTAAGCAGTCTATGAATTCCATAAACTCATAAGCGCATAACACCTCCTGGGTCCTTGCCCATGAATTTCTAAACAAATGCACACTTTTGCTATGACCAGTTAGCAATTTTTGTATTTAACAAATCTTTATTATGTTATGATGTAGGCCACACAACTCAAAGGATCAGTGACCGTGGACCAGCCAAGCAGCAACACATGGTCGTGGAGCAGCAGCTCACGATGAACTCAGCAGCTCAACGCCCCAACAAGCCAAAACCCATGACCTAGACAAGTTTACTAGGATTGCCTGCTTTTATAAAAAACGTGTGAATAGTTTGCAACTCTATGGCTAAAAGCTTTGCAAGGCACTTTAAGCAAACAAAGTTTCAAGAACATTCAAGGCAATTGGGTAACGAAGATGGAGTTGAAGCGAAGAAAGCAGCTCACAAAATTTATGGTAATTGATAAATTGGCACGAAGGCCACCAAAATCTGACACAAGTTAAACAACATTTTGGCTAGCCTACTCAATATGGAATTTTTATACCTTTCTACCCTTTCTTGTACGCAACACATCAAGTGTGGAGACAATTGCAGAGCCAAAAATAATTCGAAAAATTCTGGAGCTAATACATGAAATTTTACCAAAGATTGGTGTTTAAAATATGGGTGGTGGAAATATCGATAAGCAAATTTGTGAAAATATCGATGGATATATCGTATATCGATATCGATATCAATTGTCTTCGATGAAAATGATGGAAATTTGCTCAAAAACATGAAAAATTTAAAATTATTTTTTTAGGGAATGTCATATGAAGCCACAACACACGTATGAATCAAGAATTAGTGATTAGATACTGTGTAAACAATAAGTATGTGATATGTGAGAAGAAAAACTTCCTTATAATGTCAAGTAATAAAATAAAGTATTTCACTAGAAAGAATAAATTATACATAACTTAATTGAAATTTTCATCATGAAAGTAGCACAAGTTTTATTGAAGTAAACTAATACCATAAAGAAAAAAATTAAAAAAAAATAAAGAACGCATAGGTTCATGGATATTTCCTGCAAATTTTTTGCAAATTATCTGCAAACACTGGATATTTTCTGAAAATATCGAGGAAATTGACTGATTTCCGGAAATATCGTGGATATAGGGTGAAGTCTAACTTCACCCCCTCTTTCCATATCGTTTCCTGAATTTTTGGATATTTCTGTGGAAATATTGAGCACATCCAAGATATTTCAAACACTGCTGAAGATTGACAAGAATACATGTGGGACCATATTTAACACATCTCTAGAACAGTGATTCATATGTTTATCTGACTCCTTATCTCAGTCAAGGTCCTCATCTTAGTCTGGGTGGCATAATATGGATGGCAATTATCCATGGATGAGTGGTAAGACACCAAAGGATGAATGGTGTAAACATTAGTAAAGTGTCTTATTTACTTTATATGTCACTGCAAACATGTCATTGATTTCACACCCATAGCAAGGAGAAAAGTCAAAGATACAAATTCGTTAATACTGAAGACGAAAGATTTTTGTTACCGCAGAAACTATTGGCTTACAAGAAATCCCTCCTTGCTTTCAACTCTAAGTCTTAATATCTTTCATTCCTTGTCAAAATGTCTCCATTTATGTTACCACTATGAAGCTTAACTAGTTGGACTTTGGGCCTTGGGAATACTCATAAGTTTAATGAAATTCATGCTTTATTTAATTTACTTCACAACAGATTAGACAAGGTTGGAGGAGACGATAACGAATAAACACACAGGAAGTGATCTTGGAGGATACGCGGCTAGCTAAGGAAGACCAACATTATTTCACTCGATATGCTCTGTTGGATAGTAATCAAGAAGAACCCTCACAGTCACATTCTAGCTCCAAGCGTCTGCCTTCAGGTGGCCCGTCTTCTATGGTTACTTAGGAGATTCAAGAGTTGATTCCACATGACAAAGAGGCTGTTTTAAATATTGGTGGATGGGGGACTGACGGTAGTTCGTTGAAGAGGGGTGTGGAACCATGTTATATAGAGATTAATCAGTCATCTCAAAAACAAAGTAAAAGTCTCGAGAGTAAATAAGACCGGAAAAAATGGCAATTACATTGAGGGGAATGAGTATTAAGGAGAGGTGTATGATGATGGAGAGAGCTTTATATGATGAAGAGGAACTAATGGAGATTCTGGAAGATTATCAGGAAATGTGGGAGTATTTGGAAGAAATATCGAAGATTGAGAAGTTTGAACTTATAGCATGGAAAAAGAAGAAGCAATCCTAAGGTGGTGACGGCTGGCCTGAAACAGCTGCACGATCGTAATGACATCCTTATTTTGGAGCTGCCGTGGTCTTGGGTTAAACATGGTAGTTCATGCCTTATATAGGCTTATTAGAAAATATCGACCCACTATGATCTTTTTATCGAAGACTAAGATGAAGGATCATAGAATTGACGGGCTTTGTAGAAGATTGGGTTTCACTGGTGGATTTAATGTATCTCCTGTTGGTAGGGCAGATGGTCTTAATCTATGGTGGGATGACTTAATGGAGGTGGATATCATTTTTTCATCATCACATATCATAGATGCCCGAGCTCGGAAAGTAGCAGATACTAGGTGCGTAAAGGTAACTAGAGTTTATGGCACATCTTATCGGGAGGAAAAGAAAGAATTTTGAAACTGGATACATTCTCATTTTCAGCCTTAAAAAATTCCATGGTTATGCGGAGGTGAATTTAATGAATTCATTTGGGAGTTTGAGAAATTTGGAGGGGCAGCGGTTCTCTATAATTAGCCTCGATATTTAGCTAATTTTATGGAAGCAACATAACTTATGGACCTTGAGTTTAGTGGCCCACGATTCACTTGGAGAGGGCATAGAAATGGGGAGCTGGTGGATGAGAGGATTGATAGGGGGCTTTGTAATCAATTATAGTTGGCTAATTAGCCCAATACCACAATTATCCATGCTCCCATTGTGGGTTCAGATCATTCTCCGATAGTTATTCATAGAGAACAAACTCAAAGAAAAGGAGGCAAAGGTTCCAATTTGAAGTCTTTTGGGCTGAAAAAGAGGAATGCCAGAAGGTAGTTGAATCTTGCTAGCGTTGCGCATGCACGGGAAATCCTATGAGTAAATGGCAACGGCTCAACGTCTGTAGATCTCAGCTCATATAATGGAGTAAAGGAAAGTTTCATATGTGAACTAGAGAGATTGATAATCTATTGTAGCAATTAGGGGCGCTGGATATGAACTGGGAACCAAATGTGGAAGTAATCCAAGAGAAAACCATACTGCTTGACAGGCTTCGGGAACGGGAGGAAACCTTTGGAAACAACGATCTCAAGTTCAATGGCTCCGTGAAGATGATGGCAACACGACTTTGTTCCATCAATCTACATTGCAAAGGCGAAGTAAGAATAAAGTTGTGACCATCAGGTGGGATGACGGAGGTTGGGAAGATAACCCATGCCGTGTGAAGCAATTGTTTGATGAGTATTTTATCCAGTTATTTACGTCATCTAGGCAAATGGATTGAGGGCAGGTTTTGGAATGTGTAACTCTAGTGGTCACTGATGGTATGAATCAAGCATTGATGATAGAGATCACGGAGGACGAAATTAGAGAGGCTACTAAGCAAATGGGTGTCTTAAAGACCCCGGGTCCGGATGGTATTTCAGGTGTTTTCTACCACTCTTTTTGGGATTGCCTGGTCACAGATGTTAATGAATTGATCAAAATTTTTATGACCAGTGATGTGTGTCCTAGGCAGATCAATGGCACTCATATTGTGTTAATTCCAAAAGTTCCACACTCGGAGTCTGTCTCTCAATTTAGGCATATTAGTTTGTGCAACTTTTCTTATAAAGTTCTATCTAAAGTTTTAACTAATAGATTGAAGCCCCTTCTTCCAAGTCTTATTTCTCCCATGTAGAATGCATTCGTTGGTGGATGACAAATCTAGGACAACATTGGGATTGCACATGAGCTCTTCCATTTTCTCAAGCTTAGAAAAGCAAAGAGTAAGTTTGATCTTGGCATTAAGCTTAATATGCACAAAGCCTATGATCGTGTGGAATAAGACTTCTTGGATGTGGTCATGGATAAGATGGGATTTCACCTAGGTTGGTGTAAACTTATCATGGGGTGTGTGAGTGTGTGAGTTCGGTTAACTTTGCAGTGATATTGAATGGTCAATCGGGAAATAAATTTGCTCTTTCGCGTGGCTTAAGGCAAGGTGACCCGCTTTCTCTGTATTTATTTTTGCTAGTTAATGATGTGTTATCAAAGATGATTAGTCGTGCTACGGATACAGAACAATTGCAAGGAGTAAGGATAAATGCTCATGGCCCGTCTATCTCCCACCTTTTTTTTGCTGATGATACATTAATCTTTTTAAAGGCTGATACGGAAAATTGCACAAATTTAGGACGTTTACTTCAGTCTTATTGCTCAGTCGTGGGATAGGAGGTAAATCTTTAGAAATCGTGTCTTTTTTAGTGCTAATACCCCACAGGTTGTAAAGGAGAAGTTGGGGAATGTTCTTGGCATCCTTGTGGTCTTTGATCTTAGGACGTACTTGGGAGTTCTAGCTATATGGGGTTGTTCAAAATGTTGTAGTCTTGCGTATGTGAAAAGTCGAGTGATGGGGAAAATTTAAGGGTAGAGTCAGTGCACTATTTCACAGGCTGGCAGAGAGGTGCTGGTTAAGGCTGTTGCTTAAGCTATTCCGCAGTACCCAATGAATCTTTTCAAGTTTCCGGATGCAATTTGTAATGAGTTAGACTCCATGATTGCTGCATTTTGGTGGTGGCAAAGATCAGGCGAGCGGAAAACTCATTAGGTTGCTAAACACATATTGGGACTTCCGAAATGCGAGGGAGGTTTGGGTTTCAGGAACTTCAAAACCTTTAATGATGCTCTGCTTTCCAAGCAATGTTGGAGATTGCTCTCTGACCCGACTTTGTTATGGGCTTCGGTTCTTAAGGCCAGGTATTTCCCACATTGTTATTTTCTGGATGATATGGCATCTTGGGCTTGGAGAAGTTTATTAGCTGGAAGAGATATTCTGTTGAAAGGGGCCCTTTGGCAAATCATGGATGAATGGAATGTACAACTTTAGGTTGACCGGTGAATCCTGTCTTTACCTTTGGGTCATCCTCTTCCTGATGGTGCGGTGTAGTTCACTATGAATAGCTGGGTGGAATCTTTTTTTAGTTCTTCATCCAGATCATGGAATCTCACTTCACTTCAACCCTTTGTCTCGGTGGAGGTTCTTCATGCTATTCGTGATACGCCCATTGGTGATGCTAGAAGTGATGATAGGTTCATTTGGCTGGCTACCAAGAACAGTCACTACTCTGTGAAAACTGGATACCACTGGGCTCAATCTTAATTGCGTCCCTCGCCTTGGCAATTTTATGTTTCATCCTGACTTATACCGAGGCGATTATGGAAGTTCATCTGGAAGTTACAAGTCTCGGCAAAGATTTGGCATTTTATGTGGAGAATCCTTCATGGAGCTTTGGCTATGATGGAGGCTTTGTATCAGCGGCATTCCTCCCCGAATTTGAGTTACCTAATATGCCATAACTAGGTGGAGTCAATTGAGCATTTAATATTACAATGCCCCTGGGTAGAGACCATATGGTTTAGTGGGATTCTTAACCTTCGGATTTCTAGGTATGAAGTCTCGAATTAGGTGAAGTGGTTATATTCATTATTAAATTTGCCTACTGGTTTGAATGGAGATCGACAATATTTATTCTCGTATGTTGCTTTCACATGTTAGCATATTTGTAAAGCTTGGTGTAACATTTTACATGATCACCAACCTATCAATCTTCTTCTTCCTTAGTTGAATTCTCCCTTTTTTGCTTTCTCTCTTTCCCATACACCAACAGTCTCTTGATTAAGGACCTGACTACAACTACTTGGTCATTCCTTATTTGTTCTGACATTACTGGTGTTGGGGAGTTAGGACGATATGGGGCTTGTCCCATTCTTCCCTAGTGAGGACCAATCCTTGTTCTACGAGCTTTTGGGTCGTCACCTTAGTCAGGCAGCCGTTCTTATTAGTTCCTAGGCATTAGAGAATCCCAATACTAGGATTGTAGAAACTAGTTTCTGCAACATTAGTTATAGGAACGAATGGCCGTGACTCGGCCTCCACCATTTCCCGAAATCCTGGTCCCATAGTTCATTCTTCATAGTAAACAACTACCCGTTGATGCAAATGGATGGTATAAAGAGACTCTGACGGATCCAAGTCAACCTCCAAAGGTAATATTCCATGAGTTCTGGTAATGGCTCTAGAAAAGCTAGAGACTGTTAAGTCAGTAGAAATAAGATCTTCTTTACTTCTTCCTAACTTCTTCATCTGTTTTAATGGTATTACATTGACCACAGCTCCTCCATTAATCAAGATCCTTTTAAAGGGTACTTCCTCCAAATGAGTAGTTACATATATAGGCCTGAGATGGTTAGCTAGGGCCAGACTCGGGCGGCTGAAGACCATTTTATCTGAATATGCCCTCTTAGTTCTTTCTTTGCAAACTTGGGCAAACTTGTTCTGCCCGACTTTCATTTTTCTGCTTACTAACATGTGTCATCATAGGTTCTGTTGCCAAGTAATCACCTTCCATCGTGGCAGGTTGATCAGGCTCCACGCAAAACATAGCAGATAGAACATATGTCATGTTTATGTGGAAGTTGCTAGGTTTAAGTAAATCCTCGTTCTTGCCCCCAATGTGGTCCATGAATTCATCTAACTAGGCCTGTGCTTCTTTTGACAACATTAGTTCATGCAACTTTTCTTCTCGAGTTATACCAAAGTCCTGCACTTGCTCTAGGACTTCACAAAGAGTATCAACCAACAAAGGTAAGGGCATTCTCCTTTCAGGCGAGACAATTCCAAAATATATTGGTTCTGGACTTCATTTTGGGGTTGGCATCATTACCATATCCTTGTGAGCTCTCCTCAAGATTCTATATTTTCCCAGATGAGGGCTTTGTAGCACATGATTTCCTTCTTCTTCAGTCTTGCTATTAGCTCTTTCGACCTCTTTTTTGCTTCTCCATTAAAGTTGATTTCTTCCCCCACGAGGTACTTTCTCAAACTTCACATTTTCAGAGGTTTCTGATGTAGTAGGAACTCTGAGGGAATTCATATGAGCTTTATGCTGCCTCTGGACTCTCCTAATCATAGAAGCTCTCATTTCCTTGATAGGTCTTCCATCCTTTCCAACTACATACCATTTCCGCCCAAGTCAGGTAGAATCTTTCTTGGTGACTAGGGATATTAGGTTCCTTGTTTTTCCCTTCATTATGACATTACCACCTTCATAACTTGGCTAGAGAGGCCTAACCTCCACCCATCTTGGTATTTTGGCTTCTTTATCTTCCACTTCTTCCTAGGCTTCATGGTTTCTGAATACTTCAGACAAGTTTTTTGGTTCAAAATCTCCTCCTAATCTTTAGATAACATTCCCGAAAGTCTCATTCTCAGCTGCCCGCATGATGTTTCTGCGGGCTTGTTGCTCTTCTTTCTCTCTTATTCTGATCAATTCTTGATCAATGATAGCTCTGATGTTGGTACTTTTAGGTCACATTCACATTGGCACCTATTACACAACACAAACCCTTTAACTATAGCTGCTTTGGGTTTCTCGGGCAACTTGATAGCTCATTCTGTAGGTCTGTCAACTTGCTTTCTTTCTGCTTTTACCTCCTAGGTGGCTTTTCCTTTCCCTTTCTCTGCCCAAGTTAAGTTGATCATTTTTATTAGGGTTTCTAAGAAGGGATCTATGTCAATCATTATATTAGCCCGGGGTTTCTCCAAGAGCAACTTCCCATTGCCTATGAGGTATTGTATCCAGTCCCTGAACTGGACACAGTTAGCTATAGAGTGTAGCTTGCAATATTTATTTCCTCTTAATTCTTCTGGTTTAGGCATCTTCTTGGTGCTGTCGGGCAAAATTACTTTTGCCCGTACCAATTCTTCATAGATTTCTGAGGCCTTGTTTAGATCAAAAGAATAACTCTGATACTTGAGGGGTTTCATAGGTACAAATTCACCATCATTCATTACCATCTTCTAATCTTTGACCGACTAGACCAATCTCTTCATTATTAGAGGTTTAAAGGGAGTGGTCATTTCTGCTGAACATATCTCTATTCCCTCTCTTCCATGACCATCACTTTCTTCTAAATCTATTCCTTTAAATTTTATTTGGTCAATTGTAGCTTTATTTTTGTAGAAAAAAGGCACCTTAGATGAGTGCTTCACTTGTTGTTCTTCAATCAATAGCTTCTCATACTTTGTGGCAGCAATCACCAACTTTTGCAGTTTATTGAATTGTACATCATAACACTTTTTCCTCAAAGGCAGCCTTAAAGCCTTTTGAGCAATAGATATAAGTTGGGCATGATTGATAGGGAATTGGCACCTCATCTTTGTCTTTCTAAACCTCATCATGAAGTCTTCTGTAAACTCATACTCATATTGTTTTACCTCTACTAGATCGTTGATAGTCATTTCGGGCTCTATCCTATAAAATTGTTCATGAAAAGCCATCTTCATTTGCCTCTAGTTAGCAATGGAATTGGGCTGGCAACAGCGAACACCACTGAGATGCTAGGCTGACCAACGAGTTCCGAAACAATCTTAACTTATAATTAGGATTGTCTTCAAATGCTACACAATGGTTAGAGAACTTGAAAATGTGATCTCTAGAGGATACACTGCCATATTCTCCACTAAAAGTGGGGAACACGGGAATCTTGAAGTTGAGGGGAAAATGATTTTGCTTATCAATATACTCAGGATATGGCTTCTAGTAGGTGATCCTAAATAGCGGGCGAGCTTGAGGTTGAGAATTATGGATTATCATCCTTCTTCACTCGGCTAACTTATCTCTGAGTTGCTGATTGATTGTATTATTATGTAACGTATGAGGAAGTTCCAACTTCGGGCTACGATTATTGCCCGAGAAAGTTTCCTTTTTTGATTCGGGCTTTCTCCATCTGGTTCTTCCTTCTTTATTAGCCAATGGTGGTGGCCTATAAGGGGGATGTTTGTCCACAGTTGTGAGCTCACCTTTCCCGCTGGATTCTCCAATTAACTAGGACATCTCATACTTCTTTTTTTCTTGCCCGCTTTGCCCCACTATCTAGTGAAAATAATAGGGCGTCAAGCAACTCTGTTTCCCAAATTTCATCTAATACTGGCTGACTAATTCCAAATCCCTCCTTGTTTTTTCCCTTATCTTTTTTTCCTCAAGCAAAGGAAATAGGGGGATAACTGGTTCTTTCTCTGGGCTTGCTTCTCTCATCATTTCTCTGGCATAACCATTTTTTTGGGGTAGAGTACTCTAGATCTAATCTTCTTTGTAGACTATCTGTTAAGGAAAATAGCCTACTCACTTCTCCTCTGGTTTCCAAAGTAATATTTTCCATAGTTTTCAATACTTGCATCATGATAGCTTGCAAGTCTTCATTAGTCACCTTTCCTCCTAACTTCTTAGATGAAGTCTAAATCTCCATAATAGTTGGTCCTCGTAAGGAAGGGAAATCTTCCGGTTGATCTGTCATGTTTGATCTTGGTAGATACTTGGGTGGCCCATATTTTGTGTTCCACTTGAAGGGTCTCTCTTTCCTTTTCCTTCTTGGCATACAAAACTAAATGGGTCCCACCGAGCGTACCAAAACTATGTTAGGGCAAAGATTTCTTTGGAGAAGGATTCTCAGACCTCATCACAGCTCCCAAAAGGATTGGCACTTTGGATGTGTAGTCGGGCTCTTGCTTGTTGATATGCTACAAGAAGAGGACAAAGTTAACTCTGAAAGGTGCCTTTGTGGGGCTTTAGGTGTAGGTCTTGAGGCTCACAATCAAAATGAACTTAGTGCTAGGCGTGCCACTGCTATCTCAGTATAACAGATGTAGAACAAATGTGTTTTAAGTTGATTACTTGTGCCCCAAGTTTCTCAAACTTCTTGCTATCAAAGGATTGTCATGGATGGGTTAAGTCTACATTAAGTTCTTTTTCTTGCCTTGTAAACAAGGACTTTTAATTCATAGTCTTGTATGTTCAAATGAAGGGAGTCCAGAGCCCCTTAAATTACTAGTTTGGTTCTAGATTACAGTTAATGAAAACATATCCATCAAGCTAACCAGATCCAGATGCAAGTTGAGCTTTTAAAGTAGAAAAACAGGTGGAAATAAACTTGAATACATGTTGAAGAATGCATTAAGTAATAGATCTACTAATTTAGAAAACAAAAAGCCTCGGGCAAGATTTCACCTTGTCTGGCAAGGTTGAACTTTTTGCAATCATTTCTCTTTGAATTTACAAGGGTTATATGCTAAAAAGGGATGGATGGTAAACAAGTTTACACGAGGGAATCGATACTACACCTCTAAAGGAGATAGTAGAGCTTTTAAACTAGACAAAAGATAGCTTTTCAGAGAACTATCACTGGAAAGAACGAATCTGGGTTGATTTCAGCTTTTGGATGCAAATCTGGCTTGAGAGCAAAGTTTGTATGTTTGTTTATTTGATTGGTTGAGTGTCCTTGTCCTTGTTGTCTCTTCTTCCTTTTATAGGCAGTTTGGCCCGACTGCTGTAGCCTTTGCTCTTGCTGAAAACACTCAGAGGGTAGTGAGTCATCAACTTTTTACTTGCAATGCCACTTGAAAGTGCTCTTTGGCTGGTAGTAGGCTAGTCTCTATCACTTGTCATTTCAATTATAGCCACGTGACTTATATCTTGGCTGAAAAAGGAATCAATTTGCTTCTGGACTCAATGGGCTTCGGGCAAGTCTTCCTTTAATTTGGCATCCTTGAGCTTTCTTTTATTTAAGCCCAATATTCAAATATTAACCCAAACACCAATAGTGTGTATTACAAGATGTCTCACAAATGCCTAACAATAATATTGATTTTGAGTAAACCAACCAATGACAGAATTATAATACAACCCTTTCTTGCAAACCCACCTATTTCTAACATGCAAACTCAATCCATACAACCAACTTATAACAACCAAATGAATTAGATATTACCACATGTACATTATGGTTATTATAAGCTGATTTCGAGACCATCCTGGACAGCGTTTATAAGCCACGTCGGACCTTCTTCAATCCAAATTGAAAAATCCATAACTGTATCAAGCAACATTGTGAATTACACCATTGGCCTGTCTCTTGACATGGTTGAAAGTAATCTCGGAAGACGACGAAGTTCATCCACCAATACCCCTTCCACCGCAAAGCATTCATCTGGCCTACAGACCAATTGTATCGCCATCGATGAGTCAGATTCCATGGAGAGGGACCCCGCATCCAGTGCAAACGATACTCCCACATTATGAGCATAAGGTTTGATGTATAGCTAATCTTTCTTTCAGTTATTCCCTTCCTGTAATCTATTAGATACCAAATATCTTGGACAATTGATTGAATTTTCCAAGGCGCATTGATCTCTATTTAAGAACTGGCATCAAAATTTTAAAGTCTCTTTCAATCTCTACTCTTGATAACTGGAGCCTATCCATGTGATGTTCATTTCTACAGAATCGGGGAAATTATTTAACCAAAACAATGTGTTCGAATGTTTTGCATTCAAGTTTTACCCCACGTCTATATATTAAAATATTTTTACGACATATATACTTACTAGGAGTCAGGGATGAGTGAAAAATTCTCATTCAAACTGAAAATGAAAGATGTTCTTTCTGTAAGAGTATAAACATGAGATAAGATGATCGGGCATTAGCTATTCAAATCCAATAAGGATAAAAAAGTCTTATATGAAGATGAATATCAGTTCTTGTCAATAAGGGATTTTATTGCAGTAGTAAACTGATATAGGAAAACATAAGTTGTTTCCCATAAGGATTTTAATAGGGAATCCACATGCTAATATGAGAAGGATATGTGTATATATATATGGCATTCTCTCCTCTCACAGGTGCGTGCTCTTGTTGGAACTAAGTCCTATTCTTGGTTAGAGTAAAAGCATCCTGACAGAGAGAAGAAGAGTTGCTGCGTTTAGATTAATAGTGAACACCCATGGCTGCTTCCAATGGAAATTCTTCAGGTTAGTATGTTTCACTTTATAAGGATTAGTGTTCTGTGTTTTGATCTTGGTAGTGGTTTATGTAACTGAATCTGATTGCTGGAATAAGTTTAACACTTTCTAGTGTTTAAACTACAGAAAATAGGATATTTTGGAATGATCATTTAATATGCATTTCAGTGTTAAATCATACTTTTTTAATATAAGCGATATTTAATATTAATCTACATTAAAAGGAATGTATTAGAGTTTGAATCCGAAACTTAGTACGTTGAAGAGAAAAATCATAAACATCAGGACAATCTATTACTTACCCTAGTGGAGAATAAGATTCAAATGTGTTTAATTTTTTTTAATAATATTCTAATTCTCATTATTTTAAGAAAACTAAAAGAATACCTAGCTCCTCAATAAGATTCTTAACATTATATTTACTTGTACACGTCTATAGAACTTTTTAATTTATTCTAGTCTTAATTATTTTGAGCTACACCCTCTAGAATTCGATTTCAATCTCAATTTACTCTCTGTAACTCAAAAATCACTACTTTACTCTCTTAAACTCAAAGTTCGCTTCATTTTGCGCCTAGAAATCAATTTTGATCTCACTTTGCCCCCTGAAACTTGAAAGTCGTCTTTATAAAACTCAAAATTTGCTCCATATTGCCTTAAATATGTTAATTTCTAATGTGGATTTGACTTGGGTGTGTCAAGCCAATCAATTTCTATTTTATTTTTTTTCTATCCCTTTAATTTCTTTTAAACTTAATATTCTCTTATTATAAAATGTAATGCATAATGAAAATTTATAGTCAAATTTATTGCACATGTGATATAGTCTTATTGGGTATCACATATGTTTTAGGTAGGGTTGGTTCGGTATGGGATATCGAACCGAAATGTAAGTCCCGATTCCCAAACCGAAGTTTTCGGGAATCCTAAATTTAATACCGATCCTAAACCAACATATTTAAAATGTTGATCATTCTTCATTTGGAAAGGCATGAATCATGATACAATTGATCTTGTAATTTTTATATTCTTCAACATAAATTGCAGGCTATTCTAATATGTAATGTCACATTCATAATATAGTGGGATAAAATCATAAAATGGTAACCTTCATCCACAAACATTCAACATAATAATCACTATCTCATTAATAAGTACACAGGTTGCAATAATTTTTCGCAACTATTCTTACCAAAAAAAAAAAAAAAAAGGAAACAAGCTTTTCGTAGATAATTGTTTTCATAAAAACATAACAAGGAGAGCAACCATGGCTAATGCCTAATACTAGCTACAGTCATATGCGTTATATCAGATTCAAAATGAAGAGAGAGAGAGAGAGAGAGCATAACAGATATAAGAAAAGGTCCTCACGTTTCGTTGTCAGCAATAATGCAGGTAAATGCTGAGTTCAAAAAAATGATAGCAATATTCAGATTGCACAACAGTCAAGTCCTATTTGTTCAACTCCATTAGCATACAAATGCAAATGCAAATTAACACATTGACTGTATTGCCACAATACCTCCAGTTCTTGCTTGCGTGCTTCCTCCTTTCTCGCTTCTGACCAAATGCAAACTGTAAATGCATTTATGGTGCTGCACTACAAACATCCCAAAATCCCACGGTTAATTCTAAACTCCATTCATCAATTTACACCAACTTTCGAAATTCATTTCAGAAACTGTAATTATTGCTACAACTATGAACTATGAACTATCAACCCTTAACAAATTTATGCTTCAATTGTGAGTCTGTGACAGAAGAGAAGCCCTAATCTTGAATTCCAACCACCAATTCAACCCTTAAACGCTCAGTATGCAGTATACTCTATCTTCTAAGTGCTAAATTTCACAAACCCTAAACTCGAATTCCAACCCTAAATTAAAATTCAAACCCTAAATTAGCATGTGAACTTTACCTGATTTGGGGGAGAATTGCACAGTGCACTGCATGACTGGAACCGAGAGAGATTGAGAAGGAGAATGGCGCCGGTGGCCGTGATTCGTGAAGGAAGGCTCCTCCACTGTGACTCTGTGTGGGATGAGAAGTCGAGAGAGACTGAGAGAGAGATCAGAGAGGTGATAGTCGAGAGAGATGTGACTTAGGTAATTGTGTGGCCGGATTCGAAAACGGAGAGACAAATCGGCGACGAGGGTGGTGAGGTGAGGGTTTGAGTCTAAGGTGAGCCGTGAGAGAGAGTGAGTGAACTGAGTGTCGAGAGAGACGGGAGAGATAGAGTGTAAGTGTAGGGTTTGATTTATATTCAACGGTTGAGATTAAATCTCAATCGAATCCGACGGCTGTTACAATTTCAAATATATATTTAAAAATTAAATAATATATATATTTTTTTCGGTTTGGATTGGGAATACTGAAAAAACGAAAACTTGAAACCAATTCCCATACCGAAATTTTCGATTTGGTTCGGTATTGGGTACCGAACGTTTCGGGATTTTCGGTCTGATATTTTTTTGCTTTGGTTTGGGAAATTCAATATTTTTTCCACCCCTAGATTCAGAGTGAAGAAAGAGTCCACAAGTCAAAGTGGAATGAATTTTGAGTTTCAATGAGTAAAGTGATGATTTTTGAGTTATAGGAACAAACATCAAAATGGAATTTCAAGGGGCGTAGTACAAAGGAATCCTGCTCCTTATGGCTTTATGGTTTGTGGTGTTCATATAAGGGGTTTCCTTAATGAAAGTAATCATCCAATTTTATACATTCTACATGGTATCTTAGCCCTAGCCTAAAATCCTTTCATGCGCTGTACCCTTCCTCGGATGTTTATGAAAATTCTCCTTTACCACAATCCTCCTTTGCTTCTTCTTCATCCTCTCTCTCTCCGAGGTCCTAATGTTACACAATTTCTTAAACCTTCAAAAACTAATTATTTTCTATAGGAGAGGGAAATGCGCATTCCCAAAAGAGCTCAAGGCGGGTTTCTTTCTCTTTTCTTCTTGGGAATTAAAAGCATGCACATCCATGTAACAAGTGTAACAGACTATAGGAATGCAATTTCATTGCTATTCTCAAACTCTAAATAGATGAACTAAACGCACGTGATCAATTCAATGTATATGTGTGTGTGTGTGTGTGTGTGTATTTGTCTGTTTTTGAAACGCACATTTTATGTTCCCATTTAGATACATATATATTGAGTTGGGTGTAATCGATGAAGAAAATCAATTCATAAACCTATAGCGATTAATGAGGAATCTGATGAAGAAAATCAATTCATGAACCTATAGCGATTAATGAGGAATCTGATTCACATTGGCTCCGGTGAATGACTGATTGCCACACCCTTAGCGTAAACCTTAAGATACTATGTTTTATATTAACTACTTTAATTAGTTCAGATATTTGAGGGGAATTTTGAGGTAATAAATAAAAACTTGAGGATGGATCGATGATGCATGATAAACGTGGATTCGAAAGAGGCAGAAACTGCACTATATATTTCTTATGTTTTAGCTTTATTTCTTTGTTTGTGGCCCTACAGAGACTTGGAACAACCTGCATATTTGAGCATTAGATTGGATAGAGACCAAGGAAAGGGATCATCTCCGGATCTCTTCCACCAAATCCACAAATCCAGACCTTTGAAATTTGATCCAACGGCTAAAATTATTATAACTTTTAAAGAGAGATCCTGTTTTTAGCCGTTGGATCAAATTTCAAGGGTCTGATTAGTGGATTTGGTGGAAGGGATCTGGAGAGGATCCCTTTCCAGAGAACAACTCAATTATTAAATTGTTGGCTTATTAATCACACATAAACAATCAGAAGTGATTAAACATCTTTCCTTGATAATATATAAAAATTAAAAAGAAGACCAAAGAAGATGCGTGGCACCAACTATAAGAACCTTAATAATATTTCGGGTCATGCAGACAGAAAAAAAGAAGAAGAAGGTTCTAATTCTCAACCGTGGCATACTACTTGTCGTGATGATCTTATATTTGTTACGTCTGAGGCATCAAATTATTCCTAAGTTCTGGAAAATCCATTTTAAACCCCTTATATTTATATACTAATGGCAGTAGATGCAGAAGAACAAACCATATGTAATATCCTATACTGTCCAGAAGCATGCTTAATTTGAACATTACTAAAACTCGGTTTGTGGAGAGAATGATAAACAGTGTTTGACACCTAATATATAAAGAGTTATTCTTTACCAGCAAATCACATAAATCATAATACGTATATGTTAAAATTACTTATAAAAATACAGTTAAAAGAATTTATATGCATTCATGTCAAACTATGATTTGTCTATATAAGACATTATTAGTTTCCTTTCTTGTAAAAAGTCAAGTATTCTTTCAAATAGAATTATCTCAAAGATGAAGTCCTATATTTTTAAATAGCATTTCCTTGCATCCATCATATTTATCTATAGTGAATAACTTATCTTCTGTATAAATTTCAAAAACAAAACCATTTTTTAATCGTCATGTGAAGAGGTACCTCTACTGTTTAATTAATAACATATAAGCTTCAGCATGTAGTGACTGTCCTCCTATATAATGGGGCTTGGCCCGAACCATTTTGTAGAATCCAAATTAAGCAAAACTAGTACTAGTTCATTATTTGGAATTTCTAGCCAACATGGGGAGTCAAGTTTCTTCTCCTCGTCCTAATACACCTCTTCCAACCAGTGATCATGATTACCAAGGATACCGACGACAGGTGACTGCAGCCAACATGGAGAACAGTCATGGAGCTCCTCCTGACAGGCCCATTAACTCAGACGAGGCAGCGATAATCTATGGTGGGATATCCGTCACAGTAGTGTATGTTACTCGTACCGGTAAACCGATAAATAATAGGCGTTATTATTGATTGGTTAGCCCGTTAAATATCATGCTTAAACACATGGTATGAGAAACAAATGCCCTAGCTAGTTGTCCTTTTGTTGTTATAATAATTAACCTAGCTCTTCCACAGCTTCATAAAGCTGTTTACTGAAGGAAAAGCTAGCTAGTACAAATTATGCCCTAGTTCAACGTTTTCTACTTCCACGTCGTGTGTATCTTGAAGTTTTATATCGTCTGTATCGTTTCCTAATGCCCTACTTGTAATACAAAAGCTTTATATATATTATATAGTGTGTGTGATGTTTTATACCGAACTCGTGCATGTCTCTCGCTCTTTTTTTTTCTTCTTGATTTGACTTGCGATGCATGCATGCACGATTAATTCTGAAATTGATTAATTTCAGTTCAATAACATATGGCTTGATTAAATTTGTTAAATCACGTAGTAGCTGTTATATTTCTCTCGAATCAAGTGTGTGAGAGAAGTCAGCCAAAAAGAAAAGCTGGAGCTCTGTGCATGTGAGAATAGATGTCTCAAATATATTTTATATGAAACAAAGAGGAGAGAGTGTTAAAGAATGGTATTGCTAGAGTTTTGGTGAACGATATAATTGCAAGAATATGTGGAGAGAATTCTCAAACATTTGATTCATTAGTTTGTACAGTGGAATATAAGATTTATATGATACAAATCGACTATTCTAGGAAGTCAACTCTATGAGATATCAATACATGATTTACACTAATCTGATCCTACAGTCAAGGGGAATCAAATATACTAATTGATAGTCTTCCAATAGAGAGAACTCTTAAATTGAAGAAAAATTTGTGTGAAACTTTACTTACCACTGCACTTTGTTGAGTGGCACTACAATCCAGTCAAAATTCAGTGGTCAAATAACAAATTTTGATTAGATTGTAGTGCCACTCAATAAAATCTAATGACAAGGAAAACCTCACATAAGTTTTTTATTCCCAAATTGTAAAAGAAACAAGTTAAGACTTACCAAAAGAAAGCCCAAGAGTTTCCAAGAAGTTGTTGTAGGCTTGTAGCTAAACTTGAGCACATTAAGCAAGCTAACCTTGTCGAATTGGTGTAAAAAGAGAGAAACAAAAAAAAAATTCTCTCTCTATTATCTAATATCAATCATATGACTGACAACTCTTCTTCTCTTCTTTGTCAAATTTCCAAGAAAGTTAAGAATTGAAGATGGGAATTCTAATTTGCAATTGGGCGGTGGTTTCAGTATCACATCCGATAATTAGTTTCTCTGTAAACCTGAATCATATCTAATAATCATTTACTATACATATATTTATTTTTTTCTTCTTCACACGATTTTTTATTCTTGTCCCTTATTTTTCAAAGACCATAAAATAAACGAAGTTGTACAGGAAAAGAATACTAAAGTCTGGAATTTACGTCCCCTAATTAAATTGAGTATAAGTTATGACCCACTTCCAACTTGATTTGAGATGAATTACACTCAATTCGCCAATTATGTCTAATTAAAACCAACACTTTTTTTTCCACTTAACCAGTTGAATCACATTATTATGGCAAGCCAAGTAAGGCCTAGTCCACTCCCCCAGCCCCCCTTAGTATAGTAACTATCATTTGTTCAAAAAAAAATATTTTTCTTTTTAATTTGAGGGTGGTGGGTTCGTTTAATTCTACAAGGGATACTAAAAATTTCTCATATGGAACTTCTTCTTCTACCTTTTTTTTATATTTCTTTTTACGAATGCAATGTTGTTGATCCCTAAACTCTTAACTCCCAATTTCAATATGTGACTGAAAAACATAATTCTTTCATTTATTGGATAACTGTTAAGGGACTAAAAATTTCACATTTAGTTAAATTTACAAAAGAAATGCTAAGGAGACTCTCTCAAAGTGGGATTGTCCATGAATTCTCTGTTACCTCACAATTTAACGTTAATTTTCGTGCTAACATTTTAAAACATTGTGCTAAAAACATAAGGTAGTGGAGAGTCTATAGAGACTCCCACTTATGAGAGTCTCCTTAGCATTTTTCAATTACAAAGTGACATTAAAGAATGACCTTATAAATAAATGGTTTGGTCATGGTGCAACATTGGGAAATAAAAATGAGAAATGAAAGTTTGGAAATGCTAGCAAGACTCACCTCAAAAGCGAGTCTGCTAGGACTTACTATCCACGTGGAGTTCCAGCTTAAATAAGGCATAAAAGATTTGGGGCCACTTAGTACTACGATTTGGTAGTATTCTTCATTACTTGAAAGTGAAAGGTTATAGGTTCGAATCTTGTGGATGGCGAATTCAATATCAAATTAAGCTGCCCATTATGTGGCTTAGCCAAACTCCCCCTCCCCTTAGTGTAAAAATATTGATGTACTAATTATTATTACTTAAATATTGGTTAACGTGCTATTATCTATTAGTGACACAACATTTAGTTTGCAAATTCAATTTAAATTTTTAATCTCCCTAGTATTACCCAAAAAAGTTTGGCCCATTAACTATGTTTAATATTCAATATTTCTATTTCCCTTTGTATCCTCTCTTCACCCAAAATAAAAAAAAAAAAGGAATTTTCATGAAAACGTTAAGTTTATTTTAATAAAAAACCATGCTATAAATTTATTTAATTAAAAAGACTTAAATTTAAATGAAAAATCCTTAAATTTTAATAAAAAGGACAAAAAAATCTGACGCCGGACTCACGGTACACTGTTTATAAAACTTACTACACTGTTTATGAAACTTAGGACACTGTTCATGAAACTTACTACATTGTTTATGAAAACTTATGACACTATTTATGTAACTTACTACACTGTTTATGAAAACTTACGACATTATTTATGAAAACTTACGACACTATTTATGAAACTTACGACACTGTTTATGAAAACTTATGCTCACGATGGTATATCACTGTGTTCCGGGCATATTGAAAAGTTTCTCGTCATCATAACTACTATTGAAAAACAACACCGCAAAAATAAAAATGAATAATGTAATTCAATTCGAAGTTTTTTTCTTATTCTAAGAAAAAAATAATAATAATTTATTAATCAAGCTGACAATAGGAGAAAAACGTGAGATAAAAAAGTGGAGTGTCGAAGGGGATGAGGATCTTTCTGACCACGAAATCTGGGTCATTGAATTTTAATCCAACGGTTCTAAACAGGGGGTCTCCTAAAAGTTATAATAATTGCAACCGTTGGATTAAAATTGAACAACCTAGATTTCGTGGTCAGGAGGATCCCATCCTATGCTCAGGAGAGAATCCTCTTCCTGTCGAAGGGAAGGGGATGTCACGCGCCTAATTTGCTCAAATCGATCGCGTGCCTTTCTCTCTCACATGATACAGAATGAAGAAAATTGGGTCGAAACACAAGCTACAAGACGAGGGGTTTTCAAAGAGTTGAAAGCGCAGAATTGTGGCCCCAGAATGTTCCAAGACTCAAGAGGAGATGGAGGGGGAGTTGGAAGAAAAGAGACAAAATATGCGACTGGAAAAGAAAGAGATTCAGGACAAGTCCTGTTTTTCTGTGCGCAAAAGTTGCAGCAATATTTAATGGTGATGTAGACAAGTACGTTGAATTCCTGGAGCAACTGCACCAATAATCCCAGAAAGATGTAGACCTGACCGAGTTTCTAAACATTGGCAATGACTCGGTTCGTGCCGACGACTCTCAGGATTTTTTTTTTTTTAATTATTTTTTTGTCATTTTTATTAAATAAAGTTAGTGGGTGGTTTTTATTAAAATGTAAAAATTTGAAGTCATTTTCATTAATTTTCCTTAAAAAAAAAAAAAATAAAAAAAAAAAAAAAACCAAACAACACCATCTCCTCCTGGAGTTTGGGAGATGACGAAACCCCCTTCGCTGTTAGCCTTGGAGTCTGCAACCTCTCTGACCAGAGCTCCTAGAAATTTTCCTCTCAGAATTTCGTTCCTCAATTGAATTGTTGTCCTCTTCTCCCTTACAAAAAGAAACAGAGTCGCCGTCGTTGTCTTCTCCGGCAAGATTTGCCTAAAATGCGATTCTACCAAGACTTAGTAGCCACTTAGCTTTTCAACCTCTCATTGAATTCTAGTTGGCTTCCTAATCTAACATCTAGTCTAACAAATTCATCGTTTGACAAAAAAAAAAAAAGAAGACTTTTTACCCTATGCAATCTAGCCATTGTGCTTCTTACTCAAGAAAAGAAAAAGATTTTTTTTTAATCAACCATTAAACTCCTAGCTCTGCAATTTCCTTACCTACCATTGAGAGTTTCGAATGAATGTCATATTTGGTACGTTCTTAATCTCTTTATTTACTATTCTTGATATAATTAGTCGGTTAATTATCTATAAGGTCCTTGATTTTGTCAATTAGACTACGATTTTCCAAAAAGTTTAAATTTTTCGCCCGAATGAGGTAAAAAAGATCCTTGACACACATGAAGAGAGGTGAAAAACTTTCGCCCAAATGATAAAAGTGAAAGCTCATAGCACTCTACAAGAAAAATGTTTAAAAGAAGATAGATCCCAATTTAATGCGTGGCTAGAGGAGGAAACATTTCCTTTTGTTCTTCGGTTCAAATAAGTTCCATTTAAAGTAGGGGTGGACAAACGGGTATAGGAACCGCGAATTGGGGCAGGTAATCATGGTTCAGGGCAGGTACGGGTCGGTTCCTAATTTTTAAAAAGAGAAATGGGGCGGGGCGGGGAGGGGCTTTGAAATTTTAAGGGCGGACCGGGTCCATAAGTATATAAAAAAAAAAGGTACTTGGACCAACCCATTTGTGTAACACCCTACTTCCCCGTGTTTCCCCCTCCCTCAATCTCTCGAACCTTCTCCATCGTTCCTCCCCTTGTTTCTTCCCTCCCCATCTCTCTAACTCTTCTTCTCGGAGCATAGACACACCACCCACACCCCACCGCGACTTCCACCTTCATGGCGCACACTTCGTCAAGCACCATCACCACATGTGGACCGTTCCTCCTCCCTTTCTCACCTCCCTGCGATCTCACTCCCCCTCTCTCTCTAGACAGTCAATGTGCACTATCTTCCCCAACGAAGGTGGAAGAGTTGAGGGGTCGGAATTCCTGTGATTGGGACTCCAGAGGCTTGAGGGATTCGAGGTTGAAGGAGAGGACGGCGTGGCCTTGGAGGAGTCCTCATAGATTCTAAGGCTCGATTTCTATCATCCTTTTCCACCTCCGTCGTCTCTAGAGCCTTGGTTTCTTCGCCCCGCAGGTCGTTGCGCCATCACTTCACTTCCTACCGCTTCCTCAGCACCTCCTTCACCGTTCGCTTCTTCTCTCATTGAAGCTTGGTCTTTGATCCCCTGCATCACCCTCAGAGCTGTCTGGTACACCACTCTATTCGCGTACATCAAGCTCATAACCCAGATCACAAATTTTTCAGAAGATCAAAAGGGTTGCAGTTGCAAATCAAATAAGCTGGGAGTTAAATAATTTACTTGCATTTATAGAGAGAGAAAGTAGAAAATGAATCCCAAGTTTTGGAAATTTATGGTTTGTTGATTGCTGAGATGTGGCAAACAGACAACTGCGATGTATTTATCATAGCGAACTTTGTCATGGAAAACTGGGGGTCGCGGGCTGGTGGCAGTATGCCCAAAATCGAATAAAAAAAAAGTAATTGGACCCCTGGACCCGTCCCGAACTTTGCCCGTTTGAAACGGGCCAAGCTATGTCCGGTTCCCAAACTCAAAATCCCTCTACCCGGCCCGTTACATTTTAAAACGGGTAGGGTTAGGTTTCTCCAAATTTGGGCCTGGCTTGGCCCATGCCCAACCCTAATTTGAAGTGTGATTGGATCAAAAGGCTAGGGAAAAATTTTCCATTTCAACCATAATTAAGCTTCGGCTTAAAAAATTTGTCAATTTGGCCAAAGGAGAAGTTAGGCCACCTATTCATTTGACTTAATCAGAAAAGTTAGTCAGCCTAGAAGAAAAAGCCAGACCACCTATTTTTTTCAGTGAAGACTAAAATTCGGTTGGCCTAGAAGAAAATATTCAAGTTTCTGAACCAAATACAAAAATTGACTCAGAAGATGATTCGTTAGAGGAGTGCTCCAATGACAAATAGGACCGAAACACAGTTTTAGACCCCAAAACCATGGCAATTGATATAGTTATTGGCGATAAAGCCAATATGGGTCAATTTCTTTTAGCTAAGTTATTCGAGTTAAAAGTCGAAATTAGCGAAGTAATTATGCTCGGAAGGCATAATGACTCAACGCATTTGGCAATCGAGAATCAAACATATTTGACCAAGTCAAGATTATTTAGAGATGATCCTTTATTCGGCCTAGAGCGGAATCAAATTAAAAACAAAGAGATAAAAAGATCTCTCGGAATAAAGCATTGTTGGCCTCCTTATCATCATGGCTATGCCACTCTTGTTTTTTGTTTTCTAGGAAAATAATTTTTATTTTCTTAAGTATTACTGTCTAGGCCGATACTTAAGAATATACAGAGGCAACAAGCGGTTGTCCGCAAAGAAAGAAGGAAAAAGGTAGTTGTTTGGCAAAAAAAAAAAAAAAATTTGGGGCGGATGGGGCAATGTGTTTGGACCTACTTTTGCACACACTCATCCCATACTGTTGAATGAGAGAAATACTAAGGATCAAGATTGGTTTCGGGATAAAGGTTGAATCAATTGCACAATCAACATAGGTTCAGAGTCCTATCGAAGACGACGAGACTTGGCAATGATAGAGTTTCAGCCAAGAATAATTTCGTGCATATTCAAAGAATATGCATATGCCAAAGAATTGGAATATTATTAGAATTATGTCATTCTGTAGACTTGACCATCATGGAATCACCCTATAAATACAAGAGGTTTTGTAATGTAGAGAGCCCCCTTCAACTCAATAAACTCAAAACGCTCTATGTGAAAACCCTCACTCTGCGCGAAACCTTTTTCTCACCCATGAGAAAATACTAACTATCCTAACTCTCCCGTCAACATTTTCAGTTTGGACTAACAACACTATGTTGACAACTGGTGACTTCTTCAACTTGGAATAACAACATTGGAGTCGTAGAATCAAGCGATCAAGGAGCAGCTTTAGTTTTAACTAAAAACACTGATTCTAGTCGGTTAGTTACCTACCTAAGTCCCGGCGGCAAAGAGTTATCAATTCTTTTGCCTAAAGGGTCATCTTATTAACTTCGGTAAAGTGAGGTGTTACCTAGTTAACCCCTTGTTCAACACAGTGAAAGCCGAACTAGTTTATCAAACTTCATAGTGATCTAGTAACCTTGTCTTCAGGTTCTAGAACCCAAGGAGGAAATGTGTTCCTTCCTTGGCCTAATCGCTTGAATACAGAAGTCAACATCACATTTGACACCATTACCACATATTCTACTCGCTCAACTGAGCTTAGTTGCAAGTTGGCACACCCGTATTCACAAGAATGACGTAGTTAGCTCATAATTACTCAACATGCGCGCCACGTAGGCTTTGTAATTTTTAAAGGCAACAATAAAACAGTAGGTTTTAGCAAGGTTCTAAAAAACGCTAGGCGCTAGTCGGGCAACGGGCTAGCGCCTAGCGCCTAGGCGGCTAGGCAGAGTCTAGGCGGGCGCCTAGGCAGTCTAGGTGGATTTAGGTAAATTTCTTTTATATCTTGTAAGTAAGTGCATATTGACACTTACAAAAAATTATACTTGTATGAAATTCATGAATACAATAATAAATAAAAAATAATAAAATGCAAAACTAGTATCCAAAGTTCAAAATTTAAAAACACACATATATGTCATATTAGTTAAGTTATTTTGAATGATTATATCTAACTCTCATAAAAATAAAAATCTCATGTGTTGTGTGAAGAGGTGCATGCATCTGCATCCTCCCCAATTTCAAAAAGCACGTGGGGTGACCCTTACCCCCCATCCATAGTCCTTATCCCTCACATCAGTCAAGAAACCCCATTTTCATGCCTTGAAAACCGAAACTAGTGGTCATTTTATTTCTTTTCTTTTTCTTATCCACTTCGTCTTCTTTCCCACTTCTTCTTCCTTCTTTTTCTTTCCGTTTCCCTCCTGTGCATTTTTCCTTTTTTTCTTGTTTCCTCTGCTTCTGAGTCCCTCTTCTTCGATGGAGTTCAGAGAGAGCGAGTCGCAACAGCTAAGAAGGTGGTGGTGCACAAAGAGAGGGACTCGAAGCGGTGGAATTTCTTCTCAGGAACCTCCACTCCGCCTACACCGCCGCTTAGACAGCCGCCTAAACCGCTGCCTAGACAGGCGCTTAACAGCTCCCCGATTTTTCTTAGCGATTCAGACCTAATTGCATTGGCACCACCACGCCCAGGCCTAGGCGGCTGCCTAGGCCCTCTTTTAAAACACTGGGTTTTAGATCAATCCTAAGAGATTATATTAAACTTTCATCGTTTCTGCATGGATCTTAATTTCAAAATAATTGAACAAATTTGGTATTCTTTTTCTTGGATTTAAGATTGTAACTTCTTGAGAAATATACTCTAGACTGAAAAACTACATGGTGTTAGTAATGTGTTATCAAATGAGTTAATTATAGTATCATGTGATCGTCATGTCACACTAAAAAAACCTACTCTAGGCTGAGGAAGTAAGCAAATTAAACAAGTAAGGTAACATGGAGCTATCTAGTACAGAAGAAAGAAATTTAACTTATCAGTAGAAATAAGTGTGGTATAATGCATGCTTACGATGGCAAAACTTACATAACCAATCTTACGTAACCAAATTATTCTTGTTTATCTTCGGATCGGCAAGGTCTGGCTTAATATCTTCTTGGTAGCTAGGGTAAGATATTCTTGATCATACTTGCCTTAAATTACAAGTAGTGGAGGAATCATTTGCTTTTGGCTTGCCATATAACACATGGGATGCTTTAGAGGATATATAAAGTACGTGAAAAAGATAGATTCCATTTCCCCATTTCCATTATTAAAAAAAAAAAAAAAAAAAGGCATATCCTTTTGGCATCTCTTTCTTTTCATATTTTGCTTTTATTTATTTTTATTAATATGGCCTATATTTAACCTAATAGGAGATGGGACTTCTTGTTACAGTTACTAATGGGGGTTCAAAGCCAGACAAGACACGCACCCCTGTTAGAAAATGGTAGAAGGACGCTCATAAGGGAAAATGGGAAGGTATTAATTCCTTGGATAGTTTGGCATACAAGTTCTCTTTGACCATTGACATGATGATTTAGAAAACTCCCATCTTCTAATTGAATCTAGATTGATCGGGAAGGAAGATAAAAAGTAGAGCTCAATAATTTTATGGTACACATTCCTTTTCACTTTTGACTATTTTGGGATTTCTAGTTGCCACAAAAAATATTTCCAGATTTATTTGATCATACCATACCAATTACTGCATCTTATTTTTCTTTCGTTAGAAAGATGGTTTTGAACATTGAATATTTAGTCTACTCTTGAACATCCACTACTACAAAATAGAGCTTTCATGACACTTACTAAATTTTTTAATGACATTTTTTTATTAAAAACGTTATTAAAATAAATTGATGACGCAACTAAAAAAACCAACGGGAATGATTTATAAAAAAGAAGAGCGTCGCGTGAATTCCTCAAAACTTCCTTAGCCCTCACGACTCATTCACTCCACTACCCAACCCACTCCCAGCCAACTCCCAGATAGAGAATGCAATATCAACGCTCTCTTTCTCCTCAAGACGGAAGACTCACTGTCTTTCTATCTCTCCCTCTATTTCTCTCTCTCTGGGACGCCCACAGTCTTCATCACACAGTCTTCATCGCGAGTACTCACTGTCTTTCTATCTCTCCCTCTCTTTCTCTCTCTCTGGGACGCCCACAGTCTTCATCAACCAGATTGATTGTTTTCCCCAAATTTCACTCAAAACCTAATTGTGTATGGTAAGTTTGTTGGAATGGTTATGGGTTTTCTAGAAAATAATTTCTATATTAATCTCTTTTGTGAAGTTGTATTGATTAGTCCGAGCTATGTGGCTGGACAGATTTTAGTTTAGCCTTGACATTTGCTAAAGTAGTTGTTGTACAAATTGTAGTTTAGCTAGCCTTGTCATTTGCTATGTTGGATAACGAGATTGATCATTGTTTTTTTTTTTTTTTTTTTTTTTTTTTAACTTTGTGATCCCCTTAATACCAATTCTGAATTATATTAACTATTACTTTTATCCTTTAAAAAAAAAAAAAAAAATCTTTAGATTGTGTGTTCTTGTGGGAGTTGGTGTTTATAGCACACCACATGTTTGATAAAACTCCTCATAAGCTCTGCTTCTGTTTTTTATCTTTAGCCTGCAACAGTTTATATATTGTGCCCTCATGCAATCTCGTTATATGTTTTATTTTAATATCAATCAATATAACTGTTTTAGAAGAACAATCTTGATGGATTGTTTGGATTTGTAGATCCTGGCAGAATCCCTCAAAAGGCCGGCAGAAAGGAACAAAGATCAAATGCAATGGCTCTTAGATTACAGAACTGCAAAAAAGGACAATTAATTTTTGCTCCGTATAACAAAGGGTTTTTAGTACTATGTGTTTGAATTTTTTTGTTCCTAACAAATCAGCAGTTGACCATTGTGTAATAAAGAATGCAATTATTTATGTTTTGTAGGTTTCATTGGTTGTTGGATATTATTGACCCCTATGAGGAATTAGTGTATTATATGGACTCACTTAATTGGATACAGATAGATCTTGGAATGAAGGACATTGTTGAACTGTAAGTATTTGGATATACGTTTGTCCTTATTTCATGCATTTCAAGATTTGAATATATTCATGTGTTCTTATCCTCTATGTGCAGATCACTGAAGATGTTTAAAGCTCAAAAGGGAATAAAGGGTTGAAAAATATCAATTGGAAAGTAGTAAAGGTGAGGAACATTGTGTTTTGACTTTAAATTAATCTGACTAACTTACATTTTATACTTTGTTATTTGTATATGCAGTGCCCTTTGCAAGAAGGAACTGTAGAATGTGGATATTATGTGATGAAATACATGAAGGAAATCATTGATGATCCGAACTGCTCAATTATTACCAAGGTTAGTACTACTATTACAAAGAGCACTTAAGCGGGTGTATTCGCTACTATCTTATTAGTATTAGTTCTTTGTGTGTAATTTATAGTTTAGGCAAATTAATTTACAACTAACGATGGTTTTTACTCAAATCATTGGCAACTCATGAAGGAAATCGGCATAACTATACTAAATTACTTGAATGTTCACATTATTGATGATGAGATGGATTGTTGTTAGCGTGATTTGTAGTGTTTAATTAAAGTTAATTACAATAGAAATTGGAACTTTTGAATCTTCCAAAAGATGCCCAATTGGATTTTAGCTCATCAAAACCATCATGGGTATTCGTGTATTGAGTTGATTCAAGTCATCAATGGGTTTTGTTTTTGTTTTCCTTGTCTGGATTCAGATTCTAATTCTTGATTTATTTTTTGTCTTCAATAAAATTGTAATGCTAATCTATCTTTAGTTTGCGTTTGAATGTGATAAATAAATAGGTTCAGATCTGATTTTGTTAAGCCATTTTGTGTTTGAGCTTGGTGTTATTTACCATCAAGATGAGGCCTTTAAAGTTTAAATCTTTTGCTGGACCGCTTGACGTTTTATTAGCTCTATACCGAGTGAAAAAAAAAAACACATTAGCGAAAAATACGAGTAGAGAACCCTTGTTCTTTCTGGGCTAGTTGATGCTAATTGACCACATCCTTATTAGTTAAATGATTGAAATTATTTTTTGTCGTGACATGTTCTCTTTTGGTTGTGATTTGTTGCAGTTCAAAGAAAAAGCTACATACACTCAACAGGAAATTGATGCATTAAGAATAGAGTGGGCTGAGTATGTTGATGACTTCATCCCAATAGATGAAACACTAGATTAGCTAGTTTGTGAAATTTAAATTAAGTGAACTAGTTTTAGTTTAGTAGGAAACTCTACACATTATATTGTCTTTTGTAATACTTTGGTAGTGGATGAATTACAAATTTATGAAGCAATATTGTTTAATTTGAGATAAATATCTAGCTTCTTGGATGAATTATGTAAGTCTTCTTATATATGCCATCATACATATTTTAGGACATGTATTGAATCATTTATGACACGCTTTGTGTGTCATGGGTAATATTCAATGACGCTGCAGTGCTATAGTACATGACGCTATACATATGTCATGTTTACTATACCATGACGCTCATTCCTCTATTTATGACATATATTCTACATCTCAAATTGAAATAGATGACATGCTTTTTTAATTCAATGACGCTTGTTATGTGTCTCTAAAAGCTATGCATGACATTGTGCGTGTGTCATGATTAGTATACCATGACACTCATTCCTATGTTTATGACACTTATTTCATGTCTTAAATGGTAATAGATGACATAAGTTCTTAATTCAATGACGCTTGTTAGGCGTCCTTAAAAGTAATACATGACACTCTTTCAACGTCATAAAAAATATCTTTAATGACACCCACAAAGATGACGCTAAACCCTTGCGTCATTAAACTTTTAACATGACCCATAAAATGTGTCATGTATGTAAAAATTTGTAGTAGTGATCACCGACCTTATCAATTATTGTATCTTATTTCAAATCAACATCGTTTTGAAATGATGATCATTTTCTTTTAAAAAAATTAAAAAAATCAAATCTTAAGTTGCCTACCTCTAACCCTAGCCTCGCTGAGAAATCAAATTTGGTGCAAATTATGAAAAATAATGAAACTTCAAAAAGACCCTCAAAACTTAAAATGTAGTTTTGACGTAACAAATGAGTTCTGTTCTATTTTGATATAGCGTATTTTGAGCTCAAATTGATTGGAGCTCGAAACTCATGGTGGATTTTGTTGTTTCTGAACTTATTACTCCTATCTCAACCAATTTTCCTACATCACTATATTACTTGCAGAAGTAGAACCTATTAATAATATGTGGATAATCTCACTTGTACGTAAGACATTGATCATATAAGTCCATATGAATCTTACTTTTGCAAGGGATTTGATCAATCCAAAATGCACATACAATAGGCCAAGGTCCTCATCATATGAAAATGGAGCACATCACCATTGGAAAACACCATTGTGAAAAACGAAAAGGAAAAAGGAATGTGAAACAAAGAGTACACTTTGCCCATTGCCTCTCAGGTCTAGAAGATTTTTATGTTACATACAACAAGAGAGTGTACTACGCATGAGGGCGTATGTAGCTTTATATACATAAGAAGTGATTCAACATATTTATTACAAGAGGAATATTTATATCATTAAGTGCAGATAAAGCTCTAGCTTATTACATATAGATCTTTATTTAATTAGCTAGCTAGCTACTAATTACTTATACCAAACTAATTAAGTACGATTAGCTAGGCCATTAGCGACGACTCCTAGGATATTCTCTTATCTCTATCCCCCCAAATAACAAGGCTGCGTCCTTGCTAGTAAGAACAGGCTGATCTCCACGAGCTTGCTGATGATGATACTGATGATGAGCTGGTTTGTGAGGATCTTGAGTAAACGGAGGCCTTGTAGGGTCCCTCCCTGCTGGCCGGCCATAGTACTTGTCTATCATAGCAGAAGCCTCCACTCCAAGCTGTACTAGCTTTTCCTGCGTTGCCATGATAAGACTGCTAAGTTTACAAGTACAAAAGAAGCAGACACACAAATAGTGTATTCAGGTAACTTGCTTTGCCTTTGTTTGCTGGTAAAAAGGTTATCTACCAAGCCCCATTATATAGGAGTTAAAAAGGTGATCCCTTCATGGATGTGCTTTAGTATCTTACAATGGATAATATTTGGATAACGCGATAAAAATATCTCTTTAGAAAATATCTCTTCTTCCAAAGGGGCTTTCTACTTTTGGTGATTCCATTGAATTACAAACATTTGGAGTAAATCTTTGATTTTGGGGCTTGCTTAACTTGGAAATTCATGTAATTAATTAACTAATGTTGCAAATTACAAAATTAGTTTCATGGCATATTGGTCGAAAACACATTAATGAAAAATAGGAATAACGATCAAAATGGAATTTGGGAGGTGAAGATATTATCTTTATCTTCCTGAAGAGATTGAAAGGAATCTATATGGGGTTTACCCCTTTATCTCGTTTTCCTTGGGTGGCTTGAGGATTTGGTACATGTTTTGCAAAAGTTGCTCCTCAATTTCCATCCAAAGATGATAATTATCACAGCTTTACCAAAGCAAAGTCGATAACAAGGGTGCACAAAGATTTTAAAGGGAAAGACATCACCCGTAGTCATTATGCCAGGGAATACTACCCCAACAAATTAAATGAGTGGGAGCATCTTCAGGGATCCAAGGGTGGAAGTAATCAGTTAGCAGTTGGTTTACTATGCTACGTAGGTTATATAGACTACATGCATTAGCATAAGCAATTAAAACATGAATTTACTAAAAACCTTCTTGAACTACAACCCACTTAAACCTTATGGGTGGCTCCGCCATTGACTAGGATTTGAGGTAGGCAACTTTAGATTTGTTTCAAGCTTTTTTTTTTTTATCTGAGAATTGTTATTGGCACTTCAAATTTCTCATTCTACACTCCAAACTTTCTATATTTAGAAAGAAAAATACACTTGTGAGGAATGTAGAATGAGATTTTTAGAGTGCCAATAACACTTCATTTTTTTTTTTGAAAAGATAATGATCATCACCTCAAAACGATACTGATTTGAAATAAAATACAGTAATTGATAAGATCGGTGTTTGTCAAGAGTAGACTAAAGATTCAAGGTTCAAAACCATCTTTCTAACCAAAGAAAAATAAGATGTGGTAATTGGTCAGGATCAAATAGTTCTAAATCTGGAAATATATTCTGTGACAAATAGAAATCCCCAAACAGTCAAAAGTGAAAAGGAATGTATACCCTAGAATTATTGAACTACTTTTTATCTTCCTTCCCTAATTCAGATTCAAGAAGAAATGGGAGTTTTCTAAATCATCATGTCAATGGTCAAAGTGAACTTGTAAACCAAATTATGCAAGGAATTAATACCTTCCCATTTTCCCTAAGGAAAGTCTTTCGACCTTTTTCTAACAGGGGTGCGTGTGTTGTCTGGCATTGAACCCCATTAGTTATAACTGTAACAACTGACCCATCTCCTATTAGTAAAAAACAGGTTAAGTGATCATGTCTTGGAAATTCCAACGGTGACAAAATTTTATTTACTACTCCTCATGTAAGAACATGAAGCAAAAATATGAGTAGCTAGGAAGAAAAATCGAGAGATCAGGCAGCTGTAAGCCACCTCACATCATCGTCCGCAATCCCTCTCCTCCCACCGCCAATAAAAACTTTTGCTCTAAACCTCTTGCATCTCTCTCTCTTTTCTTCGCTACCCAGAGACCCACCTTCAACCAAAGAAAATCAAACACAAAATGATGATGGATAAGACCAAATTGATTTGAAGCCCACTTTCAAATTTAACACAAATTATAAGACCGAATTTTAAGAGGGGAACGCAGGTGATGAGAGACATGTAATGTGAGGGTGAAATAGGAATTTAAACTTGATGAGACATTGGAGGAAAAAAGTTTGTTGTCGTTTGAATTTCCAATGCAGGAATAATAAACAATTTGTATTTTTTTTTGTTTAAGGCATGGCCCCCAACTGGAATTCAATGAGAAATTAAAAAGCTACGTGGCTAGTGAGTCCTGGCGGAATTCTTTTTTGGGCAAGTCTCGCTAGCAACTCCCAAACTATAATTGTATATCAATATATGACAATATACATAAAAAATATCATTAACCTACGTGACACTTTTATGATACTTTAAAAGTTTATCGCTCCTATACACTCTTCAATCAGGGCTTCAAATTTTAATTTTACTTTGAAATATTATTATCTTAAGTTTATCAGTATGGCATAACGATCATGTGATTCTATCAATCAACTCATACTATAACACACTAATAACACCATGTACCTTTTTAGCCTAGAGTAGATTTCTCGAGAATTTACAATCTCAAATCCAAAAAAAAAAAAAAAAAAAAAAAAAAAAAAACCAAATTATTCAATTATTTTGAAATTAAGATCCATGCAGAAACCATAAAAGTTTAATATAATCTCATAGGATTGATCCCTACTTTCATACCTGCAGTTGTCTCCATTAACTAATTGGTTATTGTTGGTGCCATAATGTCCTCTGCGAGATTGTTGAACTCCATGTCGCTTTAAGATGGAGGAAGATTCTCTATTCTTTCATGCTCTCCTATTTGAATGATCACAGTTCAACCATGTTAACTTTTTATATTGATTTTTTTTATAAAAATAATAAGACAAAAAATAATATGTGAGAGAAGGGGATGGAAGAGAATGGGAATAAGAGGGTAGAGAATCCTTCTCCCTTTAAGATTGTCTTTGACGAGCCTTAAGTAGGCTTTCAAGCTCTCTTAAATGAGTTAGTAATTGTTAGGCGTTCCACTGTTGGTCAAGACCAACAAATTGATTGATTGATTGTTTGTTTCAAGTTGCTTGTTTGCACCACAAGTAATTCAACTTAGTTATCGAAACGATTGTGCAATAAAGAGGTTTAATCTATGTTAAGTTCTTTTTTATGTCTTGGTGACAAGAACTTTATATTTTCTTTATGTTGATGCCAAGAGAGAACCACAAACTAATCCAATGTATTCAAGTTAGTTTGCCATTCTCATGTGAATGTAAAGATAGAAAGCAAGGTAAATTAGCCTGGAAAGTAGAGTGCTGAAACCAATGAAATGTAAAAGCATGCTAAATATTTAATCAACATAATAATAACTTGCATGAAAGGCTAATAACTTGAAGATCGACGATAATACAAACAATCGGGCAAGATTTGAACCTATTCGGACAAGCTGATCGCTAGCCGCGCAAGTTATTGCAAGTAAAGGATGTATTTAAGGAAGGAAATTCAATACAAGAAATCGATACTACAAGGAAAGTAGTAGAGCTATAAATATAAAGAGTAGGCTGCAAAGCTTTGAAGTCGTTTAAACGTTGAGTTGAGTGTCCTTTTCTTTAACTTTTATGCTATCTTTTATAAAACCACATCTTTCTTCTAGAATAAGCCATTCCCTCTTAGTTCCTTCCCTCTGATCCAAGTGGATGATGTAATTATTGTCACATAATGAGTTTTTACTTAGATACTTGAGCTTTTATCTACTTGAAACTACGAACTTGCCATTGGAAAGTACTTTTCTTCTGTAAAACTCGACTAAGCAGTCTTCGATCCTTCTGTGTAAGAGGGTATTTTTTTTATGCCAACAATTGCAGTTTGTTAAGCATTGTTCTTTGTTCATCCTTTGTATTTGAATGTATAATGAAGGATTGAGATTAGACTAGCTCATAGGCTAGGATTGCACTAGTTATCATAGCAGCTGATAGTGTTTTAAGTTGTAACCGTGCCCTGCACGTCAGCCTTTAAAGTGTGTGGAGCGTGTGAGTTTGTAATGGTTAGTTTTTGTCCTCTCTTCATTCATTTTTATGCTGTGTGTGTTAAGAAGCAACGTACTCCATTGTTCTTGCTTCTATCATTTTCTTCCTTCTCTCTTAAATTCCAAAATCTAATTTCTGCAAAATACAGAACTCAGAATCTAATAATGCAAGGATAAAGTGTCCAAGAAGGGTCCTGGGTATTATCAGAGACTCATGCGCTTGAATCGAATAAATTTCTGCAGTGGAATCTAATGCATAATTCCAAAACTACACAAAATTAAGGAGGGGAAAAAGGTATAACCTGGGTATATTATTCCCTATATAACATAATTGTATTCTGTGGTAGATCTATAATAATGTAGCTCTTGGCCGAAACTTATCAGAATATTGCTTATCAGGACCCAAATTCATCTCAATCGATTCAATTTGATTTAGGAACTATACAAAGAAAAACCTCATTATCGACAACGTGTATTAATCAGGGCAGTAAATAGAGAATCAAAAAATTTACTAGTGTTGTTGTTTGGACCATGCTTACTAATTACATTGATGATCACCCCTCTAATCCGTTCTACATATATATATGGGGTCAACCTCTGTTAAGTAATACAATAGCATACAATAACCAAGATCTAACGACTGAAAAATCTAACGTACAAAATACCTTGGAGCATGATAAAATTTTCGCTTTTGCTTAGTAGTGCTTTAGGTAAAACTTTGTTATTTTAAAATTCTGTAAATGCACTTGGAAAATTAAGCTACGCAACCTTTCAGTCAAACTTCGTTATATATTAATGGATAATCTCGAGACCTAGTACAAGCATACTTTCAACATAGTATCTGGGTCATAGTAGAAAGGATTTTTTCATAGATTCGTTTCAATAATATTATCCCTACTAGAAAAGGAAGCATAATGGAGAATCGCCAAGAAACTGATCAGAAAGGCCACTTGCGAAGCTCTCTGGGACTCCTATATATAATGTGGCTTGACTCTTAATTATTTCAGCAAGACAAGCACAAGGCAAACCAAGCTTGGTAGCTCCCCTTGATTCACTCATTGTGAGTTAGCAATGGCTGGTTATGAACGCGTTGTTATTATAGAAACTGTATTTCACCGGAAGGTACCTGCCCCCATTGCATCCGAACACCACGCCATCATCGAGGACTGCCACGGTGTGCTTTACAAAAATAATCGCACGAATGTGGCAGCTGACGAGTACTACGATAGCTGGCCTCAGAAGATGATCAACGCTTCTTCTAGGCCTCCTCTTCCTCCTCCCCGTCAGCAGAATCAGATTATGATGCAGATAAAGGGCAATGCTATCCTCAATAGCACCGAGGCGGCCAAGCGCTATGGCGGATTTGTGACTACTGAATTTTACCCCAGGAGGTCGACCTAATTAGCTTCAGTTACATATCTTGGTACACAAGGCAAGGAAATCATGAATCTGTCAAGCTTCTAGCTAAGGATCTTATATATATGTATCGCCGCCTGCATATATAATATGTATCTTCTTTTCTTTTTACTTTATTTTTATTTCAATGGGCAGGACTTCCGGGGCAATCCAACAAGGATTGACCCTGCGAAAGTCGCCGGTGATTTATGTAAATCGAGTTGTCCCCTCAGAATCTGATCATCGTGCTGCTCAGCTTGTATTATTAGTTGGATATAAAAAAATGTGTAATTTACTATGCGCTTCTCTCTCTCCCCCCCCACCCCCGGGTTCTCCTTCTGTTCCTTGACAATGAAACAGTGTAATTTTACAATGGCATTTTAACTAAAATGGTTTTTGAGATTGGTATAAATGAGATTTGAAATTGATAAAATCAGTCCATGAGTTTGTCCGCTGTCAATCATTTTGATCGTTCTGTGAAAAACTTATAAAATGCTGTTATTCCCATCCCAGTATCTTATCTCTCCACCCACCTTTTTCAATAAAAATTTTAATTACAATTTTGCCCATTTATAAAATAGCTAATAAGGATCTTAAAAGATATATAATAATATTTTCAACCATACCTATGCCACTAGTAGCAGGTAAAGAGAACTTTGCTTCCAGCTCAACTGAAAGATTTTGGTGTTTATTCATGATGTGAAATTTCGGTTTGTTCGGATGGTTTCAAGTTTATAATTTTCCAGTTTGTTGGCTTCCATTAATATGCTTGAAGACTTGAAGTTCATCTGCTTGCCGTTTTTCGGTAAACATGGCTTCCTCCAGACTTGTCTACTTTTCCGCAAACCAGATACTTCCTTGTCTAAATCAACAATTCTCTTGTTCTTCTCTTCAATCTCTAGCTTTGTCATATGTTTGGCCCTTCTCAAATCTTCGGTAAGCTTTTCAATGGTAACCAGATTTTGTACTACTTCTAAGAACAATATAAATGCACTTGTCAAGTCTTGCTCTAATGACGAGCCATTACTTGGAGATTTTTTATGTTCTCATATTTCGCATTTATAACCTTGAAAAGCCTGTCTTTCTCTAGTCCAATAGCTTTTCTCTCCATCCTCGTGATATCATTTTTGAGATTTTCTATGTAGTTATCCTTTTCCTTCGCATTTCTTACAAGGGTTCTTACTGTTTGTGTGAAAAATTACTCTCTTGAATGTTTAATCATGATGTGAAATTTTGGTACGTAATTATTCAAGAATAGAGAAGAATGTAGATATGTAAATTTCGTTGCATACAAATGATGCATCACAAAGCTCCACGTGGCATATGACTAATCAAAAATGGACAAGTCATCAATGACATGTGACATAAATCAAGTAAAGGAAAATAGTAGAGCTATAAATATAAAGAGTAGGCTGCAAAGCTTTGAAGTCGTTTAAATGTTGAGTTGAGTGTCCTTTTCTTTAACCTTTCTGCTATCTTTTATAAAACCACATCTTTCTTCTAGAATAAGCCATTCCCTCTTAGTTCCTTCCCTCTGATCCAAGTGGATGATGTAATTGTTGTCAGATAATGAGTTTTTACTTAGATACTTGAGCTTTTATCTACTTGAAACTACGAAACTTGCCATTGGAAAGTACTTTTCTTCTGTAAAACTCGACTAAGCAGTCTTCGATCCTTCTGTGTGTAAGAGGGTATTTTTTTTATGCCAACAATTGCAGTTTGTTAAGCATTGTTCTTTGTTCATCCTTTGTATTTGAATGTATAATGAAGGATTGAGATTAGACTAGCTCATAGGCTAGGATTGCACTAGTTATCATAGCAGCTGATAGTGTTTTAAGTTGTAACCGTGCCCTGCACGTCAGCCTTTCAAGTGTGTGGAGCGTGTGAGTTTGTAACGGTTAGTTTTTGTCCTCTCTTCGTTCATTTTTATGCTGTGTGTGTTAAGAAGCAACGTATTCCATTGTTCTTGCTTCCATCATTTTCTTCCTTCTCTCTTAAATTCCAAAATCTAATTTCTGCAAAATACAGAACACAGAATCTAATAATGCAAGGATAAAGTGTCCAAGAAGGGTCCTGGGTATTATCAGAGGCTCATGCGCTTGAATCGAATAAATTTTTGCAGTGGAATCTAATGCATAATTCCAAAACTACACAAAATTAAGGAGGGGAAAAAGGTATAACCTGGGTATATTATTCCCTATATAACATAATTGTATTCTGTGGTAGATCTATAATAATGTAGCTCTTGGCCGAACCTTATCAGAATATTGCTTATCAGGACCCAAATTCATCTCAATCGATTCAATTTGATTTAGGAACTATACAAAGAAAAACCTCATTATCGACAACGTGTATTAATCAGGGTAGTAAATAGAGAATCAAAAAATTTAATAGTGTTGTTGTTTGGACCATGCTTACTAATTACATCGATGATCACCCCTCTAATCCGTTCTACATATATATATGGGGTCAACCTCTGTTAAGTAATACAATAGCATACAATAACCAAGATCTAACAACTGAAAAATCTAACGTACAAAATACCTTGGAGCATGATAAAATTTTCGCTTTTGCTTAGTAGTGCTTTAGGTAAAACTTTGTTATTTTAAAATTCTGTAAATGCACTTGGAAAATTAAGCTACGCAACCTTTCAGTCAAACTTCGTTATATATTAATTGATAATCTCGAGACCTAGTACAAGCATACTTTCAACATAGTATCTGGGTCATAGTAGAAAGGATTTTTTCATAGATTCGTTTCAATAATATTATCCCTACTAGAAAAGGAAGCATAATGGAGAATCGCCAAGAAACTGATCAGAAAGGCCACTTGCGAAGCTCTCTGGGACTCCTATATATAATGTGGCTTGACTCTTAATTATTTCAGCAAGACAAGCACAAGGCAAACCAAGCTTGGTAGCTCCCCTTGATTCACTCATTGTGAGTTAGCAATGGCTGGTTATGAACGCGTTGTTATTATAGAAACTGTATTTCACCGGAAGGTAGCTGCCCCCATTGCATCCGAACACCATGCCATCATCGAGGACTGCCACGGTGTGCTTTACAAAAATAATCGCACGAATGTGGCAGCTGACGAGTACTACGATAGCTGGCCTCAGAAGATGATCAACGCTTCTTCTAGGCCTCCTCTTCCTCCTCTCCATCAAGGACAACATTTTCCTCCCCATCAGCAGAGTCAGATTATGATGCAGATAAAGGGCAATGCTATCCTCAATAGCACCGAGGCGGCCAAGCGCTACGGCGGATTTGTGACTACTGAATTTTACCCCAGGAGGTCGACCTAATTAGCTTCAGTTACATATCTTGGTACACAAGGCAAGGAAATCATGAATCTGTCAAGCTTCTAGCTAAGGATCTTATATATATGTATCGCCGCCTGAATATATAATATGCATCTTCTTTTCGTTTTACTTTATTTTTATTTCAATGGGCAGGACTTCCGGGGCAATCCAACAAGGATTGACCCTGCGAAAGTCGCCGGTGATTTATGTATACCATCGAGTTGTCCCCTCAGAATCTGATCATCGTGCTGCTCAGCTTGTATTATTAGTTGGATATAAAAAAATGTGTAATTTACTATGCGCTTCTCTCTCTCCCCCCACCCCCCGGGTTCTCCTTTTGTACCTTGACAATGAAACTGTGTAATTTTACAATGGTATTTTAACTAAAATGATTTTTGAGATTGGCATAAATCCTCATTTTGGTTTTTGAGATTTGAAATTGATAAAATCAATCTATGAGTTTGTCCACTGTCAATCATTTTAATCGTTCTGTGAAAAATTTGTAAAGTGTTGTTATTCCTACCCCAGTATCTTATCTCCCCACGCACCTTTTCAATAAGAATTTTAATTACAATTTTGCTCATTTATAAAATAGCTAATAAGGATCTTAAAAGATATATAATAATATTTTCAACCATACCTATGCCACTAGTAGCAGGTAAAGACATTTTTGCTTCCAGCTCAACTGAAAGATTTTGGTGTTTATTCATGATGTGAAATTTCGGTTTGTTCGGATGGTTTCAAGTTTATAATTTTCAGTTTGTTGGCTTCCATTAATATGCTTGAAGACTTGAAGTTCATCTGCTTGCCGTTTTTCAGTAAACATGGCTTCCTCCAGACTTGTCATACTTTTCCGCAAACCAGATACTTCCTTGTCTAAATCAACAATTCTCTTGTTCTTCTCTTCATTCTCTAGCTCTGTCATATGTTTGGCCTTTCTCAAATCTTCGGTAAGCTTTTCAATTGTAACCAGATTTTGTACTACTTCTGAGAACAATATAAATGCACTTGTCAAGTCTTGCTCTAATGACGAGCCATTACTTGGAGATTTTTTATGTTCTCATATTTTGCATTTATAACCTTGAAAAGCCTGTCTTTCTCTAGTCCAATAGCTTTTCTCTCCATCCTCGTGATATCATTTTTGAGATTTTCTATGTAGTTGTCCTTTTCCTTCGTATTTCTTACAAGGGTTCTTACTGTTTGTGTGAAAAATTACTCTCTTGAATGTTTAATCATGATGTGAAATTTTGGTAAGTAATTATTCAAGAATAGAGAAGAATGTAAACATGTAAATTTCGTTGCATATAAATGATGCATCACAAAGTTTCACGTGGTATATGACTAATCATAAATGGACAAGTCATCAATGACATGTGGCACAAATCAAGCAAAAGAGGGAAGAAATCCTTTAAAATCAGCAAGGAGCCCAAATTGCTCCCAAAACCAGAAAGAAAACTAAACCATCTTCACAAAATAAGCAAGAATTGAAGATTGCCCACAAAATAGGCAAGAAAGCCTTATAATTCGTCCAAGAAAGGGAAAGTGGCTAAAACAAGACACAAAACATGCCTAAATTCTCCCATGGACGAATCAAGACACAAATCAAAGGCAAGCTTTGAGAAGTTTATAAATACAAGGACCCAAGACAAGCATAAGGTAGACAATTTCTACATTCAAGGCTGAAATTCTCACAAAATGAGAACCTCTACCAAATCTTTGAAGACTAATATGCTGCCTAAGCTCTATTCGAAGAACATACAACCAAAGCCGAGGCTTTCTTTTGACAAAAGCCGAAGCATTCCCTTGAAGAATCAACAAGCATTTGTGCCGATTCCTTCAAGACTTTGTTGCAAGCTTAAAACTTGTAACAACATTTGATTCAAGATCAAGTCGCCAAGACCCTTGAATCAACAAAATCCCACATCAACATCACCTTTTCCGCAGGTCATACGCAAACCTAGAGGTGAAGACTATCAACGTATTATTTCAAGCTCAAAACTTGAAGCAATTGTTCAATCATTCATCCGAGATCAAGTCATCGCGACCCTTGGATCAACAACCCACGCATCTACATCAAATTTGAAGACTGAATTAGAGGAAAATTGTACACAGAGATTGTAACTCTACAAATTCATCAATACAAATCTACTTTGTACACGTGTTCTCATCTCATTCGTTACAATATTTTCATGTTTGGCACGCCTAGTAAGACTTCTCTACCTTTCGTCTTTATCTTCAAATCCACAAGAAACACACATGGCATCAAGAAAAGATCAAGTTGTTCCTGTAACCAACGCGAAGAACAAGAACACCCTTGCCCCAAGTGGTGGCACTTTGGGCGTCACAACCAGAAGCAAGGCAAAAGCTCTCTCTGCCCTGCCTTCCACCCCTACATCAACTTTGCCAGAGAAGCAAGAGCACTCGAGGCACGAGCCCGTGATCACCCTAGCCTTCCTAAAGGTGCCAAGGGAAGAAAGCCCGATGAGGTACTTCGAGTCGTTGACTTCTGATGCCGACTCAAGCAGTAACTCGTATCCCGTAGCCATGCAAGTTATGACTACTGGTACGACTTCAATCGAGAAGCAACTGGCACAAATGAGTGAAGCAATCGCAAGGCTAACAAGAACCGTGGAAGAAAATGACTTGTAGATTGCTACACTCGTCAATCGTCTAAAGGCACAACACGACGAGAAAGCTGACCCAAAAGTTAATCTACCAAAGAAAGAAACCGATGAAAAAGATGAGCCTCTGGTGGAGAAAGCCAAGAAGAAGCTGGAGGTGGACCGAGCTACCACGTTCATGGTATCTCTCTCTATCCAATAGCTACAAGAGATGATCAGAAGCACCATAAAGGCGCAGTACGAAGGGAGCTCACATGACTTTGTGCTGTACTCAAAGCTCTACTCCAAGAAGATTGACGCCTTGAAGATGCCAAGGGGTTATCAGCCACCTAAATTCATGCAATTCGATGGAAAGGGCAATCCTAAGCAACATATTGCCCATTTCATTAAAACCTGCAACAATGTTGGGATGGAGGGAGACTACCTCGCCAAACAGTTCGTGCGCTCGCTAAAAGGTAACGCTTTTGACTAGTACACTGACCTTAAGCCCGAGTCCATCAACAGCTAGGATCAGCTTGAAAGGGAATTCCTCAACCGCTTCTACATCATCCACTTCATCGTAAACATGCTGGAACCAACAAGTACGAAGCAGTGGAAGGATGAACCTGTCGTCGACTACATCAATAAATGGCAATCATTAAGTCTAGATTGCAAAGATCGGCTTTCTTAAACATTCGCCATTAAGATGTGCGTTCAAGGTATACACTAGGGGCTACATTACATCCTCCAAGGCATAAAACCAAGAACTTTTGAAGAATTGGCAACTCGATCCCATGACATGGAGTTCAGTATTGCCAATCATGGGAAGAAATAGCCAATCATCGACTTAAAAAAGGATAAGGTGTTTGCTCCAAAGGTAGACAAGATTAGGAAAAAAACCCACCAATGAAGCTTTTGCCTTTCATACTACCCCCATCAAGACCTCCGCCGCGCTCGTCAAGATCTCCTCCAAAAGCAAAACAAATGAGATGAAAAGTGAGCCTTTTTGCACCCAAGATAAGTACAAAAACACCTTGAGGGAATTGGAGCAGAAGACGTACCTTTTTCCTTACTCTGACATGGCTGCAATACTAGACGACTTATTGGAAAAGAAGATAATTGAGTTACCTGAATGCAAGCGCCCCGAAGAGATGAATCGCATTAACGATCTTAAGTACTGCAAGTATCATCATATTGTGAGTCATCTTGTTGGCAAGGGCTTTGTCCTCAAGAAGCTCATCATGAAACTAACACAACAAGGGCAAATTGAACTCGACCTGGAAGACACAGCCGCAACACACACTACCACGATTATGTTCAGATCCTTCGATCATGTGCCTCTCCAAGTGATGCATGACCATTCTTGTTCATGCTCAAGCTACACATCACCTTTTGCACAACCAATGTTGGGGGTAAGTTACCAAAATGCTCCTACCGATGATGAAGAATGATGGACATTGGTGACCTACAAAATGACAAAAAAGCCAAGACCACAAGCCACAAGGCCAATGGTGGAACAAGGGAAAAAGTACCGCCACCGCAATAGTAGGAAGCCCAAAAAAAACGTAAGAGCTGCTAAGCCAAAGTACATTAGGGAACCTATGGAACAAGAGCATGCATTCCCGTTTCCTTGCACGAGTACTTCTCGAATGACTTCTTCCAACAATGCACTACCGTTGAAGTAGAGATAGAAGAGCCCTTAACAGGCAAAGTTATCTCTATCGAGGAAGAGAAGACCCTCAAGCCCAAAAAAAGCCTGCCAACATACTTTAGCATCGAGGAAGCACTACTATTGCCCAAGAAGAAGCGAAAAGCACGAGTAGCGGTATTGGCGAGTCTCGACGACAATGAAGTGTAAGAAAGCAAGGACAAAGGCTTGAAACTTCAGCCACATGAGTATGCCACGTGTTATGCCGCCAATGACACAATCAACTTCATTGACGAAGACTTGCTGCTAAGATCAAAACCTTACAATTGTCCTCTCTTCGTCTTTAGGTACATAAGAAAGCACAAAGTCAACCATGTGCTTGTGGATGGTGGATCGGCCATAAACATCATGCCAAAGTCAATAATGACCACAATCGGCATCAAGGTGGATGAACTATCCCGAAGTTGCTTCCTAATCTAAGGTTTTAACCAAGGAGGACAAAGAGCGATAAGCATGGTCCGAGTGGAGATGACCATTGACGAACTCAAATCAAGCACGATATTATATGTGATTGATGCAAGAACTTCCAACAGCTTGCTCTTAGGAAGGCCTTGGATCTATGAGAATGGAGTGGTGCCATCAACCTTTACAATGCTTAAAGTTCTACAGAGAATGAGTCAAGGTGATACAAGGCGACACCAAGCCATTCACCGAAGCTAAATCACACTTCGCGGATGCCAAGTTCTACATGGATGAAGACATGGTACCTAAAGCTCTTCCAAATGAGATCAAATCCACAAGCAAAGCCGCACCTAAGAAACAAGAGTGGCAAGTCGTGCCTAAAAAGCAAGAAAGGGAAGTCGTGCCATCTTTAAACAAAGGCGATGATGAGCCTACCAAACCTATAACAATCAAAGGGAATGTGATGCCCTGAAAAGGACCAAACACACCCGTCTTCTGATACATCCCAATGTCGAGAAGAAAGAATAGGCAATCCCTATTCGAAACTATAACAAGCAAAGTCGACACACAGCTGCATAAGGACGATGTAAAGCTGCTCAAGACAAATGCAGTTTTACCTCTGACACAGCTAGGCGACGCTAAAGTTTCAAAACCACCACAAGGTTTCGTAAAACCTCTACCAAAAGGGGCATAACCAAGCTTTATTCCAACCAAGAAGACCGAAGAATGTTTCGACCCAAAGGCTTACAAACTCATGTCAAAGGCTGGGTACGATTTTGCCTCATCTTCAAATCTTGGAAAGAAGAATGCAAACACCGTTAACGACAAAGAACGTGACATCACCAAGACTCAAAAGAAGTTAAAGGAGCATGGTTACGGAGTTGACAACAACAAAGCTGGACTTGGCTTCACACCAAATACACCTGTGAAGATTTCAAGCAAAACAAAAACGTTAGCGCTCAACACATTAATGTAAGCGTTCAACAAGATCAAAAGGCCTCTTGAACGTCAGTCTTCGATAGGCTGAATTGTTCAAAACCCAGAATTTCGACACTTGATCGCATTGGTAATCAAGACCAAACTTCCGTCTTCAAACGGCTCAACACACTAACACCCCAAAATTGTGTTTTCGAAAAGTTGTCAAAGCCTAATAAGCAAAGCAACACGACTGGCTCTCCTCCATGACGGTCGGCCTTCGAAAGACTTAAAGAAGCTAAGCAGCCTTCTAGAAGAGGAAGACGTTTGAAGCTCAATTTCTTCAAGGATGATGTGCCAAGCAACCTTAGAAGTCAACACAAAAGGACAACTAAAGGTAAAAAGGCACATCATTATACACACTGGCCAATCTTCACGCCAATAAGCCCAAGGGGACGGCACTAAAGAAGAGGTCCAAGACGTTTTCCACATCACGATCCAAGAAGACTAAAAGGACGAAACCCCCAAGGAAGATATCACTGCTGCACCACCATAACTCTAGGATGAGGGGCAAGCCACGGTTGATAATCTCAAGGAGCTCAACTTAGGCACAAACGAGGAGTTGAAGCCTATCTTCGTAAATGCACTACTAAGTGCGGATGAGATCGAAAAGTACTACCAACTGTTATTAAAGTACAAAAACGTCTTTGCTTGGACCTACAAATAGGCCTTAACCCTACCATCACCGTGTATCGTCTTGCAGTCAAGCCTAGAATGCGACTGATAAAACAAACTCAAAGACATTATCGATCCGAGCTCATCCCATAAATTGAGGCCGAGATTGACAAACTAATCAAAGCAGGCTTCATTCGAGAGGTGCAATACCTTAAATGGATATCTAGCATCGTCATTGTTCTTAAGAAATCTGGATAAATACGTGTTTGCGTAGATTTTCGCGACCTCAACGATGTTGCCCAAATAATGAATTTCCCTTTCCAATCATCGAAATCATGGTGGCGCAACCACTGGCCACGAGGCACTACTATTCATAGACAGCTTATCTGGATACAATCAAATCTGCATGGCTTGGAACTAACAACCTTCCACACTCCAAAAGGTATGTACTACTACAAGGTAATACCCTTTGGCTTGAAGAATGCTAGAGTTACATATCAACGCTCAATATAGAAGATCTTCAACAACATGCTACATAAAAACGTAGAATGCTACGTGGATGACGTATTTGTCAAGACCAAAAAGAAATCCGATCACTTTAAGGATTTACAAATGGTGTTCAACAAACTACGGCACTACAACCTCAAAATGAACCCGTTAAAGTGTGCATTTGGCGTCACTTCTGGGAAGTTCCTCGGCTTCATTGTTAAGCACCGTGGCATTGAAGTGGACCAGTTAAAGATTAAGGCCATTCAAAGCATTCCCGAGCCAAGGAATCTACATGAGCTAAAAAGTCTACAAGGACAGCTATCATTCATTAGGCGTTTCATCTCTAACCTTGCTGGACGCTGTCAACCCTTCAGTTGACTCATGAAGAAATACACTCTATTCATATGGGATGATGCATGTCGTAATGCCTTCGAAAGCATAAAAATGTACTTGGCAAACCCACCAGTCTTAGGAACGCCCTTGCCTGGAAAGCCGCTCATTCTATACATTGCCACACAAAGGGGTTCCATTGGAGCATTATTGGCATAAGAAAATGAAGACCAAAAGGAAAGAGCACTCTACTACCTAAGTAGAACTCTTACTGGTGCCGAGCTCAACTACTCACCAAATGAGAAGATGTGCCTTGCCCTATTCTTCGCCTTCCAAAAGCTAAGACACTACATGCATGCTTACACCATCCATTTGGTTGCTAAAGCTGACCCAGTCAAGTATGTTATGTTCAAACCCATTCTGACAGGGCGACTAGCTAAATAGGCGTTGCTTTTCAATCAATATGAGATCATCTACGTCCCAGTTGAAGCCGTCAAGGGGCAAGCCCTAGCAGATTTCCTTGCCAACCATTCAATCTCAACCAATTGGAAAATCTCAGACGACTTGCCTGATGATGACGTGTTCTACATCGACATCTTCCCGACATGGACAATGTTCTTCGACGGATCCGTACGAATGGACATAGCATAGGCAGGAGTAGTATTCATGTTGCCACAAGGACGAAAACTACCTATTCCTTCCGACTAAGCAACCTATACTCCAACAACGTCGCTGAGTACCAAACGTTGATCATTGGACTCCAAATGGCGATCGACATGGAAATCACAACACAAGAAGTGTATGGTGACTCTAAACTTATAACCAATCAACTCTTTATTGAATATGAAGTAAGGAAAGATGATCTTGTCCCATACTTTCGGCTAGTAACTCAACTACTACAAAAGTTCAAGGTCGTGACGCTAGAACATGTGCGAAAAAAAGAAAAGCAAATGGCAGACACTCTAGCTAACCTAGCCTCAAGTATGGCACTAGAAGAAGACGAAGCTGCAGACATGCTAGTTTGCCAAATATGGGTGATCCCACTCGTTACTGAAATGCTACTAGATGATACAAACGTCATCTCAGTACTTTCAGCCAGCACTGAAGAGTGGAGACAGCCGCTGATCAACTACTTGGAGCATGGAAAGCTTCCGGACGATCCTAGACACCGCTCTGAAATACATCAACGAACACCTCGCTTTATCTACTACAAAGAAACACTATACTGACACTCTTTTGAATGAGTACTTCTAAGATGCCTAGGTGAGGAAAAAGCCAATCAAGCCATGGAAAAAGCACACTCAGGCATATATGAAGTCCATCAGTCTGGACTGAAGCTACTCTTCCAACTCAAAAGAATAGGTTACTACTGGCCAAGCATGGTGAAGAACTACCTGGAATACGCCAAAAAGTGCCAAGCTTACCAGTTTCACACCAACTTCATATATCAACCACCTGAACCATTACACCTTACAGTTGCTTCATGGCTATTTGATGCATAGGAAGTTTACATCCTAGCTGCAACAGATTACTTCTCCAAATGGGCTGAGGTTGTACCCCTAAAGGAAGTCAAGAAGGAAACTGTCGTCCATTTCATCAAGAAGCATATCATCCATCGATATGGTGTGCCTCGCTACGTCATCATCGACAAAGGAAAACAATTCTCCAATTGACTTATGGACGAGCTTTGTGAGAAATACAAATTCAAGCAACACAAGTCTTCCATGTATCATGCTTCGGCCAATGGTCTTGCAAAAACATTTAACAAAACGTTGTGCGACCTCTTGAAGAAAATGATCGGTCGAACAAAGAGAGACTGGCACGAAAGAATAAGTGAATCACTTTGGGCATATAGGACGACACATAGGACTCCTACCCAAGCTACGTCTTATTCTCTCGTATATGGCGGGGAAGCTGTTCTGCCACTCGAAAGTCAAATTCTCTCACTAAAGATACTATACAATAAGGCTTGACTGAAGAGGAAAATGCAAAGCTATGATTTCAAGAGTTTGAAGCACTCGACGAAATGAGGCTCGAAGCTTAACAACACTTGGAATGCTACCAAGCACGGTTATCCAAGGTATTCAATAAGAAAGTCCACCCAAGGTCTTTCCAAACTGGAAATCTTGTCTTGGCATTACGAAGACCTATCATCACAACTCACAAGAAAAAAAGCAAGTTCACATCAAAGTGGGATGGACCTTAAGTTATATAAGAGGTCTACACCAACGACACTTACTTAATCATGATGGAAGACGGCTTAAAAATCGGCCCCATCAATGATAGATTCTTGCAGTGTTATTAACCCTAAACTAACAAGCAATACTCCTCGCCTGCATGAGACTAAACTGCACACGGCACAATGCTCATTGCCTGCATGAGCCTAAACTGCACACGGCACAAAGCTCATCTCCTACATGAGCACAAAGTTTCTCGCCTGCACGAGCCTAAACTGCACACGGCAACAATGCTCCTTGTTCGAATGAGCTTAAAATGTGACACATAACACTCCTTGTTCATACAAGCTTAGAAGACGACACTCAACGCTCCTTGTTTTCATGAGCTTAAAAGACGACACTCAACGCTCTTGGCCCGCAAAAGCATAAACTGTGTACAGCAAAGCATAAAAGAAAAAAAAATCAAAATCATCATCAAAATCACCATCAAAACCATCAAAAACAATCCATCACTCCTTTAAACTACGTATGACTTGATCCCTCCACAACCGAGGGTACGTAGGCAACTTGAAACTTCAAAACTTCAAGTACAATCACATCATCAAAAAAAAACACAAACACTTTGAAGAATAAAGAGTAAATTCAAGAATGTGAATATTCTTTAAAAGAAGAATTCGGCTACAAAGCCTTATTACAAAATGAGCAACAAAAAAAAAAAAAAAAACAAAGAAGGCTTAAAGTACCAGGAACGGAAGACACTACTTAAAATTTATGTCCCTAAAACTACGACAACTGTCTTCAAGCAAGCTTTCCAAAGTCTTCAAAGTCTCCACATCGGTGGGCGACAAAGTGGGCAACTCCATAGCCATGCATTTCTCTTGCTCTAGGCATGAAATCTTCTCTTGATACTAAGAAAGTATAGCTTCCTGCTCCGAAAGAACACCTTGAAGTCGTGATGATTTGATTTCCAACTGCTCTCGTTCTCGCGCCAACGCTTCTAAACGCAGGAAGGACAGAAGGATGTCGATCATAACTAAACAAAGATGCATACACAACGTGATAAAGGCCTACGTTAGTAAGCATATCTTTGAATTGGCTCAAGAGATCTTCAAGCCATTCCCAGTAAAACTCAGCAAATACAGCTTCTCTAGTAGTCGACAAGGTGTTATTCCAAGTCATAGCTTTGGTACGGATGCGATCGCCAAAAAGCTCAAATGAAGCCGGTGGATTGTCACGAACATGGTGTGAAGGATTCAAGATAAGAATCCTCGACGTACACGCCTTATTCTTCGTATTTGTTGACCAAAATATGTCACTTCCCAAGATACTTCAAAAGACCACGACTTGATATGCATCGAGTTGTCTTTTGCAGAAAGAACAAGCGTCTTAGGGCTAGTCAATGGTGCACAGAGTTTCAACGCTGTTCCCCTATCTTGCGAATCACTTTCCTTCGCAAGAATAGTGATGGTATTGTTCTTAATGCACTTGAAAAACACCATGGCTACAACGAAAAAAAAAATGACAACATAAGCATAAGGTGGGACGGCAAAGAAAAAAAAAGATTGCTTCACTAAAGCAAGAGACATGTAAGACAAACCTCGTAAGCATTAAAGGATGACGATGACAAAGTCACAACAACGAAAAGAAATCAACCACAGAGCTTGAGCAGCACGGTAAAGAGGGCAGTTATAAAACGGTCATTCAAAGTACACTACAGTAGCAAAGAAAACCAAAATGTTACATAATCACACTACGCAACCCCGCAGCGATTATGCAAGCAGTTTCTTGCATTGCACGGCAACGTCACTACCAAGGGAAAACTGTGACCAAAAGGCACTAGACAGCTTAACCCTGCTGCAATCTTTTGCACAGCACCACATGGTAAAAAGTAATGCACTACAACAAGCACCAAACAACAAAACTCACGACAGCAAGTAACAATTGCACATGACACAGTAGCAAGCACAATGGCAGTGCACGGCAAGGATAGTTTGTGACAAAAACACACACCCAATTGTCCTATAAATAAGGGTCAATTGCTTCCTAATGCTATAAGGAGAATACATACCAAATAGCCCATGAAGAAAATTTTCATTCAAGATCAAGTCTCTACAGCCCATGAAGAAAATTTTCATTTCTTTCAAGATCAAGCCTCTACGACCCTTGAAGAAAGTTTTCATTTATTTAAGACCAAGCATCCATGGCCCTTGAATTAAATTTTCATTTCATTCAAGATCAAGCCTTTACGGCCCTTAAAGAAAACTTGAATGAAACATTTCATTCAAGATTAAGCCTTTACGGCCCTTGAAGAAAATTTTAATTTCATTCAAGACCATGCCTTAACGGCCCTTAACGAAATTCATCATTTCAATTCAAGAAATACACCTCAATGGCCCTTGAAGAAGCAAACTAATTCAAGATAAAGTCTTGACAACCCTTGAGTTAGAAAATTCACATTATAGGACTTCAAAACACGTTTCCTACATGTGACAAGCACATGCCTACAACGCACCTTGAAGTGGGGGCATTTGTAGACATGTAAATTTCGTTGCATACAAATGATGCATCACAAAGCTCTATGTGGCATATGACTCATCACAAATGGACAAGTCATCCATGACATGTGGCACAAATCAAGCAAAGGAAGAATAAAACTTCCCCAAAACTCGGCAAAAGGGGGAAGAAATCCTTTAAAATCGGCAAAGGGCCCAAATTGCTCTCAAAACCATAAAGAAAGCTAAAGCATCTTCACAAAATAAGCAAGAATTGAAGATTGCTCACAAAATAGGCAAGAAAGCCCTATAATTCGGCCAAGCAAGGGAAAGTGGCTGAAACAGGACATAAAACGTGCTTAAATTCTTCCATGGATGAATCAAGACACAAATCAAAGCCAAATCCATCCAAAAGCAAGCTTTGAGAAGTCTATAAATACAAGGTCCTAAGACAAGAATAAGGTCGACAATTTCTACATTCAAGGCCAAAATTCTCACAAAAGGAGAACCTCTGCCAAATCTTTGAAGAGTAACATGCTACCAAAGCTCTCTTCGAAGAATGTACAATCAAAGCTGAGGCTTTCTTTCGACCAAAGCTAAAGCATTCCCTTGAAGAATCAACAAGCACTTGTGCCGATTCCTTCAAGACCTTGTTGCAAGCTTAAAACTTGTAACAACGTTCAATTCAAGATCAAGTCGCCAAGTCCCTTGAATCAACAAAATCCCACATCAACACCACCTTTGCCGCAGGTCATACGCAAACCTAGAGGTAAAGACTATCCACACATTGTTTCAAGCTCAAAACTTGAAGCAATCATTCAATCGTTCGTCTGAGATCAAGTCATCGCAACCCTTGGATCAACAACCTATGTATCTACATCAAATTTGAAGATTGAATAAGAGGAAAATTGTAAACAGAGATTGTAACCCTACAAATTCATCAATACAAATCTACTTTGTACACGTGTTCTCATTTCATTTGTTATAGAATTTTCTATTTACAAAGAATTAATATAATGGGCTCAAGAAGTTGGGAGGGTCAATGGTTTTGTTATTGTGACGTTACGATTATGGAATCGAGGCAATGAAGTAATTCTCTTTTTCCTAAGAGACAAGTTTATAATTTAAGATACATATTAGAGGTTAGTTTAGGAATAATAGTGGGTGAGAAAATAATAGTTCAATTTTTTAACTTTTTATGGTGGGTGAGGAAATAGGACAATAAGGTGGGTCTAACAGCTCTCAATTTATATTAAATAAGAACCAAAATGACAAATATACCCTTAATTTAATAAACAATAGGCCAAAATGATTTGACCTAAGTTGAGAGTTTTTTTGTCATTTTATCCTTATTTAACGGAGATTTTTTCCATAATGGCCAAAATGATTAACGGTGGACAAACTCTGAGACCAGGTCTATCAATTTAAAATATCAAGAATCAAAGTAAGGAGTTATACCAATATTTGAGACCATTTTAATTAAAAAGCCTTCCAAATTAGTGTGGTCCAAATACAGAATGAGACCTAACGCCTATAACGTTCCTTTTTTATTTAGAGTAATGCTAATTTTTTATAAATAAAAAAATTAGCCCCATAAAATTGGAATACTTGACATACTTTTACGTTTAAGTGAGTTTCACACTCTGTCTGGACTACCTCGACTAGAAAGTGTGTTAGCAAGTGCATCAATTGTGTCCAAATATAATTGTTTAAGCTGTATTTTAAGGATTTCTTTTTTGTTAGGCTATAATGTGCAATTGGAATCTCGTGTCTCTACATTTAGCCTCAGTGCATTAACATTCATTTAACATAATCTTAAGTAGAGACTTCAGAAATGGTTATGATTTTGTTAAATGCAAGTAAATGCATAGAAGCTAATGTAGAGACTTGAGATCTGTACAGTTGAATCCTTGAAGATCATGTGTATTTTTAATTACACATCTTTTATGATAAAATCTCATACCTACTAAACTAATAGATAACAAAGTAAAAAGTTATACATCATTACATTAAACTTTGAGTGATTTAATTTCTACTTGCACATGGACTTTTCATGATAAATTTTACAACCGCAAAGCTAGCACAGGTAGTATATAAATAGGGAACATGACAGCAATTGACCCTTTAAAGCTCCTTCTCCAAAATACAAACATATATCATTGTTTTTTCGTTGATGGTGGCAGTTGAATCTTCACAAACTAATTGATTGCGGTCCATACAGTCGGTGCAAGGGATATAGTGTCCAAGAAGTGTCCATGGTAATATGAGATGCTCATCCATGTGCTTGAATCGAATAATTTTCTGCAGTACAATCTATTGCATACCACTAAAAATCTATCCCAAATTCATCTTTATCGGTTCAAATTGATCTAGGAAATATACATTACAAAAACCTCATTATCAACCTATTGCATACCACTAAAGATCTATCCCAAATTCATCTTTATCGGTTCAAATTGATCTAGGAAATATACAGTACAAAAACCTCATTATAAACAGCAAGTATTAGTTCGAGTAGGAAACCGAGAACTGAAAAATTAAGGATAATACTTGCATTGTTTTATGGGAGAATGCACATATCTCGTTTATTTTGGAAAATAATATTATATTCATCATATAAACTTCATAATTTGAGTATTTGATGAGTCGATTTTATATTATATATTATTTCTCTATTCTTGATATATTTTGGTTATTATTTTGGTGAGATTTTGACATTTTGTTATGTATTTTTTATGTAGGACATGCAAACTTGTTCTGACCATAAAGTAATCAAACAGTGGAATTTTTTAGTGATTCCAATTGGAGCGGGTTCGTGAATCTGTCAAGAAGGTTGTCTCAAAATTTCATATGGATTTTGGACTTGGGCTCTTCTTGGAATTTGAAGAGGAGGTCCTAATCTTTAATTTGAGTCATTTTGGGCCTATTTTAGAGCCCTGAAGATCCATAAGCGTGGCTATCTTTGTGTTGGGCAGATTTCCTAGTCATAGTAGGAAAGTAATTCCTAGTTATCCTTTTATTATTTTATTTCCTAGTTTTTAGAAAACATTTTCTATAAGGGTTTTAATTTGGAGTATTATAAATATGGCTTTTTAGCCATTAGGGAAGGAGACGAGGAAACGCACGCACACTTTAGAGTGTTTTTCAAGTTTATTTTCTAGGTGTTTTCTATCCTTATTTCAATAATATTTCTTTTTATGATTGTTCGTAGTTAGTTTCTTTTGCTAGGGTGAAGTCACAAGCCTTAGCATGAATATGTGATTTTATCAATTAGCTAATGAATGAATGCATTCTTGCTTTGAATTATTAATTACCACGATTAAACTATCTAATTGTCTTAGTGATTCGCGACCATTAGGACTTTTAGACAAGTAATTTGATGCAATTTATGTTGGAACATCACCCTGAAATTGAGGAGGGTTTCTTGTGATTAGTAATTGTAAGTTCATTTAAGGCAAACATCACGTTCTTAAGGGTTGCATGATTTTTCAAAAGATTTTCACAAAGTTGAGTCTTGTATATTTATATTTGTGAAAGCCGGCCAGGGTTGCGGAAGTGAGAAACGATGATGCTGACTAATATATATAAGAAGCTACTAAGGTTTTCCCACATAAACACTACATGGTTGGATCTCAGCATGAGCATCAGCTTTCCTTGTTTCCTCCAGGTCGCTAGTTGGACTCCCGGTGACTTTCTTCCTTGTTTCTCCTCTCTCTTCTTTTTTTTTTTTTTTTTTTTTAATCTTTGTTTACTTTCTTTTTTTTTTTTTTTTTAACGCATGCTTTCTATTTATTTATTTTTTTTTTTTTTTCTAGGTAGCTCTTTTATTTGCTTTCTGTTTTTTTTTTTTTTTTTTTTTTTTTTAGTTTTAATTAGTTCTTTTTATTTTATTTAAAAAAAAATTCCACACCTTGAGGACAAAGTGTGAAATAAGTTTGGGGGTGGAAAAGTCAAATTTAGGATTTTAATTTTTGTGTCTGTTAAAATTTTTTGTTTTTAAGTTAGTATCCATAGATTATTTTAAAGAGAGTTTTAATGAAAAGGGTTTAGGCAAACAAATATTTAACCAACAGGGCTCAAAGTTTAATAAAAAACCATCAAAAACTGTTGCCCACAGGTCAAACTTACAAGTCCAACCCACTACAAATCTACACTTCCATAAATACCCTTAAATGATTTGATATTGTCTTGACTCTTCACCAACCTCAACCTAGCATGAAACCGTCATAATAACTCCATGTCTTCCTATCAAATCGAATTCCCCTATTTCAAAAACAACCAAACCAATATTCAAATTAAAGTTGAAAAATGAAGCATTCATCGGAACAAAGCCGCCGAAACAAATTTAAAGAAGTTTAATGGCAGAAACTAGCGAACAAGTGTCTAGGAAAAAAAAAAAAAAAGAACCAAAACATAAAACTGTTTCTGGATAACCCAAAACATAACACTGTTTCTAGAAAAAAAAATTAGATACAGTGTTTGTTTTGTCTGTGCACAAACAAACACTGTATCTGGAAAGAAAAGAACCAAAATCTAGAAACAGTAACTTAAATTCCAGATACAGTGACTTAAATTTCAGAAACAGTGACTTAGATTCCAGAAACAGTGACTTAGTTCCAGAAACAGTCTATGTTTTAACCCTTGACTATTTCTTTTCTTTCATGCATCAATTGATTATATTTAAAAAACATGGTGCTTATTTTGCTTTGAATCCAAATACAATGAATTTCACTATTTTTTTTTTCTAGCTTACATTTAAGAAACAGTGTGTCTATTTCATTTAGATCCAAAAACAGTGTCTATTTCATTTGGATCCAAAAACAGTGTCTTAGATTCCAAAAATAGTGTTACTTAAAATCCAGAAACAGTTTATTTTTACAGTCCATAAATAGTGACCCGTCGTTATTATTGAAAAGCATGTAGATCTCAAATTTATTTTCTGGAGAAACAAACGATGAACTTCATTGACGATGAAAAATTGAAAAACAGTATCTCAAATACACTATGAATAATAACGACGATCACATTTCAACGAAATAATGCAAAATATAAATTAAATACCATAAGGATCTATATTTTTGTTTCAAATAAAAAGAAGAGGGTCTGCAAAATAACGATGAACTCCATTAAAGACGAAAATCTGGAACTCAACTTAAAAAAGTTAGGGGTAAAATCAACAAATCATAATTTATTATGGTTGGGCCATTTTTAGTTGAACTACTTTAATATGAGTCTTGTACTTATTATTAAACAAAACTTATAACCTGGTTTTTTATTAAAACTAAAACTTTTCAAACTCTTTTCATTAGTTTTCTTTATTTTAAATGTTAAAACAAATGGACATGGTGAAAGTTAATCTCACACTAGAGTCTTTTCTATTTATTGTTGCTTAGACACTAATTTATGAGTTATACTTTGAAAATTGCACATTCACACCAACATGGTTTGTGGGGAGTGAGATTGGAAAACTTACTTTTCGTCTAAGTAATTTTTAATTTTTGTTCTAAATAAAGTAAAGTTAGTTGTTATTAATAAAGTAATAATTGTTCCACCCCGAGACTTTTCTTAGTAACTGGGCCAGTCCTGCTTGATCAATAGTGATTTTGGCTTCAAACGGTAGAGTCTTGGCATGGAGCAATGTGGTTAGTTGGTTTCGTAGCCTTTTCAGCTCGAGTTAATAAGTCCTTAGGGGTGTTCTACGCTAAGTGCCGTAAAGCCTTTGTGGTTTGGGAGTCATTGACCTAAAGCTCGCTACATGGGTTGGGTTGAAAGTTTAAGTGAACTAACATTGCACAACCACCACTGTTACTAGAAAAAGAAAAAGAAAAAAAAAAGTTATTATGTGAAGTATTAAATAAAGAGGACGAGAGGTAGGAATTTTAGTCGAATATCCTTAACTATGTTGGTTCAATTTACACCAAAGGAAGTTCATGAATTCTCTTCTAAGTGATTATAAATAGCTTGGACTCTATTTTGGGATTAATTGGAACTTTTGGAAAGATGTTTTAATTTTTATTGTTTTCTATGGATTGCGACTTGAAGGTGAAAATTTGTTTATGTTAATTTTCGTTTAGAGGTTTAGTTTGCTAATTTTATTTTCCTTTTTGAGTTTTGTTTTGCTTGAGGATAAGCAAAAAGCTAAGTTTGGGGGTATTCAATTTCTTGATAGGATTTTCACCACTTGTAAAAGTAGGGATAAAAACACTTAAAAATACTTGCAAGAGTACAAGGTTATCGTAGTATAGCAGCTCAAGTAATGTCATTTTCCATAGGGATTGAATGAATAATTTATGTCAATACCAAATCTTAATTAATTATTTGAAAACAAAGATTGGAAAAGGTTGATTTTGAATTTAAAAATAATAAAAACGAATTTAATTAAAAAGGTTAAAGAGATTAGCAAAGTAAAGAAAACAAAAGAAAACGTTTTGAAAACCAAATTGTAAAAGCCTAGGGTTTCACCGTCCCCTTAACAATCCTATGCAATTTTACCAATTACTTATGAATTTTTACATACATGCTTTGAAGGTTAGGTTTTCCTAATACATATTTTCCTCGTGATGTTCAAGCAAAAACGTATATCTAACATGCAACCTGTCTGTGATGTTCAGATCAAATATAAACATGCAAGACTCATTAAACTTTGTGAAAACCCTTTGAAAAACCATGCAACCCTTAAGAGCGTGATGTTCACCTTAAGTGAACTTACAATTACTAATCACAAGAAGCACTCCTCAATTTCAGGGTGATGTTCCAACATAAATTGCATCAAATTACTTGTTTAAAAGTCCTAATGGTCGCGAATCACTAAGATAATTAGATAGTTTAATCACGATGATTAATAATTCAAAGCAAGCATGCATTCATTCATAAGCTAATTAATAAAATCACATATTCATGCTAAGGCTTGTGGCTTCGCCCTAACAAAAGAAACTAGCTACGAACAATCATAAAACAAAATATTATTGAGAATAAGGATAGAAAACACCTAGAAAATAAACTTGAAAAACACATTAAAGTGTGCGTGCGTTTCCTCCTCTCCTTCCCTAATGGCTAAAAAGCCTTATTTATAATACTCCAAATTAAAACCCTCATAGAAAATGTTTTCTGAAAACTAGGAAATAAAATAATAAAAGGATAACTAGGAATTACATTCCTACTATGACAAGGAAATCTGCCCAATACAGAGATAGCCACGTTTATGGACCTTCAAAGCTCCAAAACAGGCCCAAAATGACTCAAATTAAAGATTAGGACCTCCTCTTCGAGTTCCAAGAAGAGCCCAAGTCCAAAATCCATATGAAATTTTGAGACAACCTTCTTGACAGATTCACGAACCCGCTCCAATTGGAATCACTAAAAAATTCCATTGTTTGATTACTTTATGGTCATAACAAGTTTGCATGTCCTACATTAAAAATACATAACAAAACATCAAAATCTCACCAAAATAATAACCAAAATATACCAAGAATAGGGAAATAATATATAATATAAAATCGACTCATCAGTATTCAATTTCATAAATCTTCATTTGAAGATCTTTTCAACAAAAAATCATTTAAATCAGAGATCATATAGTCGTCCAAATGCATAGAATACAAGGATCATAAGCAATATCTAATTCGCATGATTTTAGAAGAGATGATTTTCAAACGAAGATTAAGAAATGTAACAGTTTTGATTATTGAATTTATATAATAAAGATATGTTATTAGGAAGGAAACAAAACCTAAAGTGCAGCCTACTACAAAAGTAAAATAACAAAACAAACCCCAAAAGTGAGTCTATAAGAATCCTGTGCTGAAAACTCTAGCTCTAGAAACGAGAATCAGCCTCCTCCACCAAAATAGATGGACCACCATTACCAAGTCACCACCAGCGAGAAAAAGAACTAACTAACCGAAAGGATGGACAAACAATGGAGGTGGGCAAGCCACCTATGCTTAAAGTGCTCCCATAATCCTACCAAATAATGTGTGTTTCACTTTAACAGCCACGAAATCCAAAGCATGCCTCCTCCAACTGAAGTCCATAGAGGAAGAACTTGAGGAGCCAAATAGTCGAACCATGTGTGCAGTAGCTCGTGGCTAGAAACAACAATTTGGAAAGAAAAAAAAAGACATGAAACTCTAATGAACGACAAGATTTGCCAACAATTGTGACAAAACCAAGAAAAATGAGACAAGTTCATGGCAAAACTACTAGAAATCAATGGCCAAGAAAAAGAAAAAAGAGAAGTTAGGGGGTTAGGAAAGAATGAGGAGGGGACTATGAAAGAAGGAGATGGGGTTGCCACCGTCGTCCTTGTCCAAAAGGAAGGGGCGGCGGCTATAGGTTGTAGCAGAGTTAGGATTTTCAAATAATGGAGTCAAAAAAATAATAATTAAAAAAAAATCTTTATTGGGCCATTTTGTTGAGCACTTAGTAGGCACCTACCAATTATTGCCAACATATGCCAAAAGATTATGCCAACATATGTCAACAACTACTATTATTTGTAGAGGCTTGTCGACATTAGGTGCAGAATATTGTAGAGTTATGTTGAAGACTATCAAGATTTGTCAACTAAAGTATTTCATTGAGCACATGGTGCGTACAATAAAGTCGCGCACAAGAAGAGAGAAAATGATGACAAATAACATAGAAGAAAATAGAAGAAGTAGAAGGAGGTTGTAATCTAGTTTGCCTAGCTATTTATAGGTGTCAAATACAATACACAAACAAATATACATGAGATTTTAAATTGAACCATATTATTGCTAGTCAATTGTGAAGCTAAACCCACCATCTCTCCCTTAGTGTAGATAATATCGCTTGTTAAAATTGTTAAGGTTAAGGACAACTAGTAACCTCATGCTATACCTCCATTTTGTGTTTGGGGGCTTTGACTTTGGAAGAGAGACCAGCGTTAGGGTTGAAGGAGAACAATTAAATAATTGTGTCGTGGTACATCTCTCTTTTCATGGACTAGTCACTAAACACCAAACACCCATCTTAAAATCCACCTCAAATTCCAACTCCTTTCCCTTCCAACATTTTGGAGTCTCCTGTTCAGATATCAGTTATTAACCGACTGATAACTCATGAATAGTTAGAATCAAGGGACGGTTTATTAGTTATTTGTTAGTATATGAATTGAGCAACAGAATTTTTTTTTTTTTTTCCCTTAACTAAAAGGAAAAATACAATCTGTTGCTTTTTTTGAAATCAATCTTGTTGTGTTGGTGGGAGTCTGGTAATAATTTGGTGGCCATGCAAAAGCAGATGAATGCATGGAGAAGAAGTAGCGCCCTACAATGGTGGAAGTGAAGGACCACAATGTTTAAACATGCACCTTAAACATAGGGAATTAGTCATGCACACACAAAGCGTATTACCATTTTTAGCCAAACCAACTAATTAAAACAATTCTTAAAAAGAAAAACTAATTAATCTAACCTTCACCGTAGAGTTCGAGCCTCCCCGCACAGTTCGCAGCGGAGGGTAATTAACAATTTTTTTAGGTAGTATAAATACAGGCATTCAAAGAGAATTAATTTCATCCCCTACTTTAATCGTCAAGTCTCCCCGGAGACCTGTTATGTAATCTGGGAAAAAAAGTAGGTAAATTTCTTTACATCATATTTTAGCTAGCTAGCTTGTAGAGTTGTGAGGGGGGGGGGGGGGCCATGGCCATTGCTGGAGGAATGTCTTGCCACGCCATTCTTGTCTTGTGCTTAGCTGCATTGGCCTCTCGAGCCACTGCCTCGGTTGCCATTCCTCCGGCTGTGTTCGATGTTTTCCGTGGTAGTAATTTGGGTGTTCATGACAAAGCTGATCCTGATGAGAAGATCTTTAACGTGGTAGATTTCGGCGCCAAGCCTGATGGGAACCACGATGCAAGCATGGTATACAAATTTGATAAACCTAACATTATTTGTATTGTATAAATGTGAGGTCCATATACACATTCTGACAACGACTGTGCATAACTCACAATACTAATTCATTTTGGGTCTGACAAATTGAGTTTGTCTGGTTATTTGCAGAATTTCATAAAAACATGGCTTGCAGCATGCCACAACACTGGGAAATCAAGGGTTCTGATCCCACCAGGGACATACAAGAGTGGGCCAGTGATATTTCAAGGGCCATGCACCAGTTCCAAACCCGTAGTTGTTCAAGTTTTAGGGACCATAAAAGGCCTGAATGATCTGTCCTTATATGCAGAGCCATACTGGTTCTTGTTTGAGAATGTAGAAGGCTTGGTCATTATCGGCAACGGCGTTTTTGACGGACAAGGTTCAAGTGCCTGGAAAGTCGCTGGTGACTGCGGCAGTTCCAGCGATGGTTGCAGTCCACTCCCATCTGTAAGTGCTACATTAAGTTACCAACGAGTTAGAGCTCTTATTTATAAGAAAGAAACTGGCTTTAATTATTGGATTAATTAATGCAGAACATCAAATTCAACGGCGTTAGAGACGGGGTCATTCGAGGCATTAGTTCCCTCAATAGCAAAGGAGTTCACCTTTTCATCACTAACAGCCAGAATGTTAGGGTTCGCAGAGTGAATATCTCCGCCCCTGGAACAAGCCCCAACACTGATGGCATCCACATCAGCAACTCCAACAATGTCAAGGTCGCCAGAACTCACATTGCCACCGGTGATGATTGCATTGGCATGATTCAGGGATCAACCAACATTGCCATCAACAATGTAATTTGTGGCCCCGGACACGGCATTAGGTATAATTTGAGTCTTTATTATTTATACTCTTCTGCTATAAATCTATATGTTATGTTGTCAAACGATAAATTTAGACTATGGATTCATTTGAAAGAGAGTTAATTAATGGTTTAAATTAACAGCCTGCTAACATAATAAATTATTCCGCTACCATGCCTTATATACCACCCAAGGATCCTTCCTAAATGTTCATGGACTAATTGTGTCCCCATTTTGTTGATGACAGTGTTGGTAGCCTTGGCAAGTATGAGCATGAAAATGACGTGACAGGAATCACCGTGAAGAAGACCACATTTTTTAACACAGACAATGGGATTAGAATCAAGTCATGGCCAGGATCGGGTCCTAGTCGGGCATCGGGAATGGTTTTCAAGGACATCATCATGCAGAATGTTATGAACCCTATCATAATTGACCAAGAGTACTGCACTGGGGGATGCAACAAGAACCAGGTTTGTTAACCTAGTTAATCCTATAACCCTATATAATTACTTTTTCATCTGGTACGACGGATAAATGACATCGAACTCTTGAATTATCCTAATCCTAACCTTCTTTGACCGACTTTCTTCAACATTGTGCAGCCATCGCGCGTGCAGATCAGCAATGTCCACTACATAAACATTAGAGGGACAACACGGTCAAATGTGGCAGTAGATTTCATTTGCAGCAGCCAGGTTCCTTGCCAAAACATTCAGCTTCATGACATCGATTTGAAGTATACTGGTCCAAATGCTGCAGCTCTCACCAACGTATGTAAAAATGTAAAAGCTGGTTTTGGTGGCATACAAAACCCACCAGCTTGCCACTGAGAATTGAGTTCCCGCAGTTGATCAAGACACCCTCAGCCAGTCCTGCGTCCTGCTTAACTAACTACTTATATCTATATCATCGTTACTGGAAGGGTCGGGGAATAAGGATAGGAGAGCTTTTGGTGTCTCTGGGAATGGAATGATGCATGTACTAAAAGTTACAATTTTTGTGGCATCAGTGGCATATTGTGTTTTGATGGCCAGCGGGACCGTGGCCCCTCCCAAAACTTTCTAAATAATATTAAGTAATTTTCCATTATGCTAATTATGTTTTACTTTTTCATCGGAGTTGTTTAATTCATATAAATGACTTGATTATCAGAACCGCTTATAAAATCCCTATATGAGAATGATGTGTTATAGAACCCAAAAATATTTTCGCTAAAAGAGCTTTCAATCATTTTAAATGTACTTGTCAAAACTACCTTCAAAATATCTCTTTTTCAATATTTTTTTTTCGTGCAATAGAAAATTTCAATCAAAGTTAAACAACGTCAACATCTCTCAAATGCACCTCATGTTAGTATATGAGTATGAACATAACATTAGGTCCGGTTATAGTGTGAGAATTGCATATGGAATAGTCTTGTTAATAAGCTTTAGTAGTGCTAATCCTTATGGGATTGGTAGCTCTGGTATAACACTTAAAATAGTACTGGGATTGTGTTATTCATATGTTTTGGTATGAATTGGATAGTTGAATCCTACACTGATTCTAATAGGATATCAATGAGGATTGGCTCGGTATATAAACGTTAACCACTGCTCTTGCAATGTACGGCTCAATTTGATTCAAAGCCCTATTCTTTGAGAGCACTAGCGAATTGCTAAAGAGGAGAAAGTGAACTATTTCAAGGAGTTTCAATGGCTTCATCATCTTCACCTGGTGCTCCAGGTATGTGTTCTATCTCATCTCTGCATATACAATCTGTTCTTGATGATTGTGGTTCAATGGCATCTCTACGATCTATGACATGGTATGTATGCATATATCTTACACGTGGTATCAGAGCCTTGGTTGTTTATTGTTGTTGAATTCGAAATTCTTGTTCAAGAACTCAAACTAGGGCATCTGGATGTTCATTCAAGAACTGTCGAAACCCAAAAACAGAAGAAACATAATTTTTAAAAGGGTTTGAAATAAACAATGTCGTTTAGACAATATAGCCGTTAGCCCATTAAAATTTAAAAAAAAATATCAATATGACCGTTAAGAGAATTTTGGTTCTCTCTCTCTCTCTCTTTCACTCCTTTGTCACTGATTTTTCTGGAGATTGCACGATTATGCCCCAAAACTTGCATCAATTCCTAGATCATCACTGAGAATTAAACCTAATCTTCAGAGGTATGTTCATCGGTTTGATATATTACTACAGCCTATATATATATATATATATATATATATATATATATATATGATTTGTTTTCCTTGTTTGGGAAAGATTGTAAGATCAAAGTAAATTGAATTTGAAAAGATTTAGATCATTGTTGCACTCTAAAATCTCACTTGACATCTTTCAAACTAATTAATGTTTCCGCTGCCATTCATAAATTGCATTAATAGATTATGTGTAATAAGAGAGATTGAATATGTAGATACATGTGATGTGAATTTTGGACATCTTTTGAACATGAATCTGTGTATTATATTCATGATGAATTGTTTATTCTAAATACGTCTTCTTCGCTATGATTGTAAGGCTATATATATGATTAAATTGGTTCATTGTGTATGATTTGAGTAAAGTAGGATGGAAAATGCACCTCAGTGTGTAGATTGCTTGAAATGAAAGATGATCAATGTTAGGAAATTGGATACTGGAAATTATACATACTGATGTCTGTGGTCCGTTTCCAATCAAAACCATATGTGGGATTTGTACTTTGTGAGTTTTATTGATGACTTTTCCAGATATTGTCATCTCTTTCTAATTAGTGAAAAGTCCTCAGTCCTTAATTGCTTCAAGATCTTCAAATGTGAAGTTGAAAAACAGTTAAATACAGTGATTAAGATTGTTAGATCAGATAGAGGAGGGGAATACTTTGGTAGGCACATAGAGGCAGGTCAACAGAAAGGTCCATTTGCTTGTTTTCTTGAACAACAAGGGATTGTGACACAATATACCACCCCTAGAATACCTCAACAGAATGGGGTGGCATAAAGAAGGAATAAAACATTGATGGGGATGGTAAAGAGCATGATCACAAGCTCCAAGCTATCTAGGTTTCTCTGGGGAGAATCTCTGAAAACTGCAAACTACTTATTGAACAAGGTTCCTTCGAAATCAGTACCAAAGACACCATTTGAAATCTAGACAAGCAGGAGACCTAGTTTTCATCACTTTCATGTTTGGGGTTGTAAAGCAGAAGCTAGGTTTTATAATCCTAATGAGAAAAAAACTTGATTCCAGAACTATATCATGTTTTTTCATTGGAAATTTTGAAAAGTCAAAAGGTTTCAAGTTTTATTGTCTTAGAGCACATACTAGGGTTCAAGAAACTCGTAATGCAGTGTTTCTGGAAGATGATGATGTTTCTAAGCTAGTACAAGATAACTTTATATTTGAAGAAGTTGAACAATCAATTGAATGTGCACCTCAGATGGATTATGAATATGTGCCCATATTAACTAGGTTGCCTGCATCCAACCTTGATTTAGACCAAGAAATGGATGACACTGTGAGTGCACAAGATACTCAAATAACAGAACAACCAAACACTGAAGGTGTTTACATTCAAGATCAACATACTCAGGCAACAGATCAGTCATTGGTACAACCTTCACCAAGAAAATCTGGGAGAATTCGAAAACCAACCATTTCACAAGATATATGTATTTGCAAGAAGCAGAGTTTGATTTAGGAGATTGATGATCCTGTAACCTATAATCAAGCAATGCAGAGTGATCAAGTTGTTCTATGGCAAAAGGCAATGGAAGAAGAATTGGATTCAATGTCCAAGAATAATGTTTGGACCCTAGTGTATAAAACATTACAGATTAAGCCTATAGGATGTAAATGGGTTTACAAAACCAAGAGAGATGCTGCTGGAAGAATTGAAAGGTATAAGGCTAGATTAGTGGCAAAGGGCTTCACTCAGAGAGAAGGGATAGACTACAATGATACCTTCTCACCAGTCTTCTAAGGATTCCAAGCGGGTTATCATGGCATTAACTATTTATTTTGACTTGGAATTACATCAAATGGATGTAAAAACAGCTTTCTTGAATGGAGATCTATTGGAGGATATCTACATGATTCAGCATACTGGATTTGTTGAAATGGGGAAGGAAAATATGGTTTGTAAGTTTAATAAGTTAATCTATGGACTTAAGCAAGCTTCAAGGCAATGGTTCCTCAAATTTGACCAAGTAATCATTGCACATGGGTTTATAGAGAACAAGTTAGATGATTGCATTTATCTCAAGTTCAAGGGATAAAAGTTCATTTTCTTAATTATGTATGTTGATGATATTCTCCTTGCAAGTTCAGACAAGCAATTACTACAGGAAACTAATGTTGTTCTCAGTACTAATTTCGATATGAAGGACCTAGGTGAGGCTCATTATGTTCTAGGAATCGAAATTGTGAGAAAGAGAAACAGAAAGTTACTTGGTTTGTCTCAGAAAAGGTATATTGAAAGGGTGCTGAACAAGTTCAACATGGAGAATTGTAACAAAGCAGATGTTCAAGTGAACAAGGGAGATAAGTTCTGTAAAGACCAATGTCCTAAAAGTGAAAATGAGGTCGAGTTGATGAAGATGAAACCATACGCTTCATTAGTTGGTAATCTTATGTATGCTGATATATGTACAATGCCAAACTTAGCATTTATTGTTGGTTTGTTAGGTAGATTTCAAACAAATCCAGGTGAGGCTTATTGGGTTGTAGCAAAGAAGGTTTTGAGATATTTGCATTAAACAAAAGGGTACATGTTGGTGTATGGCAGAGAGAATTCATTAGAACTGATTGGTTTCGTAGATTCGGATCTTGCATGTGATAGGGATGAGAGAAAGTCAACGAGTGGTTATGTGTTTATGTTGAATGGAGTTGTTGTTTCATGGAAAAGTGTCAAGCAAACCATTGTATCAACTTCAACAATGGAAGCTGAATTTGTTGCTTGTTTTGAGGGAATGAAACAGACAATTTGGCTTAGGAATTTTGTCACTGAGATACAAATTGTAGAATCTGTGAAATGACATGTGAAGATGTTCTGTAATAATAGTGCTGCTGTGTTATTCTCTAAGAATAACAAGAGAACTTCAGCCTCAAGGTTGATGGATGTCAAGTTTCTTAAAGTTAAAAGAAGTTGTAAAAATGGAGAGAGTGAAATTTTGTTTCTGCCAACTAATTTGATGGTTGCAAATCTACTTACAAAAGCACTGCCAAATAATGTGTTTAAGGGACATGTTATGAAGATGGGAGTCTTAGAATCTTTTGACAAGTTAGGGTGAACAAGAAATCAAAAGCTTTGAGGACTGCAATTGATGTTTCTTTGGTTAATCTTAGTTGTTGAAGTTGTGGACCTCGTGGTACAAGTTAGTTAACTAGTATATTGTGTTGGTATGACTTGTTTAGGCAGTGTTCCAGCTTATTTCTTTTCCTTTGTTGTTGTTTTAGTTGTCAATAAGGGTTCAATTTTCTTTTTATGGGAAATAGATTGAACCAAAAGACAAATTTTATGAATAATAGTTTGATTTGCTAGAAAATTGATTGTGGTTTTGTTGAGGCATTTCTGGAAACTATTGGTTTACATTGATTGGCTAAAGTTTTTAACTTTTGTTGAGATCAGTTGGAGTAATGTGATATGACATTGTTATTTACATATGTTCACAAAATACAGGCTAGAGTACATTGTGATTCTTGAGATGAAATCTGTGAGGTTGCAGATGAAATTCTAGAGTTTTGTACTTTAAATGTATAGGTGAAATTTGGATGTAAAGATAAGCTCTTGGTTAACTTAGACTTGGTGATCACTTCTATAAAATTGGATGTACTAGATGTTATGTTTCATTCTCAAGTGGAAGAATGTTAGTATATGAGTATGAATATAACATTAAGTCCAGTTATAGTGTGAGAATTGGATATGGAAAAGTCTTGTTAATAAGCTTTAGTAGTCATAATCCTTATGGGATTGGTAGTTCTGATATAGCACTTAAAGTAGTATTGGGATTGTGATTATTCATATGTTTTGGTATGAATTGGATAGTTGAATCCTACACTGATTCTAATAGGAGATCAGTGAGGATTGGCTCGGTATATAAACGCTAACTACTGCTCTTACAATGTACGGCTCAATTTGATTCAAAGCCCTATTCTTTGAGAGCATTAGCGAATTGCTAAAGAGGAAAAGATTAACTGTTTCAAGGAGTTTTAATGGCTTCATCATCTTCACCTAGTGTTGCAAGTGTGTGTTCTATCTCATCTCTGCATATACAATATGTTATTGATGATTGTGGTTCAATGGCATCTCTACGATCTATGACATGGTATGTATGCATATATCTTACACCTCAATCCTCATCTAAGACCAACAAAGGAAGCGTGAATGTTTTTAGTGAAACGACACCATTTTTAGCAAAGTTTAAAGTAAGTCATTTTTTTTAAGATTATAAATAATCCATTAACTATCTTTCTCCTTCTAGTCGTCTTATATATAAGAGCTATTCCCAATCGTCTTATAAAAGGCCATTTACTTTGTTTGACCTATAACAATGTTGATTTAAAGACACAATTAATATAGCATTAAAAGGTGGGATGTACGCTCAGCACACAGTGATATTGGTTGGCCAAGTGCTCAACAAAATGTCTCATCAAAAACACTAAAGAAAAAATTTTACCGCTACGCGCGCTATTGTTTAAATGCAACAAGAATAGTCTCATCCGCCACTATTTAGTTTTGTTCCAATGAGCTAACATTCAAACTTTATTTATTTATTTATTTTTTTTTAAGGAAAGAAAACAACTCTGCAAATGATTGGTCGGAGTCCATAACCTTATCGGCCCTAAACGGCAAGGAAAAAAAAAAGGGAGTTGCCAGCAATTACGACAAATGGCGGCTCTCTCGCCGGGCTGGTTTGGTATTGTTATGCTTTGAAAAAAAATTGCTTCTGCTGTGCTATGAGAATAAGCTCATTTTTGCTGCTTCACATTTTCAGCTTTTTTTCTCCCAAAACTGTGAAAATAAGCTATTTTTAAGTGTTTACCAAACACCTTTTTGAGATCAACTTTTTTTAATACCCATTTTTATAAAAGCACCTCAATACCAAACCAATACAAAAGTGAGGTATGTTTTCTTTTGGGAAAATTAGAATTCCCTACAATTTTTCTATATCATTTAGATTAAACATCTATGTCTTTTTAAAATTAGATTAAAGTGTTTTAGCCAATAGTCACCTCTATTTTTTAAAATTAAAATACTTTTTGAATTTATCATTTTATCTGTATGATGCACTTTTCCTTATTTAGTGGAAATATTAGTAATTAAACTATATTTTCTCTTCTTCCAAATATGTTTTTTTTATCACAGTTAGTTTTGCTCTTTTTTTTTTTTTCTTTTTTTTTTTTTGTTATGCAAACATTTAATATTATTTCTTTTTCCAAGTAGTTTTTTCTTTTTCAAATAGTTGGTGATCAACATAAAAGTTTCGTGGAATTTTTTCAATTTTTTTGTGATTTTTTTTTTTTTTTTTGCCGTTTTTTAAGTATAGTTGTTGACGAATTATTATTAAGTACAATACATTACGTATATATTATTTGCGGGTATGATTGAATTTATAAAAATCATTAATTGATACGTTTATTTGCAATTTTGGTACGTTTGATTTAATACTGATTGTTAATATTGGTACATTATTTTTATTTTGGTACGTTTTATTTTGTACACATTATGTATTGGTACATTTATATTATTCTCAATCCTATTTTCTCTTAACGTACCCAAAGAAAAACTTATTTTGGTACGTTTGATTTTGGAGAATTTAAAATATTTTAAACTATTTTGGAAAGAAAATATCTTAATTCGTAGATAATTATTGCTAAATTGTAGCATTATTGTGAAAATAAATATAATCTAACCAACTTCTTCTTTTTTTTTTTTTTTTTTTTTTTACAATTATCTCTAACGGAAGGAAAGTGTAATCAAAATGCTAGATTATAGAAAATTTGTTACAATATAATGTGCATATAACACCAAAATTATGACAAAAGAAAGTTTAATCAAATCACTAAAATACATGGATATTTGATCTAAAAAATTCAAAACTGAGATGCCTATATCAAAAAATCCCTTTTCTTTTTATTAAATATTTAATTTCTTTACCAAGGGTAAAAGTGAAATATAAGAAACTGTTGGATGTTTGTGCCTCAATCAAATTTGTCATAGTTTAAGGACTTAAGGAAAACACTTTTCCAAACGTCGTTGTTTCTTATCTTAATAACATTTAGAAAATGGAAATCAGAGTCACCCTTCTACTCATCGTCTCAGTTTTTGACACTCGGAAGGCCGTAAGAGCGACACAGAAAAAACTGCGAAATGGCATACGCCGCCGCCCGGCGCACATTAGCCTCGGCCCTCAGCCGAACCCTCGCTTCATCTTCCGCCTGTTCGAACTCCTCATTGTCCTCTCGCTCTCGCTTCGCCATCGCTCTCCTGAACAAACAACACGCCCAGCCCGTACCCGGTTCGGCGAACGTTCGGACCCTGTCCAGTAAATCCGGGTCGGGTTACTCTCCCCTGAACGACGCCTCTCCGAACTGGAGCAACCGCCCACCCAAGGAGACCATCCTCCTCGACGGCTGCGACTACGAGCACTGGCTCATCGTCATGGAGTTCGAAGACCCCAAGCCCTCCGAGGAGGAGATGATCAACTCCTACGTCAAAACCCTAGCCACCGTTCTCGGAAGGTACCGAATTGACCAGCTTCTTTAATATGTTTGGATTCTTTTAGGTGCCTTTTGATGGTTTTTGGGATTTCAGTGAGGAGGAGGCGAAGAAGAAGATATACTCAGTTTCTACATCGACGTATACCGGATTTGGGGCTTTGATTTCTGAGGAGCTTTCTCTGAAGGTCAAAGGTAATCGTTTTCGGGTTCTGGATTTTAGGGTTTAAGGGTTTTGGTGCTTGCCCTGCTTTAAATATTGGGTATTTCTGTTTTAGGTGGCTAAGGGTTTAAGGGGTAAGGATTAAAGTGCTTCTCTTTTTATGAATTAGGGTTTTTTTTATTGAAATGGATCGAGATATATAATAAGGATTCAGGTTTAGGGTTGAAGTATAGTTCTTTGTATGAATAATGGTGATTTGGTTTGAATTGCAACTAGATGTTAAGGGTTTAAGGGTTAAGTGGTTGAGGGGTTGCTTTTGATTTGTTTCGGTTTCAAATATGTAATTTGTGATTGAATATGATGGCTTTCCGTCTTGGTTTTCTAAGCCTCCTGCTAATCATCTTCTGCATTTCGTATACAATTTGATTTGTATTGGATTGTTTTGTTTAAACAGGGCTGCCCGGTGTTCTATGGGTTTTGCCGGATTCATTTCTCGATGTGCCCAACAAAGACTATGGAGGTCGGTATATGCTGAAACTTAAAATCATGTAGAAGTTTTCAATTTTCAATTTAAACTTACCTTTCAAATCGTGATTAGCTGTTTATATGGTTTCTTAAACCAATTGTAGGGGATCTATACATCGATGGGAAAGTCATTCCTAGACCACAGTATAGGTACAATGAAAGGCAACAACAAACTAGAAACAGGCCTCGTCCACGATATGATAGGCGCAGGGAAACAATGCAGGTTGAAAGGAGAGAGCCAATGCCAAGACGGATCATGGGCCAGGATCAGAAAGAGCCTGTGCAGCAAACAACCCAAAATGCAGCTCAGGGTCGAGGGACAGAGTTTAACAGGGGCAATGGTTTTTAGATCGAAATATAGTTGCAGAGTCGCAAAGTTCTCAATCCTAAGTTACTAAGTTACCATGAATGAAAAGTTGGTGTTTTTGCACTTCGATTAATATTCCCTAGCATCGTTTTGAAGATAAGAAAGTGAATATTTGTGTCAGTCCCTTCTGGGATTTTGCCCGGTATTTGCTTTACGTCTGTTTATGTTAAGCTGTGCACTGAAGAACATCAAGTATTAGAATGAATTTAGTATGCTATTATCTATCTGTTGCCTTTATTCCATTCCTAATTAGAGAGATCCAAATGCATATGTTTGTAGTATGGTCTTATACAGTAAGCTTTGGGACTTGGTCATGGCAAAAGTAACTTCATTTCGCACGAGGCATGTTAGTCTTCGGTGTTGGGAGAGGGCAACCACCATGGAATGGAAACTTGGGCATGAAATTTACTGATTGGTGGGGTTTTTTTGGGTGGATTTGAGATGAGAAGTTTCCATTTCATGTCGGTTGAAAGAAGCGTGTCCGTAACAGTGCAAAAAGAAGCCCCGACTCTAAGTTCAAGATGCCTCTGTAATGTTTACTAATTCGTAATCAGAATTAAAATGTAATATGGCATGTTTATTGTCCATAATCGGAACCAAATTGCAATCAAGCAACGCTGAAGCAAGTCTCTATTTGAAGACATTATGGTTGATTGGGAGAAATTTTCACCCATTAACCTTTCCTTTTTCATCAGCCGGTACTCTCCATGGAACACCGAGATTGGTATCCATATGCTTTCTTGTTTGTGTCTTAATCTCTTTCTATCCTTCATTCCCTCTCTTGTTCCAAACCACCGATGATGGGTAACAAGGTCAAGTGTTGAACTGAAATGTGGTACCAAAAGTGATGTGATTGTGAGCCTCAAACAAAAGTTTAAACGTCTAGCTTTAGCTTGAAAACGAGATTACAAACAGTACTTGTTCTGATTTTCTTTCATTCTCATCAGACACTTACACTATCATATCAATTGATAAATAAATTTTGTTAATCAAACATCATTAATTATATATAGATTTTTTATCACGCAATTATACATGCAACAAGAATTATAATTTTGAATTAGATTACATTTCATGCTTGGTAACCTACATAACAAATCCATCAAAAACGGAAGTGGTATTCTAATTAAGCTAAACTTAACAAAGGGGTGAGGAACTCAAACTAAATGTATAAAGCACATTTAAACACGTTTCTCTAGCCAACTTGAATACGCTAAAACTTGCAGCACGAAAACATCTACATTTCCAAATTAATTTTGTTGCATCAAATAGTTAAAAAAACAACCGTGGCAAGAACGTCAAAAACAAAACAATATATCCGTCCACATTTCAGGCCTCAGCAGTTAGAAAGACACACCCAAAATAGAAGGGTGACAAATTGGCACCAAAATAAATCAAAACAATATTCCAAATAAACTGTATACGAGTTGCCTTTCCCATCCTTCTCCACCATTTCATGACAATCTACCTAGTGCGTGCCATCACCGACTCCCTCTTTCTCTCTCTGTCTCCGGAATCTGCAGATCTCAGAAAACTCTCCTCTCTCGGGTAAGCAATCTTACCGGATCTCATTTCTTTTGATCCAGACAAGTAAACAATTTCAATTCCAGTACCATGAATTCCAACTTCGACTTCGATCTGGGTCTTGGATCCAGCCGACCCAAATCGCTCAACGATCAGAAGAACAAGACCTCATCCTTCTCCTCCGCCACCGCCACCGCCGCCCAATCGCGACCCGCCTGGCAACAACCCACCGCCGGCAGAACCACGTCCTGGACCCACCAGCCGGCTCCGACCCAGACCGCCCGACCCGGATTGACCAACGCCCCAACTTCCATGGTCGGCGATATCTTCGGCAAGAGCTGGACTTCCGCGGCTCCGGCGGTTTCCGCCACCCCGATCACCGTCGTCAATAAAAACCCAAATTTGTTTGGGGATTTGGTCAGCTCTGCCATGGGTGGTAAGATAAATAGTAATAGTAATGTTCCTTTGAAGAATGCGACCCCGGCTTCGAATAAGAGCTCATTTTCCATGGGAAACGTGGCCGATTCGTTGCCCAAAACCACCACCGCTGCTAGTAACAGTTCGGTGAAAAGTGGTGGTGCAAATTATGGTGCTTCTGGGAATTTTGGGAGTTTCTCTGGTGGGTATAATAGCAATGCCAATAAGGTTAATAGTGGTGTTAATGCTAATAGTAATATGAGTGCGAATCTTGGAGGTCCTTCTCTGCGAAATATGGGCAGTGCTAGTGTTGGTGGCAGTGGATTGAGCTCTAAGAAAGACCCTTTTGGTTCTTTGGTTGATCTCGCGTCGAAACCATCGGCTACTATTAATTCAGCGAGTAAAACCAGTGCTAAAAGTAGTGTTGATGATGCTTTTGGAGATTTTCAGAATGCTCCGAAACCAAGCACCGCCAATACTTCATTTGCCTCGAGTGCCTTCTCAGATAGCGGTTTTATGGGGTCAAGTTCGGATTCTGGCTTTGGGGATTTTGGGGTTTCGGCAAAGCCAAGCCCTGTTCAGTCTACTAACAATGATCCCTTCGACGTGTTATTTACCCCATCTTCGGTTTCGACTGGAGGTGCAGCAACAGCGAATAATGGGGTTGGAATGCAGCAATCCTCTGAAGTTGATGATTGGGGGACAGAGTTTGGAGGAGGACATGATGACGGTGGTTCAACAACTGAGCTTGAGGGTCTTCCACCTCCTCCTGCTGGGGTGTCAGCTTCAACAGCAAAGAATAAAGGAATGGATCATTACAAGCAAGGGCAGTATCCTGACGCTATTAAGTGGCTTTCTTGGGCTGTAGTTCTTCTTGAGAAAGCAGCTGATAGTGCTGGCATTGCGGATGTTTTGTCAAGCAGGGCCTCATGTTACAAAGAAGTTGGGGAGTATAAGAAAGCTGTGGCGGACTGCACAAAGGTATCTTCTTGCTTTTCCTTAAATTGTTTTCAACATTTAGAAAATTTCATTTCTGTTCAACAATTTAGTTTGCACGTGCCAAATGTGAATGCATATCATTGTAATTATTGGATTGGTGTTGTTTGGTTGAAGTTGTAGCAGCTGCACAATTTTGTAAACTACTTGGATTTAGATATTGGTTCCTAAACAAATCGGACAACGAAATGTTAGCGTAAAGTAATGTTAGTACAATACAGGTAACCTTATCCCAATTTTGCATGAGATGGGTAGATATTATTTCAATTCTTCTTGTAAGCTAAAGAAATGGAAACATTACCGCAATGGGTGTACATATTAGTCGTCCTTGCTTAGAGACCAACTAAGTCCGACTTAGTTACTTTGCCCTTGTGCGTGGCAGCCACTTCCTATTGTCACCTGTTTTGTAGATGCATGTAATATTTTCAAACAAAAATACCTTTCCTTTTCTCTAGCTATTTTCAATTGGCCATGTTTTGATTGATGTGATAAAAGAAACATTGCTAATTCGAACGGTCCAAACATTTTAGCAGTGCATGTAGATGTATGGTTCTGAACTTCTGATAGACAAAATGCACAAATTCAACATTCACAATCACTTGTTTCGCCCATCAAGGCTGTTGATTAGTTTGAATCAAATGATATTACGTGTTCCCTCTCCTTTATCTATATGTAGAAGAGAGTTCATAGATATTATTCAATCCTGTGCAGGTTCTAGATAAAGATGAAGCAAATGTATCTGTTCTGGTACAGCGTGCGCTCTTGTACGAAAGTATGGAAAAGTATAGACTTGGGGCAGAAGATCTGAGGACTGTTCTGAAGTTTGATCCAAGTAACAGGGTTGCAAGAAGCACCGTTCACCGCTTGACGAAATTGGCAGACTAGAGGGTTGTTGAAATTTTATATTTGCTAGTATATTCATTTAGGTTCATTGATACTTACGCTTTCTCCCCTCTTTACAGTCATAGATTTCTGGGGAATGTTACTCAATACTTACTTGGCCATCGAGGATGGTTTTCACATGGATGATGTATTTTCTTTCATCTGTTGTTTGCTACCGGAAATGGTTCTTTGTTACTTGAGAGTGATGTTGGAATTGAAAGATTGAATGGCACTGTACTATTGTCTTCCAAATATATTTGTTTTGGTCAATAAATTTATTTGTTTGGGTGATATAGATCCCTGCGTTCTTTAATGTTGTCGATGGGGGCGGAAAGCCCCAAACAGAAACCAACCAAAGTTATGTAACAGAGTACAGATTTGGTTGGGCCAGTCTGGGCATGGAAACCCCAAATATATATTGCTGAATTCCAACGTTATAGTTGGTAACTAACCTGCACTATTTCTGGCGCCTCAGTGTAATTAGAAGTAAAACTATTCAATATATTTAAGTTCGATTTTTGGTTTTTTTACTTTTCATTTAACCGTTTATACAATTATCCAATAAAAACGTAGGACTCGGATGTAGCTCTTAATTGGTATGAAAGTTATCGCGGTTAGTCTGCGGCGGTATCCGTAGCCCATCCCTGGTAAGGATCCAAGTTGTGTGTTTGGGAAACAGCAAAACAAAGTAGCAAACCGGAAAAAGAAAAGGATTCCGTACGTACCTGTTGGCGTGCATACGTACAAAATGAATTTGTTGAAAGATGACATGTTTTATGGACGAAGAGATTGTAGCATCGAACTGAAGATCACCAACATGCAAGATCATCATCACTTGTTCAATTCCAAGATCACCACTCTCTCTTTCACATAAACAAACAGTCATTTAAACGGCTGCCAGCAGCCAGCTCACCTGATAAATAATGGGACCACACAAATATCCGTGTCCAGAATCCAGATCTGCTGTGCCCATACTTCCTCTGCCCTATGATTTTCTTCAATGCCTATCTATATGGGTAAGATGTAACAAATCAAGTGATGTGTTATCAATAAAAAATAAAATGCGTAAATCTAGACTTAAGTTATAATCTAATCATCTTTCACGTCATATAGTTTATAAATTTAATTTAAAATTTTAGTTTTCTCATTGGTAATCCGATGTAATACGATAATTGTGAAAAAAAAAAAGATAAAAGATAAAAAGGATGACATCGTTGAGATGTGAGGAGTTTATTTGTTTGTTGGAGGCAGAAACAGAAAGCGTTCCTTTGCAACCTTATCTTCTTTCTTTGCTTCCTAAAAGCCCGCCGCTCTGTTCTTGATGACCAAATTCTATCCCCCTCTCTATAAATAAATATTAATAAAATAAAATAATTAATCGTATTGTTTTTCGGGCCTTTGTGGTCCCTGCTGGCATTTTCTTGGGCAATTAAGCCCATCCATTCTATTGGGCTGTACCTCCAAATTCCTAGCTATTCCTACCCTTTTGCAAAACTTTATTACAATTAAGCCCTCAAACTCCCCTTTTTTTTTCTTTTTTCTTTTTTATTGTTAACAATCTTTTCCTAATACTAAATGCTTTGGGTAACTTTTTAAAGACTATTTTGGTGAAATTTGTAACGTCCCACATCAATCAACGGAGAGGGAGTGATGTGTCTTATATGTACATTTTCACCTTTATATAGCACGAGTCCTTTTAGGAGCTCACTAGCTTCGGATTCGGACGAGAGCAATCCCAGGATGGGTGATCCACTGGGAAGTTCTCGTGTGAGTTCCCAAAAAAAAAACCGTGAGGGTGTGAGCAGGGTCCAAAACAGATAATATCGTGCTACGGCGGAGCCGGTTTAGGATGTGACAAATATGGTTTGAAGAGGAGCATTTTTATTACAAGTACTTTTATAAGAAGCATGATTCTTAAAAGCATAACAAAAATGTTAATTAGAAATTTAAGTATTTTTTTTTTAAATAGAATTGTTTCCTAAAAAATCTAATCGGTGGTGATTATCCAAAAATCTCTCCCTCTTCTATGAGAGATTTTTTAGTGTATTAGAAATACGGTCTAGTACATTAAATATCATAATACAAGTTATTGAACACTCGAAAAAAAAAATTATGACCACTTGTATGATGACACTTTGTGTACTGTATTGTGTTCTTAGCACACTAAAAATTTCTCCTCTTCTATAATTAGTGTCAAACGAGCTATTCATCTTTTGATAAATGTATAGGTAACAAATTAAGAACTATCATTATGTTGGGAATATCGATAGCAAAATGATGTCCACACACTTATATTTTTATTCAATCTAAAACTCTGAAATACACAAGAATATAAAAAGAAAGAAAAATGTATAGAAATAATTTAACGTTAATATTAAGTTGTAATACATGATAAAATATGGTATGCTAAAAGTAGTTTTTTAAAACTTTGTTGCACTCCTTTTATAGGTATAAGAGTACAAGTGGAGTGCACAAATAGCACTCCACTACAGATTTACTATACTTACCAAAAGTTGGAAAGCTTCATTCTTTTTCTTATGTATTGAAAATGGTTAAAAGTTGTGTGCTTGTTTAATTCAACAAGTATCAACGAGCACAAGCACAAGATGGGAGGTTAGGATGAGCCTTTGCTTGCATGTTTTGTGTGTTTCTCTCGTTGACATTTTGTTACAAGCATACAAATGGTTCGTTTGGAAATACTTTTAAAATTACTAAAAATGATTTTGGTGAAATTGATTTTGGGTTTTAAAAGCATTTTAGGTGTTTTTTGGAAGAAGCACTAGATATGTACTTCTTGTAGGAAGCACTTAAAAGTATTTTTTCAAAATCCACTTGAATTTTTACTAAGGATTGGTTTAAAAAAACATTCACCAAAAACGTTTTTAGTCATTTTAAAAGCACTTCCAAACAAACCCAAAATGTTCTATTAAAAACTAAAGTGCTTTCTACGTTTCAAATAAACAATAGGGATAAAATTAGAAGAAAATATATTGTGTCTATTTCAACTCAATATTACATAGTTTGATAAATAAATAAAAACACCCAAACGGATCATAATAATCGAAACATTCCAAAAGTGTGTAAAGATTTATAGTTTAAGTGATTAAGAGTGTTTATACACATGAGATTATGTATTTAATCCCCTCGCTATCAAACTAAAAATTTGTGGCTGAGATTGTAATTAGCTCAAATCTTGGAGTCATTTAACGGCGACGTCAGTCCAAATGAGCTAGTGCACGCAATGCCTTGTTGCCCTAAATCTCAACCGTTAAAGTTTGGAGCCAAATCTAACGCACGCGTTACGCTTCGTAACACTGTCAGCATAACCAACTGTTCCTTTGCACAGCGAGACAAACCCAGGTAACAGTTTACCCTCTTGTAACTGCAAAGTCAGATCCTGCCACATCACCGGCCCTTCAGTACCACTTGCCACCAATGGACCCCACGTCAATCGTACGTTCAAAATCAAATGCACGTATTTCCACCTCACTCTTTTGATTCCTTTACTTTTTTCGGCATCTTCTGTTTCGCATCAAACTTTTTAGAGCATCTCGTTGCCGTTTGATCACTGAGGGGATTCTCAATTGAAGTATGTTATAATCTTAAAAGTTAATTTTTCATAAATTTTCTGATATTTTATGTTTTTTACATAATATTTTATAATAATAATGTGAAAATTAACATTAAATTGTGAGGTAACAAATAATCTTTTTAGCATTTCTCTATAGGAGTATTTTGAGTTGTGCACTTAGCTCATTTTTTTTAGAAGTACGAATTTTTACATTATTACTAATCAAAATTTAATGAGAATTGTTATTAGTACTTCTAAAATCTCATTTTGACTTTAAACTTTTTATAATTAAAAAGAAAAATACACTTGTAAGGAGTGTAAAATGAGATTTTGAAGTACTAATCACAGTTTCCTTTAATATTTGTACATAACTTTTTCATAATATCTATTATTTATGTGCACATGTGAGATTGTGATTGACGACAATATTGAAGCCAAAATTTAGGAAAATTAACTATACGTAGCTAGAGATACCCTTTATATCAAATTTAGCTTCCGATATAAAATCTGAGACCAATTTATTCTAAGAAAATGTTGTTGGACTCTGCCCTTCTCTAAGCAAAAAAAGCACCCCTCATAAACATTGGATAATAATTTATTCACTTTCTGCATGCACTTTTCTTTTTTCTAGCCCTACGATATTGAACAAATCAAAGAACAATTAAGGTCAAAATTAGAAGGCGGTGTGTGTATAATGAAAAGTGGTGTTGAGTAATCACTTCCTATATACTATATGTTACGTTACCCTTATATTTACAATATGTAATGCATGCTCATTACAACTTTAGGTCATGACCAATAATTAGAGGGATAAGGTGCCCTCTTCCCTTGACAATATCTAATGCATGCACTTAAAAAATCAGAGGTACAAAACTGATTTTATTGTGGTCGTATGATCTCAATGGCCCCACCTTCTCTCTCCTATATAATGATTAACATGATATAAGAATTCATACTCTCATCTCTTAAAAAAAGAACAAATAATGTTCGTTCAAATTAATTACGCACTTATCATTTCAAGTTAATTACGTATTTGTCACGTAGAGTCACGTAACAATGTTGATATGCATTAAATACCGTTACAGTGATATCCTTTCTTTAGTAAGCTTCTCATATGGGCCGTGTCCTGAGAAAATAAGGCCCACTAAGACAACTTATTGTGTTTTTTGTCGTTATGCAAAAATGTTGGTTGTAACCGACGGTCGTCTATAAATACAGAGCTCTAGAAGAGAAGCTTCTCGCATTGTGCGTGTCATGAGAAAGCACTTTTTTCTCTCAAAGTTTCTACAAGAGGCAACCTAAACATGTGTGGTGGTGCTATCATTTCTGACTTCATCGCCTCCAAGCGTGGCCGGAAGCTGACGGCGGAGGACCTCTGGTCGGAGCTTGACACCATCTCTGACCTCCTCGGCATAGACCACTCCAACAGCATCAACAAACAGCCTGAGGATTACAAGGTGGTCCAGAAGCCCAAAGCATCTGTCACAAAAGGTATCTATCTATACATATAGATAAATACACACACACACAATTTTTTATATATGGCATTTTCTTTACTGGGTTTTGTCTAGAATTTTATCTACTTTCTTGTAAAGCTTGCATGATTAATTGTATTTATTTCTCAGAACTTGTCTGTCTCTTCTGTTTGCTTTGTTTCTTGCATGATTTTGTTTTTTTATCTGATAATTGTATATGAATTATACTTTTCACTAGATTTTCAATTAAATAATTGAGTTCTTTGTGTATATTTTGTTGCTGTTTAGCTGCACTAGCTTTTAAATAATTGAGTTCTTTGTATGTATTTTCTTGCTGTTTTTGCTGCACTAGCTTTTTCTCTAAATTTTCTGGAATATTTAGAAGGCTTTTTTTTTTTTTTTTTTTTTTTTCCTGAACAAAAATATTTAGAAGGTGTTTAATTATTGTATTTGGCTAGAATTAAATTCTCCAATTAATTAAGTTCTAATTTAATGATCACACAACTACTAATTTATATTAGTAATTAATCATATTCTACTACCTCTTTGTGTTTATTAATTATTTGTTTTAATAGAAAGTTAGATTTCAGTGCAACTTTCCTGAAAGATCAAAACGCAAAAGATTGAAATAAAAATATGATTTTCTCTTGACACTGTCAATTGTTTTTGTTTGTAAATTGAACAAATTAAAAAAATATCAAACGACAAAAATTAATTCAGAAGAAGAAAAGAGATGCAAAGAATTTATTTTCCTTGATTTTAAAATTAATATTTTTGTCTTCTCGTTTTTTTTTTACTGAATTAACAAAAGAAATGCAGTAGTTAACTTATGGTTGGTGTGGTTTGATCGGAGTAGCGACAAGTGATGAGAAGCCCGAGAAGGCGACCGAGGCAGCTGCCGCTGCTGCTGCAAAAGGCAAGAGAGTGAGGAAAAATGTGTACAGAGGAATAAGGCAGAGGCCGTGGGGCAAATGGGCGGCTGAGATTCGCGACCCCCGCAAAGGCGTCCGAGTCTGGCTCGGCACCTACAACACCGCCGAGGAAGCCGCCCGCGCCTACGACGAAGCCGCCGTGCGCATCCGCGGGGACAAGGCCAAGCTCAACTTTGCACAACCACCACCCTCTTCACTGCCTCCGCCTCTGGCTCCGGCTACGCCGCCGCCGACAAAGAAGCGGTGCATTGTGGCTGAATCGACTCGGGTGAAGTCTACTCAGCCGAGTTTCCAGACCGGTTCTTACCATTATGATCCATTTTATCAGGGTGGCGCTGATATGTATGCTAAGAATGAGGTGGCGGGTGGTGACGGAGTGTTTGAGCTGAAGGAGCAAATATCGAGCTTGGAGTCGTTCTTGGGGCTGGATGAGGTGGTGGCGGAGCAGCCGAGTCAGGTGGCGAGTGGAAGCGGTGAATCGGACTCGTTGGACCTGTGGATGCTGGATGACCTGCTGACACACCAGCAACAGCTGCGGGGGCAGTCTCTGTATTAAGGCAGCAAAAAATAAATATTAATTAAATTATGAATGTATGGTTAATTCGCGTTTGTGGATCGTGACTGGGTTTATGTCTTGTGTGTTGTTTTTTTTTTTTTTTTTTGGGAACAAAGTCACATGTGTTTTTTGCTTTGTTGTTTTATCTTTAAATAGTAATTAACTGCTTTTGCATTTGTGCATGTTATAATCAGTGCGTTTCGGTTTGTTAATGTTGAAAGTGTTTATCAGCATGATTAGCAAAAAATATATATAAAGCTTTTGCTTTATAAAAGAGTTTATTTGAGAAGTAACGCTTCTCTAGCGAGGAAGCATGAGAAACACTTATAAGTAAGTGATTTTTTATCACTTGGTATTACGTTATATTCTTTCTTAATTATAAGAAAAATGTTTTAGGTTCGATTCTCGTCAAATGCGAATTTGAATTATATTATTACTAACTTAATGTGAGGTTTAGCCCACTTCCTCACGTCTTTAAGGTATATAATATTTTGTTAAAAAAAAAAAAAGGTAAAGTGTTTTTTCAAGAAGCATGGCATTTTTAGTAGGAGTGTACTATCTACATACCTCTTTTCACTTCTCGCACATTCTCTTGATTTGGGGTCATCAGATTGAATAAATTGAAGAAAATCAATGAACTAAAATTAATAAGGGGTGTAAAAAATAAAAATAAAAAGTGCGTGGATATCACATCCATTTTAATAAAAGGTTTTTGTGTGTCCTTGATGATAGCACTCAACAAAAAAGTAAGCAATATTATGATAACATCTTGTTTTCTTTTTCCATTTTTAGAAATTTAGAATTTAAATTTCGTTTCTATTATATTTTCACCAAAAACTTTTTTTTTTTTATAATTTCAAATTTTTGTTTTCAAAAGTTTTATTTGAAAAAGATTTGAAAACAATAATAATTATAAAAATGCACCTTATTATTGCTAATTTTCCAAAATTATCATTCTACACATCTCATAAGTGTACTTTTTTTCTTCTTCTAATTATAGAAAGTTTGGAGTGCCAAATGAAATTTTTGAAATACTAATAATAATTCCCTTATATAATAGATAATAATTTTTACAAATTCGTGAAGAAATCACTTAACAAAAAGGAGTGTTTACACTAGGATGCATTAAAAACTACGAAAAGATGTCAGTATATTTTGTTAGCTATAATATTATTCATTACAAGCGATATTTTACACTAATCTACATTAAGAAGAAAAGAAACACTTAAATATGAAACACAGTATGTTAAAAAAAAAAAAAAAAAAAAAACCCAAACCACCAAGTTCAATACACCACCTATTTGTTGGCTATTATGTTATATTGTTGTTAACACGTTTTGTTAGATTTACCGACAATACTATAAAAATAGATAAGGAATTGTTATTATTACTACAAAAATCTCATTTGTCACTTCAAACTTTCTATTATTAGAAAGAAAAATACATTTGTGAGGAGTGTAGAATGAGATTTTTGAAATGCTAATAACAATTCCTAATAGATAATACATTGAAAAGATAGTAAGGGTGGTGTTTAGATTACATGCATGATGCATCATCGTTCTTGTTGTGGGCGAGGGAAGAGGATCCTCTCTAGAATAATCATATTCTAATCGTTTATCGTATATTATAAGGTCAGTTATTTTAGGTACTATTTATGTTTAATTTTAAAAATTAAATAATTTCTAATCACGCGATGCAAGATAAATGACTAAGATATGATGATCTATATAATCTCCACAATTTAAAACAGGATGGGATTCAAATCCGTGGGCGAGCGACTGTGTTTGTTTCGCGAATCGCAAAATTAAAGTGGTTATGCTCCCATCCATGTCGGTTCATGTATCTGATTAATATATGTAATATAATACATTTAAAATACATTATTATACTCATAATTCTTGTTAGTGATGATTATTATTTAATGGCACTTACGAATATACGTGCAATTATAAAATATTTGGAATGAAATTAAGGAGAATCAATAAATTAATTCAAGCCGGCACAAATAAATAATAATAATAATAATAATAATAATATGGCAGGAAGGTGATGGTTATAAAAGACGCTAAGCGCTAGTCGGACGGTGGGTTGGGGTCTAGCGCCTAGGTGGACTAGGTGAATTTAAGTAAATCCATTATATTTCGTGTAAATAAATATATGTTTATACTTAAAATATATGTAATTTCATCATAAACTACAAAATAGAATGATATATGTATTATAAAGTATTAGAACATAATGAAAACATGGGGAACAAGCACATAGTGTGTATTCATTTAAGTATTCAACAAGTCTTTTACAATTTATTAAAAATATTAAATGCAAATTGAAAGTTATCTACTTTTTGTCTAAGTGAGTCACAATCTAGGCAGGTGCCTAGGCGGGTCTGGGTGGGTTAGGCAGGTGCCTCGGCGGTCTAGTCAGGCGCCTCAACTGGTCTAGGCATTTTTTCTTAATTTTCAAACGCCTATACATTAATCGGGACGGTGGCTAGCCGCCTAGCACCTAGGCGGCGCTAGCCAAGGATTTTTAGAATAGTGTGATACTAATCACTAGATCGCGGGATAAACTTTTGTCGTATTTTTCCGATTCTGGGTATCCGCTCATTCAATAAATAATGTGTTTTTATACAAAAAAATTTATTATCGAAAATGTACAATTTATATTTTAATCTTTCATCTAAGGATCATTTCACTATATGACTTATTTGTTATATAATACAACCATGTAACGTCTTTTCTCATATGAGAGGGTTTTGAACCTTGAACGTAACCTACTTCAACAGTATCTAATAAATTTTGGTGACATATACGTTTATGAAGTGTCAATAATAGTTTCACGTTGTAATAAATTACGCATGATAAATCTTTGAAAACAAAGGTTCCTACTTTGTTAACATATATCTATTAACATAACTGTGTACTGTACTCTCTACTTGGTTTCATTTATAATGAAATGGATGTGGAGTAAGTTAGTTGGCCTTGCACTTAATTTGAATTCCCATCTTCGTAATTTAGATTAGTTCAAGATATTGAATGGTAGAAAAAGCCATGAAAGCATCATTCTATTAGTACTTCATAGTTCAGACACAGTTTTGGGAAGAAGAAAATAAGGGAAAATCATAATTCTTTCAGTGTTTCACATCCACGTCATCCCTACAAAAGTGATAACATAAATTATTAAATAATCATTACATACAAAGAAGTAAATCCATCGTTCCTAATCTAGAAGCAGGAAGGAGAAGCTCTTGGACTTTTACTTTACTTGGCTACGCTTAATTTAATGCCCGTTGCAATCCAAGTGACCAATTTGGACCCGGGACCCAATAAAAAGTTGACACCCTAATTACCATAGGTCAGTTAGTCGATGAGATTCATTGTCCCCGATGGTAACATTAGTCAAATGATTTTCCCCATTTTTCCTACGCATCAAGGGACACCTTTTACTTTTCCTTCATCTTCTAGATTTAAAATGAAAGGAAAATTAATAAAAATGATTTGAATATTTTGAGTTTTAATGATAATGATAAAATAAAAAGTAAAGTGAATAGTATCAAGTTTGACTTTTTAGTGTAAAAATATGATTTATCGGCTACTGGATCTTGGTTTTACAAGGAATAAATTTACGTGGTTTATTACGAAAGGGGGTGGAATAAAGGTAAGGTTAGATAGAGTTTTGGGTAATTTAGAATGGATAGAGTTGTTCCCTCGTTCTAAAGTGCAACATTTAAACAAGACTTTGTCTGACCATGTGCCGATCCTCCTTAATTGGTCGGGACGCAATCCGATTCGAGGTAAGAATCAGTTTCGTTATGAGGAAAGTTGGCATATGCAGGAAGCATGTGTTGAAGCGGTAAGGGATGGGTGGAACCATGATGTGGTGGGCTCGCCACTGTTCCAAGTTACTAAGAAAATTAAGATGACGTGGATGAAGCTCAATAAATGGGTCCGCAATAATGCAAGGTTGGGTCCGCATGAAATAAAGGAGGTGGAGGATAAACTTACTTGCTTGTTGGGTCAACCATTCACTGATGAGTCTATTTAGCAGAAAAAGAGCTTATTGGAAAGTTAAACAGATTGCTAGAACAAAAAGAGCAGTTTTGGAGACAGAGGTCGAAGGAAAATTGGGTTAAGCTGGGAGATCATAATACCAAATATTTTCATCATAAGACGAATATGAGGCAAAAGCATAATTGTTTATATGGGTTGATGGATGATAATGGGTATTGATAAAAGGATCATAGGGGGATGGAGGAGATTGTGGTATCGTACTTCACAAAGCTCTTTAGTTTAAATGGCGTGGAGAATTTTGATGATATTTTGTGCCATATCATGCCCAAGGTGACAGATGAGATGAATAACTCCTTGGAGAACCCGTTCACGGATGAGGAGATTAAATGTGTTGTTTTTCAAATGCATCCTACAAAAGCTCTGGCACCTGACGGTATGTCTCCGGGTTTCTACCAAAAGCATTGGGGAGTGGTAGGTGGGGACATTTGTAATGGGGTTCGGTCTATGCTTCTCTCTGGTCAAATTACCTGGAAAATCAATTATACCCATGTCACGTTAATTCCCAAAGTCAAGGATGCTACATTGATGACATAAATTTGCCCTATTAGTTTGTGCAATGTGTCGTACAAAATAGTGGCAAAAGTTTTGACGAATAGGTTGAAGCTTATTCTTCCACATGTCATTTCCCCTACACAAAGTGCCTTTGTGCTAGGAAGGCTGATCTCTGATAATTATTTGATAGCTGTTGAAGTTGCTCATTATATGCATAAATGGTCATCGAGGTCAAATGGTTTAATGGTGGTGAAGTTGGACATTAGTAAGCCGTATGATCGTGTAGAGTGAAAGTTTCTTGAGGCTTGATGCATCTGTTGGGGTTCTTTGATAGGTGGATCAGTATGGTCATGTTGTGTGTCACAACGGTGTCTTATTCTCTTAAGTTGAATGGCGATCATGTGGGTTATGTGCATCCGGAAAGAGGAATACGGCAAGGAGATCCTCTATCCCCTTATTTGTTTGTTATGTGTGGAGAAGGCCTCTCGACACTATTGATAAAGGTTGAACTTGATGGAAACTTGCAAGGGATCAAAGTTTGTTGTGCTACGCCTAGCATCCACCCTTTATTTTTCACTGATGATAGCTTTCTATTCGCTCGAGGTACCATTAGTGAGTGTCAGAATATTAAACAAGTGTTGAGCAAGTATAAAAGGGCTTCTGGACAAGCGGTCAACTTTGAGAAGAGTTGTGTTTCGTTCAGTTCCAACCTTACTGTTTATGATAAGCAGTTGTTAGCAGATTGTCTCGATATGTGGAGAGTGGATTTTCATGATAAATATTTGGGACTGCCGGTGTTAGTTCGGAAGTCGAAGAAAGAAACGTTCGCGTATGTGAAAGATAAAGGGTTTATTTTGGATAGAGTCAAAGCAGTGGAACGTTCAAATGCTGAATGAACTTTTTTCTCAAGAAGAAGTGGATCTCATTCGTAGGATTCCCCTAAATCTACGAGATAATGATGACCATAAGATTTGGCATTATGAACGACATGGGAAATTTACTATCCGGAATGCATATCATGTTGCACATGGGTTAGTATAACTATTGGCGAAGGGGCAGCTGGCTCATGTTCTTCTTCCAGTACCATTGGAGAGAAGTTATGGAATAAATTGTGGGGTGTTTGTGCTCCTGGGAAGGTGAAGATATGTGTGTGGCGTGCTTGTTTGGATTCTCTCCCTACGAGGTTAAACCTTTGTAAACGAAGAGTGATGAATGAGGAGATGTCTGTTGTTTGTGGAGGTTGGGTGGAATCAACGGAGCATGTCTTCAGAGATTTTAATGTGGCTAGAGCGGTGTGGTTTCGAGGTTTGGGCTTGTGGGTAGATGGTGGGCAAGGAGGGTGCTTTATGAATTGGTTAGCCAATTTATAGTTCCAGGGACCTACTTAGGGGTTTAATCTATGTCTAATGTTGATTTGGTCTTTGTGGAAACATATGAATGAGATTATATAGAATGGCACGGCATTACCGCCGCTTGAGATTGTGCTTCGAACTGAGGGCTGGATGCAAAAGTTTCATAAGTAGCATAAGCCGATGGCGAAGAAGGCAAGCCGGGAGATTCTGAAGTAGAGAAGACATGCGGAAAGGTGGTTAAGTGCAACTTTGATGGACCTTAGAGCCATAGAAGTAACAGGGGAGGTTTTGGGGTGGTGGTTCGAAACCATTTGGGGGAGTGTCTTGCCGCTATTATTGGTCCAATTGAAAGGGCAAACTCTGTATTGCATACTGAATTCTTTGTAGTTCAAAGAGCTACAATATTGGCTGGCATTCTAGATACGGTGAAGGGGAAGATTCAGTTTGAAGGCGACTCTACATTAGTGTTAGCAGCCATGCAGGGGCGTGGGGAAGACAGCTCTGCCTTTGGTCCTCTAATCAATGATCTAAGATGTCTGCTCATGGAGTGGTCGTAGTTAGTGGTGAGTCATGTCCAAAAGGAAGGGAACTCGACAATCCATTGACTTGCTCGGATGGGGATTAATAGTGCTAAGACGATAGTGTGGTTTGAGGAGCCTCCAGATTTGATCCAAGATGTTCTTTTAGATGAGGGATTGTAAACTCATTTCTATTGTTTATTTGAGGGTAGGCTTTTGTTGTGCGGAACGCTTTTTTCCTTTGACCGGATTGAAATCCCCGACAAGGTTTTTATCGAGACCCATTATGCACACTATCCTCAGTTTGTACGAATTCTGATTTGCCTAATGATTATCGTACCTTTGCTATAAACACTAAGAGCTAAAAACGCAATTAGTTAACAAACGAATCCTAACTGTATCTCATAATCACGAGTGCCGATTAATATCTATATCGTTAAACGAAACTATTAACTTAAAATGTTAGAAAAACACAAGGTCGCATGTTTAGACTTGTTAGTCTTTTTTTTAACGTAGAAATTTGACTAAAGCCAGAACGCCTCAATCGAAGACCCCAACATCCGTTATAAAACCATCCAGCCGCCACTGATCTGGACAAGGAAGACGGAGCCGGCACCAATCCATCAAAAGGATTCACAAAGCCCTTAAAAACAAACTAAAAAAGGGGGATCCAACCCCAACAACCAAAACTCACCCAAACCCACACATCTTTCCCTTAGGTATCGTTTGGTATGCAGACGGGACGGGACGGAACGGGATGGGACGGAACGAGATGGGACAGGACGAAACAGAAAGGAGCGGGAGCAAAGATGCCCTCGGATGGAAACAAGGAGGAAGAATAAGGAGATGGAGAGGTTATAATTTTGTGTTCCACAGATGTGGAACGAGTCGTTCCAGGGGGTGAGGTGAAACGAAAATTCACCCAAAACTCGTCCCGTGGAACAGTTCGTTCCACCTGTTTTAGGCGCACCAAACGTGGGACGGAACGTCTTGTCCCACTCTGTTCCGTTCTGTTCCGTCTCACGTACCAAACGGTATCTTAAAGCACAAGGTCTCAATAATTAGGGATGGAAAGCTGCAACAACGTCGAGAAAATTAGTTGCCCACCAAGAACTGGAAAGAAAGGGCAAAGAAGATTGGGGGTAAAGTGGAAGGGAAGCAAAGGACCGGCAGCTAAAGCTTTTGCAGATTTAGGGTTTTTTCTGAGATAGATTCTGAGAGAGCAGTAAGTGGTTGGTAAGAACTTGTCAGTCTTAAATCAGTAAAAAAAAATGTATTTATTGGTCAACGCCAAAAACAAAGTATGGGAAGTAATAAGATTAGACAATTGCTCCCAAAAACAAGAAAACTTAGAACCTGAGACAATAAAACATAGAAAAGGACTTAATAATTATTAATGGTAACTATCAAATTATATTACGACTCAATTAATTTGGCACCACTCATACCTTATATTAGTAATATACTAGCATATGGGCACACACAAAGTGTGTGTGAGAAAATTTTTTATTTTTGTTTTTGAAATAAAAGAAGAGAGGAAGAGAGTGATAGAGAATGTGAGAGTGAAAAGTTTTTATCTTTTGTTTTTTTTTTATTATTATTTTTAAGAGATATGTTAGGAATACATGTAGATAAAGCTTTGAAAGAAAAAAAAGCAAAATTTGATTGTGTGGAATTACATTTCTGCCCCATATTTCTTATTCATGTTCTGTTTTAATTAGAGGGTTAAATTGATAATTTTATAGGATTTTGGTTGACAATGAGTGTTTTATTAATTAGTAAAAATATAAAAACACTAGGAGAATATTACACTTTTTTTTCCTTCTTTTGTGCATCTCTGTTTAACATTATTCAATTACTTAACTATTTATTAGCGGGCGGGTCTCTTTGTATGTGTTGTCTGGAAAGAAGATCACTTGATGATTATTTGTTCGCCGGAAGTTAGAATTTTGGTAGATAGAGATCTCGTAAAAACTTTGTTCGAGGAATGAGCTAGACCGTATCATTTCTCAAGAACGGGGCTACAAAGCGCCCAAACCCAGAACTCATGGAAATGGAGTTTTTGGCACCGATCAAGCAGACGTTTTTCGTTGATTTATTCAAGTCGATTGTCAAATAAAAAAAGTGTATAAAAGTTAAAAAGAAAGTGTGGGATTAAACTCCCCAAAAACTATTCAAGGTCAATTCATATATAAGCAAGTTGGTGAAGCAATTTGACAAAAACATTGAATAATGTGGACTCCCTGGGAAAGATGCATGAACCAGAGCAAATAAAATCCAAGTGGGTCCTTAAGCTACGATTCTATGATTCTACGACAGTTGAAAAACATATTTTATGTTGCCTTAACAACCATTATTTTTTGTTCTCAGTTTTTTGTTGATCATATACAAGGATGTCACCTGAGGATTCTTTCTATCACCACCGTATCTGTATATGCATTCTTACAAATATATAATACCATCAAAGTATATGTGATCAGAACCATTAATAAATCACTATATATCGATCGCCTCTGCAAAAATTCAGTTAAAACTAAAATCGCTTGGTCATCCAACTATATAAACACAAAAGAATGAAACTGATAAAGTGTTACAGATCTATTCAAGATATCAAAACTCTGACAAAAGACATTACAGAAACTATTCAACTATTTAGTGCATCATTTCTGTAGTGCCTTTTATTTGGACTTTTCCTTGTAAACAAAACAAGAGCAGGGTGCCATTTCATCGAGGAAAGCTCCAATGACAAGGCAAACCAATCACACAAACAAGAAAAGGGACCAAACAAAGAAATAAAGACGAGAAGGTAATGTCAACTTGCCTCCCGTTCATCCCCCCCCTCCTCTTCTTTTGGCTTTAATGACCTACCAACACAGTGAGCGATCAATGAAACCAACTTCTACCGTGCCCTACCGATGATTGCAAAAACCAATACTTAAACTCATGCTTCCAAAGTTGATACAACTAAGCAATTCATTGGCTTACTTTATTTATTGCTCGGTACCCTACAACTCGACTCGATTAAGCTCTAACCTATACAATATCCTGTGCTTCTATTTAATATGTCCATCGTTCTAAAACACAGCAACAATAGTACACCGGAAGAGTAAGCACTTTCAATATCAAAAGCCATATATAAAATCAGATAGAAGAACAGTTCACTCCAATACGACACACACTTTCAAATCAATACGATAGTAGATACTTAAATCAATCCATTAGAAAAAGTCACCTCATATAGTGCATACGAGACCGAAGATACTGATATCACAAAACTGCTCTAGCCAAGACTAGCACGTTAAACGTCAAAGAAAGAGGTTCCAGCGAACTACTATCATAGAGAATATAACGGAAGAACTAAATCTATACAAATGCCTCTCCAAGACTGGACTAAATTTACCACAAGCAAAGTAAGCTTCTTCTATCTCCAACTCTGGATGGGGGTCTAAATTCATCAGCTTTTTACCCCAAAAAAGTCACACTTTGAAATGCTTACACTCGATACTTTCCAAGAAACTCTGCATAAATTATCATCAGAATCCTCCGACATTATACAACTAAGCATGCTTTGTATAAATCTATACTCTAAAATACAAGCACAGTAACTACGTATAAATCCACCTCTGGATAATGATCTAAAGTCTCAACATCAATGTTTTACTCTGAAAAGTCACATTTTGAAATGCCTAAGATCAATGTTTTCCAAGAGAATCTGCATAAATTATAGTCACATCCTCTGACTTTATACTCAGCAGGCTTCCGACTATGTTTTACAAAGAACTTCATGCTGTAATCCTAAAAGTTGGCATTAGCTCACAATCACACAACCATCAACATAGATGTATTTCACAGGATAACGAATTCTTAACAGAAGCCATCTATTTATAACAACAAAGGCAATATACCAGTGAAACAAAACTACTCTCAACAAGATTTCGCGTTCAACTTTATTTATTGAAACAAGTTCCAGTGAATTTACCAAAAAAAAAAAAAAACAAGTTCCAGGGAACTGCTATCACAGACTTAAATAAATCTTGCATCACCGAGACTGGAATGCACTTTTTCGACCTCTACGACTGAATTACCCCTCGGGAAGGAACAGACTCACACAAGTGAAAAGTATCTCGAGGTTTCGCCGCTTTGAAACAAAAAGTTTAAAAATATCGAAAAAATTCAGCGTGGTTTTTCTGCGGAAGGTTCCGCCAGAAATTTTATAGTGTGGGATTTAATGGTTTGGTCTTTGGAAGGAAGTTCCCTGATTGGTTTGAGAACCTGATTGAAATATTTTGAAATGCTTAAACTCAACACTTCCAAGCAAATCTGCATAAATTATCCTCACAATCCTCCGGCATTATACAGCTCAGTATGCTTCTAATGTAAATCCAAACAAAAGCATCGCCAACTTCTTATAACTCCACCACCAGCTAAAGGTCTAAACATCGGTATTTTACTCTTAAAATTCACATTTCACAATGCCTACAATGAATCAATGTTTTCCGAGAAAATCTGCGTAATCTATTGTCCGAATCCTCTTATATTGTACAAGTCAGTATGTTTCCACCTATTTCAAACAAAGAACTCCATTTCGTATTCCTAGAAGTTAGCATTAGCTCATTCTTACATAATCACCAATTGTCTGAATCCTCTTATATTGTACAAATCAGTATGTTTCCACCTATTTCGAACAAAGAACTCCATTTCGTATTCCTAGAAGTTAGCATTAGCTCATTCTTACATAATCACCAATTGTCTGAATCCTCTTATATTGTACAAATCAGTATGTTTCCACCTATTTCGAACAAAGAACTCCATTTCGTATTCCTAGAAGTTAGCATTAGCTCATTCTTACATAATCACCAATTGTCTGAATCCTCTTATATTGTACAAATCAGTATGTTTCCACCTATTTCGAACAAAGAACTCCATTTCGTATTCCTAGAAGTTAGCATTAACTCATTCTTACATAATCACCAATTGTCCGAATCCTCTTATATTGTACAAATCAGTATGTTTCCACCTATTTCGAACAAAGAACTCCATTTCGTATTCGTAGAAGTTAGCATTAGCTCATTCTTGCATAATCACCAATTGTCTGAATCCTCTTATATTGTACAAATCAGTATGTTTCCACCTATTTCGAACAAAGAACTCCATTTCGTATTCCTAGAAGTTAGCATTAACTCATTCTTACATAATCACCAATTGTCCGAATCCTCTTATATTGTACAAATCAGTATGTTTCCACCTATTTCGAACAAAGAACTCCATTTCGTATTCGTAGAAGTTAGCATTAGCTCATTCTTACATAATCACCAATTGTCTGAATCCTCTTATATTGTACAAATCAGTATGTTTCCACCTATTTCGAACAAAGAACTCCATTTCGTATTCCTAGCAGTTAGCATTAACTCATTCTTACATAATCACCAATTGTCCGAATCCTCTTATATTGTACAAATCAGTATGTTTCCACCTATTTCGAACAAAGAACTCCATTTCGTATTCCTAGAAGTTAGCATTAGCTCATTCTTACATAATCACCAATTGTCTGAATCCTCTTATATTGTACAAATCAGTATGTTTCCACCTATTTCGAACAAAGAACTCCATTTCGTATTCCTAGAAGTTAGCATTAGCTCATTCTTACATAATCACCAATTGTCTGAATCCTCTTATATTGTACAAATCAGTATGTTTCCACCTATTTCGAACAAAGAACTCCATTTCGTATTCCTAGAAGTTAGCATTAACTCATTCTTACATAATCACCAATTGTCCGAATCCTCTTATATTGTACAAATCAGTATGTTTCCACCTATTTCGAACAAAGAACTCCATTTCGTATTCGTAGAAGTTAGCATTAGCTCATTCTTACATAATCACCAATTGTCTGAATCCTCTTATATTGTACAAATCAGTATGTTTCCACCTATTTCGAACAAAGAACTCCATTTCGTATTCCTAGAAGTTAGCATTAACTCATTCTTACATAATCACCAATTGTCCGAATCCTCTTATATTGTACAAATCAGTATGTTTCCACCTATTTCGAACAAAGAACTCCATTTCGTATTCGTAGAAGTTAGCATTAGCTCATTCTTACATAATCACCAATTGTCTGAATCCTCTTATATTGTACAAATCAGTATGTTTCCACCTATTTCGAACAAAGAACTCCATTTCGTATTCCTAGAAGTTAGCATTAACTCATTCTTACATAATCATCAATTGTCCGAATCCTCTTATATTGTACAAATCAGTATGTTTCCACCTATTTCGAACAAAGAACTCCATTTCGTATTCCTAGAAGTTAGCATTAGCTCATTCTTACATAATCACCAATTGTCTGAATCCTCTTATATTGTACAAATCAGTATGTTTCCACCTATTTCGAACAAAGAACTCCATTTCGTATTCGTAGAAGTTAGCATTAGCTCATTCTTACATAATCACCAATTGTCTGAATCCTCTTATATTGTACAAATCAGTATGTTTCCACCTATTTCGAACAAAGAACTCCATTTCGTATTCCTAGAAGTTAGCATTAACTCATTCTTACATAATCACCAATTGTCCGAATCCTCTTATATTGTACAAATCAGTATGTTTCCACCTATTTCGAACAAAGAACTCCATTTCGTATTCGTAGAAGTTAGCATTAACTCATTCTTACACAATCATCAATTTCGAAAACACAGATCTTATTGAAAGGAAGATTGAATTATTAACAAATTATGACCATCTATTCATAACAGTTGAATTATTAACAGAATAAGACCATCTATTCATAACAGCAATGGCAATAAATATATACAATATATACAAATTCGATCATCAAACGAAAACCCAACCAAACGCACAAATTAGACCCGAATTCTTCCCCATTTCATACATTAAGCATTGAGAACGAGACGGTACCGAATCAGCAGACCGAAGTCAACCTCATGGGCACCTTCTCTCGGTCAGCATCCCCCAACCCATCCGCCACAATTTGAATCACCCTCTTGAACGCGAAGTGCACGCAATTCGAAAGCGCAATCCAACACAACACCTCGTACACGAAATCAAAAGCCGGATCGGACGGAGAGGACGACGAAGACTCATCCCAACTATTCCCTCCAAACCTATCGAAATTCCAACCCCCGCCCCCGCCTCCACTGCCGCCCCACCCTCCATTGAAAAAGGGACCATCTCCGCCGAAAAACCCGCCATCTTCCTCGCCTCCATCGTTAGAATCGTCGCCGCCCGAAGATCTCCGTCTGGCGCGACGTTTTTTGCGAAGGAGGGTTCGGGTTGCGGTTTTGGTAGAGTTGGGCCGGGCACGCGGCGGAGCAACAGCGTCGAAGGGGAAAACACCGGCAGAGATCTGGGGGACTCCAATGGACGGCGAGGATTGATCGGTATGATTGTCGGTGACGGAAATTTGGTTGTTGGAGGTGAGGTCATGGTGACGGATTAGGAACTTGGCGAACCCTAGGCCCTGGGCGGTGGTGGCGACTGTAACGGTGTCATATAGGAGAGAGATGTCCATGGCCGACGAATTCGAATTGTGGGTAAAGTAAATCGTCGGAACCGGTTGGGAATTTTGGAGTCTAAAACTAAAAGGGGGTGAATTTTGGTTGGGAAATTTTCCGGGAAAGTGCGGGATAATAAGGAGGGCAGACGGGAAACGACAGGAAAATGCGGAAGAGTGGAGGGAATTGGTGACAGCTGTTAAAAGGCCACGTGTTACCCGTTGGCGGGTGGCTACCGTACAATTTTGACATGTCGGAGTAGATTTGCCTTCGCCTCCAACCTGGTTTCGGCTTTTGATGACCCGACGCGAACAATTTGGACTGGTTCCGCGGTCGCTGGTAGCGTCGTATCGTCGGGGAGTTCATGATTCGGGATATTGTACGGATCCCCCTTTTTTTTTTCTTTTTTTTTTTTTAGGTATAATCTGTCTTTGAAATTTCTAGTTTCATTACCATAAAAATTAACTAAAAGAATACTAGTTTTTCATGATATCAACTAGTTCTTGATCCAGTGTTGGAGCCATATGTTTAGCTTGGGTCTCAATTTCTCAATCTGAAACTTAAAAAAATTACTCTATCTTGTGGTGGGTCTAGTTTAGTATCGTCCTTATCATTCTCTTTCTTAAAACTTAAACCACAGATTTCTCTGACTTTCTTCCTCTGTTCCTCCACTGATCCTCCATATCAAAGTCCTTCTCAAAACTCGTAAGCAACGGATTGCCTGAACTCTATAGGAGCCACTCCTACGAAAAATTTTAAAAATCATAAACATAACACTAAATTTTTTTACATGAGAAAAAATGTCAAGATGAGTATCGGTCCATTCTGATCCCTTCATGACTCTGTTTTCTATTGATCAATGGCGTTTGTCCTTTAATGTTGCAAAAAGCCTCTTATTTTTTTGGGTAAATTACATTTTATCCCCTCAAATTTGAGCTCGATTTTAATTCCTTACAACATCTTTAAAACATTTCAATTTCATACATTTACTATCATTTTATTTTAATTTCAGACATCCGTTACATTTTCCGTCCATTGTTCCGTTAAGAGTTGATGTGGCAGCCATATTTGTGCCACGTGGCTACCAATTTTGTGCCACATGGCAAAAAATATTTTTTTTATACATTTAAAATAATATAATAATTTACCCTACTTATAAAAATAATAAAAAATAAGAAAAACCCATCTTCTTCCTGAGCCCTTCCTTTTCCCTACAACCCAAACACCACATCCCACCCCACCCCCACCTCCCTCGCAACCCTCCACCCACCCAAAACCGACTAGTCTCCTACCTCATCACCCCCACCCCCTTTCTCCCTCCCCGACCAGGAACAAAACCCATTTCAAATAAACCTAATTGAATGCGCCCTTAACCCCCAATGGCGATGCCCACAAATACTCCAACTGCAGATGCAGTGCGCACAAGCTAGACATTGGCATCGGTGTCCATCTTGCCGGAGGTGATGTAGCGGTAGACTGCGGATGCAAGGCCCAACATTGCGGAGCCAATGGAGGTGAGGTAGACGGCGGCTCTGTGGGATCTAGGTGTGAGTTCTTCTAGGCGTTGGGCATGGAGAGAAAAGGGAGATCACAAAAAGCCCTAAGGGGTTCTCAGATTGCCGTTGCCAGTCTGGCCGATGCCCAGCATGTCCCAAGGATTTCGGGGTGAATGTGGCGGCGGAGTGGGGGTTAGGATTTGTGGATATTTCGATTTGGAGGTTAGGGGTGAAGGGTGTGGCAGTTGCGGCAGGAATAAGGTTTTTTGAGGGTTTTGGGGATTTGGGGGCGTAAGGTTTGAAGAGAGGGAACTCGACAGCATGGATAGGTTGGGGGAGGTGAACAGAGTAGAGGAGAGGGGTGGGGGGTTGCGGGGAAAGGGAGGGGAAGGGATGGGTTTCTGCATTTTTTTTTAATTTATAAACCTTTCTTTAATTAATTATTGTTTAATGTATAAATTTTTTTTTTTTTTCATCATGTGGCACAAATTTGGTAGCCACGTGGCACAAATGTGGCTGCCACGTCAGCTCTTAACGGAATAATAGATGAAAAATGTAACGGATGTATGAAATTGAAATAAAATGATAGTAAATGTATGAAATTGAAATGTTTAAAGATATTGTAAGGAATTGAAATCGAGCCTAAACCTGAGACGGTAAAATATAATCTACCCTATTTTTTAATTTACAACTCTCTTATTAACAATTTTAAAGTGGGCTTCTGGGGACATCGTGCTGGGTCGAAGGTAGCCCACATTTCCAAGCTCGTAAAAACCCTAACCTTATATGCTCATCCCCGACCTCTGTAACAGCCTCCAAGCTTGCTCTTTCCCCGTAAAACCCTAGAGGTAACAACAATGGTGTCGCTGAAGCTCCAGAAGCGGCTTTCTGCCAGCGTCCTCAAGTGCGGCCAAGGAAAGGTCTGGCTCGACCCCAATGAGGTCAGCGAGATCTCCATGGCCAACTCCAGTACGTACCCCTCTCTTTTTTTTTCTTAGGGGTTCATCCAATTCGTTTCAATTCGATTTTTTGCTTATTTATTGGGTTTCGATCTTAACATTTTGGAACACGAGAAATCTTATTTTTGTGAATTTGGATTATTTTACTGAGTTAATTTCGATTGGGTTTAATACGCTATTGATCTATATGGAGAGTATGCATGTTGTAAGCACGGTGTTTAGTCGATTAAATTACTCAATTGATTAGTGTGTAACCAATTGATTAGGTTTATCGAAAGAAATGATTTAAGTATGCTTTCATTTGGTTTGTGGTAAAAGTTTGCGTTGCGGTCCTCCTGGTCGCAGTTCGGATTCTTATTATCATCTAGTCAGTTTTAGGTTAAACTGTTGAGCTCTTCAGCTGGTATATTTGTTATGGGCAACATAAATGTGCGGAACTACTTAGCTTTAATGTCCCGAAAGCACTGCATTTTATAGTTTTGAAAGGTCGAATGATAGGAAAGTAAGTTCATGAAATTGCTTGCTAAGTTAATGTCCCGGCTGCAATTGTTCTGCTTTTTTGCAATTGCCTTTTTTTCACCGTAGTTTATGCAACCGAAGTAGGGCTTTATCCTTGCTTGTTTTTCCATTTCAGACTAGTCTTTGTTTGCCCCCGTGTTTAATTTAGACTTTGATGTGATGATGATGACGACTATAACTGTCATACAGGGCAAAACATCAGGAAATTGGTTAAGGATGGGTTCATCATCAGGAAACCAACAAAGATCCACTCACGTTCTCGTGCTCGGAGAATGAAAGAGGCCAAGAGGAAGGGTCGTCACTCTGGTTATGGTATGTGGGATTGAAATAGCTGCGCAGTTCGATTTATTTTTAAGTTGTTTCAGCGTATTGTTGACATATTATTGTCATATTTGATTCCTCAAACCATCTTAGTTTAGGTGGATTTCTTTTTCCCATATTGCTACTTGAAGGACATTGTGAAGATCATGTATTTATTAATGTTTCCAGGTAAGCGCAAGGGTACCAGGGAGGCAAGGCTGCCCACCAAAATCCTCTGGATGAGGAGAATGCGAGTGTTGAGGCGCTTGCTCCGTAAGTACCGAGAGTCCAAGAAAATTGACAAGCACATGTACCATGACATGTACATGAGGGTGAAGGGTAACGTCTTCAAGAACAAGCGTGTGCTGATGGAGAGTATCCATAAGTCAAAGGCTGAGAAAGCAAGAGAAAAGACTCTGGCTGACCAGTTTGAGGCCAAGCGTGCGAAGAACAAGGCTAGCAGAGAGAGGAAGCATGCTCGCCGTGAAGAACGATTGGCACAGGTAGGTTTAGACATTAAGAAAATCATTTGAAGTGCCTTTTTTTTCTTTTTCTTGTTTTTTTTTTTTTTTAACCAACAGTAATCTATAGATGGTTAGGAAATTGTCGTGCTGAATTCATGTTGATAGTTCGTAACTCAAGCTTTCAGAGTTTAATTTTCTGTTTCGTGTCCTAATGTTGCAGGGACCTGTAGAGAAGGCAGCACCAGCAGCTGCACCCCAACAGTCTGAGTAAGTTTACTTGAATTTGTGTGTTAACCCTTATACATTTGTTGGGCACAAGGATCATGAAATGAAACATTTCTGTTCGTTTATGCAGGGGAGGTGCGAAGAAAGCAAAAAAGTGAGTATTGGCAGAAGAAGGCAAAGAAGTGAGTAGCGGCAGGCCTTTGCTCCGAGCACTGAAGAACCAGAACTCTAGACATTGTTGCTCCTAAGTTTTATTTCCATATACAAGTTCTATTTTGTGAGCTACTTTAATGTATATTTTTGTTGCAAATTTTCCGATTTCCGATCTAAGCCGTATAACTTTTTGAGATCCAGTAGTACATTTTCTTGAATGTTAAATGCTGTGTTGGTAAACGTTGTTGAATATATCAGTCTGTATGTTCATGCTAAATGTGAGAATGCAGTTTGATTGAGAATGATCATTCTTTCGGGCGAAGAATAAATGGGTATATCGCATCCATGCTTATCACTTGCTCATTCTGCAAGACAATGCATCCTTGTTTCTTGTTGTCGTTCCTTCTAGTTACTTTAAACAATCTAGTTACAGGGTCATATCTCGTGAGTTGAAAGGGGGTGGAGGCGTCGAAGGGGCGATGCTGGAGCTGTGGTTTCGACGGTGTTTAAACTTTTGAATGTGTTTTGGGGTGAAAATTGATGTTTGTGTGCTTCTGAGTACAGAACAGGTCCTTTTTGCCATTGCCACTTCTGGCCCTTACCATATCTTAAAAAAGGTTGAACATTGATGGGACTGCATAATCCAAATTTCAACCAGTCTTTTGAAATGCCTTTCCTTTTAGACTGCTAGATGGATAATCCAAATCATTACGACATTCACCATATCTGATGATGTTAAGGGCATTCATTATTATTTTTTTCTAGGGAGGAAATTAGACTTAAGACTCACTATGAACATAAGTTAAGCTTGTTTGGAATTGTTTTTTTTTTTAAACACTTGAGAAAATTGTAGCAATGGTTTCTCAATTTTAACCCAATTGGAACAATGGTTTCTCAACTAAAAATTTATGACCATTGGTCTCTTAACTCATCAAAACGTGCACCTATGATCATTTTCGTCAACTGTCAGAATTTCGTCAAAATGAGTTATGTTAGAAGGATTATTGCTACAATTGGGTTAAAGTTAAAAGACCATTGCTCCAATTGGGTTAAAGTTAAGGGACCCCTTCTCCAATTCTATTAAAGTTGAGGACTCATTGCTACAATTTTTTTTTTCATATTTGCCCCTTGATTCAACCTCACATGCGTGACAGTGACTCATTTGACAGAAATTCTAACAAAGTTGACGAAAAGGACCTCAACTACACGTTTTGATGAGTCAATGGACCATTGGTTATGAATTTTTAGTTGAGAGACTATTACTTCAATTAGGTTAAAACTGAGGGACCATTGCTACAATTTTCTCAAAAACACCTTTTCTATTCAATAGCAATTTTAGTGAAAACGCTTCTATTAGAAAGCACATCATAATTTTTTTGGGTAAATTACATAAAACTACCTCAACTATTGGACCAGTGACAATTTCATACCTCATCTTTAAAAAATGTCAATGTCATACCTCATCTAACAAATTTGTTACAATTTCATACATTTCGTCAGTTTGTCTGTCAATTCTTCCGTTAAATAGTGACATGGCTTAAGACGGGCCCACTTTCTATTAAAAAATTAATTAAATATTAAAAACTAAAAAAATCAAATCAATTTTTTTTTTGCATGGGGGACCCACCCCTTATCCCTCTCACCCTTTCCTCCCCATCCACTTGTGTCCCCCCAACCTACCTTTAACGCCAAAACCAAACCCTCCCTCCCCGGCCACCCTCTCTTCCTCCATCTCCACCTCCCTTCCATGGCGCTCATCCCCCTCCTCCTACACACCCATCACCCTCACCAAATTAACCAACTTCAAACAAAATACCCCAACTCCACCCAAACCCTAACCCTAAATTTTGAATTCGTCTATTTCAAAAAAAAAAAAAAAAAAAAAAAAACTTTTGCATCTCTCCCAAGCGACTGGGCCGTGACACAGAGGAGCGCGAGCAGGTTGAAGGCGCGGGTCTGCAATCTTTTCGAAGGGAGTGCAAATTTTTCTTTGAGATCGCAGCTTAGCGGGGGTTGTGCAGGTCGTCGGTGGGTGGCTGTAGTTGGGTTGCAAAGATGGGTTTATGCAAGGGTGGCTGCAAGTAGGAACTTTGGTGGTGGAAGGAGCTAAGACCGTTGCCGATCTGTAGGCATTTGGATGTCAGGAAGTTGTCGAAGGAATTTGAAGTTTTGGGTTTTGATGGAGGGGTTGAGAGTTGGAGGTTGAAGTGAATGGCTACTTTGATTTCCAAGATGCAGCAAGTTCAAAGCTTGCTGTGATTTTGGGTTGAAGGTTGCAAAGATTGCTAAGGGGTGGGGGGACACGGGTGGATGGGGAAGAAGGGAGGGGCCACAGGTGGATGGGGAAGAAGGTGTAAGGGGGATAAGGGGTGGGTCCCCCGTGTAAAAAAAAATTTATTAAATGATTTTATATTTTTAGTTTTTAATATTTAATTAATTTTTGAATAAATAGTGTGTCTGTCTCAAGCCACGTCATTATTTAACAGAAAAATTAACAGACAAACTGACGGAAGGTATGAAATTGTAACAAATTCATAAGATGAGGTATGACAGTGACATTTTTTAAAGATGAGGTATGAAACCGTGACTTACCTAATAGTTGAGGCAGTTTTATGTAATTCACCCAAATTAAAAAAATAAAAAAATAAAAAAAAGTTCAAGTGCTCATTGAAAAATGATTTGAAGTGCTTCTTTCAAAAATGATTTTAAGTGTTTAAGAACTCATAACACGTATGTGAGGATGTGAAGATAAAAGAGTCATCTGATAAAAGGAGAAACATTGCAATGACTTATAAGAGGTTGGGTTACTCCCTATATTGCTAACTAATTTTATGGTAAAACCTCAACTTTCTTCCAATTTTTTTTTTTTTCAAAGATGGTAAGAAGCAATTTTGATGATTAAAAAGCAATTTCAATTATTTTAAAAAGCGTAGATTCTTGTTGGATCTGAATCGAATTTAAAACCTATTAGTGAAAATAATATCACATTAGATCATAACAAGATAATAAGATTTTAAAATTTTAAAATGAAATAGTAGATGGGACATGACACATATGGGTTGGTATTGTTGGAAGTTAATTTAAGGGAAGTGTTATTGACACTCCAAAAATCTCATTCTACACTTCTCACAAGTGTATTTTTCTTTCAAAATATAGAAAGTTTGGAGTGTAGAATGAGATTTTTGGAGTGTTAATAACAATTCCCTAATTTAAAACCTGCTTCTAATTGTCTGATTTGAAACCCGGACTTCCTACAACTCCATGTATAAACCATACTGTTTTAAAAATTCCCACTTAGGCTCCGCCTAGGTCCTGTCTAGGTTAGGCGGCTGGTCACCGTCTCGATTAATGCCTATACGTTTGAAAATTAAGAAAGGGCGCATAGACCTGCTGAGACACCCGCCTAGACCGCCTAGGCACCCGCCTAACTTGCCCAGACCCACCTAGACATTTGCCTAAGTTGCGACTCCCTTAAATAGAAAATAGATAACTTTCCTTTTGCATTTTATTATTTCCAATAAATTGTAATATGCTTATTGAACACTTAAATAAACACACATTATATGTTTGCTTCCCATGTTTTGATTATGTTCAAATACTTCATAATATATATGTTATTGTATTTTCTAATTTATGATGAAATTATATATATTTTAAATATAAACATACATTTATTTATACGAAAATACAATAAATTTACTTAAATTCACCTAGGCTTCACCTAACTGACTAAACGCTGGGTCCCAACCCGTCTAACGTCTAGCACCTAGCGTATTTTACAACCTTGATAAACCAAATAAAGTATCAAAAAAAAAAAAAAAAGATAAACCAAATTAAGTTTCCACTTTTGAAGAGGATTCCCCTCCCTCCTTTTGACGTCGTTGCATGTGGCGAGCGGTGACTCCCCACCAATTCCGTCTCCCTCCCGCCCCAAAATCTTTTATTATTTCTCCATTTTTTTTATTAATGTCATTGCATTTTCTTCTACCTCTAATTTTTATTCAAATCATATCCTACACAAACAAATTACAACAAAAGTGGATCAAATTTTGAGATCAATCTCCGAGTGATCGAAACCGGAAAATGGAATCGGACCAGTTAATATCTGGCGGCGGGTCCCGCTACCTCCAAATGCGATCGGAGTCGGCCATGTCGCCCTCCTCCTTTTTCTGCCGTCTTTCGTCCTTCGAGCCCGCTCGGATTTTCGATGAGTTGCCGAGCGCCACCATCGTCTCCGTCTCCCGTCCCGACGCCGGCGATATTAGCCCCGTGCTTCTATCTTACACCATCGAGTTCCAATACAAGCAGGCATGCAACTCTGATCTCTCTCTCTCTCTCTCTCTATCAATCAATCTCTTCATGCTTTTGTCCAATTCTCTGTTTCTGTTCGCCTGAGATCGCCTGCTTCAATTTCAGTTTTCAATCTGAATTGTGTGTTTGGCTGCCGAGAAAATTCAATATCTGGATGTTAAGAAAGAAAAAGAAGAAAGTCGTCAACTTTAAGTTGATAGAATCTTCTAGAATCATTGCATTTCTGTTGACTGTAAAAATTGGGCTGTTATTTCCTAATTGGGTTCACTCATTTCGAATTTTCTATATAATATCAACTTGTGAAGTTTGCTCTGCAGATTACTATTTAAGATTTATCATGGCCTAATTATGTGTTTTTCTTCGCTTTTCTACCTTGATTAGTTTAAGTGGCGATTAGTGAAGAAACCGTCACATGTATTCTACTTGCATTTCGCATTGAAGAAACGTGCATTTTTCGAGGAAATTCAGGAGAAGCAAGAACAGGTCTTTGTTTTTATTTTATTTTATTTTTAATCGTTTGAGTTTGTAAGTGTAATGCCAGTTTGTATTTTCACTATTGTATGCACCTTGGCAGTTCGCTGCATATTTCGGAATGTTTAGGAGATTAATCCCGTTTGCAACATTATATTAAAGGTTAAAGAATGGCTTCAAAATCTAGGAATAGGAGATCACACAGATGTGGTGCATGATCATGAGGATGATGAGACTGTTCCCCTGCAGCACGATGAAAGTGCTAAAAACAGGTCACTACGCGTTAAATTTATATGTGCTGTGTACCTTTTCTGGAATTACTTTCATAAATCTTATAGTTGCATCTTTTGTTCAGAGATGTTCCATCTAGCGCCGCTCTTCCAATCATCCGGCCAGCGCTGGGTAGGGATCAATCCATTGCAGAGAGATCAAAGGTTGCAATGCAAGGGTATCTAAATCACTTTCTTGGAAACATGGACATTGTGAACTCTCGAGAGGTGTGCTTGGTGCTTGTTCTCTAAATGCCAATCACATGTGTCAATGTAAATAACTAGTTTTTGAATTTAAATTATCTACAATCAACGGTGTTCTTTGAATGAACATCCACTGCTTTTAGCTTTTTTCAGTTTGCTTATTAAATGTCTAAGCTTCAATAATTATTGTATTGTAGGTCTGCAAGTTCTTGGAGGTCTCGATGTTATCATTTTCTCCAGAATATGGCCCTAAGCTAAAAGAAGACTATGTGATGGTGAAGCATCTTCCAAAAATTCTTAAGGATGATAGTACCAGGAAATGCTGTGCATGTGGTTGGTTTAATTGCTGTAATGACAATTGGCAAAAGGTAAGAAGTCCTCCTTTTGATAAGTTCTCTTTTATATTCACTTGAAAATTGAGCACATTGGTGACAAAGTTATCGTGGTCAACTCTCCAGTAATATTAGTAATCTGTCTAGTAAAGTTTAATTAACTCAAAGAGACCTGTGAGTTCTTAGATACTCAACGAAATATAGGCTTTTTGTTGGTGGGAGTCAAAATGTAGATTTGAATCAAGTGACAGAAGATTTTATTATTTTTGGACAATTGGTATACCAATTGAGAGATATCTTATGCATAACCTCCTCATCCTTTTAAGTTCTTTAGATTAAGGTATGTGTATCACCCGTTATTTTTGCATTACCCCCTAATTGATTTTCTGCAGGTTTGGGCTGTATTAAAACCAGGGTTCTTGGCCTTGCTGGCGCATCCTTTTGATACCCAACCTTTAGATATAATAGTATTTGATGTACTACCAGCCTCAGATGGAAATGGGGATGGCCGGGTATCACTGGCAAAAGAAATAAAAGAGCGGAATCCTTTACGTCATGCATTTAAGGTTAGTGTTACTTGGGCCTTATGTTTTTCCGGGGTTATATCTGATGCTTCAGATTTGTAAAATTGCACTTTCTGTGAATTCTTCCTGAATTTCCAGTTAAGTAGGTCTGCGTATAACTGAATCTATCAGATGATTGTGCATATTTATTTTACACTGGGCAGTCTAGATATTATGGTTTATGTTCATTTGGATGTGCATTCACTATTAGGATGCAACTGTGTGAGTTATTGTTAATACTTTAAAATTTTAAACCAGGCAGATTTCTGACTTTCCAGTTAAGTAGGTCTGCGTATAACTGAATCTATCAGATGATTGTGCATATTTATTTTACACTGGGCAGTCTAGATATTATGGTTTATGTTCATTTGGATGTGCATTCACTATTAGGATGCAACTGTGTGAGTTATTGTTAATACTTTAAAATTTTAAACCAGGCAGATTTCTGACTACTAACTTCACCCCTGTTAGCCAATATTGCATTTCTTAGTCAATAATAAATAACATCCACAATTTGCTGGTGGCTGACAAATTTCTATGTTTTCAAGAAGACCTTTCCCTCATTTGTATTGTTGTCAGGGGCACTATCTGCTTAATAAATGAGAATGTCCAGACAATTTCTGATAAATAAAGTGAAATTTGAAAAGGTGGCTTGTGGAAACCGGAGCATTAATTTGAGAGTTAAGAGTGGTGCCAAAGTAAAAGATTGGGTTGCCTCAATCAATGATGCTGGACTCAGGCCTCCAGAGGGCTGGTGTCATCCTCACCGCTTCGGCTCTTTTGCACCTCCGAGAGGTTTGACTGAAGATGGTAGTCAGGTTCAATGGTTTATAGATGGTCAGTCAGCATTTGAAGCTATTGCGTCTGCAATTGAGGATGCAAAATCAGAGGTATGTTCCTTTCAGTTTCTGGGTACTTTTCAGATGATTGTTACATTTTCTTCTGTTTGATTAATGAAAGCCCCATGCAGATATTTATTTGTGGCTGGTGGCTGTGTCCAGAATTGTACCTGCGGCGTCCATTTCATGCTCATGCTTCTTCTAGACTTGATTCCTTGCTGGAAGCAAAAGCTAAGGAAGGGGTTCAGGTGAACCTTACTTATAAGCAATCTTTAACTCCAATTCTTTACATGATTGTCATCTATGAATTGACTTAAGACTCAAATTCTTTGCATGTTCATCATCTATGAATTGACTTAAAACACAGTTCATTGAAATAAGATTTAAACGTTTTTTCTAATTTTTTGACACTGAAACATTTCTGCAGATATACATTCTTCTCTATAAAGAGGTAGCTCTTGCTCTGAAAATCAACAGTGTTTATAGCAAGAGAAAACTGCTTGGGATTCATGAGAATGTGAGAGTACTACGTTATCCTGACCACTTTTCAAGTGGTGTTTACTTATGGTATGCACTGTACTTGCAAATCAATTTGTAGATTTTGTGTTACTTATTCAGAAAGTCTCTTGGAACTCCCCTATCATGTAATCTTTTTCTGCTTCTGATGTTAAATATTTGTTATGTATAGGTCGCACCATGAAAAACTTGTCATTGTTGATTACCAGATTTGCTTTCTTGGAGGACTGGATTTATGCTTTGGTCGTTACGATACTGCTGAGCATAAAGTGGGTGATTGTCCTCCTTCGATATGGCCTGGAAAGGACTATTACAACCCGAGGTGAGCTTCTTGTCTACACTGGGATTATGCATTGACAACTATCCTCAGATAATGACAGAAACCTCGTCGTGAAAATATGTTTTGTTTTTCATTTTATCTTTTCTTTGTTTTTCTGAAATGATTCCATTGTCGTGAAATATGTTTTTTATAATATAATCTTGTCAGGGAATCTGAACCAAATTCGTGGGAGGATACAATGAAAGATGAGTTGGATCGTGGAAAATATCCTCGTATGCCTTGGCATGACGTTCACTGTGCCCTTTGGGGATCACCTTGCCGAGACATGGCTAGACATTTTGTTCAGCGCTGGAACTATGCAAAGGTTGATATTCTGCTAGGATATTATATTTTTGGTTTATAATAAGTTATGTGCTATTCCTAAGTCATGTATTTTTTCAGAGAAATAAGGCTCCAAACGAACAAGCAATTCCACTACTTATGCCGCAGCACCACATGGTCATTCCTCATTACATGGGAAGAAGCCAAGAGATGGAGATTGAAAGTAAGAATGCTAATAATCACAAAGAGCATAAAAGGACAGATTCCTTGTCGTCGATATCATCCTGTCAAGATATTCCGCTTCTTATACCCCAAGAAGCTGATGGACTGGATTGTCCAAATGAAGACACAAAACTAGATGTGACAGACTCTCCTCATGGTCTCCTTGATCAGCCAAGCTGGGTTAGCAACAATCTTGCTTTCCCTTTCCGGAAGTTAAAAATTGCACCAGTAGGTCCTGATATGCCAATGAGAGACTTTGTAGATGACCTTGATTCTCTGGCTCGACATGGAAAAATGGCTTCTGACGGGGTGGCACAGCCTGGCATGAAGGATCCAGAGTGGTGGGAAACACAAGAAAGGGGCAACAAGGGTGGTTTCACAGATGAATCGGGACAAGTTGGCCCTTGTTGCTCATGTCGATGCCAGGTGAACAAAACTCCTTTGTCTTTTTGAAATTCAATATTAGCAAATGTCATTTCTACTTGGCTTCTAATTTCTTATTTGCCATCTTCCTATTTTGATGTTATTTATTTGGTGATAGCTGTGTCTTAAGTGTCAAGTAACCTTCTTGAGGAACCTACTGCTTAGAACAATGTCTTAGGAATTGAACTGGGGAAAAGAAGTGCCTATAGAATTTTAAACAAAGTTAAGATTCCAAGGGGATGTGTACTCAATAAACCTCCGGAGGAGGTGATATTCAGAAGTATCAGAGTGTTTAATCATTTAGTGTGTAGTAAATGTTTCTGTTTCTTACTGTTTGATTGTGATAATGGACCTTGCATCCTGTATGTTCCTAACAAACATCTCACCTTCAGGTTATTAGAAGTGTCAGTCAGTGGTCAGCAGGAACAAGCCAAGTTGAAGAGAGCATTCACAATGCTTATTGCTCACTGATCGATAAGTCCGAACACTTCATTTACATTGAGGTAAATATGTTTCTCAATCTTCTTTACTTTGCGAATATAGGAAACCCCTACCTAATGTATTTCAATGTTGTTATGTAAGTATGTCTTATGTGATAATTTAGACTTACTGATATTTCATATATTTCAGGAAGCATATGCTAAAAATAAAGAGTATTTCAAAACTTTATCGACATTTTGACAAGCATTATTGCTGCATGAGATTTTTATTCCAAAAAAAAAAAATATTGCTGCATGAGTTGAATTTGCTAGTAGTCATATATGAAATTTCTTGTCAATTTCGTCAGCATTGAGTCTATGATGAGAACATCTCTTTCCTTTTTCCCAATCCCAAGGGGACAGGCCAGGATGACTGTTCTAATTATTTGTCGATGCTTTTTGCACCATGCAGTCTGTGCTTTCTGTTCTTTCTGGGTATCCTGCAAGGGACTTTGGTATAACTATTTTTCTGACGTCCTTTTACTTTTTGCCAACTTCTTCCCAGAATCAATTTTTTATATCAGGTCTTTCAGGAGATGAAATTATACGGAATCGTGTTTTAGAAGCTTTATTTCGACGTATTATGCGAGCATACAATGATAAGAAGCCTTTTAGAGTTATAATTGTCATTCCTCTCATACCCGGCTTCCAGGTTCCAGATCTTGTCCAAATCTATAACATCTTGAATATATCTGCCCATGTATTCCTCTTACTGATTTAGTGGTGGAACAGGGAGGTATGGATGATGCTGGTGCAGCATCTGTGAGAGCTGTTATGCATTGGCAATATCGAACCATTTGCAGAGGACAGAATTCAATATTGCACAATCTTAATGAAATTCTTGGTCCAAAGATGCATGATTACATTTCCTTCTATGGCCTTAGATCTTATGGTAAACTCTATGAAGGCGGTCCTGTGGCCTGTAGTCAGGTAATTCCCTAGCATCAATGTAACTTCTTGTCTGCCTGTGTATCTCTTTCCAATGTAAGACATTAGTAATATGTTTGTCAAATTTTATAGCTTCCACCTCATGAATACGTCATCGTTATATTATTATTGGCACTGCAGGTCTATGTGCATAGTAAAATCATGATTGTCGATGATTGCACAACTTTAATTGGATCAGCTAACATCAATGATAGGAGTTTGCTTGGTTCAAGAGACTCTGAGGTATTTCTCCTGCTGTGGTTTCTCCTGTATCATCTTACCATAAATTTGATGGTGCCTTGGAATTTGAGTAAAGTGCCGTTTACCGAACTATTACCCCAGTTGAATTTGACCCCCTGAACTATTTGAAATAAGCCAATTTAACCTCTCATCGTCAGATTCGATGAATTTTCATCCACTTTTTGTCAAATGCTGGCACGTGACCAACACGTCATTCACTCTTGAGGGTAAGGTCATGCAATATTTGACGGCAAAGTGGATGAGATTTCATTGAATCTGATGGTGAGTGGTTAATTGGCTGATTTCAAATAGTTCAGGGGGTTAATTTACCAAAAATATTGTTAAGGGGTCAATTTCAAATGGGATAGTTTAGGTGGTCAAACGGCAGTTTACCCTTAAAATCTTGAAGTTGGAAAGTGTGTTTGCTTTATATACTACAGAAGTTATGCATGGCCGAAGTGCACAAAATGACTTGGTAAAGCATTTGGACTGAATGAAATGCAACAGAATGTTGACTGAGCGTATAAGCACAGAATTGTAAATGTAGTACGGTTTCAGTATATATTGTCTCCTGCGTAAACATGACTTTCCTTGTGCTTCTCTTCTACATGCATGGTTGCTTCCATTAATTGTTGTTATTCTGCATCTTAGATTGGTCTACTGATTGAAGATAAAGAGATGATTAATTCAGTTATGGGAGGAAAGCCATGGAAGGCTGGAAAGTTTTCATTGAGTCTTCGCTTGTCACTGTGGTCTGAACACCTTGGTATTCGTGCTACGGAGGTTAGTAAATCTAGTTTTGTTCATTCCTTTTTATCTTTTTTGTCGATTTTTAATTCGCAGTTGTACTGACTATGATACTTGGAATCTCAAAAAACCCGGTGTCACTTATCCTGATTGTCTTTGTACATTTTTCATTTTGTTGTCAGATGAGTCAAATACTCGACCCAATTGTTGATTCAACTTACAAGGACATCTGGATGGCAACTGCAAAGGTGAGAAAAACAAGGAGAAAAATATCTTGATGAACACGCTGCTTTGTATCTAACAAATATACACTTTTTTTTGTTCCTTTTGACAGACAAATACCGCAATCTACCAAGATGTGTTTTCTTGCATACCAAACGATTTTATACAGTCCAGGTATATGCATCTCTAACCTTCCTATAATCCCTTGCGTTTTTCTCATTTTGCTAACAAGTTGTTTGCCCAATCCCACCATGGTCGCGCAGAGCTGCATTCAGGCAAAGCATAGCCTGCTGGAAGGAGAGAATTGGACACACAACTATCGACTTGGGGATTGGTCCTGACCAGATAGAATCATTTCAAAATGGAGATGTGAAGAGAGCAAATCCCATGGAGAGGTTAGTCTCTGTGAAGGGCCATCTTGTTTGTTTCCCTTTGGATTTCATGTTGAAAGAAGATCTGAGACCTGTGTTCAATGAGAGCGAGTATTACGCGTCTCCTCAAGTTTTTCATTGAACACGATTTTGAAGTAATTCGCGCTTACAATCTCCAGCCGCCTTCCAGCATTGGATATATTATTCTGCACATATTGTATTGTGAGAGGAAAATATTCGTCCGTCGAATTCGTAGATCAAAATTATAGAGAGAGGAGGGCTCAAGCCCTCCGTATGCCACTGTTTAAAAGTTGGCATGCCTGCACAAGGTTCTCTTGTGGATAACTTGTAGGGAAGAGGATCCTCACATCCTAGCTATTCATCGTACATTGTACGATCAATTTTCGTCAGGTACTATTTGTGTTTAATTTTAATAAAAAAATTAAATAATTTTTTACTACATAATGCCGGATGAATGGCTAGAGATCCTCGCAATTTGGATCCGGATGGGATCCAAATCCAACTTATGGCATTGTATTGTTCCAATGGAATGTCAGAATAGTTGTGGAGGACTTCCTTATTACATAGCAACTTTATCATTTTTATGGACGTCACATAATTTCACTACCATGCAAAAGTAAATATTTGATTATTTTTTATTGGAAAATTTTAATTTTAATTATACTAACAAAAGGACAAAACTAGTTAAATTTTAATATAATGACAAAAAAATAGTTAAATTCTTAAAATAATTACAAAAAAAGTTAAATTTAATATAATTACTAGTTAAATATTACTGTTCTAAAAACCCACGCCGGCGCCGCTTATGCCTCGGCTAGGCACTAGGTGGCAATGGTTCATCCTGATTAATCCCTAGGCGTTTGAAAATTAAGAAAGAGCGCCTATACCTACTTAGGCGTTTGCTTAGCCCTCCTAAGCGTCTGCCTAACCCGCCTAGGTGGTGACTTTCACTTATACAGAAAATTGTTTAACCTTTATTTTACATTTTATTTTTCCAATAAGATGTAAGAGACTTGTTGAATATTCATTATATGATTGTTCCTCATGTTCTCAATATTTTTCAATACATAATAATTTATATATCATTTTATTTTTCAATTTATATATCTCAATACAATTATGCACCTTTTTAAGTATAAATGCACTTATTTATGATAAATCAAAATTTACTTAAATCCGCTTAGTTCATCTAAACCTCTGGCGTAATCACCTAAATGCTAAACCCCAACCCAACACCCATAACGTGCTTCAAAACTATAAATTTTAATACGAATTATAGTTTGAGAACTAATGAAATACACATAACACATAAATTTTAATATAATTACAATATTAGTTTTGATTCTTAATAAATTTTAATATAATTACTTGTTTTAATTCCTAATGAAAATATACAGGTTGAAATACACGTAAAAAGGAAATGGCTACTAGTATTTTTCTTGGTTAAGATACCCATTCAGAGTTATTGGAGCCCCCACCACAGAGAGTGAGGCTTTCAAAAATTGACGTGCCCGTCCACCGAAGTAGGGTGGATCTAGCACGTACGAATCGTTGTGTTCAAATAGGTGTTGGCACGACCCGCCGTCACTTTGAAGATCATTGACGAGTCATCCTTCACCCTTGACAGGACAGGTTAGTTTGAGACGCGTGCCGTATCGTTTTACTTATAGCCAGCTTCTAACCTTCCACCACTTCGCTCATCGATGTGGGACAATGTTTATCTTTTTTTTTTTTTTTTTTTTTTGTTTCTGGTCATTAAGTTTGTCTAACCTTTGGGAAATTGGAGTTACAACTGTATCTGTTTTGAGCCTTTTTGTACACTTCAAAGAAAAACCGTTAGGAAGAGTTGTGATTGTTTTAAACGAAGTACGGGAGGCCGAGGGAGAACGCGATATGGAGATGAAAGAGCAACAATCAAAAGGTGGGAGGAAGGAGGTGTGAGGTCGAAGGACGCCGAACCAAAGCTGAATTTTCAAATCTGAAATTTTGCTCTCATACAATAAAAGAGAGAAAGAGGAAGGGTAGGTTTGGAAATTTGATTCATTTAACGACACTATTCATCTGTGTTTTGGAGGAACAGTTTCTTGAAGCTCATTTTTGCTGCTTCAGCTTTTTAGCTTTTTTCACATAAAATTGTGAAAAAAGCCGTTTATTGGTGTTTATGAAAGACCTTTTATGGTCCCAGGTTTTTTTTCCAATAATTTCAGCTAAACCAAACTAGTATGAAGTCTGGGATGTGGCTACAATGTTTCGTAGTATCGCATAGTAGGAATTAGATCTCAATGTTCAAATGTGGTAGTTCATTTTTCAGGTACTCAATGGTCCATTGCATTATAGAAAAAAATGCAACGTGTGATGCCAAACCAATAAAAGTGAAGTACAAGCATGTCCAAGAAACGAGGCAAATCCTTCGGAAAGGGTCTCATTGACTGACCAAGTAGCTCTTTGTCTAGTACTATTTCTCGTCTCAATGTTAGTAGATGTCTCGAGACCCTTCCGTTTTCTAATTCTCCCAATTGAACAACAAAATCAAATTATGTAAAAAGATTCCTCAATCTTTATCCCTGAAATCCTTGGGGATTTTGGGTACCATTTTTAAAAGGGTGGAAGTGCAACAAAAATGTTGCTCATTCTAAGCCATGAAATTCATATGACACAACTTACCAGAAAAGTCACAAGGCAAACGCATAGCATTAAATCCCTTCTGCTTCTTTCAGATACGAATTGACACAAATTACTGCTTTCGAAGAATCGATGTATCAGTTTCAAGTTCAGAAACATTAGACAAGGCTTTGCAAACACATGGTCTCGTCTGATTAATTAATATTAACCGCCATAACGGGTCTTGAGGGATTCTGTAGGCTCTTCTTCCATGATGCCCGAACCTGTTGTAGCCAAGTACTCACGGATAGTCGTTTTACGGTCTCCAAGAAAAGTATGATCCAAGAAGTTGTTGTATGCTACCTCGCTCAGATTCTTTGCTGCTAACACACTACAAAGGCATGTTTCAAACAGTTTAGTTCATACAAGGAGAAGCTGGCAAAGAAACCATATTCTAAAAGCAAAGTATAAGCATGCTTTTCACGCTCATTTTAGAGCCCAAAAGCAAATTCCGAAAGGGAAGGTTCTAACAAAATTTGTACTGAATAGGATACTATGGGCTGGTTTGGCATTGCTGTGCTTTAAAAAAAACTGCTTCTGCTGTGCTGTGAGAATAAGCAGCTGTGAAATAAAGCAGCAGAGTGTTTGGTAAACTTTTTTGTAAAAGTACTTTTGAAAAAAAAAAAAAGCAGTATTATAGTGTTTGGTAAACTTTTATGTAAAACAGATGTGAAAATAAACCGGTTTTTCAAAGCTGAGTTTTGTAGCTTCTTGTTTTTGGCTTTTTTCACCCAAAACTATGAAAAAAAACTGAAGTTGAATGTTTACCAAACACAAAAACAGCTCCCAGCTTTTTTCAGAATCACCTCAGTACCAAACCAGGCCTATGTATGTTGGTCTATGATCACACATTCGTACAATTGAAACTGAGAGAAGCCAAAGAAATTATATAATGAATCAAATCACTCAAATATACTCCAACGTCCATTCAAGTGCAATTAAGCCGGTCTATGAGCTGATTTCTTTTATTGATAAGATTACATGTCACATTATTAAACTTAGTACTTACCAATGCCGAAGGTAAGTGCGACAAGGTAAGATGTCATCTCGCCAAATCTTATCAATGTTATATCGTCCAAATAGTTCATAATACATCTCCTTACTTCCTGAAGTCCAGCAAAACAAAAACCAGAGCACAAATTAGCATCAAAACTGCACTATGTCATGATGAATTATTGATTGGATAGGTAAGCACGATCATTGAGCTAAAACCAAAGCATAAAGGATATTTCTTTATATCTAACAATGCAATCCGAAAATTAATAGTTAACTATATAGACGTTATTGTTTACTTCCTGAAGTCTAGCAAAACAAAAACCAGAGCACAAATTAGCATCAAAACCGCACTACGTCATGATGAATTATAGATTGGATAGGTAAGCATGATGAATTATAGAAGGTTTACCTTTGCATCTAACTCTGAAAAATTCTTCATCACTATAACGAGCACAAAGAACCTGCCACATCAACAAACCACCGTCACCAATTACTAAACTAAACCCAAAACGAGAAGGGCAAAAAGCCTTAACAAACTGAAGCTATTGCTATCACATATAGACGTTGTACTCTCACCGCTCGGTTATCATATGGCTTCCCATCAAGTGATTCAGGCACAACCTACAGCAGGAACAAATAAATCCAAATTAAGCTTTCCCTTATTCTCTTTTTAAGGCTCTTCTTATCAACAACCAGATACAGCAAGAAACAACGCAGCAACTTACAGCTAGGAATCGAAATTCCGGCTCCCTTTTGATAAAAGCTGGAATCTGAAGTTAACAATGTAAGATTTAGGATATGAGTTGGGAATGAATTACCAAAGTTTCCTTGTAATTTTCAAGGATTTCATATTAATTTTAACTCTAATTTCATATTAATTTAACTCTAATTTCATAACTATACCTCTGATTTTTTAATCTCAAACACTGTTACTATAAGGCTTTCCCCTTCAAATGGCTCTACACTCAAGCTCGCAATCTCCTGCAATGTGTTAACAAATTTATAAATTAGTAAAAACAGACTCAACAACTAGAATTTACCCAGCATTTCCTTTACAAAGTAAAAAAAAAAAAAAGGGGTAAAAATTTCTCATAATTTCTCTTTGATTTTGTTTTTTACCTTGGTCTCAGGCTTGGCAATGCCACGCTCGAAGAAAATGGGAGCCATGTGAGCATACACTCGCCGGAAGCCGTTCAACCGCGACTCTCTGAAGTTGATCAGCTCCGGAAACGTACTCCTCGCGCTTCTCTCTGCTTCCCGCAAACATCAAACTCATCAAAACGACAAAAAACTCATCAAAACAACGACGGCGATGGGGAAGATTGTACGTACCGGAAAGGAGGGAACCGAAGCCACAGATGGAGATGTAGCCGTCGGATGAGACGATGGTTTCGAAATCCGACTCGTCGTTGAGTTCCACTGGCGGCGGTTGGGTCGCCGGCGAGCTTGATCGTCCGGAATCGGAGGACATGGCGATCGGAGATGATCGTCGGAGCCGATGAAGTGGAGGGTTTTTTGAGATATGTAAGGTTGGGAAGGTGAGGTGGGATAGGAAGAGAGGTTGGCGGTGGGAGCACGCGCCGCACGCCAGGGAGTGAAAAGACGGAGGATGAGGGAACGAGAGATGGAGAGTGGTGGTGATCATTACGCAGGCGGAGGGACAGATAACTACAGAAATGACGTCGTTTTAAGGGGGTATAATCGGAAAACAGAAAATCGTGTCGTTCTACAAACGACGTCGTTGTATTGACTTCGGATGAAAGTTGAATCCAGATGCTGTCCAACTTGCAAATTTTGCACCGAATAAGCAACCAAGTTGGCTCTAAACCAAGCATGCGGAATCAACAGCTTCAAGTAAAATGGCTCATTCCAAAAGTGCTTCTGTCATGTTAACTTATCAAGGACGTGGGTATAAGCACTTCCAACAGAGATATAAAATCTTAAGTTATCTAACTGTACAGTGCGCACTCAGATAGGGGGCATGCAACATAAAGGATTTTAATATTTTCACATGATACAATTACTGGATTCGTCATTTTCCAGTTCCCTGATCAACAATTCCATCATCTTCTTATACATAGGCATGTAGTGATCATTAATCATCGTTCTAGAAAGTCGGAGCTTACTGTACAGTTCTCTACGTGTCTCGTATATACCCACGCGTTCTTCAGCTGGTGGCCCGTCATTATCTAAATTTGTATCATCAGATGAAGGGGCTGATATGATGTGCATGATTCTGCCAGGGGGAAAGAAGCGGTGGTTCTCTGAAACATCCGAGGAAGAGATTGGCGTATTGCTTTCTGCAACACCAACCAGCATATCTTCTTCCTCGGTTATTTCTTTCACTGCAGCAGCCTCTTCCTCTCGGGCCTCGACATTGACTTCATTCTCCTGCCTCTTGAGCTCCTTCTCCAATTCATACCACAACTCGCCTTCAGTAATGTCTTCAACGGTAGATGTTGCGGTATTTCTATTCACTGCCAAAAGCTGCTCCTCTTCGTCGGTGTCATCATGACCCAATCCACCACTAGAACTAGATTCCAAGTTATTCAGCATTGGGTCTACAATTACTCCTTCAGCCCGAGATTCAGAATCCTTTTCACATATGAGAGAATCTTCATGCAAATCGTCTGCTTTAGAGTTCAGTAATGGGCTCACATTACGTCGACGTGCACCCATGCAAGACCACGATGAGATAGATGAATGGGTTCTCACAACAACATTTTGTGCACGCTTCATCACAACCTGCAAGTTACCAAGCAAAAGCATAATCATAATACAGATAAAAGTAGACGCAAGATTGCAAAATGATGCAGGGTGCCCCGAAATAATTGATGATCCGTGAGGACTGTGAACCTAAATTTTAAATGGATGGACCAGCATAATTTAGTTCAACCAAATGAGTCAAGTAGCAGCACTTAAGTAATAGTTTTTCATAAGACATCGTCCAAATTACTACAAGTCAACCGTCAACAGTCAATCAAATAAGTGAAAAATTATATTACCTGCGTGCTGCTGGATACCGGCCGCAATAGTGCACCTGCACCAGCAACCCTCGCTTTTGCACTAGCTATAGATGGTAGACGAGAACCCAGAGCATTTGCAGAGCGATAAACAACATTCAAAACTCGTGTGCGCTCAACTTGATCCCGCAAATCATTTAACCAAGATGAAGCTATAACCTGATTACGGCAAATTCCAATGAGAATTCTGGAAATGTCTAACAGATGAGAACTGCAGTATATTCACGACTAGCAAGAATGAACGATATACGCATCCAGTCGAATCTGGAGAACATACAGTACCTCAGAGCGGAGGTCATCAACAGAAGCTGCTGAGAAAGTAGGCACCAGGTCGGAGCCATTGATTATAGTAGTGATGAAGTGCTTTCCAGATTCTGCCAACTCCAATGTTATACAGGCAGCTGCAAAATGAAAATTAGGTACAGGCACATGAGCATTTTCTAACAAAGAAGACTAAAGAAGATTTCAGGAAACACGGTTTTAAAGCAAGCACAGAACCTACAAGCTTAAAATGACATTCCCGCCCACACACACACTTTTTTTTAAAGTAACGACTCATATTTAATACCTTATATCTATGTGATTTATATGCGCATTTCCATGAACAAATGGATAATTTATAGGTGCATTTCCATGAACATTTGGATAAGGAATGCAGAACCATTAACAAAAAGAAATTCAGCAGACATACCAGGGGCAAAGGTAATGCAATTGCTTGAAGAGAATTCTTTCCGTTCTCGAAGAATATATGTTAACAACGCAGCTGTACCGCCACCCAGTGAATGCCCAACAACCTGATATGAAAATATCAACATTAGCAGGCATAAAACACGTATAAGCAGGAAAAGCAACAAGACAGCATACGATCAGTTTTGAAACGACAGATAAGCGAACAAAGTGGCATGCTGTTTTAAATTAAAGAAATGACATTTACCTTTATTTTGTAGTCAGGATATTCACCAATAGCCTTCAGCAAGCAAGGAGTACTGATCTTAGCAATCCAACGGGCGGCAGCAACCATCCCACAGTGAGCATACCCTAGGATTAAGTTGCTTATTCCACCATCATCCAAAACCGAATGGTGGAAAGGGGCCACTGCACCAGTTGCAGCAGTTAGTGTATCTTTGATGCTATGTGTACCACGTATTAATAGAAGGAAGCATTTTGAATTCCTATCACGTATAATTGTGAAGGCAGGCTTCAGAAGCTGCAAGAATAATTGTTCTAATTAATAGAGGAATCAATCAAAACTTTACAGAAAATAATAAACTAGAAGCTGGTTTTCACAGGAACATAGAATTGTGAGGACCATTGTATCCGACATGACTATAAATTACTCAAAACACAGAGGTTAGTAAAAAAATTACAAAATAAATTGAACATATTTCACTTCTCATAAATCGTCCAATAAAATAAATGTTCATCTTTCGCAAGTTTTTACTATCATCATTCCATTAACATAGATATTCATCTCTCATTTTCTGCATCAATTTAGATTCTTGAAGCTATTCCATTGATGCTTCCTTGCGAACTTTGGTTGTGATGGAACTAAAGGCTTGTGAATATGATTTTCTCGTCACGGATTTGAAGGAAGAAGTGGGTAAATGGTGGATCTGGGGATATGGGCAGCTCTAGTGTGAATCTATAGATTGGTTGAGTATGATATTTTGGATTTCTGGAATCCATGGATTTATTTATTTGTATGTATTATTTGCTTAGCTACAAATTTGCGTACTTAGACAGTTCCTTGACACTAATCTGCGGTTTTAAATATCTACATCAATCCAATTACCCGTAGAACAATTTCATATAAACCGTAGGCAAATGCAGGTAAGTTAAGAGCTTGCTAACCCCGGCCTTGGGCTTCTGAAGAAGGACATCTTCCTGAGAGAAACCCCCTGACTCTAAAAACACCGGAAACGGTTTCTTCGAGAACAGCATACAAAGCGTCAGCAACTTCAAGTAATATTTCAACTCCTCAATAATTCCAGACCCTTCAAGCTGCACACTATCACTACCAGCATACACACTCGCAACCTGTAGGTTACCCTGCGAATTAACCAAAAATGCAAGGACTTAAACGCAAATAACGAAACTTTCATAGGCAAAACCCCCAAATGAGAGAAGTTTGCAGAAAAGGACTCCAATTTTGAGCGAATTACTCACCTGCCGACGCATTAGGTACTTAATGCCGAAGGCCAAGTCGCCGATCGGCCACTTCCCGAGCGTTTCGGAGTAGGTGAACCGGAGCGTGTCGGACAAGGTGGTGAGCGACTCGACCCACGTGGCGGGCGCTTGAGCCGGTCGCCGAGAAAGCCGTTTCTTCGCCAATCTCATCTTCGAGAGATTTCCGCTCCGATCGCCGTCGTCGTCCCCGTCTTCAACGCCGCCCTCTTTCGTTGCTCCCCTTCGACTGAACAAGTAGTAAAGAATCACGGCGGCTCCGGCGGCGGTCACCACTGATCCCGCCGCCATTGGAATCCAACGGTCGAGATCGAAACCTCAGAAGAATGACAGCACTAGAAAATTAATTCCGGAAAAACCAAAAATTTCTAAAGTTCGGATGAAAAAAAATGAGATATAAACTGTTCAATTAAATTGAAAAGAATCAGAAGAAATCAAATCAGGGAAGATTGAGAATGTGGATTTGCGTGTTTCTTTGACGTGTGAGGGAGGTAGAGCAACAGAGGAATGTGCGCGAATAAAGAAAGAACTGGGACATTCAAATTACGATTATAGGCACTTCCCGTGTAATAATTGGGGGTAACCTTTTCTTTTGAAAGAGGGTATTTTGGTCACCATCAGTTCGACGTTTTTGGGCGTAGTGGAAGGGCGCGCACGTTAGGGAAAATGGAGTAATTTGGTTTTGTCTGGGGCGGGTAGATTTAGCAATTAGGACAGTCCGTGTGGATCAAGTAGGAAAAACAATTTAAAGAGTCTAATTATAAATAGAGAGATTATGTTTGATTCTTATTAAAATGAATTTGAATAATATTATTATTTGGTGTGATTTAACCTATATTCTCATTTTTTAATATAGATAATATCGTTTGTTTAAAATATATATATAATTAGAGGGAGAGGAAAATGAAAATATTCTTTTTTTTCCTTTACTTATATTATGATATGTAAAGTCATGCTTAAAATTTCGACACTGATGAATTTGAATCTTATTATTGCTAACTGATTGTAAGATTAAGCACACTTGTTTTCCTTAGTATAAATAATACCGTTTGTTTAAAAAATAGAATTCGGAAAAAAATCTCTCATTAAAATGGGCGGGGGATAGGGACAAAAGGATAATGGGGCCCACGGGGTCGGAGGAAAGAGCCGGCTGGATCCAACCCATCTCAATTCTCATGAGTGTGTAATATGGTGGGCCATGGATGTGAATGTTTGTTTAATGAGTTGACAAGGCCCAAATGTTGCTAGGTTGGTCAGCAAATTTGATTTTACTTTTGATAGATCATACCGTATCAAATAAAAAATCATTGAGGAAACCGAACCATAATATACCATATCAAATCAAATTATAGACGGTTTGGTTCGAACAATTCCTTTTTCTTTTGCATTTTTTTCACTTTATTAGCCCTACGACCAAAAAGAAAAATCATACCTGCTACGCATATTTTGCATTTTGAACATAAGAAATAATCATCTTGCAATTCAACAAGTCACCAAATTTCAAAGTTTACCGACTTACATATTACATCACTATGTTCAATGGCTTCAAGGTTTCATTATATATCGTTAGAGCATCTCCAATGCACCGAGTTGCATATTCTTATAAGACGGGTCTTGGTTGTTGCCGCACGGTACTCATCATAGCTTCATTGTGGTGATATACCACTCGCATGTCCTCCAACTTCAAGTTTCAGCTAACCTAAGCAAACAAACAAAAATCAAGGCCTAAAACTTTTTGTGTTAGTTTAGTGTTTAGTGCATTCTAAAAAGAACGACTGAATCAATATTAGGATCCAGTCAACCAACATTTTGTGCTTTTAAGGACGAAACATTAGATACTGATTGTAAATGGTGTCCAATGTATTGATATGGTGTGGATAAGGCCGACATTTTACTTGTGCAAGTTTATACGATAAAAAAGAAAATCCATAACTTGCTACACATAAATTGGTACATTTGTATTATAATCACTTCAGTATCATTGGTCTAGATTCACATACTAACGGTATAAGTATTTTACGTTGTTTACAGTCTATTTTACCAACCGGAGAACTACTTGGTCGGTTTTAATAATGTCTATTTAAGCTTGTTGTCCCTTTTACCTAATTTGGTACTATACATAAGTTTAGCCAATTTGGGGAAGAAGCTCAGTTATTTGAAGGAAGAAATTAACCCAATATTACATCGTCCAAATACTTTTGGTTATCAATCTTGAAAAGAAAAGAAAAATCACCATAAGGAACTTTGTCAGTGCATGAGCTTGTCAATGAAAAATTCATACATGCGGTTTAACTAATACAAACTTTCAAATTTTAAGCAAGTGTATTCAAAACTTCAAAATATTATAACATTCTGCGCATAACTTGTGTCCTAGGAAACCTTTTTTTATCCAAGATTCTATTTCCCTCAAAACAAATGAAGCTAAATGGAGAGACTTTTCAGCGTGCCAAAAATACAGCTCGGTACACCAAGTGTTATAATACAAGTGAATGAATATTTGAAAAAAAAATTCTAACCACTTGTATTATGATAATTGGTCTACCATATCGTGTTCTTGGCACACTGAAAACAATTTAATTATAGATTGTTTCTAGTAAAGCCATGCAGCCCAAAAGTGTTGGTCAAATTTTGAGTCTAACTCCAATTACTTCATACCAAATTTTAAGTGAAAAGTCACGTAGCAAAATTTGAAGATAGATAGAAATTTCAATCAATATGGCAATCCTATATGAATTGATATATCAATTGTGCGCTGCCAATCTTGAAATATTACATTGAGCAACATAAAATGCATTGAAATTTTCCCAAAAAGATAAAACCAATGCACTTGGTATTGACCTATGTATTAGCCCTAATGGGATTTGGGCATTAAAATTTGAATTTCCTCCAAATAAAACAACTACACGATCCAACCAATTCACAAAGAGGCTTGCCAATCTCAAAACAAAAGCTCCAAATCCAAGACTTTTGATGCTTTAATTTGCAAATGAAGAATGGCAAAGGTCAAATTCCAAACGCCAAGATTGCTCGTATTAAGAAAGATTCTAGGAGACGGGGTGGAGAAAGAGAGATCATTGGCAATTTGGCATCGGGCAATGTAAATAGGGTGCCTTTTCAAAAGCTGACTTCCCTTGTATTCAGGGGTCCATCATCATATCATATGCTAATCATACCTTTCATACCCTACAACCACCATAACCTACTCTTTATTAAATTCTTAAACCAATGCTAAAAATTCATGTAATAGTTTAGTTAGCACTAAGATTTGTCTTGAACGTAATTGCATGCAACATGACTGTCAACCGTTGATGCATATAACAATTACAAATATCTATATGTAGCAGGTATCCATGCACACGTATATAAATATACATTTGTCGGTCGAAGCCATGCATGCGTGGGCAAAATTTTTCGATCGAGTTGCAACATAGATGAGCCTGGCTTTTCTTTAAAACTCATAATAATAGAAAAGAAAATTCAGATTAAAATCTAAGAAAAACGGCACAGGATTTTGATTGAATTAAGGATCCTATAGGTGGAGTAGTGCTAGGAAGCTCTTTTTCACCTACCTCTTGATTGCCAATTTATGCCAAAGTTTCAACTGGGCATTATATATGCAGCTGACCGCATTTTCCCACCTACTAGCCTTCTTTCTTTACGTCTAACTTCTTATGAGATTCAATATCAATATTAATTTGTTTGGTTCTTATATATTGAGAAATAAAAATGTTACAGATATCACATATTTGTATCATATGACGTGTATATGTCAATTAATAATGAATTTATCTTATTAAATGTTAGTTGTACACATCATTTGTCACATCATATAGTACATCAATGTATAGCTATTGATGATAACAATAGTCCAACTGATGAACGAATCTGATCTCTTATATTTCTAAAGCAAATAAATAAGTGGTATGGAAAGAAAAAATCAAACTCGAGACATCAAATACAAAAATAAATATCCTTAACTAACCGAGCTACGTATAAATCCCTCACTGTTAGTCTAATAATTTAAAGTGATAATTCATTCACTCAGTGGGACTGTTCATTATGAGCTTCAACTTTATTTGGATGCCTTTGTTGGTGTTGCTATCTCCAACTGCAAACATTCAATTTTCGGGACCCTCCATTTATAAATAGCCCTTTTGGTTCGATGAGTTTAAGGCAGTTAATCTGGACACTGACGTGTGTACAATGACCTCTCATCGCTGAGTTATTCCCAAGAAGCCAACATGTTTCAATTAACAAAATAGTTTCATTGCAGCCAAAATATTCACCCACCATATTCTTCATCTTAAATTCTTGCTTGGGAAAATGTTTGGTTTTCAAATTCTTGTATCATATGTTAATAAGCATCACGATCGTTACAATTTTATCGGATGTTCCTGAAGGAACCTTGATAAGTATCTTGATCAGTCTTATATATATTTTAGTTTGGGAAGGGTATATATATCAGGACCATGTTATTATTAACATTTGTGTCATATTATTAGTCATTACGTAATGCTCGTCTTCTCAACTAATTTTTTTTTTTTTTTTTAGGGGAAGCTACATGGATTATACGTCCTACATGTTCATTAAACATCTTTTTTTTTTTTTTTTTTTTCCCTTTTGTTATTGATTTTAATTGCATACACAATTAATTTAAAGTGCTAGTATTCAAATATTTAATCAATGTTCAATACTATTGACACACCCCGACCGAGATCAGGGAGTGCTGGCCGTCACACGAAGGTGACGTAGCCATGTGCACGTGCGGAAGCTAATAAAGTAGTAATATAAAAGTACGAATAAATAAAAACTAGCATACAAAGTACTAAAACAAGTGCTAGCGTAGTGAGATACAAATTCAGAGCGAGACTATAGCAGTCCGAAAGAAAAGTTGCGACAAAAGTACACCCGAAGGTGACCCTACGCTGGTGAGTATCTGTCAGAAAAGCCGGAAGAACCCTCTGGGAGACCACCGAAACTGTTACTCAACTAGAACCTGGAGGGGCGCAAAACAAAAGCGTGAGTGGGCAAAAACAAAGCTTTCGAAAACCAATTATAAAATACTTTCTAACCCATCGCCGTAAAACCTGTATACTTCCCAGAAAATATATACACATACTACATATGCCAAACATGCTCCAATAATATGCCATGCCGAAATCTCATAATGATATGCAAGTGCCCAGGTATAAACATATCAATATCATGTAATCTGGCAGCCGGAGTCACCTAACGTGACCTGTACGGCTGCATCTAGAGCTCAAATCTCAATCTCAATATCTGAACCTGCCCACGAGTCGGAACCACCTAAAGTGGTCTGTACGACAGGCCTGGGTGTAAATAAGTGCTACGATCACGTGAAGACTGGACGAATAATCGCGGGTCACCTACGAGTCGGAACCACCTAAAGTGGTCTGTACGACAGGCCTGTGCACCTACCTTGAATCCAAGGTGAGCATAAGGTGCGGGAGGTGAACATCACGTGAAGGACTGTGCCCTGGCCACGGACGGGAGCACTAACACCGGGGGTGCAGGTTATGAGCTCTCTAACTATCTCAAACCATTACTGAAACATAAACGTGAATAACGCTTACCTGGCACTTACCTGTGCGTCCACAGCACCCAATATGCATATGTATATATATGCCACTACTAATGCATGTGATGATGCATAAACAATAATAATATGGTGCATGGCATAAACACTTAACCCTTCTTAATCAAATTCTGGGAATATAAATGTATATAGGTATATACGGAAAACAAAAGCCCACTCACTGGTATGTAGAAGGGTCGTAGCCCCCCTGCCTCGCGTGTGCACGCTCGTCCTCGGGGTACGTGTCACATATATGCGAAATAGCTATAAAAACGTTAACTTTAAAGCACATAACCAACTTCTCGTAATAACTTCTCATACATTGCTCAAAATGGACAAATGCATATACCAACGTGCTCTACACAACCTCAGGATCACAACCATATTTTTAGAAAAAATTTCCTCTGCCGCACGCGCCCCCACGCGCCGGCCACGCGCAGGCACGTGCGGTGCACACGGACGGCGTCAACTGACGCCGTTAGGAATATTCCGTCAGACTTGACGGAATATTCCGTCACCTTCTCCGGCGAGGCTCCGGCGCCGTCGCCGGCGCCGGAAAACTGGAAAAATTTCAAATCGTGTTTTCTCACTCGTTTTTCAACCATTCTTCGTGATTTTTGCACCAAAATGAAGCCTAGGACTAGTAGAACACAAATATACTACTTTTAAGGGCTAAAAACCACACGATTTTACCTGTGCAAACTGTCCAGAACCGGCCAACTTTGAACACAACGATCCCGACGTCCAAACTCGTCCAACGAAGTACTTCTAAGCTCCTTGGGACCTCACTAAGACAACTATGAGCTTCAAAATCCCAAAAACAAGCTAGATTAAATTTGCATGAACAGTACACAAAATTGCCATCGTCGAATCGACGTGAAAACGACGGATTTCTTACCTGAAAATGGTATAGCTGCACTCGCACGAGCCTCACGAGTTCAAATGTGGTCCTGGTTCCTTCGATCTGTGACGTTTTGGTGTGATTGTGTGTTTGTCCGTACGTTTATAGAAGGAAGAAGAAGAAAGAAGGGAGAGAGAGACACGGGACAGAGACAGAGGGAGAGGGAGTGTGTGTGTGTGTGTGTGTGTGTGTGGCCCAACACATGCCAACACCACACAAAACAACCAACCAACATGACGGAAACAAACCGGGGGCAAAATGGTCATTTCGCACGTACGTTTTAATAATCCCGGGACGGGATGTCACAACTATGATTTGCTTCTTCTCCCAAAAATTCAATACATTATTGGAAAAAAGTATACCATTTAATTGGAAACAAGGACCAATATATAGTAAAAATAGATTTAAATTTGGGATTTTTAACGAAAAGCCCGCGGTATTGTTTACTTTAACGAAAAATCACATTTTTACACTAAAAAGTCAATCCTGGTACTATTCACTTTACCCTTTATTTTATCCTTATCGTTAAAACTCAAAGTTTTCAAGTCTTTTTCTTTAGTTTTCCTTTTAAATTTTCTACAAAACAGATTTTTTTATAGAATGATATATGACTCAAGTTGAAAATTAAATAAAAATCAAAACAAACCAATCATATGCAGATAAAGATGAGATTTTGAACTTGAATAAAAAGAGATTACACACATTGCGCCAACTTAAGTATGTTGAGATTTGCTGCACTGATGTCATGAAGGAGGTAGATTGTTTGCCTTCTTGTTTAAGTGTCATTCCTATTCCCTCTTATTTGTGCGGTCACGGTTAAGCCACGTCAAAATTTTATATTTCTCTTGCTTTTCGTCTTATTATCTTTATAAAAAAAATCAATATAAAATATTGACATGACTTAACCGTGATCGCACAAAATAAGAAAGAATGGAAAAGAAATCCAAACAGAAGGGCAGACAATCTGCCTCTTTGTCATAAAAGATGAATTGCTTGAAATCTGTGGAGCGACCCTACCAATTGCTTTTTGTTTAAATTCGAACCTTAAAATCCAAGGCAAGTGAAAAAAAAAAACAAAAAAACAATAATGTATGGCTAGAACTCCTCAACTTCCTCCACGTGGCAAGAGTAAGGGACGACCCCTTCTTATTCCCCCGTTTTCCCACCAAGTCCAAGGGAGCTCTTTTCTAAACCGCTCCACCTCTGTGTTACCACTGCCCCCCTCCCTCCCTCCCTCTTTCTCTCTCTCTCCAAACCAAATCCAACAATTCAATTTTCAAACATTTTTCTCATTCTTTTCCGTTTTCTCTGTTGGAGAGAAAAATGGGGCAGGATTCCGATTTGAAATCCCAGCTTGTGACTGAAATTTGCTCCATTTCCACGCTTGCCATTGCCTGCTCTCACAGGCATGGTAGCGGCAGCAGCCCCGTTCATTCGCCGTCTTTCGTCGATTGGTATCGCCTTCTTAGAGTACGTTTTCTTGCACCATCTTGGTTTAAAATGCAAACCCATTTTGTAAAATTTCAACATTGCTTATGGATGTTCGTGAAAATTTGACATTCATAGGTGGAGGAAAATGCTGGGGCAGATGTTATAAGGAAGAGATATCATGAACTTGGTATGTTTTGGGTAAAACATTGCCGTTTTACATACGTTTGATTGATTGGTGATTATTTATGGTTGGGATCTTTTATTTATTTATTTATTTTTTTTTTTTTTGTGTGCAGCTTTACAACTTCATCCGGATAAGAACAAGCACCCAAAAGCTGAAATTGCATTCAAGCTTGTTTCTGAGGTTAGAATTGTTCTCTTCTCTTCCCATTGTCCACCATTTTGGTTGTGTGTTGTTGCTCTATTTTCTCCATGCCACAAGTTGACAATGGTCAATGCATGTGGAGGAAAATTGAAAATTTCATGGAGTTTGGTGAGGTTGTTCCTTCACCATACCCATTACAACCATATTCAACACAAATTTCAGTTGCACCTCTGTCCACTACAATGATGTAAACTTTGGGACCTTGGATAGTGATTTCCGAACTCTCTTTTCCTTGTAATGTACTCTTCTATGTTCTTTTAGTCTTTAGACTGGATAAATCAAAGAGGAATAGAGGGGCGAAAAAGGAGAAGTGCAAAAAAGCAAACGGAATTGTGAAGTCATCTCCCAAATAACACTATTATAATCTCAAATAGCAATTAATTTTAGCAAATTGACAGTTTAAGCATATTTGTTACCGATATAATGCGACAGTGTAAACAACATATCGAGATGGTATTAATATAAGGTTGAGTCCCTAAAGCTTTATTTTAGTAAATATTATGCCTCATCTTAAGTGGGGTACAAGTGCTTTGGTGAAGGTTCAGTCCCATGTGACAACCTGACAGCACAGATTGGACACCCAACAACATCTTCATGTGTTATGATGTGACTGCATTCAATTTCAACTTATGAACCTAACTCAAATTTCTGTTTTTTTTTTTTTTTAAATTTTTTGCAGGCATATTCATGTCTCTCAGATACTGCAACAAGAAGAGTTTTTGACTTGGAGAGATGGAGGAAGTTCTGCTTTGATTGTGGCACAATCCCCTACACGACAACCCACCACAACTCTCCCAGCACTGCCAATCCCAGTCCTTCACACCACAAGCATTACAATCCCACTAATCCAAGGCCTTGCAAAGTAATCAAGGGACTGAAAGTTATCAGCAGCAGATTCAAAGAGGAGGCAAAAGTGATAGAAAACTGCTTGAAGGCCAATGCAGCTGCAGGAAAACAATCCTCCTCACTGTTTAGTCCCGCTGCTGCTGCTTTTGATGTGTTTCATAGCAGGTTCCCAAAAGAATCACCTGTTTTCAATCCATCTGAACATAAGGTTCAGGGATACCCTCATCTTCGGGCTCGAATATACGAAAAACCGAAGAAGTTTTGGCAGCTGAGAGCAGGGCATCACGTAGTGAATTATGAGCAGGGGAGAGCTGGTTACGATTCTCCAGTGTTTGAGGTCGGATCAGATAGAGGAATGTTTAAGAGTAGGTCTACTTGTGTTCGTTCATGACTTGTAGGCAAGTAGATTGTTCCATTGATTAATTGAAAAAATGAAACGTCTTTTTATACGATTATTCATGGATGTCTTGAGAAAGTGACAAGTTTACTTGAAATTAATCGGATTTTATTCCTTATTTTTAAGTATTGAATTACAGATTATAACGTACCCATATATTTTCTGTATTTGTCAATAAATGCATAACAGGCCCAAAACTGGAATAATTCCACTACTCATTTTAAGTAATTGGTTTGGGATTATGATGCTTTAAAAAAAAAAAAAAAAAAAACAGCTTATTAAAAAAATCTAGAACATCAAATGTGTTTGGTAAAACAAATTTTTTATTTTTTTTTAACTGCTGTCAGTAATAGTAGAAAAACATAGGAAAGTAGAACCATAGCCTACTATGCTTCTAAAAAAATGCTTTTTATTTCAAAGCATAGTAATCAGTTCGCATTCAATGAAATTTTCAAATGGCAAGTATAACCAAACATATTTTACAAAATTACAATCATTATCCCTACATTATTCTCTTTAACAATTATTATATTACATTAAATACCATATCATTTTTTGTCATTTAACATATCCACAACAATTTATATAAAAGTTTACCAAACACTCAACAAGGTTTACCAAACACTCAACAACGTTATTTTACGGCTGTTTATTCTCACACTACAGCAGAAACAATATTTTTAAAAAGCACAGCAATATCAAACTAGCCCTAAGTAAATAACATCATAGTAAGTAGGATTTGCATAAATATGTTGAAGGCTTTTTAACTAAAATAGTTCTTGAAATTTGCATAACTCCTCACTTTGGTATTTGGAATTTAAAATAAACAAAATTAGTTCCTGAATTTGTCTACCATCAATCATTTTGGTAATATGCGTTAAATAAAATAAAAAGACAAAAACACCCTTATTTTTATCCAATCATTTTAGCCCACTGTTTGATAAAAATTGAAAGTATTTTTGTCAATTTAATCCTTATTTAACAGAATTTTTAGCCGAATGACAAAATGATTAATGGTGGACATACTCAAAGACCACTTTTATTGATTTCAAATCTGGACCAAAGTGAATAGTTACGCTAATCTCATGGACTATTTTGGCTAGAATGTGCAGAATCTTGCTAACCAAAACCAAAATGTATAATTTTCCTAGATTGTACCAACCACATTACAAAATTGTATAAATATAAAGAGATACACTCAATACAAAAATTTTAAGCTGGCCTTTAGCTACATTCAGTCAAAAGAGCTATGCCGGCAGGTGGCGTGGAGGTGGAGCTGGGGTCACTTTGTGTTTTAGCTCGGGGACTATAGAAGACCACAACTTCCTCATTCCTTCTTTCCGGTGGCTACTTTTGGATCGGGCATTTTGAGAATGCCACCGTCTATCAACTTCTTCAACTCTTTCTTTGCCAGTTGATTTACCTTAGAGTCTGAGGATTCTAAGAATGCAGCAATTACCTTTCCGCTGCAATCACGGAGAAAGAAAATAACAAATTAGACAAGAAAAAAAAACACGCCGACAACTATTAAGTATAGTACAAAAACACTTCAGTAGCTCAATTGAAGAAAAAAACAACTCATCTATCCACTTGTCGTGCTCTGATTGATTATTATTGTGAAATGTTTCGCCCATTATCAAGTCCGTTGAGTATTTTCTCTAAACTATTGGGTTTGAAGTGTTATTCTCTAAAGACTAATGTTATCGAGAACTTGCATGTGAAAAGACAAAAAGAAAATTACAAAAAAGTACAAAAGAAAGAATCACATGCTTTCTTATGCTCGGTCACAAGCATCATAATACTGGGAAACAAGACAACGAGGCTGACCTGTGACCTTGGGCCCACAACTCACACTTTCCTTTAAGTGCTTTGTTCCACAAAGTGGAAGCAAATGTGGGGCAGTCCAAGATTAATTTTCTTATGGTCCGACTGGAATGGAAATTTTCAAGGATGTGTTCCTCTTTTGAGTCCTCTTTGGATTCTTGGGATTTCGGTTCTGCTACAAGAGATGCTATAGTTTCATATAACTCACTCAACTTGTCATCCAAAGTTGGGTGGAGAATTCCACCGGCACCCCCAGTTGCAACCTGCAAAACATTCAAAAGTTAAAACACACGAAAATCGAACAGTGTCGAAATTTCTCCAACATTTCAAGCTGCACATTTGAGAACCGGAGCCAGGAAATTGGGTTGAACGCTAAAAAATTTTCATTGTTTAAAGTATCTGCATTAAACGGAACTAGTGCAATATGTACCTCATATATGACTTCTTTGCCAAAATTTGATCTAAGCAATTCCCCGGCACTTGTAATGCATACATCAACTAGCTTCTGCAATGCATACCCCATCAAAGTCCAAGTCTTTGTATAAAAAACGGTCGAGCTGAATTTCAAATCAACTTCACTAATAATATCTCTGGTTAAACTGTTTTGTGTTAAGGCAACAAACCTCAGCCAGCCCACTCTGGACTAACAACTCCTGCCTTCGAATGGCAGGATCCTTTTTTCCCCCCTCAACCGAGTGGAGGCCATCCTCAGCATTCGTATCCGCTTCATCTAATTCCAAATCACTACTGCCCTCTTCACCAGAGTTGTTAACCTTTGAAGATTTTGTCTCGGAATTGTCATGTTCAGCCTAGGAATAGATGGAAATAGAGTAAGCTCTTGTGCATATGAATCACTAGCCAAATACATTTCTAATTTCTACAAAAAGAGAATAAAAGATCTACCTTGTTGGAAAGAGAAGGGATAGACAAACTGAGGGAAGCCAGGTCATCGGGAGTCAAATAGCGTGAACAATTTGGATGAAGTAACTGCAGCAATGGGCGCCTTCCGTTCTGAAAGATTGCAAACAGAAAAACATCTCTTAGGAATGTAGAGAGTAAGTTGAAATAGGGTTACTACAGATTGTAGATATGAAAACATGATCAAGCCTTTAGGCGGTAGATAGAAATGACAACCTTATCAAGAACAAGATCCTTTAGATTTTCTTGAAGCTCATGAATGACAACCTGTAAAAAGTAGTAACTGAATTAGAAAGGTTCACCAGAAATCTGTTTATACCACAACCCCCCTCCTCTCCCTCCACCACCCCCTGCTGTGAAAATATTAATAATAACAATAAAACCTTATCTGCAACAAACATCACAAGAAAAGCAGACCTTTGTAGTAAGCTTCGTATCATCAACAGTTGAAACGAGGCAAACAAGCACCTGGGAAGTATAGAGTGTATTAATTTCAGATATGCACAATATTATAGTAAGCTTTACGAAGACAACTGCAACAATACAGAAAGAAGTATAGAAATAAAAAAAATGAATGCAGGAAATCACAAATTTAACGCTAAAATAATGAAAAAGGAAAAAAATAAATAAAGTCTCCTAAAGCTTTACCATACTTCCACCTTGATCAAGAGCTATTTTATGAACGTGGCCTTTCATTCCTTTGATTATCTTCTTTCTTTCCTAAATACAAGTCATGAAATTAAATGATAATGTAGATTAGTAGCCAAAATTCCAACACATATAGTCAACTGACATCAATTTGCACTTGATATGAAAACAATCAACCTTTGAACTGCCATGCTTGACACAGAGCATCCCAACCTTAGATCCATCCTTTGTGTGGATCACCCGAACAAGAAGTGGGCCCGACAACTGTTTAATTACATCTGTGGCGGAGAACTTAAAACCAAAAACTTGATATTTAGAAAGGGGAGACAAAATTAAAAGTAAACGCCTATATCGTAGGCCAAGGAATTGGGATGTTCAGGAAATGATAATTTGCAATTACTATCTCAATCACACCTGTTCAGCTATTGTGAAGTACTCTATCAACACCCTGTGTACTATAGAGTGATCAATTATTCCTTTCTCTAAAATTGGTTGAATCACTGAGGTCATGTGCCGCAACACCGAAGATTTCTGCAGATCTAGCTTTGAAATTATATCTAGTAACCTGAAATTTGATACAAAGTGCAATGAGAATGTGATAACATTACATTTGTGTAAAATGATTCTACAGCTGTTCCTTTACCTGCCCTCATTCTTCGAGATCAAGTCCTTAAACAACTGAAGCTCCGTAGAATATAGTTCCACCAAAAGTTCATGCTTTTGAGTTGCATTTCCCAATTGGTATGCATGCTCAACGACTATAAGAGGATTTAGAAAATAGCAATAATATTATAACTGCTTAGAGTTTGAGAAAGGAAACAAAAATGGTTGGTTGGATATTGTGAGATATATCTCCAAGTACTGCAGAGAGCATCTAACATACCTACAGAACCAACCATGTGACGAAGAAGGGAAGCAACATGTCCTCGGAGAGATGAGATAAATGCCGCTAGCTGCATTTTGGAGGCTTCCAAATAAAGAAATGGTAACAACTTAATAATTTCTCAGAAACTAAAAGGTTGTGCACTACCAATGATATTCAAACTATAATAAATATGTATGAAAGTCAAAGACCATAGTTTATACACATATACTTCTAAGCTGAACCATACCATTGTCTAACATTTTGGTCACCAGATGAACAGCATACGTGTTGCATGCAAGAGTAAGAAGATGTGGCTGAAGCTCCTCAAAAACTGCATCCTTTTCCGCTTGTGAACAGTACTTAACGCAAGTCTAAGGTAAAAGGAGAACATAAATACAGGCTACTAAAAGAAAACAAAAACTTCAAACTTCAAAGTATTTGATACATGAAGATAAAAACCTGTAGAACACGAGAAGACACATGGGAGCTTGCGATTTCAGGAATTTTCCCCTTCATTTTCTCTACCGCTTCACTCACCAACCTTACCAAGGTTCATAGATAACAAGAATAAGCAAATGAAGAATGTAGCTATAAAGAGGGATGATTGAGGTAGAATTGCATTATAACTACATACTTGGATCGATCTTCTTTGGAAATATTTCGTTGCCGCATCTTTTCCCACAGATGTGCCAGCTCCTATTAAAATAAGGGGTAAAACAAGGTTCATCCCATTTTCACAATAAGCTCGTAGTTTGAGGATTTAAATGTGGTTAAGTTAAGGGGTTGTCTTTGCACATGTAACACAATGAATGATAGCTTGAGATGAAGCGTGAATTTAACGAGGCGGTGCTAGTTGTTTTGAGCTAAAAAATGAAGTAATTTGGAGTGAGTACCAAGCCTGGTGCACATTTTTGCATGTTATAAGAAAAGGCCAAGTTTCATCTACTGATTAACATTCGAATTATGACAAACAAGCACAACCAATACCTATTGATGTTTTCCTTTTCCTATTACGCTATGTTTGGATGAAGAAATTTAAGATTACTAAGGAACTTTAAAATGACGGTAGTTGAAATGACGGGATTTTATTTACTAGAATTTGTGAATTTTCTTGTTTGGTTAACCTAAAAGAACAATAGAATTGAATATGGAATTTGTTATTTTTAAACTCTCAATCATAGAATTTGGGAAATAACACCTATTTACCTGGAATTTAAACTTGGGAATTGGAGATCCCAAATTCCAAGTTTTTTTTTTCAAAATTCAAAATTTCTATGTTTATGAATCCGAACAAAAGAATTGGTGCATGTCAATTTATAAATTCTGACTTTTACCCAAATTTCAAGTTTGCTTCCCTCGTCCAAACATAGTGTTAATCATTTGCAAATTCAAATGCATATCCAAACAATTTAGAATAAAAAAGAAAGAAAAAAGGGGGAACAAACACTCACTTGCTCTAAATTGTAATGACGCTTCCGCTTCTTCTTCCTAGCCTCTGCAAGCTCCTGCAACAAAAACCCACAAATCAAAATTGCCGATTTATCATTAAAAAACAAAACTCAGCAGCACATTCTTATTGCTGGAAACAAAAAAAAAAAACCCAATTATTTCGTTCACGTTGATCAGATATCGACCTTGGCACGGAGGCGGCCCTCTTGCTTCGAAAGCGGAACTTGTTTCTCATGATCGAGTCCCGGTTCTCGGGGCTTGAAAGGTTTGGGGGGTTTCTTGAAGTCGGTGCTTCGTGGATTTGAGGGCTTGGAGTCGAGGAGCTTGGGCTTCTTGGAAGTCGAGCTGTTGGTCTCCGGTTTATTGCCTGGGATTTGCTTCCTCTTCTTTGGCGAGCTCTTCTCCTGCTTCTTCGCCGCCATTGGAGTAAGACTGGAGTTCTCTTATCTGTTTAGAAGAGGACTGTCCTGTTCTATCGAAGGGTTTTTCCAGGGTTTTAGATTTCGGGTATGAGCCGATACGGGTTTGCTTGAAAAGCATATGGGTTTCCCGGCCCGCGGCCCAAATATGGGTATACCGGTAACTTAAAATAAAATAAAGGCTTAATTGGAATGCTCTGTGGTTAAAAAACCGAGAGTTAGACGAAATTTTTAATTTTGAACATAAATTTTAAAAAACTTCATCGTATGGGTTTAAAATCCTAATTTTTTACAACATTGGCTATCTTCCAACTACCTTTACACCATGGAAACTATTAATTCAATTACACCTAAAATAAAATTAGTTACCTGAATTTACGTTTTTCTTTCCACCAAAAGATATATAATTTTATTAGTGTTAACGGAAACGATTACATCCTTAGAAATAACATTAAACAACAACGTAAACTCAAATTCAGTTCAATGATTGAAATACAGCGAAACCAACACAAGCATGATGTTGCCATGTCCTATTATTTTCGAAATACCACTATGCTTACACTACCTTAGGCCATCTCCAACCAAAGGATCCAAAGGGCCAGAGGGTTGAAAATAGTCTGAAAACCGTCTCCAACCGAAGGCTAGGCTAGATGACTCGTGGAATCTGAAAGGGTCCCACATAATCTGAAAGGGTTGGAAGGCTAGCTACATTCCTGTCGATTAGCTAAAATTTAAATGCAACGGCTAGCTGATGTCAGCTAGCCGTTGCATTTGATTTTTTTTTTTTTTTACAGTTTTATTATTATTTTTTATTTAGAAAAAGTTTCCTATAACTTCTATTTCACAAAATCTGTTTCATTTTATTTTAAATTCTATTTTTTTTCCTATAACTTCTATTTCACAAAATTTGTTTCTTATTTTTTTTTTAAATTATATTTCTTTCCTATAACTTCCTAAGCCATTAGACAACATTAAATTAAATTAAGTAACATGAAACAACATTAAATAACATTAACCAACATACAAATTGTGACATCCCACATCACCCAAGGGAGTGATCCTTAAATGTATATTTCAATCCCTACCTAGCACGAGTCCTTTTGGGAGCTCACAGGCTTCGAGTTCCGTAGGAACTCCGAAGTTAAGCGAGAAGGAGGTTAGAGCAATCCTATGATGGGTGACCCACTGAGAAGTTGCTCGTGAGTTCCCAAAAACAAAACCGTGAGGGAATGGTAAGCCCAAAGCGGACAATATCGTGCTACGGTGGTGGAGCGGGTTCGGGAAGTGATCTGTCCCGGGGCGGGATGTGACACAAATTATACAACATAAAAAAAAAAACATTTAACAACATGAAACTTAAACAATATTTTTAAAAACATTTAACAACATAAAACTTAAACGCCTACTCCTCCATACTTCTTTTGGCCCAAAGATGTGCAACAAGATCCTATTGTAGGTACTTGTTTGTGGCATGAGAACATATCATTCTATAGCGCCTCATGTACTCATTTATAGAGATACTACCAATTCTTGGATTGAAAGGCAAATTATGCACATCATATATTTTTGTACGAGTCTTTCTTGACCTATTTGGATCTTTTTGGTCGTCATCGGACTCTCCATCAATATACCCATCTTGCTCATCCTCCACTATCATATTGTGTACTATGATGCAAGACATCATGATGGAGTCCAAATTTTATTGACTCCACCCTCTTGCCGGTTCGCTAATGATCTTCTATTGTGCTTGTAGAATACTGAAAGCTCTCTCAACATCTTTCCGGTATGCCTCTTGGTGTAAGGTAAACAACTTTTTTGTGTCATTCCTAGGGTTTGGAATTGCTTGAACAAGTGTCGCCCACTTTGGGTAGATGTCATTTGCCAAGTAATACCCCATATTGTATTGACAGTTGTTGATGTAGTAGTCAAGTTGGGGTGCTTTACCTTCTGTCAAGTTATTGAAGAGGGGTGAATGCCCAAGAACTGTAATGTCATTTTGGGATCCAGGGACTCTAAAGAAAGCATGCCAGATTCATGTGTCGTATAAGGCAACCGTCTCTAACACAACAATTGGCTTTCTCAACATTCCGCTAAAGCCTCATTGCCATCCGGTGGGACAATTCTTCCAATCCCAATGCATGCAATCTAATGACTTTATCATGCCCGGAAACCCGCGGTCTTCAGCTTTGCGAATGAGCCGCTTCAGATCTTCTTGATTTGGCTTGCGGAGGTACTCGTCGTTGTAAACCTGAATAATTGTGTCACATAATTGTTCAAGAGTATCAAGGTATGTAGACTCAGACATACCATAAGTTTCATCCATCGAATTAGCTGGGGAGCCATATGCCATCATTCGGAGTGCAACAGTAACCTTCTGATGAGGTGAGAAACCAAGGCGACCTGCTCTGTCCCGCTTCTGTCGAAAGTATGGATTGACGTGTTGGACATCACGAAATAAATGCTTGAAGACATGACGCCTCATCCGAAAGTGACGTCTGAAATCCTCTTCTGTGTACACCGAGTTGGGGTCGAAGTAGTTGTTCATCAGTTTGGCATGCGACATCGCTCTGTTTCGTGGTTTGTAATAGTGACCAACAATAGGGCCACCCCATTGAGGTTGTTCCTCAGTTAGCTAACACATCATGGTCGCAGCCATGACTGCTGCTCTGTTTTGTTTGTTGCGCCTTACTTGAACTTCTTCATCAGACTCCTCATATTCTCGTCTCATTTGCGCCCATTTTGCTTCCAATTTGGAATTGGATGAGGACCCCCAGTTGGAATCTGAAGAGGATCCAAAGTTGGAATTCATTGCAAACTTGAATTAAAAAAGATTGAATTGAAAGAGATTGAATTTAAAGTTGTGTGAATTATAGCCCAATATCCACCTTATTTATAGCAAAAGAAAAATTCAAATCCAACTGCTAGTTGACGTCACTTAGCTGTTGGATTTGAATTTAAGTTGTAGTTTTTAAATAATAAATTATGTTTGGGCCTATGACACTTTGGCCCTCGGTTGGAGACGGAGGCAAATATGGCCCTGTATTGTTCATTAAAATATTAATTTCTTGGAAGGGCAGAGGGTTAAAACGAACCATCTGCCCAACCCTTGGTTGGAGATGACCTTATATGTTTACAATTCATTTTTCTCTTTCAACCAAACCTGCCCATCAGGGCTGGGCCAAGCATGAGGCAAGCAAGGCCGAAGACTTGAGCCACAATTTGTTCAAAAGCATAAAGTTTGAAACATTTCTTTATATATATATATATATATATATGGGTTGTGGGCAAATATTTTTACCGTTTTTGAGCTTTTAGGTTATATGACATCCAACCGTCTTGGTTAATTCATCAAATAACATGGATGCGGATGTGATTATATATTTATCAGAAAAAAATATTAAAATAAAAAGGTCACAAGAGCAACCAGTTCCAAAGGGATGACACAAACAAAAGTAGTGCAGTCCCAAATATAAGACTTAGAGCCAAGGAGTGTTCATCTGGAGAACGATCGCCAAATTACAAATTCAAAACCAAGTACATGAAGGATGCAGATTTATTCAAGAAGAATTAGGTTTTTGTTTATTTTCATGGAAGATAAAATAATTTTTTGAAATGGAATTATTCTTGTTTGGATTTCATATTAACTCTTTTGCTTTTTAGTTGACAAATCGTATTCAGCCTGTTAAGAAGTCACTGCATCAAAGGATGAATTTCGGCAATGGCATAGGTGGTTTTTGTTGGAGAGTTGCGGACCTAAACGGCATATCTGCAAGATGGATCCGGATTCTATCTTCTATTTTTTTTTTCTTTTCTTTTCAGTCCTTTTATATTCGAACACTTATGATGGAACATCAACCTCTTGTGTTGACTTCATAGAAACGGAAAGACAAAAGAGAAAAATGAGAGAGAAGGGTGGGTTGGGGAGAGAATCTCGAGATGAGAGAATCCTACTATGAGCAAACTTTTAATGCAATATATTTAAAGAAAGAAGACGTCAAATATATATAATTTAAAATTTTAACGTATGAGCCCTCATTGACTAATAAAATATAAAATAAGAAATAATTCTAATTATATTTTAATAGTTATAGTAACTATGAGGCCCAATATTAATTATAAAATAAATACATATACATTAACAACATTTCCAACCCTTGAAGTAAAATCTAAAATTTTTAACTCAGAAAATTTAAGTTTTAACCCAGAAACAGTTTTTCTACTCCAACCCTTCATGCTTAAATTTTTTAGCCTGAAATTATTAAGAAATAAATTTAGGCTACTTTTTTTAAGCATTTAAAAAAAAAAAATTATGTACACTATCCTAATTTAATTTTATGAACATTTTAACTTAAAAAATATTTAGATTCCAATAAATATTGAAAAATCACTAAATTTGGGTGATTTTGAGTTAAATAATTTTTTTTAATTATTTTAGCTGTTGAATTAAAATTTGGGTCGTTAAAATTTTTTTACCGTTGAATTTGATTATATTCGATCACAGCCGTTAGATTCAATAAATATATAAATATAAAACTAAAAAAAAAGTTTGAATGTGGACCGTTGGATGAACTAATGGCCCATTTGATTGTGGCCGCACAATCAGAAAAAGAGCCATTAGGCTCATGATTGCCGTTAGACAAGTGGGCGACAAGCCCACATGGGTGCAACTTTTCTGTTGCTGGGCTTGGCGCGTGCTGAGCGTGCACGCGTCCAAGCCTGTTATTTGGGTTTCAAATGCCAAATTTCACTGTCACTTGTTAGCTCCACCACTAATCTTGGGATAAATCTTGAGGGGCATTTGAGTTTTTAATAGGTTCTAACATTTAACCCACTTTAAAACAAAAGTTGGAGAGAAATGAGGAGGGAATAGAAGAGAAAAATAGACTTACTCCAAAAATTGGAGTTGGTGTAAAAAAACAAAGATTTAACATTTGTATCCACGATTAATAAAAATTTGACGCTTTATATTTGACATTTAACAAAGGTTGCAATCGTGTGTCGCTGGTAGGACATCAAGTGGAGAGCTTGACACGTAGACACCCGACAATGAAATGGGAAGTGGTGGACGTGACCCCGTATATTCAATCCCATTTGATTTTTCAGCTTCGATTCCGGAACCGAAACCTCCTTTTCAGGACAGCAATCATCTACTGTCCCCTCCCACGTACCACATCTCTCCAACCCATCAAATTCTGACACGCCTACACAACAACCACACCTTCAACGGTCCTCACGGTCACAGCGCCGCACCCAATAACCGCCCCTAACCAAGTGGAATCTCCTCCTTTTACGAAATGATGACCCACTGCGCTGCGCCTCACAGTTCTCGGTTCCCCACTCTGTAGATAAGCAGTTCTGCTTATTATCAACGGGCTTATCAATCGCTCACTTTCAGTGATAAGTTATCAGTGATGGCTGATAGGTGGGTGCCAAACAAAGACCCTGCAAACCGCATCGAAGAAAGTGCGAGCAACTCCTAATTTCTCACTCTCCCTCTCTCTCTCCTCTTTATCTTTTTTCTCCTTTTCTCTCGTTGTGCTTCTGCACTGTTGTCGTTGAACGCCAAATCATGGAACCTGAAACCCTAGACCCTTTTCACTTGCCCTAAAAACCGATTGAAAAACCGCCCACCTCCACCCAAGACGCCGCTGTTTCCACCCATTTCTCCTCCGCCGCCTCCTCCCCCGCGAACCGAAAGTTTCGAGCTTGAGATTTGAAATCGACGGCCGAAGAAACAAAGATGTCGTCTTTGAGCAGAGAACTGGTGTTCCTGATCCTGCAATTTCTGGAGGAAGAGAAATTCAAGGAGTCCGTACACAGGTGGGCATTTTTTTTTTTTTTACTTTTCAATTTTTGGGGGTTTTGATTTAATTTTAGCGGTTTATGGTTTGAAATTTGAATTGGTTGGGAGCTCAGGCTGGAGCAGGAATCGGGATACTTCTTCAACATGAAGTACTTCGAGGAGAAGGCGCTGGCGGGAGAGTGGGATGAGGTCGAGAAGTACCTCTCTGGGTTCACCAAGGTCGATGAGAATCGCTATTCGATGAAGATTTTCTTTGAGGTTCGAAAGCAGAAGTATCTCGAGGCGCTTGACAGGTTTCGATTTTGATCATTTCTGTTTTTCTCTGTGTGTATGCATGTATGATTGTTTTGTGGAATGTGTTAATTGTTTGTGTTTTGGTGATGGGTTTTTTTGTGTTGGGAATGATGTCAGGAATGACAGAGCTAAGGCAGTTGAGATACTGGTGAAGGATTTGAAAGTGTTCTCAACGTTTAATGAAGAATTGTACAAGGAAATTACGCATCTTTTGACTCTCGAAAACTTCAGGTGAATCATGTTTTAGGTTATTTTGAATGCGTATGTAGGTTGGGTTTTATAACATGTTAAAGGGTTTATCTGTGGGTTAAAACTTGTGCAATTTGAGGAAGATGCAAATTGGGGATTTAAAACTCTTAATTTTAATCTGATGCAGAGAAAATGAGCAGTTATCGAAATATGGTGATACTAAGTCAGCTAGAAGCATAATGCTAGTAGAGCTTAAAAAGTTGATAGAAGCAAATCCTCTTTTCCGAGAGAAGCTTGGTTTACCCACTCTAAAGGCTTCACGCTTGCGAACTCTAATTAATCAAAGGTACTTTGGTGTTTGTAATGCCTTTCCACTTTTTGTATTTTGTATGAAGGTAGATCTCGCAGTCAATATCATTGATTACAGTTTGTAAAAGTTGTGAAGCATTAAATTATGGTTATTGCAGTCTAAATTGGCAGCACCAGCTGTGCAAGAACCCAAGGCCAAATCCTGACATTAAAACCTTATTCATGGATCACTCGTGTTCTCCGACAAATGGGGCTCGTGCATCCACGCCAGTTACTCTTCCGGTTGCAGCTCTTGCGAAGCCAACTTATGCTCCTCTAGGAGCACCTGGTGGAGTATGTTCATATCCTTCGTCATAATTTTATAGATGTTGAAATTTCTTTCAACTAAGCTGACGTTGTGATGTTTCAATATGTTTTTTTTTCCGCTGCTGTCATGTACAGCCTTTTCCGCCGGCTGCTGCGGCTGCAGCTAATGCAAATTTAGCAGGATGGATGTCAAATGCTAATCCTTCCTTGTCTGTGCAATCAGCTGTTGTTGCTGCTTCACCCTTCCCTGTTCAGCCCAGTCAAGGTGTGTTTTTCATTCTTCTGAAATTTAGGCTACAGCTTAACAAAAGTTGAAGAATATATTTTTGGATCCATGTTTATTTCACTTTCATTCTTTGTTTTGAAACACAATGTTAATAAGGTGATAATGTAGACTTAAGAAGAAAATATAGTCACAAATTTGTGTCAGTAAGGAGTAAGGAGGTTAAACAAACTCTTCTAAATTAGTTCTTTTGTGCTTGGTCATTCCGCTTGTTTATTGAGCATAGTAAGAATAAGTAATTCATTTATCACCAGAAGTATTTACCGTTGAGCTTGCTTGTCATTGTTTTGCTTGCTTAAAGTATCAGATAACAGAATATAGTTCATATTTTTCAAGCTATTTGGTAATTGAAAACAACTTTGCTGGCTGAACAGTTTCTGGTTTAAAGCATCCAAGAACACCGTCAAATGCTCTTGGAATGGGTGATTATCCAAACTCAGATCACGAGCAACTAATGAAACGCCTACGATCTGCACAACCTGTTGATGAGGTATTATTGAACAGATTAAATTTTCTGCATAATTTATGGATGCCCTCTTTCTTGCATTTTGTGGTTCTGTATCTAGATGGTCCACTGTTGCAACTTATTATGGAGCTTCCTACTTCATTTATTCAGGTCAGTTATCCTCCCCCTCCCCAACATGCTTCCTGGTCACTAGATGACCTACCGAGAACTGTAGCATGCACTCTTCATCAAGGGTTCACTGTGATAAGCATGGATTTCCACCCTTCTCACCACACATTACTTGCTGGTAGGTTTTATTTACCGCCTAACATAAATTGTACTTTTTGTTTTTATGCAACTTCTATTCATAGCTTACTTAAGAATTATGTTTATAAATAGTTGGCTGTAGTAATGGCGAAATTGCACTATGGGAAGTTGGGATGCGAGAGAGGCTAGTGTCAAAGCCATTCAAAGTATGGAATATGACTACTTATTCTAATGCATTTCAGGTGTGTATCTCATTACTAAGTCAGAACCTTATACATCCTCTCAGTATTCTCTATCCCGTCTTTAAAACCATCATATTTATGTGTGCTTAGAAGGTTCGATCTGTTTTCAAAGTATTGGTGTCGTCATGATATTTGGTTAATGGTTTTTATAAGAGGCCTGCACTATGTATGATTAATTGATTATTGAGCATTGATCACTTCTGTCAGTTAACTTTTAGCCCCTTGTAGGTTGCTATGGTCAAAGATACAGCGATATCTGTAAGCCGTGTATCATGGAATCAAGATGGAAGCTTAATTGGTATGTGCAACTACAGCGCATCTCTAGCATATTTTGAATGCAAATTTGGATATAATTCTGGGTATTTTTGTTGTACAGGTGTTGCATTTACCAAACACTTGGTTCATTTGTACGCTTATCAAGGACCTACTGATCTACGGCAACATTTGGAGGTATGTTTGATTCACTTTGTGCTAATTCAAGATCAAGAATATATTATTTGCCATTTTAGTTTGGACTGATGTTTGGATTTTTTTTTCTTATAGATTGACGCTCACAGTGGTAGTGTGAATGACTTAGCCTTTTCTCTTCCAAACAAGCAATTATGTCTTATAACGTGTGGGGAGGACAAGCTGATAAAGGTGGGGGATGAAATATTGCAGCCTTCTATTTTTGTTTTAACTTGATCAATATTAAATGGATTATTTGTGTAAAAACATTAATAGGTTTGGGATTTGGCCGGAAGAAATCTATTCAGCTTTGAAGGTCATGAAGCACCTGTTTACTCGATTTGCCCCCACCAGAAGGAGAATATTCAGGTAAGCCATGTCCATTTGCTGAAGTCTGCATATGTGTTATGGCCACTTAATGTTACTAGTTCTCAAATGACTGATTGAATGTGGGTACTCTAATTTTATTTATATGTTAAACGGCCTGTTCAGTGGCACTAGAGTTCATTTGTGACTGTTCAAAGAACTAAATAGCTCGAAGTGGTATACTTTCTTATTTATATCAGATTGCTTTGTTTACCTTGAATTCCTTGCTACTTGTACATTCAATTGTTATATATCTTGTTATGTGCGTGGAATTTCACAAAAGTTGTCATTAGAAGATAACTAATTATTACATTTACTGTTATTATAATAACTAACAACAAATGAGAGACAATGTTGTCGCATCAAGCTGTTCTTGCGGTTGCAGTGAAGATGCATCCTACTGATGTCCTGATTCCACCTTTTTATCTTTGCAGTTCATATTTTCAACTGCTGTTGATGGGAAAATAAAAGCTTGGCTTTATGACAATGTGGGCTCCAGGGTTGACTATGATGCTCCTGGGCACTGCTGCACCACAATGCTATACAGTGATGACGGAAATAGGTACATAGGACTATCCACATGGTTTATGCTATTAAAGATCCACATGGTTTATGCTGTAAAGTACCTTTGTCGCATACTTTTCTGTTCATGTGAAGATGTATGAGTTATAACTGATCCTCCTAAATCTCAGATTATTCTCTTGTGGGACTAGTAAAGATGGTGATTCTTTCCTCGTTGAATGGAATGAAAGTGAAGGGGCAATAAAGAGGACATATAACGGATTCCGAAAAAAATCTTCTGGGATAGTGCAGTTTGATACAACAAAAAATCACTTTTTGGCTGTTGGTGAAGATAATCAGATAAAGTTTTGGGATATGGATAGTACAAATGTTCTTACTACTACAGATGCTGAGGGTGGACTTCTGGTGAAACTCCTCATTATTTATACTCTTGATTAAAAGATTCCCTTGTTTTGAGATTTCATTCATTGATTGTGAACGTTGGGATTGCTTCAGACTCTTCCCCGTTTGAGATTCAATAAGGAAGGAAATTTGCTTGCTGCTACCACGGCTGACAACGGAATCAGAGTTCTTGCTAATGCTGAGGGTTTCAGATCCTTAAGAGCAATTGAAACTCGATCTTATGAAGCATCCAGAGCACCTATTGAGATGAAGGTTTTTATTTCTGATTCCATGATAACCCTTTCATTCGTTTGTACATTCCTGTTTCTTGAAGAATAGATTTGCTCTTTGTTGAGAATTTGATGTATTCATGTACATTAATCAGGTATCTGGTTCTTCTATGGTTCCGAACATCAACCCAACCATTAATAAAGTGGAACGTATGGATACAAGCTCTCCTGCCAGACCGACTCATATTCTTGTACGTCATATAAATTATGCAATTCACATTCAAATTGTCTTGTCATGTTTTTTTTTTGAGAACTTAATTTTGATTGACTGGTTGGCATCATCTTGAAAAACCAATGTACAATTGAATCTTGTTAGTACTGAAATTTGGTAGCCATTGTCACCAAACTCAGTTTAATAAATTAACTAGGTGTATTATATTTTATCCGTAGTTCTGCTCTAGAATCTCATTCTGCTGCATATTTGTTGTAGAATGGAGCTGATTCTATGGCAAGGGCTGAGTCTATGGCAAGGGCCGATTCTATGGCAAGAAGCCTGGAAAAGAGAAGAAGTTTAGATGATGTATCTGACAAAATTAAACGTTGGGAACTGGCGGAGATTGTTGATCCGGTTCAGTGTCGGGTGGCTACTATGCCAGAAAGTAAAGATCCCGCTAACAAGGTTGGTTTTTTTTTTTTGTAGTTCCCTCTTTTGTTGTTTGTAGATAATTTTATTAATATGGTCTTAATTTTTGTTAAGGTTGCTCGACTTCTTTACACAAATTCTGGTTCTGGCATTCTGGCACTCGGTTCAAATGGGGTGCAGAAGCTATGGAAGTGGAGCCGCAATGAACAAAATCCAAGTGGGAAGGTGATGGTCAATACACAAATGAATACATATTTCTCTCTTTGCTCAGCTGCATGTATTCGATTGCATGAACATGTAATGTGTTTTAACAACTTTCATAAAACTTATCTGACTTTTTTGTGGGTTAAAAGGCCACAGCAAGTGTTGTTCCCCAACATTGGCAACCCAACAGTGGTCTTTTAATGGCCAATGATGTCTCAGAAAATGTTGAAGAAGCAGTTCCATGCATTGCACTCTCAAAAAATGATTCTTATGTGATGTCAGCCTGTGGAGGAAAAGTGTCTCTGTTCAATATGATGACTTTTAAGGTAATTTGATACGGATATAGTGCAGATCTATCCTATGACAGTTTCTATCAACTGCTACAGTTTGCATGATTCTGCATGTATTGAATTGACAAGCATGTTTGAGTTGAAAAATTCTTGGTTTGCAGGTGATGACAACTTTCATGCCACCTCCACCAGTCTCAACCTACCTGTCATTTCATCCTCTGGATAATAACATCATAGCAATAGGAATGGAAGATTCAACTATCCACATTTACAATGTTCGACTTGATGAGGTGATTGATTTAAGAATCTCTATATATGTTGACAAGTGATTGTATTGCTCTTGTTGATTGCCAATGTAAATCGTGCTGCTCTTCTGTTAGGTCAAAGCAAAGCTGAAAGGCCACCAGAAGCACATTACTGGTTTAGCATTTTCTGTCAGCCTTAAACTCATGGTTTCATCAGGTGCCGACGCTCAAGTATGTGACAGCTCTTCTTATACTTTTGCTGTGCAACTTGATGTTTACAAGTTATTGGATTTATAAAGAAAATGATTTTGCAGCTATGCTTTTGGAACATGGATACATGGGATAAGAGGAAATCGGTTCCACTTCAGTTGCCAGCTGGAAAGGCTCCTGTTGGTGATACGCATGTGCAATTCTATTCTGATCAAGTCCGATTGTTGGTATACCATGAGACTCAACTAGCACTATATGATGCGGCCAAGTCGGAGTGCATTCGGCAGGTAATTAAACTTCTTGGATGAGTTACTTTTGTTATGTGTACAACAAATCCCCTCATTTGTTTTTCTTTAAATTGCAGTGGATGCCACAAGATGTACTGCCTGCGCCAATATCTTGTGCAGCATTTTCCTCCAGTAGTCAACTAGTTTATGCGGCTTTTACTGATGGTAATATTGGAGTATTTGATGCTGATAGTCTGAAACTAAGATGCCGTATTGCCATGTCGGTGTACTTACCACAAGCATCATCAAACAGGTATTACGGCATTTAACCATGACTGGTTTATGAGGTGGTCTATCAACGAATTATATCTGATTAATTTACCTAGATTCCCCCCGTGTTAGTATGAAAAAAGGAATTAGTTGAAGTAAAAGGAATTCAAAGTTGTGTATCACCTATTGATTAAGTTGAAAAACGAAAAAGAAGAAAGATTTGTCTCCTGTTACTGCTAGAACCGTCCATTGTATAGTTATTGATTATCTAAACTATTTTGCCCTTCAACAGCCCAACCGTGTACCCGCTGGCTCTAACAGCACATCTACAGGAGCCGTACCAATTCGCTGTTGGACTGACAGATGGATCTGTTAAAGTTATAGAACCCTCAGAATCTGAGGGGAAGTGGGGAGTTTTGGTGCCTGTTGATAACGGAACACAGAACGGGTGGACAGCAACATCTTCGAGTAACAATCCAGTATCTTAGCAGCTCCATCTAGCAATTTCTATGTCCATTTCCTAGAGTTGGTTTGTGTTGTATTCACGTACTGCTACATCAGACTAGTAAGGGGTATAGCAAAATTTCATGTATATTTATATGTTTATCAGATAAATGTGTTTAATTATTTCTTCAAATAATAGTTCCTTATCCCTCTGCTGCAATTTTCTGTTTGCATTGTTTTTGCCCACTTATCAATGCCCGATAAATAAAAACTGGAAACTTGTATATTTTGTATTCATATCAAACTCGCTCAAGAAAACAGGATTCAGATTGAAAAATGCAGATGTGTTTTTGAGCACGATCTGTCGACTTCCGCTGTTTCTTTTTTATACAAGCGGAGTGAGGAGTTCGAGCACAGTACTTCATGTGCATGAGCTATAGACACTTTACACTAAGCCCTATATTGAACTCGCCACTAATATATATGTGGTCATGGTACGCATGAGTTGAATCTGAGACCTTCAACCGACTCGAATACGAGAGAATGGAAGTAATCTACAAACTACAACGACATAAACTTACCCTGGTTTGTTGGAACATAGTTTAACTGTATTATTTGTACTATTAGGTCACTGTGTGCCGTATAAAATTTATCCATAAAAGGCAAAACTTGCTAGATCTAGTGTCATGTCAATTTCATAGGAAGAAACAGCAACCAGTTAACTAATAGTTGAAGAAAAAACAAAAGACAGGCAACGTTGTGGGGATTGGGACTTGAACAGGTCGGCGCACCTCACCAAAGGGTGCACTGTTTGGAGGGTCGTGATCGTATTGTGGCCAGCGATGTGTTCCCATCATGCCATGTGGGTATTGACCAAATATAATGAACATTTGACATGGACAAAAATCCAGGTTGCAGGGCTAGCTAGGGTTTATATTTGGAACTGTAGAGGGATGCGGTGCATGTTGGGATGTTTGTCATTTGTCATGCATGGGAATTTATCCGAGTTCCCATTCGATTTGACTACTGTGTATTGCTTAGTCGTTGGAGTTATATCATATGTGTGCAAAACTTACACGCCAAGTATTATATGATGTGAGATGGCGTATAGCTTGATCATCACAATTAGCTTAGAGTTGGCATTTTGCGATTTTAGATTTGAGTGTATTAACATCAGTGGCTCACAAACACATGAATAATTGTTAGTTGTTGATATTTTGCAGAACTTATTGCATGAATAACTAACCGTAACACTACCTTTTATAATTTAAAAGAGTGCTAAAGAGAAAATACCTTAATTATATACAAAGGTGATGTAAAACAAATAGCAAAATGGATTGAAGAGGAAATGGAGTGTCCGAACGCAACGGGAATTTGCAAATTTGGCTTCCGAGTTCTGATTTGGGCCCGTGATACTTTTAAGAAAGGAACGACGCCACGAGTATGATGGATTTTGGTCATCCAGGTCGTTTCAGCCTACAAAATACAATTTTAAGTTTTTCATAAAATTCGAACTTTTCGTTTGTCAGCTGAATTTATGTCTGTAGTCCTTTGAGTAGTCCCAACAGATGTATTACGTTTATTTAATCTATTTGGCTGTTTATTTGTAAGCATCAAGTTTTCAATTAAACAAAACAACTTTTGATTTTCAACCCAAATCTGGTGGATTACATAAATCGTGTTCTTCAAGAGTTTACGTTCATATCCCTCTAGCTTCATGCTGCATCAAAATGCCCCTATACTAAAATTACAAAAATAAATCCTTGTATTATATGGATAAATTGGTTTTATATCAGTCGACTTATTTAAGTACAACACAATGACATGCATACGTTGCATGCCAAAAGGGTGGTATGACATAAATACTAATATATATCATGAAAATTTATAGTCATAAGGATAAAACACTTACCTCGACAGTAATGATCATATTGAGTTAACTTTCTTCTTCTCTTAACATCGACAACCTTTTTATGTCGCCAATTGTGAATTACATTTCAAAGTCTTCCTTTTTCTTTGTTCAATTTATACATTTCAATTCTTAACCTAAAAATCCTGCGGCTGCATGTGCTTTCATGCATATACGTAAATATATATGGGGGCACATATATAGAATATATATATATATATATATATGTTAGGATTCTAGGACACACGTTTTTGATACATTTTGACACATTTTGTAGGGCCCACTTTATATTGTTTTTCAATGATCCGAACCGTTTATATTTGAGTTCATTATCCATAAATTATCCTTGTAAAAAATTAGATAAATCCAAAAACATTAATATATTCATTTGTAGTGAAGAAAATAAACATACACAATTTTACAAACAAAAACCTAAATTTAGATACGATCTGAATTTACCCTGAAAAATATGATCTGAATTTATATATATATATATATATATATATATATATATATATATATGTGCATGAGGATATTCATACTGCCCCACATCGAGATTTGCTAAGCTCAACTTTAGGGCGAAGAAGAATATATATGTATTCCTTTTGACGATCTAGTAAAGCAAAGCAGCTAGAGGATTGTACAATGGAAGATTTGAGCAAAAAAATAGATGACAAAACTCAAAGGTCAAAAAGTTGGATGATCAAAAGAGGCAAATGCAAAAAAGTGGTCTCTGGGTTATAGAGAAACCCTAAAGAAGGAACAATATTAGTACCTTGAAGTAATTTGATCTTTATTACAATATGTTTTACAAATGCTACTGGTTTGCAGAAGGAAGAGCATCCTCATAGCACAAGAGAAAAATAATGATCACCATAACCAAACTTTTACATTAATTAGATGCTTCCCAATGAAGCTTCTCTGACATTTTTGTACCTTAATTAGAAACATTTGAGTCATTTAACCACCATTTTTTTTAATAAAGGGTAGTGCTATTCACACACTCATTTTAACTTCTCACACATTTCTTTCAATTTTCAGTCATCAGATTGAATTGATTGATGAAGATCAATGACAAAAAATTAACAAAAGTGTGTGGGAAGTAAAATGAGTGTTTGAATACAACACTATCCCTTATGAAATGTAGCGAAGGAATGAAGTTTTAGCTGCATGATTTAAGTGAGTTGCAAGAAGTTTAACACACACATACACACACACACACAAAGGATGAAAAGTTCCTACCTAGAATTTGTTTGAGCTTAGAGACGGTTTAGTGACCTATTATTAGCCACACTCATACTATGCCAACTGAATCATCTACACAATCAACTGATGTTGATTTTATCATAAAATATCTTGGTACACTTAGTAATTGAACCATGCAATATAAAAGTGATTTAGCTTTACGAGGTTTCTGACGTGGGACATATGGTTCGACAAAAACTATTGAGTTTTCCGGCTAAACATCTCAACCCTAATCGTAGTAAGGCCGAAGTTAATTAACGATCTAGTCAACCACACTTCTTCACCCCATCTAACTATTCGAATCATAATTATGTTACTTAACACGACATTGTTTGTTGGATCATGTTATGTTTTGTTAGACATGAATAACATGTCGAATTAGGTGATGTATTTGGGTTGTGAAGCTTATATAATAACAAATAAACAAGCTTGAAATTTTGAAATGATTAAAGTAAACACAATTAGGAGATCATGTACTTGTGTCGTGATATAAAAGTGTTACACAAATAAGCTAGATTTAAAATAGTTATTTTTACAAGAATTATGGTTCATTAATATTCATTTATAAGTAAAAATTATTAGAAGTATAATATTTATTTATAAGTAAAAGATATTATCGTTTAAGTTAACGACTATCAACAAACATAAAGTATGAACACACACAATTTCCGACTATCAACAAACATAAAGTATGAACACACACAATTTCATAGGCATGATTTGAAAATTGGATAATGGTGTATCTACATACCCATTTTTATTTTCTACAAATCCTTACCAATTTAGCCATTGAGCCCTTAATCTTTTACTATTTATTCGATTTGATGATAAAAAATTACGAGGAGCGTGCGAGTAAAAATAGTGTGTGGATGACACCACCCTTAAAAATTATGCCCATATCTATGTGACCTGGAAATTGAAGATTCTTTACATAATATAATTGGGTGCTGTTATATACACCTATCTTTTTACCTTCTACAATTTCCTTTTTCAATTTTTGCTCGTTTGATCAAATGAATTGGTGAAGTTCCAATGACACAACTAATATGAGGTGTGTACGAAGTTAGTAATAATTTGGTTCAAATTCGCCTTTGGCAAGAATTGAACCTAACACCTCTCACTTACAAGTGAAGAGGAATACCACTAGAATATAGTACTAAGTGGCACCTCTCTTTTTGTTGATCAAATGAATTGGAGAAGATAAAATGACACAATTAATATGAGGTGTGTACGAAGTAAAAAAATTTGTGCATATAACCCCATCCATATAATTTTATACTTTCATAATATAATTGGGTTGAAGATTCCTTACATAATATAATTCGGTGTTGTTATCTACCCCTCTTTTTTTTTTTCTTTTTTTTTTGAACAAACGATATTATCTATATTAAAGGGGAAGGGGTGAGCTTAGCCTCACAATAGACTAGCAATAATGTGGTTCAAATTTGTGTTTGGCAAAAATCAAATCTCATATTTATCACTTACAAGTAGCTCTATACCTCTCTTTTTACCTTTTACCTATCTCTTTCAATTTTCATTCGTCTACTTAAATGAATTGAAGAATATCAAATAAAACAATTAACATGAGACGTGTAAAAGTAAAAAAAAAAATTGTATATATACCATCATATAATTTTATACTTTAAGAAAAAATTAATGCTCATCTCAAATTGAAGATATTTCAGAAAAACAAAAACAAAATAAAAAGTACACGTTACAAAAAAAAAAAAAAAATCCAATTAATAAAATGACGTGTCACACATGAGTTGGGTCCTTATGTTTGTTATGTTCTGTCCAGTGATTGACGCCAGGCTAGCATCTTTGCCATGATTGACTTGCGGGTCCCACTCCCCCTCCGCTTCCCTCTCTCCGCTCTGTCAACCCACATGCGGTCTCAATGCCCCATGCACTCCTTCGCTTATTTTATTCAATCTCACCAGCCGTCTCACCGTTCATCCCGCACCACCCTCCCAATCTCGCTTACGTGGCACCCATTCGCCGCAACATTCCCGGTAACTTTATTACCGTCGATCTTCTTTTCGACTTTTAACCAATGATTTGTCAACAAATGTAAGCAAACAAGGACACTATTACACAACCCTTGCTTATCAAAATTCTAGTTTTCTTCCCACTAGTGCTTCAGTTTCTTAGTATTAGTATTATTCTTTGATAAATGACTCTTTCAGAAATGGGAGCTTTCATCGATTTTCTGATCTTTTATTTTTTACATAATATTTTATAATATTAGTATTAAAATTAGTATTAAACTATGAGATAATAAAGAGATCATAGAAAATTCTATTTTGAGAGAATCTCCGTGGCAATTCTTGTTAGTTTTTTTTTTTTTAATCTTAAAGCTATTGCCAAAAAGATTCTCTCAGCATAGATTTCTATGAACTCTTTGTCACCTCATAATTTAACGTTAATTCTCATCTAACATTATAAAACCTTGTGTAAAAAATATAAAGTAGTAAAAAGTACATAAAGAGTTATACTTTTGAGAAAGTCTTATTAGTATTTACTAGGACAATCATTGCAGGAAGGAAATTTATAGTTTTTTTCCTCTTATTTTTGTTTGTTTTGTGAAAATAACAGTGTCACAAATGGAGGGCCGTTTCAAACAATTTTGTCGGCGATAGATGCCAATAATGATAATTGATTAAGGAGGGTAATTACCAATTAGTGGCAATAAATGAGATTATTTTAGGAGGAGTGCAACTTTGTCATATTCTTGTCAAAAAATAAAAAAGAAAGTAGAGGTGAAGTAGGTTAATTTGGTTTAATATTTTAATAAATTTTTAAATTTAAAATCGTAATCGTAAATCGATTAAACTAATTTAATCTAACGAGAAACAATGAGCAGTGAACATCACGGCCAGAGCCAGTGGAAGGGATTGAGCAAAGTTGCACTCTGCCAGGATAGAACTGGCATTTCAATAGCGGCAACAGGATCTCTAATTCCCCTTCTTCTGTATTATTACCAAATATTAATTTTCCATTTTCCATTTTCCAATTTTAATTTTAATTTTTGTTTTGGTTACCATATATATAAGTATTTATGCTTTGTGTCATTTACACAATTAATGCCTCCATTATTCCACCACACACATACTTACAACATTAAGGCAGGCCTTGCTCTCTGCTCGCTGCTTCTTCTTCCTTTTTTTTTCTCTGCAAGTCTGCTACTTTTTGGCCTTTCCTGCTGCACAGAGACAGAGCTTTGACTCATGAAGATGCTAGTAAGTACGTTTCTTTTTTTCTAGGTTTTTTACTTTTTACCCTTCTCTGCCTATTTCGAATCCGAAGTCTTGATTTTTCTGATTCAGTTCTCATTTCTTCATTTCTTTGGGTGGGTTTTCTCTATTTTCTCTAGGTTTTTTTTCTGTCTGATTAAAAATAGTTGATCTTTGTGATATTTGGATTTGGTTTTCAATTGGGTTTTGTTTTTTTGTTTTTATCTGCTTTTGTGTTTAATTTTTAGTTCACTCTATAGCTTGCATTGATCAAATCGTAATATGTCAAATATTCTTGAAAAATCCTCTGATTGTGGCTGAATTGTTCAAATATTTTGTATTTGTACTTGTATTTAATTTAATTTGTTAGTATGTTCAATGAATTTGTATTTCTTTCAAAATTTTCTGAGAAATCAGTGGCTTTTTCTAAATTTCAGGCGGTGTTTCTCTTGCTGCTGGCCGTGAGTAATGCCGTCAAACTTAACGGAGAAGACGATGAGACACCGTGCGATTCTAAACTGACATTAAAGCAAAGGCCACACAGTGTGTCCATTTCGGAATTTGGTGCTGTCGGAGATGGCAAAACATTGAACACTCATGCCTTCCAGAATGCCATCTTCTACCTCAAGTCTTTCGCCGATAAAGGCGGTGCTCAGCTCTATGTGCCACCGGGGAGGTGGCTTACCGGAAGCTTCAACCTCACCAGCCACCTCACGCTGTTTTTGGAAAAGGGTGCTGTCATTCTTGGATCTCAGGTAATTCTTTACACTGCAATGAGATGCCGGTGAACACTTTTGATGCTGCGAATTCAGTTGGAGATGTTTTCGTTTTTCGCTTTGTTGAAATGTTTGTGCGATTGCTTGTTTAGGATCCGTCTCATTGGGAGATTGTTGAGCCTTTACCCTCGTATGGTCGAGGGATTGAACTCCCCGGGAGGAGATTTGGTAGCTTGATAAATGGATATATGTTACAAGATGTGGTCATAACTGGTGTGAAGAATCTCTCCGAATTTCGTTTGCTGCTTTAACATGTTCTTTATCTGCGCGGTCTGATTCTCATTCGCTCTTGAATGCATAGGTGATAATGGAACCATCGATGGCCAGGGAACGGTTTGGTGGGATTGGTTTAGCTCCCAATCTCTGAACTACAGCCGCCCGCATCTTGTGGAATTCGTTATGTCTAAATACGTGGTGGTTTCGAACCTCACATTCGTGAATGCTCCCGCTTACAACATCCATCCTGTCTATTGCAGGTGTGTTAGCTAAGGCCGCTGATGAGCGAGTGCTTGTTCTTTCGTTTGCATTCATTTCTAGGTTAAAGAAGATATTTTTATTCATTTATAATCGAATACAATGCAGTAATGTACATGTTCACAACATCTCTGTATCTGCTCCTCCAGACTCCCCTCATACTGTCGGCGTAGTCCCAGGTTTGTGACATCTCTTGACTTCCTGCTATGAATTTACGTTTAAGTATTGTTCTTATCCCGAATGAATGGAAGTAGAAATGTTGGCTAAAATTTGAGCTTCCTGCCCACTTTTACAAAGTTATTTTCTATGTGCATCCTGATTTTTCCCTTCTTGTTTGAAATAATTGAATGAGAGAAACTTTTCGCCTTTTTGGCGAAATTTGTACTAATTTTCTCTGTGCTTTCAGATTCTTCTGATATTGTGTGCATAGAAGATTGCAGCATTGGCATGGGGTATGATGCCATTGCCCTCAAGAGTGGTTGGGACGAGTACGGGATTGCCTATGGAAGACCGACCACAAATGTACACATCCGGCGTGTCACCTTACAATCAGCTACTGGTTCTTGTCTTGCCTTTGGTAGTGAGATGTCCGGTGGCATTTCTAACGTACTTGTTGAGAAGGTCCGCCTCAACAACTCATTTAGCGGCATTCAGTTTCGAACAACGAAGGGTAGAGGCGGTTACATCAAAGACGTCATCATATCAGATGTCGAAATGGAAAACATCTACATGGCATTTGGTGCCTCTGGCCAGTTTGGTTCCCATCCTGACGACAAATATGATCCTAATGCTCTCCCAGTTTTGGATCATATCACATTGCAAGATGTGGTTGGCACAAACATCACAATTGCCGGATGCTTCAATGGGATCAAAGAATCGCCATTCACTTCTTTCTTTCTATCCAACATCTCATTGTCATTGAATTCTGGATCTCCCACCACTTGGGATTGTTCATATGTTTCCGGCTCTTCTGAGTCTGTCTTCCCAGAACCATGTTCCGACCTCAATACCTCGTATTCAAATCCTTCATCCGCCCGCTTTTCGCTACTCACCTTGAATGGAAAAGCCGCGGTCTTATAATACCAATTCCTCCAAAACCCAGTTATACAAAACGGCCAAAATCTAGAGTGAGGGAAAGAACTAAAGATTTTCCACCATAAAAATTAGACCACATTCTTTTCAATAAGACACATGTTCAGATTATTTGTTTCTTCTTCTTCATCCTGTAGATTTGCAGTCCCGCATGCTCTTCTTCCATATCCCGCACATTATTTGTACAGCTTCATTTCTTCATTCATGTGTAAGCAAATTTTTGGTAGCGATGATGTAAGACAACTTGGGTTATTGTTCGTATTTTCTGTTCAAATTTTATTCCGTTTTACCTGAAAATTCCGGTGTGTGTAGTGTCCTTGTGCAAAAGTTCTGCTATCCTCCGGTACATCGGGATTTAATGGCTTTAATAGTAAAAAATCTGCAGGAAAATCTGTAGATTTTACAAAGGGTATCTGTCGCTAAAGTTATTGTGAAATTGTTAAACATGTCCGGTGAGAAGTGGACGAACGGGATTAAATTATACAAAGGGTATCTGTCGCTAAAGTTAAGACAGAAAGGAATGCCTATGGGCGCGTGTCCTTGTTAGTGAACTAATTTCATATGGAGGTTCATGGTTTAGGGTCTCGATCATGCACTTCGATTGTCGGAGGGAGGGTGGGTTGACCAGTTATACTTCCGCAAGGGAAAGGGATCTCTTTCCACCAAATCCACTTAATCCGGAATCCGAACTGTTAAAATTTGATTCAACAGCTACAAACATAGGACTCTTTTAAAAGTTATAATAATTGTAGTTGTTAGATCAAATTACAACAGTCTAGATCCTAAACTAGATGGATTTGGTGGAAAGGAATCCAGCCAAGAACAAATAACGTTGCGTGAAATATATTATCTCTTATGATACTTCTTTTTTCAACGTTTAAAAGGTTTAAATTTGTCACTTAGTACTATGGTCTAGTGATATTCCTCGTCACTTGTAAGTGAGAGATCTTATGTTCAATTCTCGTCAAAGGAGAATTCGAACCACATTATTGCGCTCATTGTGAGGTTAAGCTCACCCCCACCCCTTAGTGTATATAATATCGCTTGTTCGAAAAAAGAAGGTTTAAATTTTTATTTTTAATATTTAAAAAAAATTAGTTTGAATCTTCATAATTTCGTAAGCGTTAAGTCTAGTTGTGCTTGTTTTCTAATAAAATCTCTTAGTTATGTTTCATGATCTAAATTTTTCGTAACTCCTAGATTTTAATATGAAGATGTCATAGAAAATTTGTCCATACTCTTTTCACTCTTGGAAAAAGAAAAACAAGTTTTAAGTTATGATTGTTTGCCTTAAGTCACAAGTAACAACCATAATACCTACCTACCAACAAAATTAATCTACAAAGAACGTAACATGTTTTAGCAATATGATTTGGTCCGAAGCCATAATAATTACAAGTTCATAACACAAAAGATCTTCGTCTTCTTTTTAGGGAGTGTGAATTAGGGTATGCTAATTGAATACATACTAGTATGCATTCGTGATAGTAAATTACATGTATATTGTGTTATTTTAACCGTTTGAAAAGCATTACCTCTTATTTTTGACGTTGTTCAATATTAGAGAAATTTTTACATTCAATCATTGTCTGATAATAACTGATCACATGACCAACACGTGAATGCAATTGGGAGTTGACATTATGAACTATGCAATAATTCCACCCTTAATTATTGTCTCTGTATTTTAGAGAATAAAATATGCTCTTCCTAAACAAAATGGATAACGCTATTTACACACGTATTTTTACCTCTACATCCTTGTTATTTTTTTTCCCATTGATCTTCTTCAACTCATTCAATCGGACGGCAAAAAATAAAAAAGAGTGTGTGAGAAGTAAAAATGAGTGTGTGGATATCATTATCAAAGAAAAATATTAAAAGAGTAAACATTGGATCCAAATTGACGAAAAGGAAAAATATTGGGCCTAGACAAATAAAGCCCAACATTTGAAAACAGCCCACATTAAGAATCAATAACGCCCTAAACTAAAAGCAGAGCCGTTGCCGCCATCACTTCAGCTGCCCCAACCCTCTTCTCCTCGTTCTAGGGTTTAGGGTTTTAGCTCTGCATCTGCACGCACCTCATCCTTTGTCCTCTCCTACCAAACCCTAACTTCCGGAATGGCCTCTTCAAACATCAGAGGTCTCCTGACGGCGTTCAGTCCATCTCTGGACTTGTTCGCCATGAGCTCCGGCGACGGTCGAATCAAGGTAATGTAATTTCATGAAATTTGGTTGATTTATTTCTCTATTTCTTATGAAACCCTAATTTTCAATTACTGGGGTATGTGTTAGATTTGGGATACTGTGAAGGGCCAGGTCCAGACTGAGTTTACAGACATTGTAGCATCCGAAGATACAAGCATATATGCTAAACGAGAAAGAGGGCACCTCTCAGTTGATTACACTTGCATGAAATGGTTCTCTTCCGAACGAAAGGTTGCGAATTTGCTTTGTTTTTAGCTTAACAAGTTGGCTGTAGCAATTTTTATTTTTTAAATTAAATTTATTTTTATGCTATACTGTTCATTGTTGCAGAAGAAGAGGAAGCGTGGTTCCTCATTTTTAGTTTTAGGAACTGGTGGCGGTGATGTTTTGGCGCTTGACGTGGCTGCGGGTCATTTGAAGTGGAGAGTTAACGATTGCCATGCTGGGTTAGCTCCCTGCTTAAACTTTCTTTCTTGTCAAAATATTATGTTAATGTTAATACTGCCTTGTGTTAATGTATGTTTTTGACTTCTCGGGCTGCCTAATTAATCTTTCTGTTGCATGTTCTGTCGTTGCAGCGGTGTTAGCTCCATATCATTTGCAAGAAATGCATCATGTCTTTACACAGCCGGTGCTGATGGGATGATTTGTCAAATTGATTCGTTGACAGGAAACCTGTCAGGGAAGTTCAAAGCTTCCACAAAGGCAATCTCCTCTATGTCTGTTTCATCAAGTATGTTACATATGTATATGTCCATCACCCTACGTCTTTTGTTCTACTTTTGCTTACAGCATATGCATCATTCTGCTTAAATTTGTGTTTGTACTGCTCTGTGAAAATTACATCACGAATAATACTATCTGGATTCAAGTTTTCGTGATTGGCTGCAAAATTTATTCCAAGTCAATGAGCATTCTCCTGCATAAACCAAGATTTTACCAGGACAGTAGTTTTAAGGAGATGTGAAAGTTAAAGTATATGGGGTCGCTTTTGTAATTGGATCATCATCACTGAAACCTGTCTTTATTGTATTATTAGCTATGCCTTTATGTTGTCTTAATAACTAATTAAGTTGAGAAATGATAACTTATGATGATGATGAATGGCAAGTTGGTAGCTAATGCTGTCCAAGAACTGATTTGTCATAAGTCATAAAAAGAAGAATGGAATTTCGATGGTGAAATTAGTGATAATTCTAGTTGCAGTTCCTGTGTATAGGTAGAGAGACCCGGATGATTAGGTTTCAGTTAGATTGTTGAAGAGCTAATGCTTAAAAAAAGGGTTAAATTTTGCAATATTTGTAGGGCCAGCTTTATGTGCATCCAAATTAAACTGTATTGATAGATTGTTCCATTTAGTATTTTGCTGATATTACGTTGGGGATGGCCTTTTATCCGCACCAGATGGGAATATATTAGCAACTGCGGCTGCACAAATGAAGATCTTCAATTTGTCTGACCACAAAAAGATACAGAAGTTTTCTGGCCATCCTGTGAGTGTTAAGCATTTACATTCTCCTTTTTCTTTTACACTTTTTTGCCTCTTTGGGTGCTTAAACATGTGTACATGTTTACAGTCTGCTTATCTTCAAATAATCTTTGTTGGTTTACCACTGTTAGAATGTCATTTGTTAGGCAACTATTTTCCTGTAATTTGACACTTCCTCCTCACATGTGGGCCTCTTTCCACCATTAGAGAGGCCAACATGGTAATTCAACATATTTAGAGACTGCATTTGTATGAATTTTAATTTAAGATGTTTGATGCCTGGGCAAATATTTTGGTTTACCATTGTGTACAAAAGTTCCAGCTACCAGAAGGGCTAACCTTCATTTTATGTTTTAACATTTTTTTAACCGTGATTTTTTTGAGTTAATATTTTCTCAACCATTCATTAGGGTGCTGTTCGCTGTATGATCTTCACTGAAGATGGGAAGTATATCCTCTCATCTGCAGTTGGTGAAAGGTATATTGCAGTATGGAGTATAGATGGTGGAAAAAAGCAGTCAGCAAGTGTTGTTCTCAAAATGGAGCACCCTGCCGTCTTCGTAGATAGCAGGTGCATAGACAGTGGGGAAGTTGGTGATGTAGGTCTATACGTATTAGCGATTTCCGAAGTTGGTATGTGTTACTTTTGGTTTGGACAGAATATTGAAGAATTACGGAGTGCGAAGCCTACAAAAATTTCACTATCTTCTGAAGACATTTTGTCTACAACATACAAGGGTGCATTACCCACAATATTTGCTGCGGTTATTCAAGGAATTGTGAAAGCTGCTTCTGGGCAGGTATTTATTGCTTATGGGTCGCCAGTGAAACCTTCATTCCAGAAAATTTTGGTGCATTCTGGAACAGACATAAAGTTGAGTAACTCCCATGACGGGGTTCTTCTACCAATGAGTCAGTCTCTTGTCAAATCTAAGAAAGGACAAAATGTACAAAATAGAGGTAAGATTTCTCACAACAAGTTTTCCCCCCTCAACCACATTTAGTCGCATTTGTTGTTGATTCCATGGGCTATATAGCATGAGATACTGATGCATTAGGGACCTTCTGAGAGGAATCAAAACCAAAATTTTATTTTACTTACTTTAGATGATGCACCTTGCATTGACGTTATTGTTTCTTTATAAATTCGTATACCTGATAACCCCTACATTTTATTCCGGTTCTTGATTTTTGACGGTCAGCTGATTATTTGTGCAATGATTCAACAGTTATTGCATTAGATCGAGCAAATGCAGAAGAGGCGTTGCATCCAATGCCAAAGATATTTGATTCACACGAGAAAAAGAAAAGACATGATAAATTGAGTTTTGACCAAGATGAAGAAATGGCTGATTTGGATGACAGCAGGGGTCATGCTGGCCTTGTGAAGAGCAAAGGTGGGCGTTATAGTCACTCAGGAATGCATTTGAAACTTTTCTGCATGTAACATAAGTAATCCTATATAACTACTTAGGCTTATTTAGTGATGGCTGCATATCTGTTTCCACCATACAATACTCTTTTTTGAGCGTCAAACTGGCTTACTATATGTTATTTGACCTCTCGTATCCTGATGCTGGTTTTACTTGTTTCATACATTATGCTGGTATGTGCAGATGACATGGTAGAACTTGAAGCTGACACAGCAGCAATTTGCATGGAGGACAGACTGAGAGCATTAGGGATACTTAGTAAAGTAGATGACCGTATGTTCCACTCGACACTCAATTCTGCAACATTTAAGAGTATTGATCTTCAGACAAATATGCCGCATAAGAAGGTTGGTTTGTTTAGTTATTTACTTATGTATGAACTGTGGCATGATGTTGTACTTGTATATTATTTGTGCACTTCCTGATTTGATTTTGTTCTGATCTATACGTATCATCTGCCAGATGAGGGAAGCTGTGCTATCATTAGAACCTAGTGACGCATGCAAATTATTGGGGGTTCTGGTGGCCATGTGGCAAACAAGGTTTGTTCTTGCTGTTTTGATCTTCTTCAGGTTTTCATTTCATGCATGCATGAACGTAGAGTTATATATGTCCTTTTGAGGGTGTAGATTTCTTTATATATGCACTTTTTAGACCAATGAATTGTTAGTATGGTTTTATACAGACAAATTGTACCTTAAATACTACCAGTTAACTTATGCATGTATCATGAATATATGTTTTTCCTCCGTGTGTGTTTTTGAGAGGATGGTAGAATTCTGAATTCCATAGTATCTGGTGCGCTAATGTGTATCCGAATCTGGTCCATGATTTGGTTTTTATAAAGACTGTTATTGACACTTTATGCTTATGTTTTTTTTATCCATTTGGAAAGCATTACAGTATAAGTTAGATATGTATGACTTGAGTTTTAATCTTTGATTATGATTAACAGGTCTAGCAGTGGGAATAACGTTCTTCCATGGATTTACAGCATATTGGTAAATCACAGTCATGATATCATGTCCCAAAAGTCTGAAACCCAGATGCTTAGCTCCTTGTTGAAGGTAAAATTTTGTGACCAATTAATACTAGTTTATTACCAGGTCACTATTTGCTCCCTTATTTCAGGGATTATTCTCTTTCTCACATACTGTGGGATATGTTAGCAGCTGTAAAATGATTTTGGTTCAGTTTTAGTTGCTTGTCTATAGACTACTTGAGAGGTCGTAGCTAGTTTTGCTGGATGGTTTCTTATCCACTATTTTGTAATTCATGTCATTGTTTTAATAAATTTTATCGTTTCTTCTAAAAAAATTGACATGTTGCTTGGTAAGCAATTTTTATGCCCTCTGTCCTCTTTCACTTTGTATAAGTTGTAATCCAATTATTCTGAAAAACAATATGGAAAACTCGACTTACAGTTTCATTATAAGATTGGTGGTTGATGAAGATCTTCCTTTGAATATTGTCCGTGAAGGAATACGGTAGCCTATGAAGATTTGTGTTTGACTTGCAGTTTACAGTGCTGCTAGGTGCCTGCTTTAGGCCTATACATATGGTATACCATTACCCATTACCCCTTGATAGGCAAAGCCAATGCTTAGATGATTCTTTGGTTAGACTACCGTCAATGTCTTATAGTGTTACCTCTAACAAAATGAATTTTCACACAAATTCCACCTAGATATCAACAGTTTTTGGATTTATTATCTGCCTTATAGTGGGACATCATCCAAAACTCTCAATACCTCCTAAAGAAACCAGATTTGATCCTAGGTAATAATATATTTGATGAAGCACTTAATTGATGTTCTCCTTGCAGGTTACCAAATCCAGAGGGGCAGCTATTCAGCCCTTGTTACAATTATCAGGTCGTTTGCAACTTGTGATGGCACAGGTATATACAACCTCATATTCTAACTTGAATTCAGTAATTTAGTTGACCAAATATTTTAGTCTTTTGATCTTTAATATTTGTTTTTGCTCTGGATGAATAGATTGACAAGGCAACCCACGCAAAAACTCAAATGTCATCACACAAGCACGAAATGGATGAAAGCGAAGATGACGATGAAGATGTAAACGAAATTCACTATGGGGAAGAAAACGATGATTCTGACATAAGCAGTGATGATGATCAGTAGGATTTTGTGAGAGGAGGTAGTCAAACTTTGCCGTAGTGACATTCATTCTTTTGTCTCCTGATTTACTTGTGATGATGCTTGCATTCCTTTGTAGAAAAAATTGTGCATGGAGATGACTTAGTGTACCTACACTATTTGTCTACTGTTTGATTGATTATCACACTAGATTGCTTGAGTTTAAATACCACCAGAATCAGGTCTACGACGTCTCATCCTTTGGTTTCTGCTACGTTGCGGAGTAGATGTATTCTTTTGAATTGGGTGTCTAATTACGGTCCAGCTGGTCCATGCTTAGTTTTTCTCAAGGATTTGGAACATTTTAGTTGATACTGAATATATGATGACATGGAACACAGTTGTGTTATTGGATTTCATGGCTTATGGTTTTATTTTGCATTTTTCTGCTCATAAGTTGCATTTCCTGTACACCTTGTTGTGGATTTAGGACAGAAAGGCTCGATGCGGTGCAGTCTGTTCAACATCCCCGTCCGTTAATCAGGCAACTTTTAATGCTCGGTTTCTGGCCCTGTCCAAGTTCAACACCCACAGTTTTGTTTTCCTCTGGGGTTACCCCTCTGCCCATTACCATGGTGAAGAAATTTATAATTTTCTTTCTTCTAACGGTTTCTCTGTAATAGCATAAACACAAGTGCATCAGTGTGTATATTCTGTATAAATTGTGTTGCCGCGTACTATTTATCTTGCTGGTAATTGTATGTTAGGCGTTCGGTTCGTTCAGATTGGGCGCATCGCATTTTGTCCAAAATACTACTAGTTAATTATAAGAAAGGGTCTTTGGTCGTAATTGAAATGTTTCCGTATATCTATAAATTAGAAAATCCCGAGTAAGATTTCTCCGATGAATATTAAGCCAGGAAGCTCCTCTCCAGAGCACAAGTTTGATCTTGGAACGTGGTGTTGTAGATTCTGTGATCCAGGTTGCCGGCAGTATGTATTGCCCTGTTGGAGAGGATTTAGGATCAATTCTTTCTTCACTTACAAGCTTGGAATCTCATTCTTTCTTCCCATAACATCACATGATTAAGAAAAATATAATTCCATTAAATTATATTTTCCTGCTAACATATTCTCCATTAACGTTCTTGCCGTGATTCTTTTGGGGATAAACAGTACCCCCTCCTTTTGCACCATTCTCTCTCTCTCTCTCTCTCTCTCTCTCTCTCTACATTACGGTACACGCATTCGGATTTTCGTCACTAAACATTGATGTGATGTTTCCGTTGCCGTTGACGTAGTGCTCCTCGTTGTAATGGTTCGCCCTGCTGAAATGCTCGTTGTAATGGTTCGTCCTGCTGAAATGTGAGGGTTGTGGGGGTGGCTGGATATATTCAAATTCTGTGATATAAGGTGATGGTCTGTATGTGTTGTAGCTGTGTGTCACATGCATAGGCGGAGGTGGGGTTGCACACATCGGGGCGTGGCTCATCGGGGGAGGACCCATTGGGGCGTGGCTAATCGGGGGAGGACCCATTGGGGCGTGGCTTATCGAAGGAGGACCCATTGGGGCGTGGCTCATTGGAGGAGGGTCCATTGGGGAGTGGCTCATTGGAGGAGGTCCCATCGGGGCGGGGGTATGGGCAGGCTCCTGTGGAGGTCCTTGGCTGTTATGGTATCTGTTCCAGTAGCCATTGTAGCCTTGGGAGTAGCCATATCTGTAGCCATAATCAGGTGGGTGGTGGTATATGGTATGAACTTCTCCAACGTCTCTTGGTCTCTGGTGGTGTATTTGTTGGCCGGGGTTGGTCTCAGCAGACACAAGTGTTGGTCCTGTTGGCTCGGGTGTTGGATTTTCATGCGGCGGGGCCACTTCAGCCGGCGGAGCTGCTTCAGCCGGTGGTGGTGCTTCTGAAGGAGGGGGGTTTGCTGCCTCAGGAGCTGGAGAACCATTCTCCGGCGCTTGTTCTGGCGGTGGTGGAGCAGGTTCCGTTTGTTGTTCTGTGTGGGAACATATGGTGGCAATCTTCCTCGTCTTCTTAATCGCTTTTACTATCTTCTCCGGATCCGCCCACCCAATTATTGTCAACTTTTGTTGAGGGAAGTCAATGTAAAGATCATATATACCTGCAGAAGGGAAAAAAACAAGTCTTCACTCAAAAAAAAAAAAAAAAAAACTACAAGCTTATAAAAGCTGGGTTCGTAGTGTAAGAAACATACCAAAAACCAAAAAACAAAAAAACATGGATTTTTAATTTCTTACCATTGATGCCATGTAGCGCTTTCTTGATCTTCTGCACGCATCCGTTACAATCCATCCGGACATGAATCTCCGTCACCCGAGGTTTCTGCATTCGAGATACGAAAAAATTAACGTAAGCATGGACTAATACATGTAATGTGGAAGTATGTGATTGCCATTAATTTAGGGCCATACCTCCATGAGAGGCAATGATGAGGGTGGAGGGACGGGCAATGGATTAATAGGTGGCATTTTATTTATACACACTGCAAAAAAAAAAAAAAAAAAAAAAAAATTGGCAAGGAATAATAGAAAGGCAAAAGATGTGGGACATGCAAGGAATCTCCTTTTCGAATTGATTAGCTTAACCTGCAAAAATCAATGTCAAATGTGTTAAAAGGATGGAAGAAAGGGGTCGGTTTTATATGGACGATGGAATGCTGCGCCAAAAAGAATTTGCTTTCTGTGCGATGGAATTGATGGCTGTGTGCGATTGAGGGACGTCTATCTTTCGAGATTATTAGGATATCCACCGTCCGTGGATAAAGAATTAAAAGGAGATGATCAGATGATTTTGTTTACATTTTCATTGAGACTTAGCTTTCGACGTTTGAACTGGAGTTCCACTAATATTGTGGAATCCTTTTGGCACAAGCAAAGATGGGTGTTTTCACACATGCAAATCACAAAAAATTAGGGTTGGAAGGCATGAACCTTCTTTCATTTTAGTCGTAAAGGTTGATGGAGATTGGAATTGCAGATTCTTTCACAGGCAGATTTTAAATTGTGTACTCCAAAACTTTAATAAACTAATTTTGGGTCTCTTTTTTCTTTCCCTAATGCTGCTTACTTGAGTGTGCCAGCTTGGTTCTGGATGAGCTTAACCATCTTATATTATATTCTAGATAAAGATATTTGGACCCCATTCGTGGGAGATTAGTTATACTACGTACATAACTGTGTTTTAGTAGGATAAAATAAGTTTTATGTTCTTCTCGGAGTTAATAATGTCGAATGGCCTCTATAATTGCAAAAAGAATGAACCAGTATTACAACACGTGAATTGATTATACATGCGGTTGTGTTTTGGTAGCATACATTAATTTTTCTAATGCTACTTAATCGAATGTCATCCTAGTCTGAATGAGCTTAACCATCTTCTATTCTGACTAAACATTTTTGATCCCATTTTGGGAAAGATTATTATGTGGTACTTAGTATAACCAGTCAATTCATATGTTATAACATGTGAAATGGTTATTAACACTATTTGCTTCATCATAAAACCGTTATTCAACTATATTATAACTCATGAATTTGTTTTTTAGAATTGATAAGAATCTTAGGCGGTATGACACCAAAACGGTCAAGACCTACCAGTTTTGAAAGTTGCTTGACTTTGGTCACTGTGAAAAACAGGCCAGAGAACACATAGTTTTCACTCGTCTGATAATTGAACTTTATGCCCAATAAACTTTATTAAACTAAATTAATTTACACATGTAGGCAAGAAAATTAACTAGTTTCTAGTACTAGATTTTATGTCACAAAAGTACCTTCATGAAAAACTTCAACACCTTAGGCAAGATGAAGATTTTCACAACTTTTGTGAAATAAAACCCATATTATTTCATCTTAATTAAACTAAAAGAAGTAATCCACACATGTAGGCAAGAAGATTATCCCTTTTATTCTAATTAAGATGCAAAGTTGACCGAAGTAACTCAAAAACACAGTCCCATCATCAACTAAGCCATTGCGGCTTGCTTTAGTTGAAAAGACATTTATCAACTCCGCCTTGAAACAATACAAAAGTCAAATGGATTAATTAACTGTAAGTGACAAAATTATGATAACCTAATTCGAGCTTCGAGTCTTGCCAACAAATGACACTAATTCCTTCATGAGTCCCTTTGACATTAAATTAATCTCAAGAAACCTGACAGCATACTTGAAAGAGATTAATCACATATAGAACAAGTTTTATTCCACCACAAGAATGTCAATACTTATCATTATGGAGTCAATTGCTTAAAATAGAAATTTTATGTAATGCAAAAGAACAATACATTCCTTTAATTTAAAAGCTAAATTGCTCAAATGTTTTCTTAAGTCAAACGGGTTCCTTTTCTTTTGTACCTTTCTTTCCGTAGTACAAGGCTCCTAAAACATTAGCATCAAAATCATGCATTAGCCTTGTAAATACCAAATTAAATAAAGGAACTACCAAAATTCTTTTCTTCCAAAAGAAACATCTCCAATACATGCCATACATTAGCCTTGAATAATTTCTTTTCTTCTCCCCCTTATGGCACAAAACAATTGACTGATCAAAACATTGTTTAAATTCTTTAGGCATAGGAAAAACTAACAAACTATATACAAGTTTCAATTTAGTCACATGCTCTGAATGAAATACATACCTTATGCCTTCATATGTTCACCACTTCTATATAAACATATTTATAATCACATGACCAACCACAATTCTCATATAAGAATAAATAGAATACAAATGAAAATTGTCACATAATTACTATAAACCTTATTCATTTGTATAATACCCTTGTTCTTGTCACCGGATGCTTTCTGTCATTCTTAGTCAATCCACAAATTATACATCAATTTTTCATAGTTAACTAGTCATGTATAATTTAAATAACTATTGAGATAGGAAAGCAAATTATAGATAAACCTGATTGATTAGTCACGCATATTTTTTGTGCTATTAATGGCATAAAAGTTCATTCATATCTCGTGAAAATTAGTGGAAACCAAAAACTACAATTCACTATAGTCCAAAACCCACGGCAATATTAAAAATATATCATCTCATGCTTGAACCAAATTAGCCATACAAGTAACACCATACACGCTACTTGCTTAACAATATTAAAAATTTGGTTCAAGCAAATTAGTTACAATTAATCATATGCCACGGTCACGAAAAAATTAGAAGAAATTGCGTCACCTTACACATCCTTAAAACAAATAGCCATATCCGTGATGCAATAACAAAAAGTTGCCAAAATTTATATTGACCTGCTTTCAAATATAGACATATATAAACTTAGCATATGCATGCATGCCTGCAACACAACTTTAACATATGTTATCACAATCATAGGTAGGCACAACATATCTCAATAATATTGATAAATTATAGGATATGACTGATTCCGTCTCCTACAATCAAAAAGATGTCACGACATGGTTGGATTTTGCTAGAACAATATAACACTTTATGAATCCAACATAACCATTCTTTGTATAATTTATCATGAAGACCAAAAGGAAAGATCATACCAGAATTTCATATACTGATGTAATACGAACCTCTTCATTGGGCTCGTTCGACTGAGGGATCTTAAGAAATTCTCCAATGCAAGGTTATAACAAATATAAATACATACACATGCTTATAAAAACTTGAGATTACAAATTTATATGTATAACCTATACTTTTGCCGAGTTATGTCATGTGAACATGTGACGTTACGCATCGACCCGTATTGGGCTGTTGTCGTTGTCCACCTTGGACACAACTAACATGGGAGGTCTATCACGTGGTAATATAATAGAGCCCGCCTTGAAACCCTTGAGGCGGTAAGCCGCAACTGCTGGCTGTGTAAAGAGGAACCCCAACCTCATGGCTTCAACTTATACATAAGCAGTACATGATCAACCAAAATATTAGCATTAAAATTGGAATAAAAACTCTGAAATATTCCATGGTTTTCAATCCTAGTTAATCCAATGAATTGACTAATCAAATTTTCTTTATCATTCCTTTATTAGAACTATTGGTGGTAATCAAATTTGACTAATCATATTGGCTTTTAAAAATTACACGCGCTTGCTTGATCAAAATACTAGCAACTTCCAGACTTAGACTTGGGTGGTTCAACTAAAACAAATTATATGCAAAAGGGCCTGCATAAAAATGCCATCAACCTGACCATATATTATATGTAATTATAATAGGTATAATCTGGAAAACTGTTGGAATTCGAAGCAATCATCACCATATAAATTTTATACTTCAATCCATGTTTGGATCCCACTGCAAAATATTTACATATTAGCACGATATACATACATACATACATATATACATACATATATATATATATATATATATATATATATATATGCGTCTCCAAATTCCAATATGATTATAGGATTGAAACATGGTTTATAGATATTTCTGATAAAAAATTCCAAATTCGTGCCATAAGATTAATTAGTAAGAAATAATCTTGATACCATGAACAACACAATCGTAAGCCCCCTCGGCCTGTGCTCTTTAACCGACCTCCATCTTTGATTTTTAATATTTAACTAACACTTGAATTTAGGATCAAAAGGAACTGATCATAGAATATATCTGAACATATCATATTAGTACGCCAAGGATATGGAATCACACTTGAACTTAAGACCAAAATTCAGTTTATGTATTTTGCAAAACGACTCTATGTATCGTCGAACTTAATAGGTTTTAATTATATAACCAGAGGCTCTGATACCAACTGTTAGCCTTAAAAGGTTATACAATTAAAACACAATGAAGGAGTGACTGACATGATTCCAACGGCGGCCATGGAAGTTGAAAACAAAAGTAACAGAGCACGGCAACACCAAGATCTTCTATAAACACCTAGCCGAATACAACTACTATATGGGAAGTATTATGTTGCATGTTCTAGGACTTATAGGGACTGGTGTTTTATATAGGCTAAAAGTTAGGATTTCCATCCATAAAGGAAACCTAAACTTACTTTATTAGCCTCCAAGTCAAGTATCATAATTATATTCAATTAAGGATTCCATCAATCATATTTCCAATATAAGACATCTTATATAGGATTGATATCTTCAAGAGATCAAATCACAATTAACATTATTCTCCAATATTACATTCCTATTACATGTAGTAGACCACTTAAAGGTTGATTTATATTGGATAAATCCAACATTAAAATGTAGCGATACACAAAGTTATCTTTGTCTATGCCATCGACCTTGTGCTTCACAAAGCTGTATTCACTTCCTTCACCAAAACTAATCTTCTTGATGGTTCCAACACCTCCATCTCCCTCAAGAATTTCAGCAGTTTTGATTGCTTATGGAGCAATCTTTGGAATGAGATTGTCAGCATCAAGAACAAGGCCATTGTACAACCTAGCAGGAGGGATGACAGAGGCGTATTAGGTTTCGTATGTGAAGACAGCCATGGTGATGATTTCTAAGAGCTTAGAAAAATGATCCAAAAAATTAAGAATGAAATGAGGGGAAGCAAAGAGGAAGATTGATATTGGTGTGACAAAATGTGAGCACCACAGACGGTATTTACAGATTAGGCTGAAGGGTATGTGTGGAAACTAAAGTGGCCCCTATAACAAAGGAGTTCGGACAAATTTCCAATTTTTCTGTCCACGTGAAAAGGGAAACATAATTTTCAAATTCCGTACAACAATTTATTAGTCAAAGAAATTCAGCCACCAGTAGAACATATAAAAATTCAACTAGTTATTCTGAATGCCAAGTAATATGTGGATTGCATATGTCATTTTCAAATGAATATTGAGTTGCATACCAATTATGTCCAAAAGTCTGATAATGAAAAAAATGTGAGGTCCAAATGCTCACTGTCATTCAGTCTCGGACAAAAAAGAAGAAAGAGAAAAATGCTAATATTTTTGATACGTCATACAACCATGAAATGGTAAGATTTTATTTATTTTTTTTTTTTTTCCTTAGACCGAATTGAAATCTTTAACAAGGCTTTTATCAAGATCCTTTATACGCATCATTTTCTTTGTTTGTACGTATTCCTCTATTATTAACGAATATCGTACTCAAAAAAGAAATATTTGGAGTGATCACAATACAAACTGAATTACAAATAATTATAAATATAATATTACAACTTATACTATTTATCATATAATTGATACAGGTATAGATTTATTAAATAACAAGTCCCGGTTCAACTTCGGAAGTTCCTTCTCCGATTCCATCAAATCACTTGCTAGTTTCGGCTTGCTCTCAAAGCCCACACTTCGCCCACGCAAAATCAAATTCCGAGAATTCCTCTTCCCTACATTCACAAACATGCCATCAGTTTCTTGTCACAATTGATCGTGCTATGTATTAAACTTGGATCCAATCTATATTTTTGAATAATGATCTGCTGCAATTGCAGTAGAGTTTTATACACAGTTTACTACACACGCATGCAAATAAACAAAACAACTGGAAGTGGCATCCTTGCTGTCTATGAAACATCAGTCAGTATACACATGCAGTGGCCTTGCTGTCCACTATGCATGTGTCCTTGTTGTTTAGAATAATCATACATCCTTAACGTGGGAACCATATTCCAATCTGTAAAGCACAGTGCACTGCATGTGGAGCATCTTTAACACTCCCCCTCAAGTCGGAGCGTGAATGTCAATGACGCCTAACTTGCCTAGATGCGTTTGAAAAATAGGCGCACGCAGTGGCTTAGTAAACAAGTCTGCGACTTGTTCTCCCGTTCCGACATAGGAAGTTTTAATTTCTCCCCTTTCAACCCTCTCACGAACAGTGTGGCAATCGATCTCAATATGCTTTGTGCGTTCATGATACACAGGATTTGCAGCTATGTGTAAAGCCGCTTGGTTGTCACAAAATAACTTTGCCGGTTGGGAATGCTCAACACGTAAATCTTTCAACAAATATCGCAGCCAACTTAATTCACAAGTAGCTGCAGCCATGGATCGATACTCCGCTTCAGCAGAGGAACGAGCTATTGTAACTTGTTTCTTGCTTTTCCAGGACACAAGTGACTTTCCAAGGAAGATACAATAACCTGTCACTGATCGACGGGTAATGGGGCAACGTGCCCAATCTGCATCACAGTAACCGATTAAATGTAATTCACTTTGGGAAGAGAACATTAAGCCTTGTCCGGGTGCTTCTTTCAGATATTGGAGAAGGCGATGTGCTGCCTTAAGATGGTGAAGTTTGGGTTCTTGCATGAACTGACTGAGATTATTTACTGCATACGTAACGTCTGGCCTTGTAATGGTGAGATAGATCAGTTTACCAACCAAACGTCGATATCGAGTCGGGTCCTTGAGAGCATCACTACCCGTTGTTGTCAACACTAAATCATGTTCCATGGGTACCTTGGCAGGTCTTACTCCAAGCAAACCAGCTTCCTCCAATATATCCAAGGTATATTTACATTGGCAAATGGAGATCCCAGCCTTGGACCGTGCAACTTCGACACCAAGAAAATATTTTAATGGTCCGAGATCTTTAATTCGGAAACAACCACTAAGAAACTTCTTGAGTCGACTAATGGCTTCCTCATCATTTCCTGCAATGATCATGTCATCAACGTAGAGTAATACCACAGTAATAGATTGTCCACAGACCTGAGTGAATAACGAGTAATCCGCACGGGACTGTTGGAAGCCAATTTCTTGAATGGCAGATGAAAAACGTTGGAACCAGCTGCGAGAAGCTTGCTTGAGTCCGTATAACGATTTGTGGAGTCGACAAACCATGGTCTCCCCCTGTCGACGATATCCAGGAGGCGGTATCATATA